>NC_134578.1:108303123-109503123 GCF_050947875.1 Dermacentor variabilis | reverse complement strand
CTTAGTTGGAACATATTCTAACAACTTGCAACGAATCGCTAAAAAAATGCTTGGTTACCTAACCCGAACCCGTTGTGCTGTCCCGAAAGAAACTAAACTCAATACATACAAAACACTTGTAAGACCTATTCTTGAATAGAAGGGTACCGTATGGAAGCCTTACAATATTTCGGACATCCACAAAATTGAATCTGTTCAGAAAAAGGCGGTTTGTTTCATATACCACCGTTATCACAGAATGTTTTAACCGTCATCTCATCTCCATATGCTCGGTTTAACCCCTCTTTCCCGCCGTCGTCACATCAATTCTCTGAAACTTCTACACTCTCAATTTTACTCTCGACATTATGCTTACCCTAACACATATGTGACCCGTGCACAGACCCTAATCACGAGAAACAGCAATCACTTAAGCTTATCAGTCTTTTTTGCTGGCACCAACACTTTTAAATACAATTTTTTCCTAGGACTATTGAACTCTGGAATGACCTGCCTGCTTCCATCCGCTGTTTACTACATAAAGAATTTGGTGATACTATTGAGTGCTCCCTTTAGCCATGTTACTCACATATGCTTCTTTTGTATTGTGATTTGTATTTTCCACATATTGTACTCACCCAATCCTGCACTAACCCTTCTGGGCTGCAGTATCTGCAAATAAATAAATAAATAAATAAATAAATAAGTGGTCAGCCAGTCTTCGACGCCTGTGTCATCAGCGCCGTTGAAAATGGCATGGTCCCTGTGGCGACCACACCACAGCACATGATGGACTGATGAGGTACTTGGTAGGATGGAGTAGGAGTGGTTGGCTGTGATGCTTCTTCAGGCATGGTTGAGCGTAGAGTGCGGGATCGATGTTCCAAGATGGACGTTGTAGGCCGAAACACCCTCCACCACTTGTATTATTAGTCACCGGCGTTACGGACTGACCATTAGAGCAGGCTATGGACTCCCAACACAACCAGCATTCCCCGAGCGAAAGCGCTGGAGAGGGTGGTCCAACTATAGCGACCCCTTTCTTTGATACGACATATATATAGATATATATTGTCACATGGTAGTGACAGTGAAGAAGCATTAAAAACTCAATGGCGGAAGTAGTATTTGATTGGGTGAACATGTGGCGTCAAAAACAGAATACACTCAAAGCGCAACAACGGGGGCGAACGCATTCGGCGATCGCCGAAATCTTATCTTCCGGTTAAGTGCAACGTCTTTTATACACGAGTCATCGAAGGTTCCAGAGTAATCGATGGTGGCCGTATGTCTTCCAGAAAGTTGCACGCAATTCGCGTCGCCCATGCAGTTAAACTACACAAGATATGGTGACAAATAGAACCATCAAAGCATTCGAGAAACTTCCGATACATGCGGGCGCGTCCTGCGCTGAGCGAAAACATTTGTTAGACGGTAAAAAGCGCACACCCAGAAAAGCGCACACCCCTTCTGAAAAAGCATCGTCCCTATACTACAAAAATAACAGGAGAGCGAAACACAAAAAGACACTTGTCAAAGAAACATAGTGCAAATTAACACAGCCCAAAAAAGAAGTCCCAAAGGTCCCGCTACGAAATATACCAAAGTTCATTAGCGCTGTTGAAACGGCTATTCTCGCACGAAGCGGACTATTTGAGCTTGTGAGTGGCGCCGCTGTGATAGCGAAATGCCTTCTGGCACGACCTCATAGTCGAGTGTGCAAATGTGTCGGATGATATTGTAGGGTATGAAATGGCGGCGTAACTGCTTTTCGCGAAGTCCTCGTCGGCTTATCGGGGTCAAAACCGAAAAGCGGTCACCGGGTCTACTCGAGATAGCGTCGTCGAAGGTTGTAGTTTCGGCTGTCGATCCTCTGCTGGTTTTGATCCGCTGGCGGTCGAGCTGTCGCGAGTGTTCGGCGCGCTGGAGATTGGTGGCGACGTCAAGATTCTCTTCATCGGTTACGTGCGGCAGCAAAGCTCCGAGAGTAGTCATTGGGTTGCTGCCGTGAACCAGCTTGAATGGCGTGATCTGTGTTTCTTGCGCCGCCGTGTTGTAAGCGAAGGTTACGTACAGCAGGACGGAATCCCGGGTCTTGTGTTCGACGTTGACGTATATTTATTCATTTTAGTTCTTTTATCATTACCCTCAGTAACCGAGGGCATTACAGAGGGGAGTGGGTAAATTCAATAAAGTAGACAACTAAAGATAAGCGCAGAAAATTTGTATCAAAATAGAAAAGGTTATGCCAATACATAAAGGAAATTAACAATAGGTAGCGCACAGCACATGGATACAATAAAGGAAAAAAAACCACTCAGCATTCAAAGCTTAAATAGATCTCATCAAAAAATTAGAAAACACAAGAAATTACATTGGAGACAGTAATATATGCCTACAAAACAAAGATTGGTCGGATAAAAAAAGCTAAGCAAAAATAAAAAAGATGACAATGCTACATTCTTTTTTGTGTTTTTGATAACAGCAGGTTAGTTACAGCAACTTTGAAATTAGGATTATTAGATATTTCGACGATAGATTGAGGAAGGCTGTTGCAACTTGCTGACGTACTAGGGACGAATGAATTGTAAAAAAGAAACGATTTTTGTGGCACGAAGGAATACCGACCTTATGACGATGGTCGATGCGAGCTGAAAGTACCAAGGCAGGGTTATCAATTTATTCTTAAAAATGGGGTTGTCATAATATGTCTTATGGAACAGGAAAAGGCGGAATATTTTTCTACGTTGTGATAGCAATGGTAATGATAAGCTAAGTAGTGACGCTGGAATTTAGGCGATAATTAGAAAAATTGGAGGACGCTTAAGCTTCGCCTTCAAGAGTGGAACGCGAGAGCGTTCCCGTCGACCCGCCAAGGGGTGTAAGACAATGGGCTACGGCGCAGCGACTACGCGCCCCGCATCGGACGCGGTGAGCGTCGAGCAACATAGCGTTCGGCGCGACAACGAAATGTGCGCCTGAGCAAGCGACGCACTCCTGAGCCTTAGAAACAGCTCGTTTCTAAGGCAACACCGCGTTCACTAGAGGCGCTTTTGTACCGCTTTGAAGAAGAAGAAGAAGAAGAAGAAGAAGAAGAAGCCGTGTGCAACGGCTGTGCTTTAAAATGCTCTCTGCTGATAAAAGCGTATCGGCCCCAGGCCGAGGATCGTCGACCCCGTTTTTGAACGAAGATGCAAGCTACAAAGTTGTCCTCCCGCGTCTACCAGCCGGTAACGATGTTTTGAATTCTATTTTCCTTCATGCGGACTTGAGTGGCAGACCGTACCGTGCTCCCGACTTCCCAGACGCTCTGCTTGAGGTAGTGAATACTTCAGATATTGTAGGTGTCGGACAGTATCAAATGAGCCATGTATGGATGTTTACTTGCGCTATCAGTGCGGCAAAACAGACTCTCGTCGCCTGTGGTGAGCTCCGTGTCAAAGGGCTGAAGTGCATGGTGATAGATCCGGAGACTAAAAACATCAAGCTTAAATACTATGGCTTCTACCTCACCTTGAACCACGACGCGTTGAAGAGGCGTTCCAGGCCTATGGTCAGGTGAAGTCGGTGGAGAGAGAAGCATGGAGATGCACTGGCATGGAACAGTGGGTGACAAAAAACGGAGAGGTTTCCTTGGTGCTCAAGGACACTATCACCGTAACCTCAATACCGCACATTATGTCCATTTATGGACACCAGTGCCTCGTACTTATCCCCGGTAGGCCTCCTCTGTGCCTTCGTTGCAAGCGCGTGGGACACGTTCGACGACAATGCAGAACACCGAGATGCTTACAGTGCCATCGATTTGGTCACTCAGCGGACGCCTGCGTGTCCACCTACGCCAATAAGCTTCGTTCTGGGCAATATAGCGCAGACGAGCCACAACTGGACCACCTCATGGATTCTACAGAGGTAGTAGATGCCACCGGAAAGACTACAGGTGGCATTAGGGACGAGGACCAGGAGTCCTTGAAGCCAATGCCAACCAGTCATAACATCTCAAGTAATACTAGCGAAGCTTCCGGCGAGGATGACTCAGTTTGCCCACCTGGCCTAGTAAGCCTTAAAGAAAAGCCCCCTGATGACAAGGAAGAAGAGGAAGAGGCGATGGACATCAGTAACGCCAGGAAACGTCCGGCACCATGCAACGACGAAGCAACAGAATGTGCACTACAGGCGCCCGAGAAAGTGTCTCCTAGTGCTCAGCAAACTTCCTCTCCTGGTGATAATGTGCCCCGCCGGTTATATCAGCGTAGTCAGGAGAGTGGCACAAAGAAGTCCAAAGGGAGCAAGACCACAGATTTACCTGTGGCCAAGGGCAATGAAATACAAAAGCTTTAAGTGAGCAAAATGGCTACCGCCTTCACCCTCCCCTTATGTGTAGCGACACTCAACGTATGTGGGCTGAGGAATATAAGGCGTCAGCAGCAGTTACTACACGTGCTTAGGCAGCATGAAGTTGATGTTGGTGCAGTGCAAGAGACAAAGATATCGTCTGCTGGTGATGTCAACCTTGCGCTGCAAACTTTTCAACCTGATTACGAGGTGTGTATTAACCAAGCATGTGGTGCTTCCGCTGGATGCTTTTTGTTAGTCAGAAAGCAGTTAAATCATTCTTCATTGTCGCTGCGTGTTGATGGGGAAGGCCGCCTTATATGCTGTGGCCTCTCTTTTCATTCCCGTAATTGGCGATTTATTTGCGTTTATGCTCCCTCAAAAGTGAGTGACAGGAAGGCTTTCTTCCTCTCACTTGCTCCGCTCCTAGATACTGAGAGAGATTTGGTACTGTTGGGAGACTTCAACTGTGTTTGTCATTCCAGAGACCACTCATACCTAACTAATCGTTATGATGCAAGTGCTGCTTTCCTGCATCAGTTAACGGAAGATCACAATCTAATAGACGTGGGCGCCTACACACCATCTTGGGTGCGGTTCATGCACTTTCAAGGCGTCTCCCATGCTCGACTTGATCGTGTGTATGTTTCGACGAGTCTCTGGTCTAACATTTACAACTACGCCGTGAAGCCTGTATTTTTCACAGACCACTGTTTAGCAGCTGTTTCATGGGGTCCCCGAAAATTCCGCAGGTTTGCTCCAAACTGGGAACTGTGGAAACTTAATATACAACTTTTGCGAGAGGAAAGTTTTGTAAACAAAGTGAAAGAATTATGGCTAGAAATATCACAATGTCAACAGCTTCCTTTGTTTGCTCGATGGGAAATGTTCAAAAATAGAGTAAAAAATGAGGCGATTGCCATTTCATGTGAGCTGTCTCAAAGAAAAAAAGCTGAAAAGCATTACCTTCATGATCTACTTCACAAGCTGCACGCTTTCGAAAGCCAGGAACCAGGGTTGTATAGCGATGAAATAAACACAGTTCGCGCACAAATACAGAAATATGAGACGGAAGTGTACAAAGTAGCGATGGTTCGTTCACGCACAACTCGCTTCACAGAGGAACAGCCCACAAAAAGGGCTCTCGGTGATGAGAACCAAACCAAAATACAGACTACGTGAGAGTTTAGCACTGCGTACTCTCGAATTATGTGATAGCATTGCTTAGATTGTAACGATCGCGATGTCTTCAGCAACTGCGCGCGTGTGCGCCACGGATGGAGGAATGGATGTTATGAGCGCAAACATTGGAAGTGCGCGGTGGGTTGCGCCAACAAGCGCTTGCTATTATACTGCCTAATGTCCTACCCTACTTAAAGAAGAAACAAAAAAGAAAAAGAAACCACTATGAACTCCCACAACCACATTTTCTGACCCCCTATTGCGAACTTCGCTTTTGTACGTAACTGGTTTTGTGGTTTCCCTACTTTGCTTCCACCAATCTTCCGATCGCCTCTTACTAAATCTATATTGCGGACATGTTTACCTTTCCCCTCTTTTGCTGAACCCAGGGGCTTCAAGGAGGCCAGTGGTGCCTAAATCGACCTCTGGGCAGACGTCTTCACATTCCAATAAAACATACTCCATCGTTTCCTTAGCTTTACCGCAGCAAACACATGCACATTCTTCCTTCTTATATCTCGCTTTATAGGTGCGTATTCTAAGGCACCCTGATTCACTTCTAAAAGGAATGAGCTTCCCTTTGATTTATCCTAAATTGTTTCTTTCCTGATTTCGTTTGTTCCTTTGAAATAGTTACTAATGGCAGGTTTATTTGCAATTGCCACCACCCATGAGATTATTTCGGCCTCTCTGACTTTGCGCTTGGCGTTCTTTGTTGCTGTGTTGCCCACCCTACAGACCGCATGGTTAGGGTAAGCTTCCTAGTTCTTTTCCTCCACTGTGAATGAATGTGTTTCTTTTACAGATACCTTAACACTCTCCCAGATCATTTACTTTCTTCCATATTCCTCAGTCCTTCTTCATAATCAATTTTACTGTGAGCTTCTCTCACTTCAGAACTAGTCAAACCCATATCACCTTGCAAAGCTTCATTTGTAGTCTTCCCGTGACCGCCCAATGCGACGCGCCACGCTGACCTTTGGTTCTGTGCTCTGTGCTTCATTATGGCTGCATTTCTCTTCCCCTTCACTCTTATTGCTTTTCCTGCGTTTCCATATATATATTGCCTTCGTTTAACCATATACCAAGGTATTTATATTCTGTTAGCCGAGATATTTCCTGGTCCTGTGTTACCACTATCTCTTCACTGCTTTCATTCAATACCCTAACACCTGATTTTCTGACACTAAATTTCAAACATAAATTCTTGCCTTCCTGTCCACAGATACTAGCCAGACAATGCAAATCACTTTGCTTGTTAGCTGGCAACACAATGTCGCCCGCATAAAATAAACCTGCAAGCAGCTGCTCTACTTTGTACCCGCACTCGCTGTGGTTGCTAAGTGGCTATGGTGTTTAGCTGCTGAGCACGAGGTTGCGGGATCGAATCCCGGCCACGGCGTCCGCAATTCGATAGGGGTTAAATGCGAAAACAACCCTGTAGATATATTTAGGTGCACGTTAAAGAAACCCAAGTGGTCAAAATATTCTGGACTCCTCCACTACGACATGCCTCATTATCAGAAAGTGGTTTTGGCACGTAAAACCCTATAATTTAATTTTTCTTACTTTACCCGCCTGTCTGTATGAGCGATTAAACCTGATATTACTTTCCTCCAGCGCCCTCTCCCTCCTCACCATGTACATCATAAACAGTAGCGGGGATAAAGTGCACTCTTGCCTCAGTCCCTCCTTGTTGATATCAACTTTCTCCTCGCTCCTCATCTCTTCGTGTTCAACGCAAACGGTGTTTTCTAAGTTAATCTCTCTCAAAAGCTATAGAGAATCGTCACGTAAGCTTTCCCCTTCCAGAATATCCCACAAAATGTTGCGGTCTACGTTGTCATACGCCTCTGTAATGTCTAAAAAGGCCACATATAACGGTCTGCTTTCTACTTTTGATATTCAAGTACACTGAGTAAGAACAAATAAGTTATCATCCAAACGCCTACCTATTTTGAATGCAAGAAAAGGTGAAGCGTGCAGACAGGACGCAAGAGAAGAGAAGTGGACAACACGAACGCCGACTATCAACTGAAGGGAGCACTGAGGCGAAAAAAAGAAAGAAGACACAAAACCATTCTGAAGCCATTCCGAAGTTCTCCCAAAATGCCATTATTCTTTGCGCATGCTTGCAGCTTTAATTAGGGTTATCGTTCACAGTATGTTTCTTATAATTCATTCAACTCTCCTGATGCATCAATATCTTCCGAGTACCCCAGGTTCTATTTTAGGGCCATTGCTTTTTTTTGCTTTATATTAATGACATTCCAAACTGTGTTTCAGTAAAAATCCGACTTTACGCTGACGACTGCTTTCTCTACAGTGTCATTTCTACACCTAACGATCATAACCCTCTGAATCAATCTTTTATAAGTTTTTGTGAATGGTGCGAACTCTGGCAAATGAACATTGACTTAAAAAAACAGTCATCATGTCCTTTCACAAGCATGCTATTTGCTCATGTTTCAATTACTCCTATAAATCAACTTTACCGCAGCGCGTATATGAACATAAATATTTAGGCCTCCTTTTCACTCCAAGGTTATCTTAGTTGGAACATATTCTAACAACTTGCAACGAATCGCTAAAAAAATGCTTGGTTACCTAACCCGAACCCGTTGTGCTGTCCCGAAAGAAACTAAACTCAATACATACAAAACACTTGTAAGACCTATTCTTGAATAGAAGGGTACCGTATGGAAGCCTTACAATATTTCGGACATCCACAAAATTGAATCTGTTCAGAAAAAGGCGGTTTGTTTCATATACCACCGTTATCACAGAATGTTTTAACCGTCATCTCATCTCCATATGCTCGGTTTAACCCCTCTTTCCCGCCGTCGTCACATCAATTCTCTGAAACTTCTACACTCTCAATTTTACTCTCGACATTATGCTTACCCTAACACATATGTGACCCGTGCACAGACCCTAATCACGAGAAACAGCAATCACTTAAGCTTATCAGTCTTTTTTGCTGGCACCAACACTTTTAAATACAATTTTTTCCTAGGACTATTGAACCCTGGAATGACCTGCCTGCTTCCATCCGCTGTTTACTACATAAAGAATTTGGTGATACTATTGAGTGCTCCCTTTAGCCATGTTACTCACATATGCTTCTTTTGTATTGTGATTTGTATTTTCCACATATTGTACTCACCCAATCCTGCACTAACCCTTCTGGGCTGCAGTATCTGCAAATAAATAAATAAATAAATAAATAAATAAATAAATAAGTGGTCAGCCAGTCTTCGACGCCTGTGTCATCAGCGCCGTTGAAAATGGCATGGTCCCTGTGGCGACCACACCACAGCACATGATGGACTGATGAGGTACTTGGTAGGATGGAGTAGGAGTGGTTGGCTGTGATGCTTCTTCAGGCATGGTTGAGCGTAGAGTGCGGGATCGATGTTCCAAGATGGACGTTGTAGGCCGAAACACCCTCCACCACTTGTATTATTAGTCACCGGCGTTACGGACTGACCATTAGAGCAGGCTATGGACTCCCAACACAACCAGCATTCCCCGAGCGAAAGCGCTGGAGAGGGTGGTCCAACTATAGCGACCCCTTTCTTTGATACGACATATATATAGATATATATTGTCACATGGTAGTGACAGTGAAGAAGCATTAAAAACTCAATGGCGGAAGTAGTATTTGATTGGGTGAACATGTGGCGTCAAAAACAGAATACACTCAAAGCGCAACAACGGGGGCGAACGCATTCGGCGATCGCCGAAATCTTATCTTCCGGTTAAGTGCAACGTCTTTTATACACAAGTCATCGAAGGTTCCAGAGTAATCGATGGTGGCCGTATGTCTTCCAGAAAGTTGCACGCAATTCGCGTCGCCCATGCAGTTAAACTACACAAGATATGGTGACAAATAGAACCATCAAAGCATTCGAGAAACTTCCGATACATGCGGGCGCGTCCTGCGCTGAGCGAAAACATTTGTTAGACGGTAAAAAGCGCACACCCAGAAAAGCGCACACCCCTTCTGAAAAAGCATCGTCCCTATACTACAAAAATAACAGGAGAGCGAAACACAAAAAGACACTTGTCAAAGAAACATAGTGCAAATTAACACAGCCCAAAAAAGAAATCCCAAAGGTCCCGCTACGAAATATACCAAAGTTCACTAGCGCTGTTGAAACGGCTATTCTCGCACGAAGCGGACTATTTGAGCTTGTGAGTGGCGCCGCTGTGATAGCGAAATGCCTTCTGGCACGACCTCATAGTCGAGTGTGCAAATGTGTCGGATGATATTGTAGGGTATGAAATGGCGGCGTAACTGCTTTTCGCGAAGTCCTCGTCGGCTTATCGGGGTCAAAACCGAAAAGCGGTCACCGGGTCTACTCGAGATAGCGTCGTCGAAGGTTGTAGTTTCGGCTGTCGATCCTCTGCTGGTTTTGATCCGCTGGCGGTCGAGCTGTCGGGAGTGTTCGGCGCGCTGGAGATTGGTGGCGACGTCAAGATTCTCTTCATCGGTTACGTGCGGCAGCAAAGCTCCGAGAGTAGTCATTGGGTTGCTGCCGTGAACCAGCTTGAATGGCGTGATCTGTGTTTCTTGCGCCGCCGTGTTGTAAGCGAAGGTTACGTACAGCAGGACGGAATCCCGGGTCTTGTGTTCGACGTTGACGTATATTTATTCATTTTAGTTCTTTTATCATTACCCTCAGTAACCGAGGGCATTACAGAGGGGAGTGGGTAAATTCAATAAAGTAGACAACTAAAGATAAGCGCAGAAAATTTGTATCAAAATAGAAAAGGTTATGCCAATACATAAAGGAAATTAACAATAGGTAGCGCACAGCACATGGATACAATAAAGGAAAAAAAACCACTCAGCATTCAAAGCTTAAATAGATCTCATCAAAAAATTAGAAAACACAAGAAATTACATTGGAGACAGTAATATATGCCTACAAAACAAAGATTGGTCGGATAAAAAAAGCTAAGCAAAAATAAAAAAGATGACAATGCTACATTCTTTTTTGTGTGTTTGATAACAGCAGGTTAGTTACAGCAACTTTGAAATTAGGATTATTAGATATTTCGACGATAGATTGAGGAAGGCTGTTGCAACTTGCTGACGTACTAGGGACGAATGAATTGTAAAAAAGAAACGATTTTTGTGGCACGAAGGAATACCGACCTTATGACGATGGTCGATGCGAGCTGAAAGTACCAAGGCAGGGTTATCAATTTATTCTTAAAAATGGGGTTGTCATAATATGTCTTATGGAACAGGAAAAGGCGGAATATTTTTCTACGTTGTGATAGCAATGGTAATGATAAGCTAAGTAGTGACGCTGGAATTTAGGCGATAATTAGAAAAATTGGAGGACGCTTAAGCTTCGCCTTCAAGAGTGGAACGCGACAGCGTTCCCGTCGACCCGCCAAGGGGTGTAAGACAATGGGCTACGGCGCAGCGACTACGCGCCCCGCATCGGACGCGGTGAGCGTCGAGCAACATAGCGTTCGGCGCGACAACGAAATGTGCGCCTGAGCAAGCGACGCACTCCTGAGCCTTAGAAACAGCTCGTTTCTAAGGCAACACCGCGTTCACTAGAGGCGCTTTTGTACCGCTTTGAAGAAGAAGAAGAAGAAGAAGAAGAAGAAGCCGTGTGCAACGGCTGTGCTTTAAAATGCTCTCTGCTGGAAAAAGCGTATCGGCCCCAGGCCGAGGATCGTCGACCCCGTTTTTGAACGAAGATGCAAGCTACAAAGTTGTCCTCCCGCGTCTACCAGCCGGTAACGATGTTTTGAATTCTATTTTCCTTCATGCGGACTTGAGTGGCAGACCGTACCGTGCTCCCGACTTCCCAGACGCTCTGCTTGAGGTAGTGAATACTTCAGATATTGTAGGTGTCGGACAGTATCAAATGAGCCATGTATGGATGGTTACTTGCGCTATCAGTGCGGCAAAACAGACTCTCGTCGCCTGTGGTGAGCTCCGTGTCAAAGGGCTGAAGTGCATGGTGATAGATCCGGAGACTAAAAACATCAAGCTTAAATACTATGGCTTCTACCTCACCTTGAACCACGACGCGTTGAAGAGGCGTTCCAGGCCTATGGTCAGGTGAAGTCGGTGGAGAGAGAAGCATGGAGATGCACTGGCATGGAACAGTGGGTGACAACAAACCGAGAGGTTTCCTTGGTGCTCAAGGACACTATCACCGTAACCTCAATACCGCACATTATGTCCATTTATGGACACCAGTGCCTCGTACTTATCCCCGGTAGGCCTCCTCTGTGCCTTCGTTGCAAGCGCGTGGGACACGTTCGACGACAATGCAGAACACCGAGATGCTTACAGTGCCATCGATTTGGTCACTCAGCGGACGCCTGCGTGTCCACCTACGCCAATAAGCTTCGTTCTGGGCAATATAGCGCAGACGAGCCACAACTGGACCACCTCATGGATTCTACAGAGGTAGTAGATGCCACCGGAAAGACTACAGGTGGCATTAGGGACGAGGACCAGGAGTCCTTGAAGCCAATGCCAACCAGTCATAACATCTCAAGTAATACTAGCGAAGCTTCCGGCGAGGATGACTCAGTTTGCCCACCTGGCCTAGTAAGCCTTAAAGAAAAGCCCCCTGATGACAAGGAAGAAGAGGAAGAGGCGATGGACATCAGTAACGCCAGGAAACGTCCGGCACCATGCAACGACGAAGCAACAGAATGTGCACTACAGGCGCCCGAGAAAGTGTCTCCTAGTGCTCAGCAAACTTCCTCTCCTGGTGATAATGTGCCCCGCCGGTTATATCAGCGTAGTCAGGAGAGTGGCACAAAGAAGTCCAAAGGGAGCAAGACCACAGATTTACCTGTGGCCAAGGGCAATGAAATACAAAAGCTTTAAGTGAGCAAAATGGCTACCGCCTTCACCCTCCCCTTATGTGTAGCGACACTCAACGTACGTGGGCTGAGGAATATAAGGCGTCAGCAGCAGTTACTACACGTGCTTAGGCAGCATGAAGTTGATGTTGGTGCAGTGCAAGAGACAAAGATATCGTCTGCTGGTGATGTCAACCTTGCGCTGCAAACTTTTCAACCTGATTACGAGGTGTGTATTAACCAAGCATGTGGTGCTTCCGCTGGATGCTTTTTGTTAGTCAGAAAGCAGTTAAATCATTCTTCATTGTCGCTGCGTGTTGATGGGGAAGGCCGCCTTATATGCTGTGGCCTCTCTTTTCATTCCCGTAATTGGCGATTTATTTGCGTTTATGCTCCCTCAAAAGTGAGTGACAGGAAGGCTTTCTTCCTCTCACTTGCTCCGCTCCTAGATACTGAGAGAGATTTGGTACTGTTGGGAGACTTCAACTGTGTTTGTCATTCCAGAGACCACTCATACCTAACTAATCGTTATGATGCAAGTGCTGCTTTCCTGCATCAGTTAACGGAAGATCACAATCTAATAGACGTGGGCGCCTACACACCATCTTGGGTGCGGTTCATGCACTTTCAAGGCGTCTCCCATGCTCGACTTGATCGTGTGTATGTTTCGACGAGTCTCTGGTCTAACATTTACAACTACGCCGTGAAGCCTGTATTTTTCACAGACCACTGTTTAGCAGCTGTTTCATGGGGTCCCCGAAAATTCCGCAGGTTTGCTCCAAACTGGGAACTGTGGAAACTTAATATACAACTTTTGCGAGAGGAAAGTTTTGTAAACAAAGTGAAAGAATTATGGCTAGAAATATCACAATGTCAACAGCTTCCTTTGTTTGCTCGATGGGAAATGTTCAAAAATAGAGTAAAAAATGAGGCGATTGCCATTTCATGTGAGCTGTCTCAAAGAAAAAAAGCTGAAAAGCATTACCTTCATGATCTACTTCACAAGCTGCACGCTTTCGAAAGCCAGGAACCAGGGTTGTATAGCGATGAAATAAACACAGTTCGCGCACAAATACAGAAATATGAGACGGAAGTGTACAAAGTAGCGATGGTTCGTTCACGCACAACTCGCTTCACAGAGGAACAGCCCACAAAAAGGGCTCTCGGTGATGAGAACCAAACCAAAATACAGACTACGTGAGAGTTTAGCACTGCGTACTCTCGAATTATGTGATAGCATTGCTTAGATTGTAACGATCGCGATGTCTTCAGCAACTGCGCGCGTGTGCGCCACGGATGGAGGAATGGATGTTATGAGCGCAAACATTGGAAGTGCGCGGTGGGTTGCGCCAACAAGCGCTTGCTATTATACTGCCTAATGTCCTACCCTACTTAAAGAAGAAACAAAAAAGAAAAAGAAACCACTATGAACTCCCACAACCACATTTTCTGACCCCCTATTGCGAACTTCGCTTTTGTACGTAACTGGTTTTGTGGTTTCCCTACTTTGCTTCCACCAATCTTCCGATCGCCTCTTACTAAATCTATATTGCGGACATGTTTACCTTTCCCCTCTTTTGCTGAACCCAGGGGCTTCAAGGAGGCCAGTGGTGCCTAAATCGACCTCTGGGCAGACGTCTTCACATTCCAATAAAACATACTCCATCGTTTCCTTAGCTTTACCGCAGCAAACACATGCACATTCTTCCTTCTTATATCTCGCTTTATAGGTGCGTATTCTAAGGCACCCTGATTCACTTCTAAAAGGAATGAGCTTCCCTTTGATTTATCCTAAATTGTTTCTTTCCTGATTTCGTTTGTTCCTTTGAAATAGTTACTAATGGCAGGTTTATTTGCAATTGCCACCACCCATGAGATTATTTCGGCCTCTCTGACTTTGCGCTTGGCGTTCTTTGTTGCTGTGTTGCCCACCCTACAGACCGCATGGTTAGGGTAAGCTTCCTAGTTCTTTTCCTCCACTGTGAATGAATGTGTTTCTTTTACAGATACCTTAACACTCTCCCAGATCATTTACTTTCTTCCATATTCCTCAGTCCTTCTTCATAATCAATTTTACTGTGAGCTTCTCTCACTTCAGAACTAGTCAAACCCATATCACCTTGCAAAGCTTCATTTGTAGTCTTCCCGTGACCGCCCAATGCGACGCGCCACGCTGACCTTTGGTTCTGTGCTCTGTGCTTCATTATGGCTGCATTTCTCTTCCCCTTCACTCTTATTGCTTTTCCTGCGTTTCCATATATATATTGCCTTCGTTTAACCATATACCAAGGTATTTATATTCTGTTAGCCGAGATATTTCCTGGTCCTGTGTTACCACTATCTCTTCACTGCTTTCATTCAATACCCTAACACCTGATTTTCTGACACTAAATTTCAAACATAAATTCTTGCCTTCCTGTCCACAGATACTAGCCAGACAATGCAAATCACTTTGCTTGTTAGCTGGCAACACAATGTCGCCCGCATAAAATAAACCTGCAAGCAGCTGCTCTACTTTGTACCCGCACTCGCTGTGGTTGCTAAGTGGCTATGGTGTTTAGCTGCTGAGCACGAGGTTGCGGGATCGAATCCCGGCCACGGCGTCCGCAATTCGATAGGGGTTAAATGCGAAAACAACCCTGTAGATATATTTAGGTGCAGGTTAAAGAAACCCAAGTGGTCAAAATATTCTGGACTCCTCCACTACGACATGCCTCATTATCAGAAAGTGGTTTTGGCACGTAAAACCCTATAATTTAATTTTTCTTACTTTACCCGCCTGTCTGTATGAGCGATTAAACCTGATATTACTTTCCTCCAGCGCCCTCTCCCTCCTCACCATGTACATCATAAACAGTAGCGGGGATAAAGTGCACTCTTGCCTCAGTCCCTCCTTGTTGATATCAACTTTCTCCTCGCTCCTCATCTCTTCGTGTTCAACGCAAACGGTGTTTTCTAAGTTAATCTCTCTCAAAAGCTATAGAGAATCGTCACGTAAGCTTTCCCCTTCCAGAATATCCCACAAAATGTTGCGGTCTACGTTGTCATACGCCTCTGTAATGTCTAAAAAGGCCACATATAACGGTCTGCTTTCTACTTTTGATATTCAAGTACACTGAGTAAGAACAAATAAGTTATCATCCAAACGCCTACCTATTTTGAATGCAAGAAAAGGTGAAGCGTGCAGACAGGACGCAAGAGAAGAGAAGTGGACAACACGAACGCCGACTATCAACTGAAGGGAGCACTGAGGCGAAAAAAAGAAAGAAGACACAAAACCATTCTGAAGCCATTCCGAAGTTCTCCCAAAATGCCATTATTCTTTGCGCATGCTTGCAGCTTTAATTAGGGTTATCGTTCACAGTATGTTTCTTATAATTCATTCAACTCTCCTGATGCATCAATATCTTCCGAGTACCCCAGGTTCTATTTTAGGGCCATTGCTTTTTTTTGCTTTATATTAATGACATTCCAAACTGTGTTTCAGTAAAAATCCGACTTTACGCTGACGACTGCTTTCTCTACATTGTCATTTCTACACCTAACGATCATAACCCTCTGAATCAATCTTTTATAAGTTTTTGTGAATGGTGCGAACTCTGGCAAATGAACATTGACTTAAAAAAACAGTCATCATGTCCTTTCACAAGCATGCTATTTGCTCATGTTTCAATTACTCCTATAAATCAACTTTACCGCAGCGCGTATATGAACATAAATATTTAGGCCTCCTTTTCACTCCAAGGTTATCTTAGTTGGAACATATTCTAACAACTTGCAACGAATCGCTAAAAAAATGCTTGGTTACCTAACCCGAACCCGTTGTGCTGTCCCGAAAGAAACTAAACTCAATACATACAAAACACTTGTAAGACCTATTCTTGAATAGAAGGGTACCGTATGGAAGCCTTACAATATTTCGGACATCCACAAAATTGAATCTGTTCAGAAAAAGGCGGTTTGTTTCATATACCACCGTTATCACAGAATGTTTTAACCGTCATCTCATCTCCATATGCTCGGTTTAACCCCTCTTTCCCGCCGTCGTCACATCAATTCTCTGAAACTTCTACACTCTCAATTTTACTCTCGACATTATGCTTACCCTAACACATATGTGACCCGTGCACAGACCCTAATCACGAGAAACAGCAATCACTTAAGCTTATCAGTCTTTTTTGCTGGCACCAACACTTTTAAATACAATTTTTTCCTAGGACTATTGAACTCTGGAATGACCTGCCTGCTTCCATCCGCTGTTTACTACATAAAGAATTTGGTGATACTATTGAGTGCTCCCTTTAGCCATGTTACTCACATATGCTTCTTTTGTATTGTGATTTGTATTTTCCACATATTGTACTCACCCAATCCTGCACTAACCCTTCTGGGCTGCAGTATCTGCAAATAAATAAATAAATAAATAAATAAATAAATAAGTGGTCAGCCAGTCTTCGACGCCTGTGTCATCAGCGCCGTTGAAAATGGCATGGTCCCTGTGGCGACCACACCACAGCACATGATGGACTGATGAGGTACTTGGTAGGATGGAGTAGGAGTGGTTGGCTGTGATGCTTCTTCAGGCATGGTTGAGCGTAGAGTGCGGGATCGATGTTCCAAGATGGACGTTGTAGGCCGAAACACCCTCCACCACTTGTATTATTAGTCACCGGCGTTACGGACTGACCATTAGAGCAGGCTATGGACTCCCAACACAACCAGCATTCCCCGAGCGAAAGCGCTGGAGAGGGTGGTCCAACTATAGCGACCCCTTTCTTTGATACGACATATATATAGATATATATTGTCACATGGTAGTGACAGTGAAGAAGCATTAAAAACTCAATGGCGGAAGTAGTATTTGATTGGGTGAACATGTGGCGTCAAAAACAGAATACACTCAAAGCGCAACAACGGGGGCGAACGCATTCGGCGATCGCCGAAATCTTATCTTCCGGTTAAGCGCAACGTCTTTTATACACGAGTCATCGAAGGTTCCAGAGTAATCGATGGTGGCCGTATGTCTTCCGGAAAGTTGCACGCAATTCGCGTCGCCCATGCAGTTAAACTACACAAGATTTGGCGGCAAATAGAACCATCAAAGCATTCGAGAAACTCCCGATACATGCGGGCGCGTCCTGCGCTGAGCGAAAACATTTGTTAGACGGTAAAAAGCGCACACCCAGAAAAGCGCACACCCCTTCTGAAAAAGCATCGTCCCGATGCTACAAAAATAACAGGAGAGCGAAACACAAAAGGACACTTGTCAAAGAAACAAAGTGCAAATTAACACAGTCCAAAAAAGAAGTCCCAAAGGTCCCGCTACGAAATATACCAAAGTTCATTAGCGCTGTTGAAACGGCTATTCTCGCACGAAGCGGACTATTTGAGCTTGTGAGTGGCGCCGCTGTGATAGCGAAATGCCTTCTGGCACGACCTCATAGTCGAGTGTGCAAATGTGTCGGATGATCTTGTAGGGTATGAAATGGCGGCGTAACTGCTTTTCGCGAAGTGCTCGTCGGCTTTTCGGGGTCAAAACCGAAAAGCGGTCACCGGGTCTACTCGAGATAGCGTCGTCGAAGGTTGTAGTTTCGGCTGTCGATCCTCTGCTGGTTTTGATCCACTGGCGGTCGAGCTGTCGGGAGTGTTCGGCGCGCTGGAGATTGGTGGCGACGTCAAGATTCTCTTCATCGGTTACGTGTGGTAGCAAGGCTCCGAGAGTAGTCATTGGGTTGCAGCCGTGAACCATCTTGAATGGCATGATCTGTGTTTCTTGCGCCGCCGTGTCGTAAGCGAAGGTTACGTACAGCAGGACGGAATCCCGGGTCTTGTGTTCGACGTTGACGTATATTTATTCATTTTAGTTCTTTTATCATTACCCTAAGTAACCGAGGGCATTAAAGAGGGGAGTGGGTAAATTCAATAAAGTAGACAACTAAAGATAAGCGCAGAAAATTTGTATCAAAATAGGAAAGGTTATGTCAATACATAAAGGAAATTAACAATAGGTAGCGCACACTACATGGATACAATAAAGGAAAAAAAACCACTGAGCATTCAAAGCTTAAATAGATCTCATCAAAAAATTAGAAAACACAAGAAATTACATTCGAGACAGTAATATATGCCTACAAAACAAAGATTGGTCGGATAAAAAAAGCTAAGCAAAAATAAAAAAGATGACAATGCTACATTCTTTTTTGTGTTTTTGATAACAGCAGGTTAGTTACAGCAACTTTGAAATTAGGATTATTAGATATTTCGACGATAGATTGAGGAAGGCTGATGCAACTTGCTGACGTGCTAGGGATGAATGAATTGTAACAAAGAAACGATTTTTGTGGCACGAAGGAATACCGACCTTATGACGATGGTCGATGCGAGCTGAAAGTACCAAGGCAGGGTTATCAATTTATTCTTAAAACTGGGGTTGTCATAATATGTCTTATGGAACAGGAAAAGGCGGAATATTTTTCTACGTTGTGATAGCAATGGTAATGATACGCTTGTTTTCATAGTAGTGACGCTGGAATTTAGGCGATAATTAGAAAAATTGGAGGATGCTTAAGCTTCGCCTTCAAGAGTGGAACGCGACAGCGTTCCCGTCGACCCGCCAAGGGGTGTAAGACAATGGGCTACGGCGCAGCGACTACGCGCCCCGCATCGGACGCGATGAGCGTCGAGCAACGCAGCGTTCGGCGCGACAACGAAATGTGCGCCTGAGCAAGCGACGCACGCCTGAGCCTTAGAAACAGCTCGTTTCTAAGGCAAAACCGCGTTCACTAGAGGCGCTTTTGTACCGCTTTGAAGCATCGAACTCGTGGCTCAGTGGTAACGTCTCCGTCTCACACTCCGGAGACCCTGGTTCGATTCCCATCTTGCAAGTTGTTTTTTATTCATGAAGTGCCTGCTGGGATTTATCGCTCACGGCCAACGCCGCCGACGACACCGGCTTTTCTGCGACACCAGCTCCTTAACGCTGTCGCGTTAAAAATTGGAGGACGCTTAAGCTTCGCCTTCAAGAGTGGAACGCGACAGCGTTCCCGTCGACCCGCCAAGGGGTGTAAGACAATGGGCTACGGCGCAGCGACTACGCGCCCCGCATCGGACGCGGTGAGCGTCGAGCAACGCAGCGTTCGGCGCGACAACGAAATGTGCGCCTGAGCAAGCGACGCACGCCTGAGCATTAGGAACAGCTCGTTTCTAAGGCAACACCGCGTTCACTAGAGGCGCTTTTGTACCGCTTTGAAGCATCGAACTCGTGGCTCAGTGGTAACGTCTCACACTCCGGAGACCCTGGTTCGATTCCCACCCAGCCCATCTTGCAAGTTGTTTTTTCATTCATGAAGTGCCTGCTGGGATTTCTCGCTCACGGCCAACGCCGTCGACGCCGACGACACCGGCTTTTCTGCGACACGAGCTTCTTAACGCTGTCGCGTTAAAAAATGAAGCGAGCCACCCAGTTCTGGATAGATTCAAGTAGATAGATGTGCGTCTCTTCACTGGGGTCCCAGACAGGTGGAGCATATAAAGTTTAGTACGAACTAACGATTTATAAAGTAGTTTCACCGAACTCGAAGCAAGATAAAAATTTCGGCGTATATAGCCTAGCATGCGATTAGCGTTGTTGGTTACATTGTCGGCTTGGATCTTCCAAGAACGATTAGAATAAAAACGCCTAGATATTTGTTACAAGGCACAGATTCGAGGTTACTAGTATTAGGATGGCATGAGGGCAGTGCAGTATTACGACGAGAAACACGCATGTGCTTACATTTGTTGATGTTTAGTCCGTGTTTCACGTGTTAAACCAGTCGAGAGCATGGTTGACATAAGACTGAAGAAGGCCTATATTGGAGTCACTGTTAATTTCGCGGTTTGTATGCAGTCGTTTGCAAAAAGGTCAATTGATGAGCATAACTTATCAGATAAATTGTTGATATATATGAGAAGAAGCAAAGGTCCCAGCACAGAGCCTTGTGGCACAGATTATTCAACTGTAGATGTGACAGAGGAAGTGTTATGAGCTGGTGACAAATTGCGAACGATCGCTGAGAGAAGAGTGCAGCCATTGAAGAACGTTACGAATAAGGTCAAGTTTACTTAGTTTTGAAAGAGGCAGTTGATGAGAAACCTTCTCAAACTCTTTCGAAAAGTCTGGGAATATACAGTCAACAATAGAGCCCCTGTAAAATATGTAATTTAAATCATGCGTTAACGGTAAAATTTGAGTTTCACAAGAAAATGACTTGCGATATACATGCTGATGTCCTGTAAACAAAGGCGTTTGACCGTAGGAATGATGCAAGGTTGGAGTAAATGAGATGTTTCATTATTTCAGAGGAAACGCACGTAAGTGAAATGGGCCAATAATTATTTGGCGAACGTCTATCTCCGGACTTGTGCAAGGGGATAGCCATTCACCTTGCCAACCTTCCAGTCTCCCGGAATGCAGGCTGTCTGAAGAGATTGCTTGAATAGATATCTTAGAAAGTGTTATAGCACAGTACTCTTTAGTACTGATTAAAACTTGGAATTTGCATCATCAGTGCCACATGACGAAGAAGCTTTTAACTTATCTATTATTGTTTTCATGCCAGCAATATCAAACATAATAGGGTCCGTCGGTAAAAAGTGAGTGCCCGACCAAAGTTGCCCGGCATTGCTAGCATGTCGGCGAGGGTCTTATTCAGACATTCCGTAAGACCATTCCTCTGCGAGTGATAGGCTATTGTCCTCCTCTGACTTGTCTGGCTGTATTGCAGAATGGCTTGGGTGAGGTCCGCTGTACAGGCTGCTCCTCTGTTTAGTTTTAGTTTAAATAAAGTTTAAATTTTAGTTTAAATAAAGAAAAAGAAAAGGGCATGGGCAGGGCATGTAATGAGGAGGGAAGATAACCGATGACCATTAAGGGTTACGGACTGGATTCCAAGAGAATGGAAGCGTAGCAGGGGGCGGCAGATAGTTAGCTGGGCGGATGAGATCAAGAAGTTTGCAAGGACAACATGGCGACAATTAGCACATGACCGGGATAGTGATGCAAGAAACCGAAAACAAGCGTTTTGGATCACTGGAGTCTCTGCCGCCTGCAGAACAACTTTCGACCTTCTTGCCATGGACACTATCCGTGACTTTGCGGGAGATGGCTCGTCAAATAACTTCTTTCACTGGCCAGCAGATGACGCCACGCGTAATATGTGGGCTTTGCTCACAAAAGTTAAACGTCTGATGCCAATAACACTGGCTTATATTTCTCAGCCGCGCGCACTTCCTCTTCCTGATTCATGGTCATCCTGATGAGTGATCGTGCAACGTCACAGTTTCCTGCTCCCTCCCGGAGAAACGGTCAGTTTGGCTGGGACAGTGATGCTGTTGCAACTTGCTGACAAGCACAATAGCGGTAATTCCACGTAGTGGTATGACGGATTGGTCAATCTCGTAATTCACTGCGTACACATTGCGAATTATTTTGTCCATTACTGCACATCGTCTTCCTAGGTTTGGATGTCATGGCGTCTCGTAGAACACAAAGTCACCAGCTTGGAGTTCACTTCGTTCAAAGATTTTGACGTATGTGTCCTTGTTGACCATGGTGACAAATAGCCACCTAGCCTGATTGAGCCAATCATGTAATGTACACCTTTATTTTATGAACGTGCTGACTTAAAAGCACTACGAGAAGAAGAAACAGACGGATACTGAAGTTGACAGTTCATGCTCAGACATGCTTATCAGTGTCGAATATTGCTTGCATATTTTAGTCTCTTCTCTGTTCCTTAAAACCTTCATACCTACATTGTATCTGCTTCCCTGCTTTTATTCACCAATAATCTAAACGTCTCTAGCGTATGTTTACCGCTGGCCGGTTACTGTTTCTATCGGCTTTTCATCTCAGCGTGTCTACAAGGAGGACATTCCATGCTGGTATGGCCGGGTGAATATCTTCGAATTTCAAGGCAATGTGCTTAGTTGTCACCGGACTTTACCTACAGAGGACACGTGCCTCATCCTGTTGGGAACATTTCAGTCATAGTAAATGCTTAGGGAACCATCTCGGGCCTCAATATTAAAGTGTTACTAGTTGTATAATCGTACACACTTATATTTCTAGCCTTTTCTTGTCTTACCTGTAAGTCTGTTTGCTGTCTTTATTTCCATTATTTGCATCCTATTTATTGCCTGTTTCCCTTTCTTTTGATGATTCCTGGCCGTGTATGTTACAAATCAGAATACAAAAAGGATGGGGACAGCGGGAGCGGGCATCGAGAGACTGTCATGTTAATTTTATCAGTGCTTCTTTTCTTTTGAAACAGCAATATTGACACGTGTACTTAGTTATCTTTATCGGGTGACCGTGTTTCACAATCTAACAAATGTTAGGTGTACTCAAGTTAGTGGTCCATATTCGAGACAAAAACGGTACCTGTGATCAAAAAGTGGCTGTATCGTTGTAGCCGCTACAGTGTAAGTAGTTCGGGGACTCAGCTTTCGATTAATGCCTATCTCTACTCTCTACACATCGCGTAACACTATTCCCAAAAGCGATTTTTGAAACAGTCGTGCAAATTCACGTAGTATCTATAAAGAAACCAAGCGCATAACTTCCGAAGCGTTGGAAGCCGTGGCTGGGTGGTTCAATCGCTCGCACTTATCGTTCCGCGTCATGCTGCCACCGGTTGGTTACCGTACTGCGTGATATTTTTTAACGCCACGTAGGACTAATTTCGACAGTCACCCACCGGATGGCCAAAACACAAAATTCAAGATTTGGTTTTTTTTCTTCACGAGTGCTCTTCAAATATGATATCTTCAATTTCGACTTCCTAAAACCTAGCAATGGGTTTCATATTTGTCCAGTCATCGCTTTAATATCGCTTATTCCTTGGACGACATAAGAACAAGCAATGGCATGTGTGTGTGTTAGATTCATAAAAGAAAAAAAAAACTAATGTGCCTAATTCTGGGCAACTTCACGGCAATGCATAGGCGTAAAACTTCATGGCAATGCACTTGCATACTTGCATGGGCAAAATATTACAAAATTTTAATTCCATATATCGGTCTAGTATAAGAGGTTTCAACTGACTCCGCCCAGAAGGTAGCAGCCCCTCATAACAAGATATACATTTATGGCACTTAGTCGAAATATTGGTGGTGCGTTAAAGCAGTGTTTTGTACAGGAACGTACGGTTATGTCACATGACAGGAGCAAATGGTTTTGCATCCTCTCGGCAGAGGGCACAGTGATTTGAAGAAGCGCCAAATTTAAATCGTAAAAGCGATTTGTTAGAGCTGGAGCTTGAACGGTAATTTCAGAGCGAGGGTCATTCAGTCTCTTTGCACGCGCATGTTTTTATGACGCAGCAGGGCAGGAGAGGGAGTGTATATGGGCGTGCACACCTTGAGCGTGCATGCGTGTGTGCTTGCATTTGCGCATGTGCGTGTGTTTGCGTCTCCGCATTTGAATCTACGTTGCGATTATGCACATATAAGCGAGATGCGGGGTCCTCAGTCGTCACAGAATGAGTCGGGTCTGAAATTTGGGACGTGGACTACATTACATCAAATACAATGCACTATACAATGTCATCCTTCAATGGCTAGTACCGATTCTCGCGCAATGAGGATGCTAACAAATTATCTCATGTGCCAGCTGTCACATTCCTCAAACAGCCAACATTCCTAAGAGGAAGCTTTAGCTCGGGCCCAACTCCGACACGGCCTATTCAAATACATGTAAAACGCAGAAACACTTTTGTAAGATAACCCCTTTACCGATTTTAATGAAATTTGTTGCATTTGAGAGAGAGAGGTAAATTCTAGTGACAATTGGAAGCGGAATCTCGACTTTAGTTAGACTTTAATTATTTGTTCAAATTCCCGTTTTGCGGGCAGATCTCTAAGCATATTAATGTTAAAATCTCCGCCGATGATCACAGATAGCTTAGTTTCATTTCAGAAAGTCAACAAAGAATCTAGAAACACCAAAATGTTTTGCACATTCCCGCTCGGAGGCCGGTATACTGCACCTACTAGTTTTTTGTCGACCGCCAAACACACCATTTCATAGCCGTCATGAGCAAAAGAGAAAATCTGCACTTGGTCGCAGACAAAATGTTTCTTCACCATCATTGCCATGCATCCTCCACGAGAGGTAACTCGCTTCAACAAATAGGTGTTGTAAGAGGTTAAGCATAATGCATTAGCGTCTTCTGCGTACCACGTCTCCGTAAGCATGATGATGTCAAAAGCGAAATCAAGCTTGTTCAACAACATTTCGAACTGAGCGGATTTGTTTTTAGCTGACTGGGCGTTGAGGTGAAACAGCTTAAGTGAACTGGCATATTCTAGACCACAAACATCTTTAAACTCGAATGGTGTAATGTAATCTTTTTTTGAGGCCATAGTGAGGAAAAAGCACTTAAGTCTATTTAACCATGGCTAGGTCCTCCTTGCATCTTATATGATGCACTGTTGTTCCATCTTTCTGGCGGACAAAAGGTTAGCCGTTCCGATGCCAGGCGTACTTAAAATCGTGCACTTTAGTCCATTGCCTGGTTACCACAAGCAACACCCTGCTTTGTTTCGTCAAGTTTTCCTGAATGTAGCAGCATATTTCTGACTGGTTCAGTTCTTTTTTTTTTCTTAAGAACTAAGCCTTCAAGACCTGTATTGCCAAATGTGCTATGATAGCTGGTATCTTACCTTTAGATGATGGAAGCCTGCGCAAAGCAACACTGTCGCATTTAGTTATTTCTGGAATGTGAAGGTCCGTTGCCACTTCATTAATTTTTGACAATAAACCTTCGTTTTCACTGATGGGTATGACATGGAACTCGAGATTTAGTTTTCTGCTTTGCCATTCAAGAATGTTTACATCTTGAGCTATCTTTCGTTTCTTAGTTGCGCGGTCTTGAGATTCAATTGATTCAATTCGTTTTTTTAGATACGATATATCTTTGTCATGATTGCGCATGTGTATCAGAACTTCGTCACATTTATCTGACATCACTTTCACTGCGTGATAACTTTTTCTACTGTGTCCTTTGGTGTCATGAGGCTTTCCGGTTTTGCATGAATACCTTGATGCACAGTCGCTATGTGTGCATCTTGTTCTTTTTTTGTTTTGCTGCTTTGTCTACGTCTCCGCTTTGCTGCCGGACATGTTAGCAAATGCCAACCATTCCGACATGCTTCGGTTTTTGATTTGTAGGTTGATTCTGCAATCCCGGAGCAGTTACCGAAGTGGTACATGAAGGAAGATTCTCCGCACACCAGCCCTTTTTCACAACTGTCTTTACAAACCGGACATACATCGTCGTGTGAAAGTGGCATGTTCGCCAGGAAAACACACCCACAGAAAAGAAAAACAGGAATGCAGCAATCGCACTAGTAGTGGCGACAAGAACAAGAGGCAACTAAGTACAACCTACTCAAAACTGGTTCCAACTAACCTGCAATTTGCAAAACAGAGGTTTAGCGCTTGTCCACACGCCACTACTGCTGGCAAAAATGGTGTGACATCGCCTCCGGGGCTCTTCTTATAATCGATAGCGTCCAATGTCGAGCGTCGCTTTTGTCGGTGCGGGCTTAACACGTTCCTACTCCGATGATGCCATCATTGGAAATCGGCGGCTTGCTATGGTATTCCGGAGCGCTTCAATGATGCTCTGCAGATGCCTGTAATTTGCAGAACAGAGGTTTAGCGCTTGTCGACACGCCGCTACTGCTACCAAGAATGCAAGCGTGGCCAACTCAGACGGTGCCTTAGATACACCTCCTGCGGAATGATATAAAACGGTGATTCCGCGTCAATAATCATGTTCAAGGGCACGCCACCCCAGCGGATAACTCTGCGGAACGTCTGGAGCAAAGATTTCTCGTGATTCCTGCAATGTCACGAGTGTTGAAATATTGCCTTCCTCCGTTTGTGATACAGCGCTCTCATAATGAACTGCGTTAGTGACGCCATCACGCCTACGACCAGCCCGGAGCCCCGATTGGGAGCGGCATCCGGCCTGGGAAACACCACAGCTTCGCTGGCAGAGGTAATTGGCGCCATCGATGAAGAGGGCGGAGCAGAAAATCCGTTTCCTTTGCATAGCCTCGCAGATCGTTGCGCGCCCGCGCGCCGATCCAAGTAGCCGAGCCCTTCCCCCAAAATCCTCTCCCCTCGCCCTCCCTCATAATTCCCTCACCGTCGACTGTCTCCGCGCGCGTCCAGCGGCGCGCCGCCAGCTTAGGACGCTTAACCCCATGAGCGCGATTTTGTGCGCGACAGCGACGAGCGACGGCTTCGAGCGACGGATCGGGCCGTCGCTTGAACAGATCGCTCGGTCTTGTCGCGCGATCGCTCGGTTCTGCAAATCTAGAATTCGTCGCACGTCGCCCGGAAGTGCTATTAACAACTAGCCAATAGTAGGCAGCCCGAACGAGATGTACATTAGTGACGTACTACCGGTTTGCGCACGTGCGCGCTTCTCAGTATGCAAACGGAACGAGCGGAACAAGCAAACTACCAAATTTTGATATGTAAACAAAATAAACCCATTGCAAGACCTGCTTTGTACAGCCAAACAAATCAACTTAAGTAATTATAGCAAGTGTCACGCCACGTTTGGCGCTAACTCGATGCCCTAATACCTGCAACACTGGAGAGCTGTCGCGCGAAGCGGTCGCTCGCGTGGACTTCTGGGCGACGAGCGAACGCGACAGCCATCTCCAACGCGTCGCTTGTTGCTGCCGAGCAAAAAAATCTTGCATGGGGTTTACACTTTATGACGTTTCATCTTTCGCTATCTGCTGTTATCGGGAAGCGTGCACTGCTGTGCGTTGACCGGCGTGGTTAGTTTCGTCAGTCTCGTGGTCCTCGATAGCAGTGTGCTTGTGTTCCGCGATGTTTCACCCGTTTCACAACTCGTACCACTCGTGCATCGTGCAGTGATGCACGAATACCTCAAAAACAACCCCTGCAAGGTTGTTCCGGGTATCTAAAGACAACAGGTGAGCACGCAGACACAAGGATATCAGACGGCGCATGTACACGAACACGGCCCTGTCCATGTGTGGGCTCCATGAGCGTCCGAACGTCGTTTCGCCTTGATTGTGCTGCACTTTCCTCTTACTGGTAGAGAAAGCTGACAAATAGTGGTTCCTCCTCCTTTTCACCTGGTCTACGACTTGTGTATTTCTGTGCCAGGTCTCATTCTGGAACTTCAGTAACTTAGCTTTCCATTCCGCCCACAGTGTGTTTTGTGTCACGTTCTACAAACGTACTAACAGCTGAAAAATTACTGTTCGTGTTTGTGTATTATCTCAGTAATCGCCGATGGGGAAACCGCGCGAACAACTTTCATGTGTAAGCATGATACGGTTTTTCTTTCTGGAAAGTATGAGCATTGCAAGTGTCCTAAATGCAATTTTTTGCAGTTTTATATACAATTACAAATTTTGCAGATTTTACTATACAAAGGAGTGCTGAGTAGGTAGAACTTAGTGCTTTAAGTGACGTAATTTTACTGCTAAGCATTGCATTCGGGGTGAAAGAAAAGTCGTGTTGTTGGCTAATTTTACCTGGCCTTTGATTGAGGAATAGGCCTTTCTGCAAATGTTTTCTATGTGATGCTACAAAAGCCGACTATCCTGTGTTCCCCCATGCCACCGTTACTCAAATGTTGGCCAAGTGCACAATAATGTGAATTGCAGCTTTTAGTACAATGTTATTTTTTTGCCATGTCTTTTTCCTTTTGTTCAGTAGTAATGAACATGTCACGCATTGCATATACTTTCGTGCAGGTTTATAAGTAAGCTCTTTTTTTTTTGTTTGGCTGTCAATCAATCTTCATTTTATTTTATTTTTTAGATGCTTTGCGTGTCATTGTTTTTGCCATTACAAGCGAGTTTTCCCTTTCTTTAGTTGTCATGGCTATGTCATACACGTCGTCCAGTTTTGTGCAATATCTTAGTGCATATATCAAAAGCTCGTTTACATTTTGTTTTGAGGGCGTTATATAAAAATGTTTGTTTTATATGTGCGTGTTGATGAAACGGCCTTCGCGTTTTCTGGCGTTTTTTTTTATTTCATTGTCTGAACTTTTGAATTTATTACCCATGTATATGTCGTGCACCTTTCACTTTTGTTCATTTTTTGAGCGTGTATGACACTACGTTATAAGAAAAATCTTCCTTTTTGTAAACGAAGTCAATAAAGCGAGACCAAAGATCTGTTGTGTTTGAAGTGGAATATTTTGTCCCAGCACATGCTGGTATAAGTATGGGCAAGACCATGCGTGCCGGCGCATAGCCCCCGGCGCGTGGTGCGCCGTAGCGCACCCACGTGCGATAAGAAACAAAAAAAAAAAAGAAACAACGCGCCGCGTACAGGCGAAAACAAAAGAAAAGTAAGCGGCGCGCGCGGCATGGGGGAAAGCGAGCAAAGCGGGTCGGCATAAAAAAAACGATAGGAGGAGGAGGCGCCGCGTGGCTGCTGTTCCTGTTGACATGACAACGTAAACAATCGTGTGGGCCGCCATTTTGCTAGAGCATCACCCTCCTGCACGGAGCGTGCCCTCCTGTTAGTGTCGTAACTCAGCCTTGGCGGTAGCGTCGAAAGAGCGTCTGCTCGAAAACACCGAACGGCAGCCATGCGGAGATTCACCCCTGGGGCGGCATTTACTTGCGAAATGAGCGGTCTTCCGACTGCGAAAGCACTGCTCTCTTTTGTGCGCAGAGTCGCTTGCTTCGTGATCACAGTTTCTGTAGCGTGCACAATCAGTATCGCGTTGCTTATATTTGGTGAAGGTCTGATATCGGCGCGATTTTCTCGCTACACTTCACAATGCTGCCTGATTATCAGGTCTGGTCATGGCGCTTACTTCCAGTGCGGCTGTCTCCGCCGCTGTGGCAATCTTTTCAGCTTAGGCAAGTGTGATGTAAGTTCTTTCAAGTAGCGTCTGCTGAACCGCACGATTTAGGATGCCACAAACAATGCGGTCCTGTAACATGCGGTCAAAGCTGGCGCCGAAGTTGCACTTATCCGCAAGCTTGCGTAGCTCAGCAATATAGTCCAGGACAGATTCGTTTGCCGCCTGGGCCACTATCTTGTACACGTTCGAAAAGCCGACGTTCGATTTCGCCTCACGCGATTGGACTAGATTGGCCTAGGCCGCCATATCGGCGCAGCCTGGAAGATCGCGCGAGGCGAAATAGAATGTCGGCTTTTCGAACGTGTACAAGATAGCGACCCTGGTCCCTTGTAAACAACGTGTAACTGGCGGCAACCTCATTACGCTTCGGCGCATCGAGGTCATTTAGGAAAGTAAGTGCTTCGTTGTAACTCAGGCCATTTATTTTCCGGGGGGCGCTGCGTCCAGCAAGAATGCCTACCGTCTTCGTTGACAATGTCGAAACCAAGAGCGCCCTTTTCTTATCATCTGTCTTAATATCATTCTCTTCGAAGAATGCCTCCAGTCGAGTCAAGTAAATGTCCCACTCATCTTGATTTTCCTCGAAACTTGGGGTACCGAGGTTCGTAACCAGGGCCATGAATGCCGACGCTCCGTAGACTCGATTACTTCCAGTACCCAGCAAGACTCCCAGCGGTACCGAGACGCCATTGTTGCTGGCGGGGGCTTCGCGGGGTGGTCACCCTCGTCGCCACTGTTGTCGCGGGTGACAGAGAGACGGAGACGACCCAAGAGCAAACGCACAACCACCTATATTTCAGAGAAAGAGAACTATATTGGGGGGGGGGGGGGGTTACGGTGAAGGGAAGGAAGAAGTTGGATTGGACTAGACGAAGACGAAGTCTGGCAGTTGCCTGAACGCCATTAACATCAGTTGTAAATATACATTATTTTACACTCGTGGGCCTGCTTTCATCCTGCAACATTTTGGTGGAAGGTGCGGGGTACAATCACGGAACTTCGCAGCGGACGTCATCTACCTGCCGCCACAATGGCAAAATCAACCGACGCAAGCGACAACACCTCAGCAATCCGTGCCAACAGTCATCCTCACTCATCCGCGGGACCGAGGGTCATTTTGTGGCACGGACAACGCCGGCGTCGAGGACTGGCTTACGATGTACGAGCGAGTGTGCGACAACAACATGTGGGATCCAACAATGATGCTAGCAAACGTGATATTTTATCTAAGAGGAACTGCGAAGCAATGGTACGACACACACGAAGCTGACCTAACGAGCTGGGATGTCTGCAAAGAAAATATGCGAGACCTGTTTGGCAGACCTGTCGGTCGTCAGCTGGCAGCAAAAAAAGAACTTGCGTGCCGCGCTCAGACGTCCACAGAATCCTGTCATATACATACAGGATGTGCTGGCCCTCTGTCGCAAAGCTGATGACAAAATGACCGAGGCAGACAAGATTGGTCACATACTGAAAGGTATTGCAGACGATGCCTTCAATCTCCTGATGTGTAAGGATTGTGCCACTGTGGATGCAATTGTAAAGGAGTGCCGAAGCTTTGAACAAGCGAAGGGCCGCTGCGTTGCACAAACTTTCGACCGATTGCCCAATACCGCCGCCACATCTTCTTGCGAAGACCCGCCGCGGTTTGTTCAGCCCGCAGGACCGGAAGATATCACGTGCATCTTTCGCCGTGAGCTTGAGGCCATGGCTCCGGCTCCAATTCGTCCCGAATGTCGGGAAAGCGTGCCCGCTATCTCCCTCATACAAGCGGTCGTTCGGGAGGAAATAGCAAGTTTGGGCATTCCATCTCTCTGCTCGGTCCGCCATACAAACACCTACCAGATTTCTCCGGCCGCTCGCTCCCAGACGCAAAGCTTTACGCGACCCCGTCGCAACCCTGCTGACTGGCGCACAGCGGATGATAAACCCATCTGCTTTAGTTGTTCAGGTATTGGACACATCGCCCGTCATTGCCGCAACCACTGGTCGTCGCCTCCTCGGTGGTCGTCTCCGAGTCACTACCGCCAAGTACCAGACAATCGCACTTTCTCGCCCTATACGCCGACTAGGAACATCAACGCCGACAGTGCTGCACCAAGATCTAGCCGTTCCCCGTCTCCGCAAGGTCGTAGGTCCCGTTCGCCTCTCGTTCACCGCTCTTCGTCCCCTTTTGCAACCGGTCGCTTCGCTTCGGGAAACTAGGCGGTGCAGCTCCCGGAGGTGAAGCTGCAACTACAAGCCGGCCCACAAATCCTCTGTTGATCCTGCCTAGATGTGGAAACCTACTGGACATCGAAGTTGAAGGCGTTCTTGTTAGATCTCTCGTTGATACAGGAGCGCAGCTTTCAGTGATGAGCGCTGCTCTCCGCCGAAGGCTCAAGAAGGTTCTGACACCCGCCGTACTGGGCACTGTGCGAGTCGCCGATGGGAGTACTTTGCCTGTCCTTGGAATGTGCACAGCACGTGTGACCATTGGGGGCCATTATACCGTTGTTCTGTTTATCTTCCTTGAACACTGTCCACACGACCTAATTCTCGGCCTCGACTTCCTTTCGAAACACTCTGCCCAAATTGACTGCTCCGCAGGTGTTGTACAGTTGGATCTGCCGCTTCCTGCCGACACAACAACTTGTGCTTCACAACGCTTATGTTCTGCTGAGTTTGCAAGGCTGTCTCCACAAGCGGCCACAAATGTCCTCCTGACACCCTGTCCTCCCGTACCTGATGGCGACTACGTCGTGTCGCCGCTTACTGACGTGGTTTTGTCGCGCAATATTGCCCTGCCGAGCACCTTAGTCCGGATCCGCGAAAACTGCACTCGCATGCCCATCCTTAATTTTGGATTTTCGTCGCTTGTGCTGCCACACGGTATTGCCATTGCGCATATCACTCCTTTGGAAGAATTTGAGGTTTCTTCTTTGACCTCTGAATCCTTCCTCAGTACCAACGGACCACTGTCACCCACTCCTCCGTACTCGACGCCTACGGACGATGTTTCTAAGATGATCGCCCCTGACCTTCCTTCCGAGCAAACAGCAGCTCTTCGTCACCTCCTGTCATCTTATCGGGACATCTTTGATTTGTACGACCGTCCACTTGGCCAAACATCTGTTGATACGCATCGCATCAACACCGGTGACGCCAGCCCCATTCATAGGCGGCCGTATCGTGTCTCCGCAACAGAAAGGGCCATCATGCAAAAAGAGGTAAACAGGATGATAGACAAGGACATCATTGAACCTTCAAGTAGCGCGTGGGCATCACCAGTTGTCTTAGTAAAGGAGAAAGACAACTCGTGGCGCTTCTGCGTTGACTACCTTCACCTCAACAGGATAACAAAGAAGGATGTTTATCCCCTGCCTCGCATTGATGACGCTCTTGACTGCCTTCACGGATCCCAATACTTTTCATCAATTGACCTCCGCTTCGGCTACAGGCAGATTAGCGTCGATGAGATGAACCGCGAGAAAACCGCTTTCGTCACACCGGATGGTCTGTACCAATTTAAAGTCATGCCCTTTGGATTATGCAATTCGCCAGCTACATTCGAAGGCATGATGGACTCTCTATTGCGCGGCTTGAAGTGGTCTACATGCCTCTGTTACCTCGACGATGTGATTGTGTTTTCGCCGAACTTTGAGAGCCATCTGCGGCGCCTCACAACCATACTCTCCGTGTTTCGCAGGGCTGGCCTTCAGCTAAACTCCTCCAAGTGCCATTTCCATCGCCGTGAAATTAACATGCTCGGCCATCTCGTAAACGCCGCCGGAATCCAACCTGATCCACAGAAAGTTCACGCCGTGCGAAATTTTCCTGTACCTTGTTCACCAAACGATGTCCGTAGTTTTCTGGGCTTATGCTCTTATTTCCGGCGATTTGTGAAAAATTTTGCCGACATAGCTCACCCTCTCACTGATCTTCTTAAGAAAGACGTCTCTTTCTCTTGGGCAGCACTGCAGGAGAAAGCGTTCTCTACCCTTATTGAGCGGCTTACAACTTCCCCAATACTGTCACACTTTGACCCTTCTGCGCCAACTGAAGTACGAGCTGACGCGAGTGGTCATGGCATCGGCGCTGTCCTCGCTCAGCGTCAACAGGGCCAAGACCGTGTCATCGCTTACGCTAGCCGCCTTCTTTCCGCGCCCGAGCGAAATTACTCCATTACTGAGAGAGAATGTCCCGCGCACGTATGGGCGGCCGCAAAATTTCGGCCCTACCTTTTCGGTCGGAGCTTCTGCGTCGTAACCGATCAGCACGCCCTCTGCTGGTTGTCCTCTTTGAAGGACCCAACTGGACGACTTGCACGTTGGGCCTTGTGTCTACAAGAATATAAATTTTCTATTATGTGTAAATCAGGACGCCTGCATAAAGACTCTGACTGCCTGTCCCGCAATCCCGTGGATCAACCAGACGATACCGATGCAGACTCGGACATCAGTGTTCTATCCCTCTCCGGCTTCCTCCATATTGGCGACGAGCAACGCAAGATCCTGTTCTTCGAACACTTATGGAACGCCTAAGCACCTCGCCCTACGACCCGTCCCTCCGGATGTTCACCTTGCGTGATGGAACTTTATACCGTCGTAGCGTTCGTCCTGACGGCCCGGAGCTCCTCCTAGTCGTTCCCAACCACCTTCGACTAGCCGTGCTCCAGCAACTTCACGACGCTTCTACTGCTGGACATCTGGGCGTCACTCGTACATACGACCACCTGCGGCGACGCTTCTTCTGGCCCGGCATTTATCGCTCTGTGCGCCGTTATGTCGCTTCCTGCGACCTGCGTCAGCGCCGGAAGACGCCTGCTATGCCTCCCGCTGGTTTGCTGCAACCAATTGATATCCCTACAGAGCCCTTCTACCGGGTGGGCCTAGACCTCCTTGGCCCCTTTCCAATTTCCATCAAACGAAACAAATGGATTGCTGTAGCAACCGATTATGCCACGAGATATGCCATCGCACGAGCGCTACCAACCAGCTGCGCTACAGATGTCGCCGACTTCTTACTATACGACGTCATCCTGCACCACGGCGCCCCTCACCTGTTGCTGACGGATCGCGGCCGCTGCTTTCTATCGAAGGTCGTGGACGATCTGCTCCGCTCCTGTTCTACAGAACACCAGATTGCTACCGCGTACCACCCTCAAACGAACGGCCTCACCGAGCGACTCAACCGCACGCTAACTGAAATGCTGGCCCTGTACGTTTCCGAAGATCACCGCGACTGGGACGTCGCTTTACCATACATCACTTTCGCATACAACTCGTCCCGTCACGACACTGCCGGATTTTTACCATTTTACCTGTTGTATGGCCGCGAGACCACGTTGCCCTTTGACACGTTGCTACCTTCCGCAGTACAATCACCCAGCACTGGTTATGCTCGCGATGCTATTGACTTAGCCGCCCAGGCCTGAGAAGTCGCCCATCATCGCCTCACAGTCTCGCAAGCTTCTCAAAAGCGACGCTACGGCCTTCGGCACCGAGACCAGCATTTTTCACCTGGTTCCCTTGTCCTTCTCTGGACGCCTTCACGTCGCGTCGGCTTGTCGGAAAAACTACTTTGCCGTTATTCTGGTCCATTCCAGATCTTACGCCAACTGTCCGACGTGACATACGAGATCGCTCCAGTCGGTCAGCCTTCAGTGCCTTTCAACGTCACCTACGATGTCCTTCACGTCGCCAGGCTGAAGCCCTATGTTCCCCCATTAAGTGATGCTCTATAGACCGTTTCATCGGGCGAGGAGGATAGTGCGCGCGGAGAGCCTTTCCTCCTTTCTGGCTTGGGCGATCCGGCGCGGCGCTGCTTAAAAGTATTGCTGTCGCGTGCTGCGGAGCGATTTTGAGATGTTTTAGATGGTATTTTGTGAAATTTACGCCGTGTCCGTTCATATAAGGTCGTCAGGGAAGCCTTTCGGTGCATCGGTAACTACAGTAGGCGGAAATATCTTTTGGGAGCGCAGAAATGTGATGCGTTTTGTAAGCCGCGGTGTACGCACATTATCAGTCGCGGTGTGTGTATGTGTTGTGAACTATTTTACTTATATCGGTTTTAATTCAACAAAGAAACCCGGTGTCTCTGTATTAGCAGCATGAAATGGTAAATCTGCTCAATATCTGATCGCTTGGCGTAGGGAGCAAAGCATAAACATAAGAGCGCGTGCTCGTGCACGGCCAACCTAAGGCAACCACGAAACATCTAAGCGGCAGGCGCAATCAAATATTTGTGATGCACCGGCATCGTTCTCGCGCATTTCAAGTCTAGTAGGCTTCAAATTACCATATGTCTACGCTAGCCTTCCTGCATGAGGCCGATGGCGCTGCTCAACACAGCGATCACTGCGGTTTGTGAACCAGCACGGTACATATGTAAGCTGTGCGCTTCGGCATTGCCTTTTTTGCCTGCATACAGCCATAATATATGAAGGATCGCATAAAAAGAATGCGATGCCTATTTCTGAGGACAAAATTTCCGTAATGCGTGTGAGTGCGTCGTAGTGAACGGAACAAACACAACCGAAAAAGAAATTCGGTTATAATCCTCTTTCTCGAAAAAGCAAGAGAAAACGGGCTAACGCCGCAATAGGGCCTCGCATAGTCACGCCGCACAACGTTTATAAATATATAACCGCTGATGCAGTATGCTTGGACCATGCGGTATATAGAACAAAGATATATGTAATCCAGCACTTACCACTGCTTAGGACGCTCGCGCAATTTGTAAACAGTCCCTTTGCTGGACAAGCGTAATTCAGACTGTAAGGTATGCTGCTATCACTTGCCAAAACTATTTTATTCAGGTGCGGAAACCTCACCCATCGAACCAAGTAGTCACGCAATGTAACCTGCAGCAAACAGTTTGAACGCTTGCCAAAGTATAACATCACAGCTCCTATCGTAGCAGAACGGTACCCACGATCACGCTGTTATGATCGTCGCGTATGTTTCCGCAGCTTAGAAATAGAGGATAATACTGCATTAAGGTCACATTAGTGACTGGAACATTCAGAAATACACAATTCATCTCCGAAGCTGATTGCAGAATCGAATATGCGCGCACACATCGCGTTGCGTGTTCTGTCCACCTCAACGCCAGCAGAAATTCCGGCCATGATGCCTTAAACCACTTCAGCACGTCTCACAGAACCGTTTACTACGTAGAAGACGCACGTCATACTAAACAGACCGCACGATCGCGAAAACAAACGCCAGAAGCTGCCGCCAAGCGTATACCTGCCATGCAAAAGACCGCTTTCACCCAAGCCAGTATGGCGCTGCTCATAGGCGGCGCCACTGCGTTCGCAATATGGCGGCGCCCACGAAAAAACGGTCTATAGCTTGCACCGGGAAGGAGCTAGTCCGCCGGGAGGGTGATGTTACGGTGAAGGGAAGGAAGAAGTTGGATTTGACTAGGCGAAGACGAAGTCTGGCAGTTGCCTGAACGAAATTAACATCAGTTGTAAATATACATTATTTTACACTCGTGGGCCTGCTTTCTTCCTGCAACAATATATACAGGCTGCTTGCCTGTGACGTAACACAAAAGAACGAATCATGTTTAACAAGTGTTCGCACAGCACTTCATATCACTTCTGGTTTATCACATGTTAGCACAGCACTGCGAAGCATTTCATATCACAGACAATGTTCTTTGGCAAACCAGCCGGGCGTAAAATGGCCGCAAAGCATTAACTAGCCTCCCATGCCCAATCCCCCACGGAGTGCTATGGTTCGTACATCCAGGATGTGCTTGCGTTTTTACGTAAAGCCGATCACGACATCAAAGAAGCTGGAAAGGTAAGGCATGTGCTCAAGGGAATTGCTGACGACGCCTTTAATCTGCCCCTGTGCAAAAGCTGCTCTGCAGTTGATGCTATCATCAAAGAGTGCCTTCTCAATAAGGGCAGGCTAAAAGACGACGCGTCCTGCAACCATTCGACATACTTCCCAATACTGCCGCAACGTCGACGTGTGAAGATCAGCCCGCACAGCAGCATGCGTGACCATTAGAGGAGGTGGTGCGAATCGTTCGACGTAAACTGGACGCGGTGGCACCTGTAGCTTTCTGTTCACGTAGCCCTAATGCTGCCCCTTTTTCAGTTCCCCTCGTACAAGCCATCCTTTGCCAGGAACTTGAAAACATTGGCCTACATTCTGCCTGTGCTGTCTCGAACCCTAGAGCCAACGAACGCCATCCTGCTATTTTCGCTCCACACCGACGCTTCTCCCCGCGTTATCGTAACCCGACTGAGTGGAGAACTGCCGACGACCAGCCGATATGTTTCACCTGTCCCCGCATTGGTCATGTCGCCCGATACTGTCGCAACTCGTGGCCCTCGCTACCTCGCACGCCGACCAACCTGAGCACTTTTAATCAAAATACCCGCAATGTTTCAACCACCGCCGAGTCTACAGCGCTGAAAACACTGCCAGGAACACGTGGTACAGTCGCTCACGATCGCCGCTCGGACGCCAGGCTCGTTCACCGCAAACGCGTCGCCCATCTTCCCGTTCGCCGGAGCCCCGTCGCCTTTCGGCCCATGTGGCTTTTAGCCACACCCTTTCGAAAAATTAAGAAATGTAGTCCTCGGAGGTGGTGCTGCATTGCCGACTACTGCAGAAAAGCCTCTGTCTGTGCCCACAAGGAGAAGTGTAATTGACGTCAAAATAGACGGCGTACTCGTCCAAGCACTCGTCGACACTGAAGCCCACGTATCTGTGTTGAATGCTGGCCTACGTAGACGTTTAAGGAAGGTTCTCACGCCACCAGCTGCCCGAGTGCTTCGTGTGGCCGATTGCAGCGTGCTGGTTGTTCTTGGAATGTGTACTGCGCGTTTAAGTATAGCCAGCAGCCCTAATTCTGTTCACTTTGCTGTGATCGACAACTACCCTCACGACGTTATCCTTGGATTGAACTTTTTATCCCATGATTCCCCTCTCACCGACTGCGCAACGAGCGTTTTTCAGTTAGAACTGCCTAAAGTCGCCGATACTCCAAGCACCGCTCCACCGCACTTGTGTTTGCTTCAAAGTGTGCGTCTGTCACCTTAGGAAGTCACGTCGTTTGACCGCACGGCCACAGATTCCTGATGGTGAATATGTCCTTCGCCCCATCATTGACGTGCTTTTGAACCGGAACGTTGCTCTTCCGCATACGCTGGTGACGATTACTAATAACGTTGTCGTTCTTCCGCTTCGGAATTTCAGCCTGAGCCCTCAAGTGTTTCCAGCAGGCATTTTCTTGGCCAGCCTTTCTAATACTGCCAAATTTGACATTGAAAGTCGGAATGCCGAGGGCGGTTTCTTAGCGCCAATTGCAGCTCACAGCTCTGGTTCCCTAACTTATGACTTCGGGAAGTATATTGCATTTGACCTCACCTCTGCACAATCCACGGACATACGTCTCCTCCTTGAATCGTACCGTGACATCCTTTATTTCGGTGACATGTCTTTAGGACAAACATATGTTGTTAACCACCGCATCAACACTGGAGACACGAATCCTATTCGTCAGGGTCCCATCGGGCATCGCATGCTGAACGTCGAGTCATCCAATCAGAAGTGGGCAAAATTCTCCGCAAAGGGGTCATCGGACCATCAGCCAGCCCTTGGACTTCGCCTGTCGTCCTTGCGGAAAAAGAACGATTGTACCAGGAGTTTTTGCGTCGATTATCCCAATTTACACAAGATCATCCGAAAACACGTCGGCCTTCTACCATGCAACTATGACGCCTTGAACTGCTTGCACGGAGCTAAATAGGTCTCGTGCATTGATCTTCGGTCTGGCTACTGGCAGATATCAGTTGAAATGGACCGCGAGAAGACGGCCTTCATCACGCTTGATGATTTATATTGACACGTGTACATGTCTTTATCGGGCGACTCGTTTCACCGCCTAACAAATGGTATCGCACACCGCAGGACGCGCCTGCAGTATCGGAAGTTTCTGGAATGTTATCGATGGTTACATCTGCTGTCTGTGACCGAACCTTGCGTAATCTGATTGCACGTGTGCGCGACGCGATCGCCGACTGTGTTCGCCGTTGTCGCCATTCTTTAAGTATAGCCTGCTTTTGTGGGCACAGGTTCGCCCAATAAAAGTTAGTTTCGTCTTTCACACTATTTCTACAATGTTCTTCATACGTCCCTCCACGTGGAGGTAGTGGAGGTGCTCTTCGTTCATGTACCGGACACCCCCGACAAGCAGTGATCCAAGCCCGGACCGCAAAGAGAACACCAACGTAGTCCCGGACCATCGAGCAAGCCGCCGTCTTCAACAGCTGCCCCCGGAACATGGACTTCTACCTGAGAAGACCAAGATGATTGTCACCAAGGCAACCCCAATGGCAGCGCCAGCGTCCACCATCGTGCTGCAGCAACCCAGGGAGCCTCCGACGTTCCGCGGTCCAACATTTGAGGACCAGGAAACCTGGCTCGAGACGTAGAGAGTCGCTGGATTTAACAGCTGGAACAGCGACGACAAACTGGGACATATCTTCTTCGCATTGGAAGATGCTGCCAGGACGTGGTTCGAGAACCGAGAAGCCACCTTAACGACCTGGGACCTTTTCCGAAGCGGCTTCCTGCAGACATTCACAACCGTCGTACACCGAGAACGAGCCCAAGCACTACTAGAAATCCGAGTGCAGCTGCCTAATGAGACCACCGCAATTTTTACAGAAGAAATGAACCGCCTATTCCGCCACGCCGACCCGGAAATGTCGGAGGAAAAGAAAGTCCGCCTACTGACGCGTGGTGTAAAGCAGGAACTTTTCGCCGGAATGCTACGGAGCCCTCCGAAGACCGTCGAAGAGTTTCTTCGCGAGGCCACCAGAATCGAGAAGACACTGGAAATGCGGAACGGACAATTCAACCCCCGCACTAGCTCGACAAACTATGCCGGAGTTCAGCCACTGGCCACCGACGACCTGCGCGAGACTATCCGAGCGGTCGTGCGGGAGGAGCTACAAAAGCTGTTCTCTTCATCACAGCCTCAAGAGGCTTCAATTGCCGGCGCCGTCCGCGAGTACCTCCAACAACAACTCGGAGTGGCCCCTGAATCACCGCAGCCTCAGCCCTCAAGCGATGACATACGCCGCTCTAGCCCGCCGTCACGTACCCCCTCCGCGCCCACGGCAGGGCCCAGTGACGACACAGTTCCGTCGTCCGCCACCACTCCCGCCGCCAGTACGCCAACCCATCGCCCCACGCATCATTCCAAGGAAGACTGATGTTTGGCGAACCCCCGACCACCGCCCGCTTCGCTATTACTGCGGAGAAGCCGGGCACATCTACCGTCAATGCCCATACCGGGAGATGGGACTCTGAGGGTTCGCCGTTAACGCGCCGCGACCCCAGTTGGCGAACGACCTCGCGATATCGCCGACTACCTCGCAGCCACCCAGTGGAGCCCTTGACGACCGTCCCGTTCGCCGTCACCAGGCCGCTACCTGTCGCCGCAGCGCCGACCATACACCGGCCCAGCCCGGGGCCGCTCTGCGAGCCCATATCCGGAAAACTAAAAGCAGCAACCGATGGAGGTGCAGTTTCTGTTCGTCGAACTGACGAAGAGCCTACGCCGCCGACGAAGACGCCGAAGAAACTACCTCGACGACATAACGATTACAAAGAAGACGCCAAATAAAACAACAGATGAACAGTGGTGATGAATGTATCTGTGAAGCCTCAGTTTCTCTTTCGACAAAGGAACTGGCGTATCTTGGGAGCGACGCTTAGAAGTTGTTCTGTATCGTGGCTTCATTGTGCGATGCAGATGACAGCCTTGTTTCTTCTTCTTGTTTTGATCCTTGACAGCAGCTATATATTCCTATGTCAAGAAATAAAACACTCAGTTGTTAGTGCGCCTACATGGTTCTCTCGTGTCTCCTTCCTTCGTCTGTTGTTTCATTTGGCGCCTTCTTTGCAATCATGTATAACCAACTCGTCCACCAGCACGTGCTCCGTGACATAATGACACGCCGCCGTGTCGACGAAGTCTGGAAGCAAAGAATACGATGACGAAAGACGACCTGACGACGTCACATACCAGCCAGACAAGCCACAGGAGGACAACTGCCTAACATCCGCAAACGACTGGTCTCACGGAGCGCCTGAACAAGGCCCTCGCCGACATGCTAGCAATGCACGTCGACGTCGAGCACAAGACGTGGGACGCGGTCCTGCCGTATGTAACCTTCGCTTACAACACGGCGGTGCAAGAAACAACGCAGATCACGCCGGTTAAGTTGGTTTACGCCAGGAACCCGACGACGACGCTCGACGCCATGCTGCCGCACGTCACTGACAAAGAGAATGTTGACGTCGCTACCTATCTCTAGCGGACCGAAGAAGCCCGACAGCTCGCCCGCCTACGGATCACGAACCAGCAGCGTACCGACAGCCGACACTACAACCTCCGACGACGCTTCGTCGAGTACCAGCCCGGCGACCGTGTGTGGGTATGGACCCTGATACGCCGACGAGGACTGAGTGAGAAACTATTGCGACGCTATTTCGGACCCTACACGGTCATCCGACGTGTTGGCGCACTGGACTATGAGGTCGTGCCAGACGGCATTTCGCATTCACAGTGGCGCCGCGCACGATCTCAAGTTGTCCACGTCGTCGTCATCATCATCATCATCATCACCACCACAACCACCACCACCACCATCATCGTCATCATCATCAGCCTTGTTACGCCCACTGCAGGGCAAAGGTCTCTCCCATACTTCTTCTCCAACAACGCCGGTCATCTACTAATTGTGGATATGTCGTCCCTGCAAACTACTTAATCTCATTCGCCCACCCAACTTTCTGCCGCCCCCTGCTACGCTTCCCTTCCCTTGGAATCCAGTCCGTAACCCTTAATGACCATCGGTTCTCTTCCCTCCGCATTACATGTCCTGCCCATGCCCCCCCTCCCCATTTCGTTTTCTTGATTTCAACTAAGATGTCATTAACTCGCGTTTCTTCCGTCACCCAATCTGCTCTTTTCTTATCCCTTAACATTACACCCATCATTCTTCTTTCCATAGCTCGTTGCGTCGTCCTCAATTTAAATAGAACCCTTTTTGTAAGCCTCCAGGTTTCTGCCCCGTACGTGAGTATTGGTAAGACACAGCTATTATACACTTTTCACTTGAGGGATAATGGCAACCTGCTGTTCATGATCTGGGAATGCCTGCCAAACGCACCCGAGCCCATTCTTATTCTTCTGATTATTTCCCTCTCATGAACCGGATCCGCCGTCACTACCTGCCCTTACAACTTCCAGTGCCTCGCTACCTACTGTAAATTGCTGTTCTTTTCTGAGACCGTTAAACATTGCTTTACTTTTCTGCAGATTAATTTTTAGACCCACTCTTCTGCTTTGCCTCTCTAGGTTAGTGAGCATGCATTGCAATTGGTCCCCTGAGTTACTAAGCAAGACAATATCATCAGCGAATCGCAAGTTCCTAAAGTATTTTCCATTCACTTCTATCCCCAATTCTTCCCAATCCAGGTTTCTGAATACCTCCTGTAAATACGCTGTGAATAGCATTGGAGAGATCGTATCTCCCTGCCGGACGTCTTTCTTTATTGGGATTTTTTGCTTTCTTTACGGAGGTCTACCGTGGCTGTGGAACCCCTATAGATATCTTTCAGTATTTTTATATACGGCTCGTCTACACCCTGACTCCGTAATGCCCCCATGACTGCTCAGGTTTCCACAGTATCAAACGCTTTCTCGTAATCAATGAAAGCTATATACAAGGGTTGATTATATTCCGCACATTTTTCTATCACCTGACTGATAGTGTGAATACAATTCTATTGTTTAGTAGGCTTTACGGAATCCTGCCTGGTCCTTTGATTGACAGAAGTCTAAGGTGTTCCTGATCCTATTTGCGATTACCTTAGTAAATAGTTTGTGGGCAACTGACGATAAGCTGATTGGTCTATAATTTTTTCAAGTCTTTGGCGTCCCCTTTCTTATGGATTAGGATTATGTTAGCGTTCTTCAAATATTCCGGTACGCTCGAGGTCATGAAGCATGGCGTATACAGGGTGGCCAGTTTCTCTAGAACAATCTGCCCACCATCCTTCAACAAATCTGCTGTTACCTGATCCTCTCCAGCTGCCTTCCCCCTTTGCATAGCGCCCAAGGCTTTCTTTACTTCTTCCGGCGTTACCTGTGGGATTTCGAATTCCTTCAGACTATTCTCTCTTCCATTATCGTCGTGGGTGCTACTGGTACTGTATAAATCTCTATAGAACTCCTCAGCCAATTGAACTATCTCATCCATAATAGTAATGATATTGCCGGCTTTGTCTCTTAACGCATACATCTTATTCCTGCCAATTCCTAGTTTCTTCTTCACTGCTTTTAAGCTTCCTCCGTTCCTGAGAGCATGTTCTATCCATATTGTTACGTGTAGAAAGACACAGATGGAAGAGGCTATTTACAGGCTATTTACACTGGACTGGAGCCAGAGCACCAGGCCGACAATCGCTCGCGCCAAGGGCACAGACCCACTTCGTCGTCGTTCTCGCGGCGGCTCGTCTCTTGGGTATTTCCCGATAATATCGTAATACTACCACCCGGCGGCAAAAGCGCCGTCACGGTGGTGTTAAATATCCAAGGCGCGTGGAGAGTTGTAGGGCTTGAGTCGGGCGACGCGGACAATGTTACTGGTTGTCACAGCGGAGGGCGTAGTGGGCGCGGCTAGAGCAATTTCATAGTTGACATCACTCACGTGGCGGAGCACGCGATATGGGCCTTCATAGCAGGAAAGCAGTTTCTCTCAAAGACAAACTTTACGCGATGGCTACCAAAGCAACACGAGGGTGCCGGGCGCAAAATGAACATCATGCTGACGGAGGTCGTAGCGTCGCTTCTGTTTGTCTTGAGACAATTGTAGACGAATGCGCGCATGTTGACGGGCATGGTCAGCACGGGCGATTGCATCACGGGCATAAGCGCTAGTTGAAGTTGTGGTGGATGGAAGCATGGTGTCTAGTAGTAGCGTCGGTTCTCGGCCATACAAGAGCTAAAATGAGGAAAAGCCGGCAGTTTCGACACGGGAAGAGTTGTATGCAAAGGTAATGTAGTGTAGAGCCTGGTCCCAGTAACGGTGGTCATCTGAAACGCATTTGGACAGCATGTCTGTAAGGGTCCGGTTCAAACGCTCAGTGAGGCCGATCGTTTGAGGGTGGTAGGAGGTGGTAAATTTATGCTGTATGGAGCAGGCCCGCGTGATGTCGTCAATGACTTTGGCCAAAACGTACGGCCACGGTCTGTTAGCAATTGACGCGGAGCACCATGCATCAAGATGATATCATGTGGAAGGAAGTCCGCAACATCAGTTGCGGACTGGTCGGAAGAGCGCGGGTTATGTCGTAGCGGGTCGCGTAGTCAGCCGCGACTGCAACCCTCTTGTTTCCTGATGTAGATTCCGGAAATTGGCCAAGACGGTCTAAGACAACACGATGGAAGGGCTCGGCAGGGATGTCGAGCGGCTGCAGGTAACCAGAGGGGAGCTGGGAAGGCTTCTTGCGTCGTTGGCAAAGTTCACAAGCGGCGACGTAACGTCGGACGGAACGGGCAAGGCCCGGCCAGAAAACACGGCGACATACATGGTCACAGGTTCGAGATACGCCGAGGTGTCCTGCCGTTGGTGCGTCGTGAAGCTCTTCTAGAACGGTTGAGTGGAGGTGTTTAGGTATGACAAGTACGAACTCAGAGCCGTCCGGATGAAGGTTACGACACTACAGAGTACCGTCGCGGAGGACGAAGAGGCGTAGAGTGGCATCGGCCGGAAAGTGTTCAAAACGGTCGATGAGTGCTCTGATGTAGGCGTCACGACGTTGCTCGTCGGCGAAATGAAGCAGCTGGGATACAGAGAATACGCAAGCAGCACTGGTAATATAGGAGGACTCAGAGTCGTCAACAGTGTAAAGCGACAAGCTGTCAGCGTCTTCATGCAGGCGGCCAGACTTGTAGACCACGGAATATGAAATTTCTTGTAGCCTCAAAGCCCATCGACCAAGCCGGTCTGTAGGATCTTTTACCTATGCGAGCCAGCAGAGAGCATGATGGTCAGTATTACGATATTATCGGGAGATACCCAAGAGACGAGCCGCCGCGAGGACTTCGACGAAGTGGGTCTGTGCCCTTCGCGCGAGCGAATGTCGGCGTGGCGCCCGGGCTCCAGACCAGTGTAAATAGCCTGTAAATAGCCTCTTCCATCTGTGTCTTCCTACATGTAACAATATTATACTTCCTTATGTAAGCTGTCTTACGCTTGTTGATTAACTTTGAAAGTTCTGCCAGTTCTATTCTAGCTGTAGGGTTAGATGCTTTCATACATTGGCGTTTCTTCATCGGATCTTTCGTCTCCGGCGATAGCGCACTGGTATCCTGTCTAACGGAGTTACCACCGACTTCTATTACACAGTCCTTAATGATGCCAACAAGGTTGTCGTTCATTGCTTCAACACTAAGGTCCTCTTCCTAAGTTAAAGCCGAATACCTGTGCTGTAGCTTGATCTGGAATTCCTCTATTTTCCCTCATACCGCTAACTCATTGATCGGTTTCTTATGTACCAGTTTCTTCCGTTTCCTCCTGAGGTCTAGGCTAATTCGAGTTCTTACCATCCTATGGTCACTGCAGCGTACCTTGCTGAGCACGTCCACATCTTGTATGATGCCAGTGTTAGCGCAGAGTATGAAGTCTATTTCATTTCTAGTCTCGCCCTTCGGGCTCCTCCACGTCCACTTTCCGCTATGCCGCTTGCGGAAGAAGGTATTCATTATCCACATATTATTCTGTTCCGCAAACTCTACTAATAACTCTCCCCTGCTATTCTTAGTGCCTATGCCATATTCCCCCACTGCCTTGTCTCCTGCCTGCTTCTTGCCTACCTTGGCATTGAAGTCGCCCATCAGTCTAGTGTATTTGGTTTTCGCTCTACCCATCGCCGATTGCATGTCTTCATAGAAGCTTTCGACTTCCTGGTCATCATGACTGCATGTATGGGCGTAGACCTGTACAAACTTCATTTTGTACCTCTTATTAAGTTTCACAACAAGACCTGCCACCCTCTCGTCAATGCTATAGAATTCCTGTATGTTACCAGCTATTTTCTTATTAATCAGGAATCCGACTCCTAGTTCTCGTCTCTCCGCTAAGCCCCGGTAGCACAGGACGTGCCCGCATTTTAGCACTGTATATGCTTCTTTTGGCTTCCTAACTTCACTGAGCCCTATTATATCCCATAAACTGCCCTCCAATTCCTCCAATAGCACTGCTAGACTCGCCTCACTAGATAACGTTCTAGCGTTAAGCGTTGCCAGGTTCATATTCCAATGGCGGCCTGTCCGGAGCCAGGCATTCTTAGCACCCTCCACGTGGTCCACGCGGTGCGTCTTAAAACCTTTCAGGGACGCTGACGAACTTTCCTTATTTTGCTGTTTTCTTTGCTACGAGTGCTTCTTGATTACTTTCGTTTGTTTGCAGCATCGGGTCGATGCTTTTTAAGAGGGGGGTATGGACACTTGTACTTGTCTTTATCGGGCTACACGCTTCACCGCCTAACAAATGCTATCGCACAGCGCAGGACACGCATGCATGTATTGGAAGTTTCTGGAATCTTATCAGTGGTTACATCCGCTGTCTGTGACCGAACCATGTGTAACCTCATTGCATGTGTGCGCGACGCGAATAATGTAGAACTTTGTGGAAGACACGCGGGTCCCAGCGATTACTCTGGAACATTCGAGGTCTGATGTTTAAAAGCCGACGCGCTTGACCCGCTCATCAGATTTTGACGATCGCCAACTGTGTTCGCCGTTGTCGTCGTTTTTAAGTATAGCCTGTTTTTGTGGGCACATGTTCGCCCAATAAAAGTTAGTTTCGTCTTTCACAGTATTGCTACTGTGTTCTTCATACGTCACTCTACGTGACAATATGAGTTCAATGTCATGCTCTTTGGCCTATGCAATGCTCCTGCGACATTTCAGGGTATGATGGACTCTATTTTGCAAGGCTACAAATGTACCACCTGTCTTTGAAATCTTGACGACGTTATTGCTTTTTCTCCCCCGTTCGCCAGCCACCTTGCCCGAGTCGCTGCAATTCTTGCGGCCTTCCGAAAAGTCCGCCTCCAACTGAACTCCACGAATTGTCAATTCGGGCGCCGTCGGATTACCGAGTTGCGACACCTCGTTGACGCATCCGGTGTCCAATCAGATCCGGAAACATTTCGCGCCGTACGTAGTTTCCCTGTGCCACGTTCTGCTTCTGGCGTGCGCTGCTTCGTCCGCCTGTGTTCTCACTTTCGGCGTTTCGTCAAAAACTTCGCCGACGTTTATCAGCCTTTGACACACCTAAAGAACACGCCATTCTCATGGCGCCCTGAGCAAGCTCAAGCGTTCGCCGCTCTCATCGGGTTTCTGACCACCTCACCCATACTTGCCCAATTTGATCGACTGCACCGACCGAAGTCCACACTGACGCAAGCCGTCACGGCATCGGTGCTGTTCTCGCCAAACAGCAGAGCGGTACCGAGTGCGTGATAGCTTACGCTATTCTCCTGCTATCACTTCCCGAGAAACGTTACTCCATCAGCGAGCGGGAGTGCTTGGCTTTAGTTTGGGTTGTCGCAAATTCCCGCCATATTTCTACGGCCACACGTTTTCGATCGTTACAGACCACCATGCCCTCTGCTGGCTGTCTTCTCTCCGGGACCCCACAGGACGGCTTGGTCGCTGGGTTTGCAGCTCCAGGAATTTTGGTTCGTTGTCAACGTCTGCACAAGGACGCTGACTGCCTCTCTCGTCACCCTGTGAATCCTCCCGATCCTGCTGCATATGATCCGGTTACCTACGTGTTGGAATTGAATAGCATGACCGACATGCGCACTGAACAATGCTACGCACCCTTACCGTCCATTATCACCGGAGTGAAATCTGGCAGCACCGACGGCACGTGCCCCATGTTCGTGCTGCACGACGGCATCATCTACCGCCGCAATGTCATCCCTGACGGCCCTGAGTTGCTCCTTGTCGTGCCTTGTCTACTGCGATCCGTCGTCCTAGAACAACTTCAGGATGCACCGACGGCGGGACGCCTTGAGTTTTGCGTACATAAGACCGCGTACGACGTTGTTTCTTTTGGCCGGGTCTCTACCGCTGTGTGCGTCGTTATGTCGCAACTTGCAAATTGTGTCAGCGTGCGAAGAAACATACCCTGCCACTTGTCGGACGACTCCAGCCAATTGATGTTCCCTCTGAACTTCAATACAATTTCTGACTGGCTAGTGTTATTAATGCAGCAACACTTACCTCCAGCATCGACCCTAATTGATGAAAATTAAAAGCCAGCAATCGAATCGGGCAGATGTTTTAGCGGTATTACCACAAGCAACAGTATGGTCCCGCATACATTTGTAGAATAGTTTTGTAGTGTATGTACCAAAGCATATTGGAAAAGTATGTTCCAGAAAAGTGTATTGCGCAGTGATTGAAAGGTGGTGAGAGTGGTTCCTATGCACAAATGAGGTCTTTCTCCTTTTTTTACAAAACTAAGGACAGATATTATTGACCATGGAACACATCATCTGTTCACATGTGGTATGTTTTCGTGAATCTAACTTATTTTTCTCTACTTGTGAACATGGTTTTGGAAAATATTTTTCTTGTGAAGCACAGCCTTTGTTATTTAGAAACAACTTATTTCACGCTCCTGATAATAGTTTCGTTGTTGACTATACTTCTCTATATTTCGCTAAGGAATTTGCTTCAACCTCACATCAGCTACTCTTTCCTGAACTTGATCGGTTGAACCTCGATCCCATTGTCCTAGGTAGTATTAAATGCTCTATTTCTCAACGCTTTGAATAAGTTTCGACTAACGGTTATGATTCTTCTTTCTCTTCTGAAATATTGGCGGTGCCTCAGTGGTCGCTTAAAGGAACGCTCCTCTTTCTCACATACATCAACGATCTTCCTACCCTAGTTTCTACTTATATATAAAATTATTTGCTGATCATTGTGTACTAAACCGCATAAATTGTGACTCCTGTGAGCGTATTCCTTTACAGACTGAACTTAATTGTACTTCCCGCTGGTGATCCGAGTGTCCAATGATACCTAACATTAAAAATCGTAAAAGCACGCGCATTTCAGACCACCTTAGTCGATTAATCTTGCTGATTACATTAATAATAACGCACCCCTAACTGCCGCGACTTCCTACAAATAGCCCGGTGTCGTCGGCGCCCAGAGACAACTTGGGACTTCGCGTGTAAACTATATTACAACCGGCCCCAGCGAGCGCTGCGTTTTTTGCTTCAGACCTAATCACGCGCCAATACTACACTAAAGCTCCAACTTTACAAGACCTTGGTCAAACCCAAACTTGAGTGTTGCTGCTCAAGTTAGGATCATGGCCAGGTAACGTTACCAACCTTTTAGAGCTTGTCCAGAACCATAGCACCTTGTTTGTTCTTTCTAACTATAGTCGCTATTATGGCGTCTCCTCAATGAAACTAACTCTTGACCTAGCAGACCTCGCTCTGCACCGAAACTGTTCTCGACTGTGCCTGTTCTATAAAATATTTTACTTCAATCACATCGGTAACGACTGCTCCATCAGCCATCGTACGCATCATCTCGCATTCATCATGCGCAAAAATCGTTTCGCACAGTAGTTTACTCACTCACTTATAGCAAGAACCTTGAAAGTCTGGAACCACCTCCCTGCCTTCACAACTGCCATCTCTAAAGCCAAGAGTTTCAAGACCGCCATTAACGCCTACATTTATTTTTGCCCCTCTTCTCTGCAAGGCCGTAGGGCGACTGAGCCTACGAAAATAAATAAGTAAATAAAATAAAATAAAAAGCAAATAAAGTGAGTTGTGAAAGAAATGTGCACCCCCCACATTTTATTTAGCTGCACTCTTCCTACCTATCGTTATTGCTGCACGACCTCACCAATTGTCACGCTGTGTAATGAAGTGACGATAGTGTCAATGACTATGGGGGCGCATCTCAAGACGAAATTTCGCATCAAGTTAGGCTATCTCACACGCGTTTTTCATTCATACCTGCAGGGTGCCATCTATAACGTGCGACAAACATGTGTTAGAGCATCGCTAACTTAAACAATATGTCAATATTGCACGTTTCTTTTTCAAATTGACAGAGATAGTTGAGGACGCAAAAGTACGTATCGTCAGTTTCGCCACAGAATAATGAACACATTGTAATTGCAGCGTAAGCCTATGTTTGCAATTGCGCACATTACGAATTGTGTGCTCTGGTCGTTAAGTGTTACCGTGGTTTGTGGAAGGTAGTTGTGCTGGAATCTCTTGCTTTTATTCTTTTGATCCCCTAGCTTAAATATTCTCTGCAACAGAAATAATTAATTATACGCTACTTCTGTGTATTAAGCAGAATTGTTTTTCATGATTCCCCAGTTCCAAGTATCTTTAATACTACCCATGTATATGCAAAGGAATGTCCTGTTTTGTTATAACTTTCATCAGTATGCTGAAATTGCACAAAAGATGAAACTTGTTTAAAACATTTGAACAAAGCAAACGCCCTTGAAAAATGACTGCACCTGAATTACACCGTTATGTGCATTGACAGGTCAACCCGCTCCGGAAAACTGCTATGCTAAACCGTACAAACGCTGCCCTGAATGCGCAGAGAAAGGATATTACTACGACTCGAATAACCAGACATGCATACTGTACGGAACAAAAGCTGACTCATGGTTTCCTCCTGATGGAGCGAATTGCTTTGGAGATAAAACCACTTGTCTCAGAGAATGTATGTAAGTATTCTAAAAATGATTTATAAACAAAAAAAAGACATACTAACCCAGGACCCACACGCACACAAAACTCCTTTCAAGCTATGGTGAACGAGGTAAATTATATTGGCTAGAATTTCCCTCATAGAAGTGCTTTTGAATATGGTAATCGAAGTCAGCAGAATATTTTACAGATTGCTTTAATATCTAGATTGCACTACATACAGCAAAATTTTGACTCACCAAAATGAGGAAAGAGCTGCCGTCTTGAAGTGGAAAAAGAAATTAGTGACGTTTCACTTCGTGAGCGCGGGTTATGCGCAAGTGCATGGGTGCGATTCCTATATAATTGTGCTTGCAAATATATGGACACTCCAGGCACATTTCTGCTCTCGTCGTCGCCTCGATGCATTGTTATAAAGTCCAACGGCGATAAAATCGTGCCCGCGCGCCGTCTGCTGCATGAGCGAGTGCTGTATGAGCGAGCGAGCGTGCTGCGGTGAGACAACGATCCTAGCTCATTCTCGCGTACGCAAAAGATGAAAGCGGGGAGGCAGCACGCTGTCTTCGATTGCACACATGTTCCCGGGAGGAATTGGGGGGGGGGGGTGAGGGGGGTGCGGGTTGCGGCGTTGTACTCCGCCAGCAACAACGTATTCCACGGCCGCCTACGGACTATTTTGAAAGCGATCTGCGGAGTATAGGTGTACCGATGGCGCCGGCGGTTTGCAATGCATGGACGCTGGGTTTTTGCCGCTGAGTTTGCGTTAAAGCAATAGACAGCACCAAGATTACATCGTTCGCTGCTGCTGGCGCGTTTCCTCACGGCAGTATCAGTTTCCGTGGGCACGTTCAGCATCGCCCCCGAATGCCGTATTGGCATCCATTGTAGAGAAGCCGGCAAATTTGCATAAACAGTATCCGGGGGCATATCAACCGCTCTGCAAGCAAGTTGAGCTTAGGCAAGTAAGGTTGCTTAGGCGGATACACGCGCCCGTTGAAAGTGGCGAAAGATGAGATCTGACCTTTCCGGAGCGAGCCTTGGCAGGTGTTGCAAACATTGAAGGTTGCCCCATGTCAACCTGAGGATACTCTTGCTTCCGCGCGGCAACCCACGCCTCGTCGATGGAAGCGATGTCTCGAAGATGCCAGAGATGGTCACACACACAGCACCAGTACCCAAACGGGTTGCTGCTGAAATCCCTGTTTTGGTGGCGCCCGCGTGAAGCCGGGCATTCTGTTTGGCATTGCGCTTACGGGCTTCGCGCAAGACACTGCGCTGGGCTTCCGAACGGGCTTCGCCCTGTTGAAGAGTTTATAAGCTACGGGGTCTTTGCCTGATACACCCGCATTGTCCCAAGCTCCCTAGCAAGTTCCTCGGGAATCTCCTGGGCACGTAAAGCCCGTCCCTTTCGCCGGGCTTGTTCCACTTGTGCCCAGCGCTTCGCGACGATTTTGAGATCGCTTGACTCACAGTTGGCCTGCCGCCGCTTGCATTGATGCTCCGTCCAAATCGTTCGGCGCTCGGCCACTCGATCACGAGACGAGTCCGGTACCTCCACAGTGCTCACACAAACCGTAACAACTGCCAGACAGTGTTGCCAAATGTCGACGAGTAAAAGTACCTATTGGCAACATCAAAGTAGCTAGAAGTAGCTAAAAAATCCAACAAGGAGCTTAAGGTAGATGAATTTTATTTTAAGCATCTTAAAGTATGTTCTGGGCATGTAACGCATTTATTGGGAGCGGTACGTATTATGTTAGAATGTTAAATAAAGCTCTGAAGTCATGTGTTCTTGCAAGGAACTACGCTGAACATGTATGAACGAATAATAGATGTGCTCCCATTTTAATTCCAATGACTTAGGTCAGGCGTACTTTCGCAAAGGATCAAGGCTTGCGAGCTCACAAAATACGAGCTGCGAATGCATCACTGCTATGCGGATATCTAAACATTGAAGTAAACATCTCCTTCATCGGCGTACCCAAAGGCCTATCAAATCGAAATTCTTAGCAATATGCACAACTGTAAAAATTTTACAGAAACAAAAATCGTCTCGTCAACACTGAGGACCTCATCAACAACATATAGGATTTTGGTGCCTATTCAGTAGCACTACGCCAAACATTTATTTCTATATTGTATTTTGTTCTTATGTTTGCAAGCCACATTTATTTGCCATGCAGTGGCGTGGATGAATACAACAATCAAACCCCGGCCCTCAGTCCCCAGCAGCCGCGAAGCAACTGACCACGGCGGCGGTCAGATCTGTGACGCTGCAGAGGGTGCTAAGAATACCTGGCTCCGGACCGGCCGCCATTGGAATCTGAACCTGGCAACGTTTAACGTTAGAACGCTATCTAGCGAGGCGAGTCTAGCAGTGTTATTAGAGGAATTAGAGGGTAGTAAATGGGATATAATAGGGCTCAGTGAGGTTAGGAGGACAAAAGAAGCATATACAGTGCTAAAAAGCGGGCATGTACTGTGTTACCGGGGCTTAGCAGAGAGACGAGAACTAGGAGTCGGATTCCTGATTAATAAGGAAATAGCTGGTAACATACAGGAATTCTATAGCATTAACGAGAGGGTGGCAGGTCTTGTTGTGAAGCTTAATAAGAGGTACAAATTGAAGGTCGTACAAGTCTATGCCCCTACATGCAGTCATGATGACCAGGAAGTCGATAGCTTTTATGAAGACGTGGAATCGGCGATGGGTAAAGTCAAAACAAAATACACTATACTGATGGGCGACTTCAATGCCAGGGTAGGCAAGAAGCAGGCTGGAGACAAGTCAGTGGGGGAATATGGCATAGGCTCTAGGAATAGCAGAGGAGAATTATTAGTAGAGTTTGCAGAACAGAATAATATGCGGATAATGAACACCTTTTTCCGCAAGCGGGTTAGTCGAAAGTGGACGTGGCGGAGCCCGAATGGTGAGACTGGAAATGAAATCGACTTCATACTCTGCGCGAACCCTGGCATTATACAAGATGTAGACGTGCTCGGCAAGGTACGCTGCAGTGACCATAGAATGGTAAGAACTCGAATTAGCCTACACTTGAGGAGGGAACGGAAGAAACTGGTACACAAGAAGCCAATCAATGAGTTAGCGGTAAGAGGGAAACTAGAGGAATTCCGGATCAAGCTACAGAACAGGTACTCGGCTTTAACTCAGGAAGAGGACCTTAGTGTTGCAGCAATGCACGACAATCTCATGGGCATCATTAAGGAGTGCGCAATAGAAGTCGGTGGTAACGCCGTTATACAGAAAACCAGTAAGCTATCGCAGGAGACGAAAGATCTGATCAAGAAACGCCAATGTATGAAAGCTTATAACCCTACAGCTAGAACAGAACTGGCAGAACTTTCTAAGTTAATCAACAAGCGTAAGACAGCGGACATCAGAAACTATAATATGGATAGAATTGAACAGGCTCTCAGGAACGGACGAAGCCTAAAAACAGTGAAGAAGAAACTAGGAATAGGCAAGAATCAGACGTGTGCGTTAAGAGACAAAGCCGGCAATATCGTTACCAATATGGATGAGGTAGTTCAAGTGGCTGAGGAGTTCTATAGAGATTTATGCAGTACCAGTGGTACCCACTACGATAGTGGAAGAGAGAATAGCCTAGAGGAATTCGAAATCCCACAGGTAACGCCAGAAGAAGTAAAGAAAGCCTTAGAAGCTATGCAAAGGGGGAAGGCAGCCGGGGAGGATCAGGTAACAGCAGATTTTTTGAAGGATGGTGGTCAGATTGTTCTAGAGAAACTGGCCACCCTGTATACGCAATGCCTCATAACCTCGAGAGTACCGGAATCTTGGAAGAACGCTAACATAATCCTAATCCATAAGAAAGGGGACGCCAAAGACTTGAAAAATTATAGACCGATCAGATTACTGTGCGTTGCCTACAAAGTATTTACTAAGGTAATCGCAAATAGAATCAGGAACACCTTAGACTTCTGTCAACCAAAGGACCAGGCAGGATTCCGTAAAGGCTACTCAACAATAGACCATATTCACACTGTCAATCAAGTGATAGAGAAATGTGCAGAATATAACCAACCCTTATATATAGCTTTCATTGATTACGAGAAAGCGTTTGATTCAGTCGAAACCTCAGCAGTCATGGAGGCATTACGGAATCAGGGTGTAGATGAGCCATATGTAAAAATACTGGAAGATATCTATAGCGGCTCCACAGCCACCGTAGTCCTCCACAAAGAAAGTAACAAAATCCCTATAAAGAAAGGCGTCAGACAGGGAGATACGATATATCCAATGCTATTCACAGCATGTTTACAGGAGGTATTCAGAGGCCTGGAGTGGGAAGAATTGGGGATAAAAGTTGATGGAGAATACCTTAGCAACTTGCGATTCGCTGGTGATATTGCCTTGCTTAGTAACTCAGGAGACCAATTGCAATGCATGCTCACTGACCTGGAGAGGCAAAGCAGAAGGGTGGGTCTGAAAATTAATTTGCAAAAAACTAAAGTATTGTTTAACAGTCTCGGAAGAGAACAGCAGTTTACGATAGGTAGCGAAGCACTGGAAGTGGTAAGGGAATACATCTACTTAGGGCAGGTAGTGACCACGGATCCGGATCATGAGACTGAAATAACCAGAAGAATAAGAATGGGCTGGGGTGCGTTTGGCAGGCATTCTCAAATCATGAACAGCAGGTTGCCACTATCCCTCAAAAGGAAAGTGTATAACAGCTGTGTGTTACCAGTACTCACATATGGGGCAGAAACCTGGAGGCTTACGAAAAGGGTTCTGCTGAAACTGAGGACGACGCAACGAGCTATGGAAAGAAGAATGATGGGTGTAACGTTAAGGGATAAGAAAAGAGCAGATTGGGTGAGGCAACAAACGCGGGTAAACGACATCTTAGTTGAAATCAAGAAAAAGAAATGGGCATGGGCAGGACATGTAATGAGGAGGGAAGATAACCGATGGTCATTAAGGGTTACGGACTGTATTCCAAGGGAAGGGAAGCGTAGCAGGGGGCGGCAGAAAGTTAGGTGGGCGGATGAAATTAAGATGTTTGCAGGGACAACATGGCCACAATTAGTCCATGACCGGGGTAGTTGGAGAAGTATGGGAGAGGCCTTTGCCCTGCAGTGGGCGTAACTAGGCTGATGATGATGATGATGATGATGATGATGATGATGATGATGATGATGGCGTGGATGATGACCAGTGGTACAGTTGAATAACCAGGCACAAAAATAGCACTTCTAAGGCACATGTTAAGCCAAAGTCTGATATTAGTAAACTAACGTCACCTTTGACTCGTGAACACAAAATTATGACAAAAACACTTGAAAGCTTTTTGGTATGTTGATTTTATTAAGAAAAAAAGTTTTAATCAAACTATACACATGCAGACACGTGAAACGCATGAACGCCCGGCAAAAAGATGCACCCCGGGGTGCGATCGCAGATCGTTTTTCGGCACGTTCGTTCGGTTACCGGCGCGCGCGAATGGCCTACTCCGCGCCGACGTCGCCAGCCACGGAGCGAGGCCACGTTTTTGGTGACGTCAAAATGATGACACTTTCCTGTCAATCATAGTGCAACCGACGGCATCGTCTGCTAGGCGCCGAACACGACGGGAGTTGGGAAGTTTGGAGCGATCATACGCTTGGTATACGAGACCGGCTTCGCATGGCGCATCTAGTGGATTGAATTGGATCCAACCGGCGGCTTAGGAATGGCACGTTCGGATGCAATCCATAGTTTAATTGGAGAAAATGGCGCATGCGTTCGGAACTTAGGTTGTTGCGCTGGCGTTACCGGATGAGGAGGGAGAGCGGGAGGCGGTGCGAAACGCGTTTGATCACAGAAAGCGAATGCCGGCGTCGCTTTCGTTTCTGGAAACAAATAGTGCGTTGGTTGTACAGCGAATTCGACCGCATCATCGGTGTCAGCGAGCCACTGGAATGTTCAGTAATGAGGAAAGTTGCGCTAGTTAGTGAGTAATCATCCTACTTTGCTGGTGAAGCAGCGCACTGACACGGACACAGTGACGACACACAAGAAAAGACGACACTCGCCGCACTCGCAACTATTTGAAATAGTTGCGAGTGTCGCGTTTTCTTGTGTGTCTTCACTGTGTCCCTGTCAGTACGCTGCTTCACCAGCAAGGTATCATGATCATTGGAATGTTGTTGCTGACTTTCGAAAAGTGCGCCACTTGCCCGTCGTTTCTTTTTTTCTTTTTCTTCTTGCTGTGGGCGACACTACCTAGGGACAACGCAGAGAAACTAATAGTTATGAATTGCAGTAGTCACACGTACTACTATTTCAAAGCGTGTTTGGCCTTAAGAAATAAAAAAATACATTTTTTAGATAAAGATGTCATTCACTTGGAAGACAAGAAAGATTTGGTTTTGTAGTATACTGTCTGCTAGCAGACGACAAACGAGGGAAGTATACTTCCGAGGAGTTCACCCTTTGCCGATCGGCTGCTCTCTCCGCCCGGTTCTTAGAAATTTTCCATACTGCCACTTTGTGACGTTGCAGCAACCGAATAGAAGGCGTATCGAACAAAGATCTCCGATAGCGCACCAGAGTTTGATCGTTATACACATTAACTTAAGCGAAACCTAAGAATTGGCTTGCTGAAGAAGGAAAAAAGCATATTTCATTGCGCGAGTGTCGATACAATACAAAATACAATAGAAAAACAAAGCAAAGTACAATCTTAGCCATTAGGCAAGAAAAATGTGACGCCGACGAAACCGCGCAGTTTGTACGGAGTACAAAACTTTTCTGTGCACATGAGTTGCAACATTCCATCAGATGTTTAATAATAATAATAATAATAATAATAATAATAATAATAATAATAATAATAATAATAATAATAATAATAATAATAATAATAATAATAATAATAATAATAATAATAATAATAATTATAATAATAATCAGCAGCACACCGTAATCATCATCATCACCATCAGCCTGTTTTATGTCCACTGCAGGACGAAGGCCTCACCCTGCGATCTCCAATTACCCCTGTCCTCCGCCATCCAAGCAGGAAGGAAGAAGAAGACGCCGTTCGAAACGGCTGCGCTCACGTCGGGCTACGCATGTTTGGTTTTTCGGGCGGACCACCTTCTGGGACCGGCCCGAAACGATCACCACCATCTCCAAGAAGTGGTCCGGCGCCTGTGGAGACCAACTGCAGGTCAGTCGGACCATATTTCGGCGTTTTACGGCCGATTTTCCACCTTCAGAACGTGCCGAGCAGCTAACCCTAACTTCAGTTAGGAGAGCGGCGCCGGCGGGCGAGCGCACATTTGAATATGGCGGCCTTAAGAACTCCGGCTGCGACATCGAACCCGCGACTTATTACAACGTCGCGACTTGAAGAACAGATGGATTTCACTGCATCTCAGGTGGGTGATGCAACACCGCGCCACGAATGCAATAAGGCAGCCACGACCAACAACAACATGCAAAGCGCTACCGTGGTCAACGAAACGACCGCAGAAGCCGGATGGGAGCGCGTTCTTTCCCTGAAGGAAAACAAAAATCTCGCTCAGCAGCGCCGCTCCGCGCAAGGAAGCGCACTCCCATCAGGTTCGACTACCAACTCGTCCAAACCCATGGCGCATGGCGGGCACCCACGACTGAAGCGTCTTCCGCCACTACCGAAGAGTGACCTGAAGGTGGTCATCACACCACACCAAGGGCTACCACTCAAGAATGTTACCAGTCAGGCACTGGCAAGAGCCGTCATGGAGGCGTGTGAGGACAGAACCACTGACAACAATTTTATTCTAAGAATCAAGTCAGGTTCGAACATTGCAGCGATACGGCCAAGGTCATGCAAGCCATTAAATCCTTGAACATCAACGGACGACAACACCCGGTCAATGCGTACGTTACGGCAGGAGAAGACACGACGCGGGAGTAATCCACGGGATAGAAGCACACACCCCTTCTGACGTGCTGCGATCGAACCTACGTATCCGAACGCAGGGACTGGAGTTGATCGACGCAAGAATGATGGGCGACTCACAAAGTGCCTTGCTCACCTTCTACGGCAGCCGAGTGCCAAGGTGTGTTTATTACTTCGGGGGAGAGAAACTCTGCACACCCTACCGAAATGCGGTTCAATTCTGCCGTACCTGTGGCACCGTGGGACACCGCACCGACGTATGTCCACAGCCCGACGTACAGGTGTGCCGCTCGTGCGGGGTGCGGGAGCCTGCCGATGGACACACGTGCACACCCAAATGCGCCATTTGTGGGAGCGATCATCCAACGGGTGACCGCCGATGTCCCAAAAGACTAAAGCCAGTCAGGCAGGTATCAAGACCACGGCCAAAGAAACCAACGAAGACCCAGCTACGGTGGTTCGCCACTGAAGACGAGGACTCCGAGCTGGAGTTCCTTCCGGCCATGGATCGTCGCAGCCGCTCCAGAACCCGCTCGCCGTCGCGGGGCCGATCTTGTTCCGGGCAGCCGGGCCAGAGGAGACGGTCGGCATCCCGACCCAAGGTGCCTCAGCAGCAAGATCAGACAAAAAAGAAGGAGGCCCCAAGAAGCAAGTCACCAGGGATCCTACTGGCATGCAGCACCCCACAAAATAATCAGGTGAGCTGGGCGCAAGTCGCATCTCCCACTGCCAATGCTAAGAATATACCTACACCAATCACACAAAACCCAGAGTACAAGAAAATAGTAGAAGAAAACAAAATACTTCGAAACAGTTTAGCCGAGCTACGAGCCGAGTTTGAAGCTTTTAAGCGCACGGCAAACAACAGCACATCACAGCAACCCATACAAATTGCGGACCACACTTCCAAATCACCACCACAAACATCACTGCAACAAAGTACCGCCTCCAGCACTCATTCGTTAACGCTGGAACAGTTAGCACAAAACATGCAACTAATGTTCGCAGAACTACACAAACTCAAACGAATGGTAGAGGATGTGCAAACAAAAGCCGCAGCCGTCCCCCGAAAGAGGGTCAGTCAAAGTCCGGGAGCTCCTACCAGGACACCGAAAGCTATAGAGCACACTGATAGCGACAGTAATATCCATGGATAATATGGCAAACAACACAAAGACCGGACACATTGAAATCTGGCAATGGAATTGCTGCACGCTACGCACTAAATTGGCTAATTTCACGCACTACATAGAATCGGCGCCAATCCCTCCCGACGTTATCTGTATTCAGGAAATAGGGAAACAAAATCAAAAACTCAAAGGGTACGAGCTTTATGCTCACCCTGACTACCCTCAAGTAGCCACCTTTGCCAAGAAGGATGTCGCGATTAGCGTAAATTATTTTTTCCGGGAACCTATTCAGCACCAGATAATCACGATTTGGCCGCAGAAAAGGGGCAAACCTAAAACAATTATTGTCAACGTTTATAGTTCTCCCAGAGAAAAACAGGCGGATTTTGAAAACGTGGTGGCCACCGCGGTGCGACTCGCTCAAGGTAGGGACAAATTAATATTGTTAGGCGACTTTAACGCTCAACACTCAAACTGGGGCTACAGTAGTGTCAATCCCAAGGGCATATTGTTAGCAGACGTTGTAGAGCGCTACGGACTTTTCCAGCTAACTCAACCGGATCTCCCAACGCGAATCGGGAACAGCGTGTCCCAGGACACTTCCCCCGACCTCACGTTCACCAACAACGAAAGTGAGACGCGATGGACGAACCTCGGTGAAAACCTAGGAAGTGATCACTATATCTTAAGCATATCGGTTAATGCAGCCAGGATTCGAAGAGCTATTGGCAAGGCAAGGCTATCCGACTGGACCAAATTTCGTGAAAAACAGAAAACAATCGGCAGCATAACAGACGTAGGAGAATGGGCCGAGCAGATCCGAGTTATTCACTCTAGGGTCACCAAAACAATTGAAACGACAACGGAGGCTCCAGCCGTGGATCCTCACCTGTTGCATCTCTGGGAAGCCCGGAGAGGCCTCACAAAAAGGTGGAAAAGGCAGAAGCTTAATGGTAAACTCAGGGTACGGATAGCTCAGCTAGCGCAGGAAGCTAACGAATACGCACGAAAGTTAAGCGACAGCAATTGGCGTCAGTTCAGCGACTCGCTTCGGGGCACGTTGACTACAAAGAAAACATGGCGCATCCTTCGAAGTATGATTGACCCGGGAGGAACAAAAACAGTCGCGAATCGCACACTTAAGCTGCTTGAAAACGAGTTTGAAGGTCGGGAAGCTGACATGATAGACAAAATTAAAGAGATATACGTAGGAACTGTACCGACCAGGCAATCCACCAAACCCGTTTACGAAGGTCAGGACCAACCGGAACTGGACGCCCCCATAACCTTTGAAGAGGTTTACGCAGCGGCACACTCCTTCAAGAAAAACACGACCCCAGGGGTAGATCAGGTCACGAACGCAATGATTCGCAATCTAAGTGACGACACGCTAAAGAGCTTGACCAAATTCTTTAACGACACGGTCTGGACAGAGGACGGCGTCCTTCCAAAAGAATGGAAGGAAGCAAAAATTATTCTTATTCCAAAACCAGGTGAGCCTCGTAACATCAACAACCTTCGACCCATCTCCCTAACGTCGTGCGCGGGGAAACTCTTTGAAAAGGTTGTGCAGGTCCGGCTCTCGAACCACATAGAGCTAAACAACATGTTCCCCTCCAACATGTTCGGTTTCCGACCCCACGTGTCGGCGCAGGACGTTTTTCTACTACTAAAGCACGAGGTCCTGCACCCCAACAGAGGGTCGGAAGATAAATTTGTACTGGCATTGGACATCAAAAAGGCCTTCGACAGCATCTCCCACCACGCTATTCTGGAGCGACTGGAAGCGGTGAACTGCGGAACGCGAATTTATAACTACGTGCGCTCGTTCCTCAGCCACCGCACGGCCACAATCGGATTAGGCTCCACGAGGTCCGACACCTTCAACTGTCCCGACAGAGGTACCCCTCAGGGAGCTATACTCTCTCCACTGCTATTCAATGTAGGGATGAGAAAGCTAGCCCTGGAGCTAGATAAACACCCGAATCTCGGTTGTGCGATATATGCCGATGATATCACGTTCTGGGCTCACAAGGGGTCCTACGGGGACAAGCAAGAAACCCTTCAAAAGGCCATAGACGCAGTCGTGGAATACGCGAGGGCGGCGGACATGGCATGCGCACCTGAAAAATCGGAATTCATTCGGGTGCGTGCGAAGTACGCAAGAAAGAAGGACTGGGTGCCGCTCACTCTGACTCTCGACGGGGTGCCAATTCGTGAAGTGGAGACACTCAGAATATTGGGGATGTGGATATAGCAGAATGCTGGAACATCTCACACCCTACAAAAACTAAAGGCGGTCACAGGAAACGTGGCCAGAATGATAAGGAGAGTGGCAAGAAGCAGAGACGGTCTAACTGAGGGAGAGACCATCAGCCTGGTTCACGCATTCGTAATTAGCCGACTCACATACGCCCTTCCGTATCAGGCCTTGACAAACCAAGAGATTAAACAGGCAAACGATAAGGCAAATAATAAGAAAAGCCTTCAAAGCCGCCCTTGGTCTTCCCGAATGCACTAGCAGAGAGAGATTCGAGCGACTGGGCCTGCACAATACTTTTGACGAGTACGCAGTCGCGACGTTATATTCCCAGAAAGAACGACTTTGTTCTTCAACTCAGGGCAGGGAAGTATTGGCGAGGTTAGGCTTTCCCCTGAGACCCCAGTATTGCGGAGAGGAAACGGCACACATAGACCGCAATGTTCGATCGCACATCGCGGTGGCCCCAATTCCCAAAAACATGCACCCCAAGTACCATCCCGGACGACGCAGAGCAAGGGCAAAGACCCTTCACAAACGTTTCGGCATGGGACCGGGGGTGTATTATACGGATGCCAGTCGAGCCAGCTCAGACACTTTCACCATAGTCTCTACATGCAACAACAACGTAACAACGGCATCCTTCAAAACCGCCTCGGCATGCGTGGCAGAGGCTGCAGCCATTGCCTTGGCCATTCAGGACGCCGAGCGGCAAACCAATTCGGCTGTCATATTATCCGACTCACAAGCGGCTTGCCGCCTGTTTTTAGAAGGAACGGCACCCAAATCAATAATCAAAATTTTAGGCACTCAACTAGAGGGGCATCACACTATCGTCTGGTGTCCGGCACACGAGCGACTGGCAGGAAACGCTAGGGCAGACCGTATTGCTCGAGGTTTGAACGTCCGAGCAACGGCATGGCCTAGCGACGTCCTTCCACCGAATTCTCGTGACATCCTCCTACAGCAAAGGCAGGAGCGGAGACGTTTTGGACATCCTCACTCCGATTTAAACAGCGAACAGGAGAGGGACTGGCGTCGTATTCAGACGAATACATACCCCAACCTGCACCACCTACACAGAATACACCCCACGAGGTTCTCTGACGAGTGCCCGTGGTGCGCAGACACACCCACACTAAAACACATCACATGGGAGTGCCCCAGGAGGCCTCCGCACATAGACAGTCCCATATTACACCAACATCCACTAATGAGGAATAGGCAGTGGGAGGCATGGCTTGCGGACGAGGGTCGGGAGAGCCAGTTGGCTCTTCTGGACCAAGCCCAGCGAGCCGCTCGTGCCAGTGGGGCCCTGGAATAGGGGCTCCAACCATCGTGCCTTATTTTATTTCCATTGAATAAAGTTCTACTCTCTCTCTTTCTCTCCGCCATCCAATTCAAACTTGCGCTCGAAAATTTCCTAATTTCATCACCCCACCTAGTTTTATGCAGTTCTCCACTGTACTTCGCTTCTCTTGGCACATATTGCGTAGCTTTAGGGCACACCGGTCACCTAAACTACGCACAACATGGCCTGCCCAGCTCGAATTTTACTACTTTTAATGTCAATTAGAATATTGCGTATCCCCGTTTGCTCTCTCATCCCACGCCGCTCTCTTCCTGCTCCTTAACGGTGCGCCTTAGAACCGTCGAAATGGCGGAGTTGGCAATAGCGTGCTTCTCGAACGAAATAGGTAGAGCATGGGCCGCCACTGGCTGGGCATTACTAGCATCGAAAGCCCGTAGGTCGCACAGTAGCGCTTCTAGCGCTTCTCGAAAACGAAAATAAGGCATGGATTGATAAGCGGCGATCATCGCTTCTTATTTATAGGGCATGTCCTGTTTGTTAGTTCGTTCGCACCAAAGCATACAGGCCCACAAACATCTAACATCGTCGGTACAAGCGCCCTCTCGCTCTGCCACCGCGGTGCGCCTCCCCATTGGTCGGGAGGCAAGGAAGCCTCCAGGGGTGCGATAGGAGATCGTTGTCCGGCACGTTCGTTCGGTTACCAGCGCGCGCGATTGGCCTACTCAGCCGCGGGGCGCGGCCACGTTTTTGGTGACGTCAAAACGACGACACGCTCCTGTCAACCATCGTGCAACTGAGCACGTCGTCTGATAAGCGCCGAACCCGACGGGAGTTGGGAAGTTCAGAATGATCATAGGTTCGTTACGAGACCGGCTTCGCATCGTGCGTCTGGTGAATTTGATTGGACCGGTGGCTGCGGGTGCGGAATGGCACTTTGGGATCCGATCCATAGTTTAATTCAAGAAAATAGCGCTTGTTTTGTGAACTTCGGTTGTTGCGGTGGTGTTGCTCGAGGAGGAAGGAGAGCGGGTGAATGAGCAAAACGCCTTTGAACAAATGGCAGAAAGCGAATTCCGGCGTCACTTTCGTTTCTAGAAACAAATAGTGCATTGGTTGTACAGCGAAATCAACCGCACCATCGGGTGCCAGCGAGCCACTGGAATGTTGTTGCTGCCTCTTAAAAAGTACGCCACTGTCCCCAACGTTTCTTTCTTCTGTTTCTGTTTCTCACTGGGCGCGACACCACCTAGAGACGACGCAGGAAAACTAATAGTTATAAATTGTACTAGTCACATGTACTACTATTTCAAAACGTGTTTAAGCTTGAGAAGAAAAAAAAATACATTTTTTAGATGAAGATTTAATACTTTGGAACGCGAGAAACATTTCGATTTGTAGTATACTGTCTACAAGCAGACCACAAACGAGGGAACTAAACTTCTGGGGAGTTCACTGCTTGCCGACTGGCTGCTCTCTCCGCCGCGTTCTTAGTAATTTTTCATACTGCCACTTTGAAACGTTGCACCAACCGAACAGAACGCGTATCGAACAATGATCTCCGATCGCGCCCCAGAAAACACGTAGAATTTCTTCGTCATCTGGACCGCGGCGCATGCAATTGATCAGGAGGGGTAGAAATTTGCACGAGCAAGGCTACGCTCTCTCCAGCTGTCATCAGTGAATTTTTCCAAGATATTTCTCGTACATTCTATGGCGTTAGCGGGACAGCCTTCGTTCGCGCTGCCCTCGCTTGCTAAATATGCGCTGATTTCTTTGACACAGGCCAAAATTGCTTATTTCACATGAAATCAAAAACACTACAAATATCAGCAAAGGACTGTGCACCGGAGAAGGAATGACAAACAAGGTGCATTACGGCGAGTAAATAAACACGATAACCCCAAACCTGCCCTCGGTTTCTGTTGTAACAGTGTGACCACCAATTCATTCCATCTTTGGCATTAATTTCTGACAGGTGCCTTCTTTCTGCGCATGACCGGCCGTGAGAGTGACGCAGTTCGAGGAGGTATAGTTTGGATGGTAGGTGAAAATAGTAGAAACACCTGTTCCCGTTCATGAAAGCGGCCTCAGCATGCCACGCTTTCGCTACCGATAACGGGGCCTTTTGTGGGTTTGAATTCGTCGCATAGGATGGAAACCGGATTAAGGCAGATGGTGCTGCTTGTGGTTGGATGCGCCAGACATATCGCGAAGACAGGTGGCTCCTCTCCTATCCGCTCGACGCTGAGTGCGCGTGACCCGCGGGGAGTCGGATGCCCAATGAGAAGCGCCTCGCGGTCGCCACGCAGAAACGTTAAGTCTCTGAGGCTCGCCTTGCGTCCTCATGGCATTTGAGTTATAGAAATGCTGACACATGCATATGCACAGGTGCAGTATTGTACCGCGAGCATTAATTCGATGCTCATCGGAGCCCCCACGCGATAATAAACACACGTCAGAAGTCTCGCCGCCGCATCGCCTCTCTTTTGTTTATGTTCTCTTTCCTCTTCCTCAGTGATGCCGCGCGTCAGACCCTTTCGCAGTCTTCCATGTATTTCCTCTTCCTCTCTCTTTTCAAAAAGTTTATTTCTGTCTCTCCAGACGCGAATTCTTGTTGCGTACTTTGTTTTGTCGCCATCGTTACTACGTAGTTGGTGTAAGATAATTTCTGAACTACGTGAACCAGTCCTTCCCATAGAACTTGTAGCTTAATTTTCCTTGACAGTTTCAGAATCATTACTTTCTCCCAGACTTTGAAACGCCGCGTTCGAGCCGTTCTGTCGTAATTGACAATACTTTGGGCCCTGCACATTTCCTACCCTGGCAATCCTTGAGCTGTGGAGAGTCGGTCTAAAAGCTCAAGCGCCTATGCCACAACAAAGGTGTCATTAGGCCGTCTCACCAAGGCTTCTCCAGTAATACGAAGAGGGGCCGAAGGTGACTGCCCTAAATGAGCACGGAAAGTGAAAATCCCTTGACTCGTGCGGTGCTGTTCGAAGCGTCAACATTGCTGCAGGCAAGGAAGCCACCCAATCCGCATTGTGCTCCTAACAAAGGGCTTGCAATTGCCGTTTCATTAATGAGGGGACTTTCTCTACAGATTTGGCTGGGGTTGGTACACTGAGATATGAATAATGGTAATGCCGCGTCTCTCCAGTAAGCTCGTAAAGACGGATCCCTGATCTGACTGGATTCCTGTGGGAAATCCCACACGCGCGGAGATTGACAAAAGTGCGTCCACGATCTCTACCGATCACTGTTATTTCAAGCGCACAGCTTCCGAGAATTCCGTTGCCTGGCATAGTGCAGTAAGAATATGCCTCCTTCTTCCTGTTGTTCGGCCGAGAAGCCTTATTGCCAATGGAGGCATCCCTTCCATCCACCGCGGCAGAGACTGGCGAGTATGCACTTGACGCCATCACCAGGGCACCCCAAGCATGCGAAGTTGTCCGCGCTCGCCTCCTAACCTCTCAAGAGAAGCAACGGCATTTGTACAATCGCCAGCACAGAGACGTGCACTTTTCGCCTGGATTGCTGGCAATCCTGTGGTCCCCGACTCGTCACGTTGGCCTGTCAGAAAACCTTCTGTCTTGTTACACAGTACCATATCGAGTGCTGCGTGCCGTGGCTTCAGTTACGTATGAAATCGCCCCTTTCGGTACGGGTGCCTCATCTGCCCCGAATTCCACTGACGTTGTGCATGTCGCATGCCTTAAACCATATTACTCTCCTCTTATCACCGATATTTAGACGCACCGGCACGGTGCTTCTGCCACCGGGGGTAATGATACATGCATATTGCGTGTTTATTGTGGACGATGCACGCGAGCACCCCGGAGAAGAGGACGAACGCTCTCTGGCTGTCGAACTGTCGGCTGAACTGGTCAGCGCTGCAGTTATCCTGTGTAAATACCGTTGTACATTGTCTCCAGTTCTTAATCCTTCGTTCGCGTAACAATATGTATATATGAAGCGGTCTACGCTGGACGCATGACAGAAGACGAAGAAATGGGCTAGGGGAGAAGTGAGGAGGAAGAACTTGGAATAAAATGGCGGACGACACCCGTCTCATTTAGATTATGTCATTTCTGTCGCCGTTCTAGTTAGGAACGCTACATTTTGGCGCAGTCTACAGTTTTCGAAGACCAGCCATGCGGGTGACGTTTTTCGTCGACCAGGCGTCATCGGAGTCTGTTTTGTTCACCCGATACCAAGTGCACGGTGAGCCAGCGGCGGATCTTCCTCTTGAAGTTAGTTCTACCGCGCTGATCAACGTGTTGCTGCAAGAAGCTGCAATCAGCCGCCAAGCCCTCGTGCAAACAGTATCGGTGACCGTGAATCTACAACTGCAGACACTGAACAAACTCGTTCTGGAACCCTTACGATGTGGCACCCTCAAAGAGGAAACGCCTGCCGGGAAAGTGAGCCTAGACTTGAGTGTTATGGAACTGTAAAGGAACATTGCACAACAGATCGAAATAATGAGAACTTTTGTCCAAGCGCTTAGTCGAGAGCAATCAGCACGAAGCATTGTTGAACCAGATGTTTTTGAAGGAAACTCGCAAAGTGCACACTACTGGCTGTGGTTTTTCGAGTACGCCTGTGACAAGAATATGTGGCACTCCGACGACACAAAGATTTTGAATATGCGCCGCTATTCGGGCGGTATAGCCAGAAAATGGTATGACGTGCAACTCATGGGTCATGGAAGAACATGTTGGGAACTGTGGAAAAGCAACTTTTAGCGGCCTTCGAAGGCAATGCAGTAGACAGATTGGATGCGGCACTACGGTTCAGTTATACAGGTGGCTCTCTGCTTGAGTACTGTCTTGAGAAGCGTCGCCTATTGTATTCTGCAGAACCGAAGCTGTCATCTTCTGCTGTTGTAGCTTTGATAACGCAAGGGTTGTGTATCGAGATCTGTAGTCATGTCCATCTCAAAGGTCCAAGAACGTTTGATGACCTTCTGAACTTTCTACAGACCTCAGTGCCAAGAATTACATCGAGAACACAGCCAGATGGTAGAACAGAGCAACTTGATCCTCGTAAGCTGAGTGAACATCTAGAGTCGTTGCCTTCAACTGAATGTGAACACAACTTCATAAACAAATCTCTGGGTAGCGTGAATCATGACTGGGAGGGTGGTGAAGAACCAATTACCGCAGTTCATGGCAACCTACTTCCACATAATCTGTCTACCGTGCATCACAAGCCCCAGAAAAGGAGCTTCGGTGAGACAGTGTATTTGGTGTCGTAAGCTTATTGTACGCCCCCATTAATGCAGATGGCATTGAAGTTAAGGCTCTCGTTGACAGTGGAGCTTCGGTATCAATTATCAACAAGACTCGAGTGGATACCAGTCGTCTACACGCTGGTAGAACGTTGCGTGTCCAAGCCTACGATGGGTGAGTGACCATGCATAGCGAATGGGTAACCCTGGCTATTGAATTTCAAGGAAATACTATTACCAGTGACGTATTGGCAATTCCCAATGTCACCTACGATTTGCTTTTGTCCCGTCCAGACATGAAAAAACTTAAGATAAACCTCTATCGGGATGTCAAGGTAATGGCCGAAGACATGATAAGGACAGAAGATCCTGGTGAAGAACCTAGTCTATCAAGACTAATTTTTCACCAGGAAGACATCAAGACTAAGTACCCAGAGCTTATATGCATGGGAAGCTATCCTCCAGCAATGAAATCACATGTCGTTCTTTTCGAGCTCGCAGATAAAACAGTGGTTCGTAGAACCCCCTATAATACGTCCAGAGATAAAAAGGTGTGGCTGAAAAAGGAGTTGCAAGAAATGTTAGACGCAGGTATCATCCGGCCTTCTGTATCCCCATTTGCTTCTCCTATACCTACTGCACCTAAAGAAGACGGGACATTCGGCCTCTGCACAGACTACCGGGCTCTCAATCGTCAAACTAAATTGATACCTTATCCAATGCCGAGAATCGACGGCATCATTGAGGAAACTGGTGGTTGCCATTGTTTTTCCCGAATAGATCTCTGCAAGGGCTTTTGGCAGATTCCACTAAGTGAAGAAACGAACAAGTACACCGCGTTCATAACCCCATTTGACTTGTTTGAGTACAGCCGCCTACCATTTGGTTGGAAAAACTCCCCTGCGTGGTTTCAGAAGATTATGACGGACATTCTGAAACCTTACCTGGGCATATTTTGCGATGTGTATCGACATCATCATCATCTACTCAAAGAGAAAGGAAGAACACCTTAGCCATCTCTCAAAAGTTCTTCATGCCCTCAGACTTGCCCAACTCAAAGTCAACTTCAAGAAAAGTGCGTTCTTTCAAGATACCGTAGTATTTGTTGGCAGGGTGTTTGATGGACAGACCAAAAGCACTAAGCAAGAATCGGTAGAGAGAATCTCCAAGCTGGTAAAGCCTTATGATGTACACTCCCTGCGCGTTTTTCTTGGCCTTGCAGGACACTTCAGAGTGTTTATCAAAGACTATGCACTGAGAACAAGGTGCCTCACACGTTTAACTCAGAAAGACGTGCCTTTTCATCGGATGATAAGCGCGAAGCTGTCTATCGTGAGCTTGTAAAACTAATATGGTCGGACCCCATCTCGCGAATACCGGAATTTTCTCTGCCTTTCGTGCTGAACACGGACGCATCACATTATGCTACCGGTGCAGTTCTATACCAGAAGCCATCCAAACAAGCTGATCAGACCAAACACTATGTTGTGAGGTACTACAGCTATACCCTGAAACCCGCCGAAATCAATTACTCTACCACAGAAAAGGAAGCTCTGGCCGTCTTAAAAGCTGTGCAGTACTTTCGTACTTATCTGGAAGGTGCCAAATTTATACTTTTCACGGACCGTCAAGCACTGACTCAACTTCTCAGCATGGCCCAGCCAAGAGGCCGCATTGCTAGATGGGTGAACAATCTGCAACAATTTGATTTCATAATTTCGCACCGTCCTGGCCCACTCCTCACTGACGCTGACGCACTATTAAGATAACTTGTACAGCAATCAAGCAATAATCCCGAGACAATCAATCATATTAAGCTATGGGAAGGTACAGAAGAGCTCCAGTTTATCAATGAAAGGTATCACGTACCATCAACTATGATTCCAAGGATTCTTCATCTATACCACGACCCCCCTGGATCGGGTGGACATGATGGCTTCTGGCGCACTTATAAGAAATTGCTCATGAGATTCACATGGCCGGGTATGAAAAACGACATCAGCCATTACATCCGCACATGCTACCTCTGCCAGGTGAACAAAGTTAAATTCAAGCAATCGACAGACGTTATGACAAACCCTGGATATTCAAGCGTCCGTTCGAAGTAATTCATTTGGACTTCGCGCAGCTCAAAAAGAAAGGGGAACGAGTCAAGCGAACGCAAGCTTTCTTGCTCTCCATAGATGAGTGCACAAGAACGATTGCGGCTAAAGCTGGCAAAGAAGACGCAAACAGCGTAATAGATCTCCTGAAAGCTGAATGTTTTAAACCCACAAAGACGCTCGTCTGCGACAACGGGCCGGCTTTCCGGAGTGCCAAATTATCAAAGTGGGCACAGGAGCACGGCATAATGATCAAGTATTCTTCTCCATACCACCCGGCAGCAAACGGCCTAGCGGAACGTGCCATACGAGACATCAAACTGTATCTGAAGATGTATTCAGACTTTGCCGCTGGCTGGAAGTGCTGTCTCGAGGCCGCTGTGAAACATCACAACAGATTATACACCACGGCTTTAGGCTGCAGCCCTCATTTTGTAACTTCGGTTACAGCGCCCATATTTCCTGCAGATCGTGAGCTAGGTCTCCGAGAGAACATCGAACTCGCCGAAGTAAGGAAAACTGTCAAAGAACAGGAGGTCTACAAGCGCCGCATGAAGCGAAAGTTTGATAAAAGGCACAGTAGCGAGATACAGGACATACAGCTTGGAGACTATGTCCTTGTAAGGAAAGGAGCTGTGCCTTCAAATTCAAAATTTTGCGGACCACTTCAAGTTATTAAGGCTGCATGCCAGCATGGAATATTGAAGAATGTCTGGTACGCCGGAGCCTCGGACCGAATGGAGTGCGCCGCTATTGGAAACATATTCAAGTATTACCCCAGGAGGTGTAATATAAAAGCAATCCGGAAGAGTGAAGCGGTCTGCGCTGGACGAATGACAGAAGACGAAGAAAGGGGCTAGGGGAGAAGTGAGGAGGAAGAAGTTGGAATAAAATGGCGGACGACACCCATCTCACTTAGATTACGTCATTTCTGTTGCCGTTATAGTTAGGAACGCTACAGTATATATATATATATGTGTATCTATATATATATATATATATATATATATATATATATATATATATATACATACGACCTAAAATTATAATTACTGCCACCTTCCCAACCGTTGCCTGCTGACGGAAACGTACGAACTATGTACGATGATCCTGAGCAGACGCCCAGAGCTTATATTACAAGTGAAAAGCTACACCGGGCGTCTTCTTTACGCAACTGGTGCAAATGTGACCTGCTGAGGTGTTGCACTGCATTCGCAACGCATGTCACAATCAGTTAAACACTTCTGCAACGGCGCACAACCAATAAGCACAAGAAAAATTCGTCTGCGCTCCCCAACAGCCGCTAGGCGGTTTGGGCTTCTTGTGTCTAGCAAAATGTGAGCGATCTACTTCGCTTTTGGAGAGCCACCTCTACTCCAGAAACTTAAGTACATAACGTCCTAGTAAACAACGCATCGTAGCAGCTCGCACAACAAAGCGGCACGTCGAAGACTTAGGAAAAAGAACATCCCAGTTATTTTACCACTCGCATGGGGCCAGCACCACCAGCGTTCGGTGAGGCTGCTGTGGCCTCCGTAATAGCTGTAGTATTAGCCAGTCCACTCACGATTTGTAACGTGTTGTTCCCAACTACGTTTAAATGTGGCCAGACCAAAAATGTTCAATGGACTGTTTATAGCGTACGTTTATTATTTAGCATAGAAAGAAATTCCATGACGTATTGTCGCTTATGAAGAGCTCCTTTCCTATGGAACCAGCAGAAGCATGGTCTTCGAGATCTGGTTATGTTATCTTGAAGAAGCCGTTCTGGGAGCGTTATTTGAACAACTTGTACTTGGGTCATCTGCCTCGAAGCCCCTCCATGACTTTTTGGACAGTTGACTCTGCTACCTGTGCCGCGACTTCCTTTTAACTAACTTCCTGCTGTCGTCATCATCAAATTTCGCCATCACACGTGTGCAGTATGCGGCCTTTTCGTGCACGTCGTAACTATGCCAGTCGCAAATCAACAACTCTACGAGAGTACTTCGCTCGTGTAGCGCCGGTTACGCCAGTGTCGTCCACGTCATGTTTCGTGTCGGTGTGTTTATCATGCGTGGGCAGCGCTTCTGTCGTCCATGCTTTATATATTTATCGTGCGACCCCATGCAGGTTCCTCGAAAAATACACGTCTTTGCAGCGCGCATGGGCCCCGTTTGATACGTGTGTGCCAAAAATGTGCAGAGGCGTACAAAATGGTTCCAGCACAAGTGCTGCAGTCCCTGCACTCCAGCAAATACACAGAGCTGCTTACGCGCAGTTTTGTTTAGCGTTTAGTGGTAATCTTTGTGATTTTTCTGCGTCTGCAATAGCACCTACAACGCGTTTTCAAGACGTTGCTTTCAGTATGTCTAACTTTGACTTGTGCCTTGATTGCCTTCTTTAATATGTGTCTTTTTGCTCTTGTTTAATAGTAAAACGTCTTTAATGAGGCTGAAATATTCAGCCATTTATTTGCTTGGGAATAGGCGTAAGCATAAATTCTACGAGATCTTAGCAGCCCAGTTCCAGACACTTAGCTGAAACAAGGCGCGGTTGAAAGATTTGAGCCAAGGTTTGGTACGTGTGCCCCCTTCGACTATTGCACTTATTGTACCATAACAACGGGTACGTTGATCATTATATTTGAACAGACACATATGCGTGTTGTTGTACCACTAATGTACTTCGAAGGAGATATGTAGTTAAGAGGAAGCTTTAGCTCGGGCCAGCTGCGACGCGGCCTATTCAAATACATGTAAAACGCAAAAAAATGTTTTTCTGAGATAACTCCTGCACCGATTTTAATGAAATTTGTTATATTTATGAGAGAACGTTAAATTCTAGTGACCGTTGGATACGGAATCTCGATTTAGGGCATGAATTTTGTTAAAGAGATGTTCAAAAATTGGAAAGTCTCAAAAAGATAGAAGCACGAATATTTTGGAATATTAGCTCTACATCAAAATCGGACATCGCGGTTCTGTAAACGGCATCTACTAGACCATTGAAAACGTAGAAATTTGATATGTCATTTTATAACTTACGTGAATTTGTTACGTTTTGTAAAAGGGTTCCCCGAAAGCTGTATTGCTAAATTACTAATTTTGTTTAGATTCATGTGTAACATATAAGTTTGCCCCCTTTAGATGTACTATTAGGGGCGCTTCACATAATTGTGGTATCATTTTCATTGCTGAGTTACAACGTTGTGAACTAGACAGTTTCGTTTTCTGAAAATCTTCAGTTTGCCACTTTTTAATGAAAAATTTACCACCTAAATTAAATATTCGCAACCAGCGGTCACTAGATTTGAAATGCAACAAACCTCGCCAAATTTGGTGAAGTGGTTTCCGAGAAAAACGAATTCTCTTTTTACATATAATTAGATAGGAGCCCACGATCTAAAGCTTCGTCTTAAAGGAGTTATGCCTCTTGTCGCGGACATTTACTTGCTTTCTCAAATTCTTATGTTGTGATGTACTAAATAAAAATGTTATGTTATATTTTGTCTCAAATACAAGACGAAGCTACGGCAGCATGGTAAACAAGATTTACAAAAATAATAAGATGCAATCTTTTAGGTGCACGCTGCAATAAACAACAAAGTAGCTTTAAGGGAACAAAGGGTGCTGTAGAAAAAGCATTAGAAGTTTACACGACAAGCAATAGTATCGTTTGTTTAAAGGAACTTACATGTCACATTTTACAGGGGTTTTAATAAAAACAACAAGAATGGCTTTACAGCAACAAAGGTAAGCTCTTCATTATTCATAAAGCGCAAGCATTGCTTTTTTCCTAATATAATGTGAATGATTTGATTTACCAGCAACTCAAGGGACAGCTGTTCCCGAAGTCACTTATCCTCAAACATTTATATTTGTCTGTCAGACTATACCATGCCCAGAAATGTGGAGAGCCAATAAAGGACTGTCTATAGTTATGTTGTGTCCGTCGTTAACAATAATATAGTAGATATTCTAGAAAGACTACGTTCGTTTATTTTATGAGATGGGTATTCATCGCTAGAAGCTGGCGAATTTGACAGTTTAGTAAAGCCATTTTGGAAAACGTCTATGCATTACGGTGCCATGGCGTGTGGCTGAAACGCACTTACATCATCGGTGTAGTGTAGCGATCGCCATGTAACAAATGTGTGCTAGGGAATGTTATGCCCCATGACAATAAAATACTTTTAGGTACTTCAGATTTCTTGAGGGTGTTATATGGAGACACGAGACAAGAGTGTGCGTAGCATCAGGAAGCATTCAATGTCACCGTCAGTGGCAATACCTTTAGAGGTCATGCAACCATTGCCACGTGTAACCAAGCAGTCACTGGTGATTGCGCAGGCACAGACAATGAAACGCCTGAAATGCTTCAGGATTGGTGCCGTTTGCGCTATCATGCAAGTTTTGAACGGTTGTTTCTTCGTGACATATTAGCACAAATAAAAAAGGCAAGTCCAACACCAAGTGACACCAAAGAAAGACAAGGTCTTCTTGGGTGCATTAGCGTAACATGTAGTTTGTTTAGATTGCGCGACTTTTAGGATCGGCCGATATTTTTCGTTGAGTAATGACGCATCACCGGTTCCCGTTATAGGCGTCCGCAATTTGGCCGAGCGCATGTGGGTTTCCTCTCGAACTTTTTGCGCTCAATACGCATTAATAATTGATGCGTCTTCTTTGCTCAAACTTTATTTGGATGCCCCTTTTATTGCAATAGCAATTATATAGACAGTCCAGGCGCCTTTCGGCGTCGGCGTCGCCGTGAGGTTTCGTATAAAGTGCAAGGGCGATAAAAGCGTCGCCGCGCACCGTATACACCAGAACACCGTGAATTCAAAGCGCGCCGCCATATTGATGAGCGCTGATCGCGCCATCTATCCTAAGCGCCGCGAAGTAGCAGGTCTGGGCTGCCACGCCGGGAGATGCGACCCGGCGCAAAAGCGAAACTTGGGCTTTCTAGCTGGGCGGAAGGCGTGTTTCGCGTTTTTTCTAACCTGTCATTTTCGCTGTCTCGATCCAATCAAACTTCAAGACCTCATGCAAGTCCGCAATGGCCACACTGAGTGTTGTGCAGACTGCAGAAGCGAATGCATCGGGCAAGTACGCTATTACGTCTGTACAAACCGCGCGCTATATGCTAGAACACGTGTGAGCTGTAATATCTCCGCATTTTTGGCACGTAACCTGTGAAGGAATATACAGCACTGTGTTGGTGCCATATATTATTAAAGCACGCAGAACATTGTCCGCTGCACTTTCAGTTCGGTCTTGTTTGTCATGGTCACTACTGGGTTGGCCGCGTTTGGCAACCAACTGGCGAGGTCGTTCGACTGGGCTTATAGCCTGCCTGATTAGCAGACGCCTGCCCTTCACCACCTGCACATTGAAAACAAAATATATGTTATAGTAAGAAGGGCTGTAGTTCTTTCCCATGCCATCACTGTTGCGAAGATATAATGTCCTCTCAAATTGAAATAGAAAATACATCAGGCCAAGTGTATCGTGCAAGTTATCGTACAACATTCAGAACACAAGCCTACAGTACTCGAACAAGCAGCATATATGATGCTAAACCTGCACTCATTGGAAAATGAGCAACTACCCTATTGCAAAAACCAGCGCCTCCCAGTGCCTTTCCAGTGCGTTTTCTGCACTGGGAACGCTGTAAATGCGCTGGAAGCGACGATATTTCACTGGGTGGCACACGCTGTGACGCTGGGAGTGCTGATTTGCACTGGGTCTGTGCTGGGCCAACGCTGGCATCCATGTATTTCACTGGTGCCAGTGCGCAGCGCACTGGATACACAAGTTGTAGGCGGCACGCTGGGACGCTGGGCGCTGGAGCCAGTGCGAAATGCGCTGGGGGCACCGAAAAAGGTCTGCAGTCGCTGGTACACTGGCACGCTGTGCGCTGGGGCGCTGGGGCCAGTCCGCTGGAGAGGCATGCACTGGTTGTTGGACGCTGGGAAGGTGGCGCACTGGGCCGCGCTTCAGCGCTGGGAGCTGCAACGGCTGCGAGGCCTGACGACATGGAACGCTTCGCGACTGTGATGTGTTGTGCACGGAGGACGACTTCGTAAGCGTGTATACATGTGCGCGAATAAATGTACGGTGAGAAAAAGATGGATAACCTCACGTTGAAAGTTCCTTCGACGATCGGGGAGATATATGCAGGTGAGCGCGTATACAGCAGTTGCTATCGGAAATCGGAGCTCTGGCTCTACGGGCGAATCTAGTTTGTTGCTACATTATCGCAGAACCATTAATGTCTATATCGAACCGCGTTCCGTATAAAAGCAGCTGCATTGTCAAAGCACGGCTGATCGATCCGTTTTGATCGAGCTGCCGTAATCACCACGCCAACTCGACTTGATGCGCGTACGCGCTCACCCTAAACACGCTCGTACGATGCGCAGAAATGACATTTTCGAGGCTATAGCGTAGCCTGTGCACGAAAGCAGATATTGTGAAACTTCGCGGATCTTGTGCCTGCCGCTGACATAGTGTTTTGTTCGCAGAAGAAGTGTATATATATTACAAAGCTTACGCTCAGCCATCGCGGATCGCGCTACCGTAAAGAATTGATATCCGATAATCACTAGAGGTGCGGTATGTTTCCTTTCCACTTATACAAGAGTCCCGAGCGCATATTTAACTACGGGCTGGTAATTCCGAGACCTGCCGGCCGGCGGGTGCAAACCACGCGAACGTTAAAACTTGACATTTACGGCAGACCAAAGTGAAACTGCATGCTGATCGATCGAGCTAGCTTCATGGTAACTTAATCTGTGACAGATTTCTTTCTCGGCGCAGCACGGTCGCCTTCAGAAATTTTTAGGATACTAGGCCATCAGTCCTATATCGGGGAAAACAGCTACATCACGTACTCCAGCTAATGAATCAATATAATTAATTGCTCGTGAAGTCATTTGATCGTTCCCATAAACGAGCTGCTGAAAGCAGTTTTGCAATGCTGTGCCGACAGAGGTTGTGAATAAGCCCAATGTGTCGCTGACTTTACAGAAAACTGTACCAGTTTTTTTTTTAATTTTTGGGCTAACGATTTCCACTGCATTATTATTCCATAACATATGTACAGCAATATATTTGCATACCTGCACTGCATATGCCACACTGTTTAAAGGAGCTAGCTGGTATTACAAGCTGTGCTGTCATTACTTTGAAATAAAGTGGTTTTATATTAAGGGGCCTGTCAATGTGGTTCATAACTTGTTTATACTAAATCGAATCTCATGAAAACACAGGAGTCCGCACATATTCTTTAATTCTTTGGATTGTGTTGAGTTCGCTTGATGCATCCTATTACTTTTTACGTCATCACAACAATGCCTATGAAACCAACGGAAAGAAGTCGGGTACATAAACACACCAGTAAATATTGCAGAAATGTCCATAAAGCAAAACTTGCTGCATAGATAAAATAAACATTGAGCATATCTGTATTCAAATTACATTATTTTCAGCTTGCTAACTTGCATGCTGTGATTAAGGCAGTGTATCAATTGGTTAATGTAAATTTAAACTGTGAAAGAACGCATAACTTGTTGAAATAAGTTAGTCACCTTCTACAGCAGCATATGCGCTGACATTACCAATTACAAGTCAATTAAGTTCATGAAGTTCATGTATGTCAAGAAAAGGAGGCTGGGCCGTTTAGGAAGATTGAGCAGAGGATTGCCGGACCTCACAAATCCTGTATTACATCTGCAGCGTAGCTGCATGAGCTAATCTTCCAGTCAATATAGGCCTTGAGGTAGGTCAACACAGCTGATGTGAACAGGACTAACAGCTCGACCATGTTCTGCAGCAGTGGCATATATCTAAGATGTGGTATATGGGCTAGGTGGTGAATGTAATGAATGCCTGGTGGATATCGGTGCCTCACGCCATCCATATTTGAGTCCACTGATAGTTATTTCATTACTTTCATTATAGAGTAATTCATATATGAGTCTAAAATTGTCGTTTTCCTCACTTATTGCTCAGGCTGTCTCTGCAGGCTTTAGACAAATGATTGTGTGACATATTGTTTGGCTCCACAAGATAGTTAATTCATTGTATCTCATAGATACACCAGTTTCTTTCGCTGATTTTTCTACACGTTGTGTTGCAGTCACGTATTAAACACTGCATCACTGAAAGCTCATTTGGTTGTTTAAAGGTACTCTTCTTTTTCACCATAGTACTGAAATATATAATAATTTAGATGGTTTATTTTAATTGCTTGGAAACTCACCCGAGGTGGTCCTTGCTCAAAAAATTGTGAACTTCATTGATTTTTATTTGCTCAGCCATTTGTTGATTACCTACATTTTTCTTTTCGTAAGTGTTTTCTTGTAACTGAGTGGTTTTTCATTTCACTTCTTATATGTACCCACTCCCACTATGTCTCATTTCTGAGACGCCAGTATATGTAAATAATATGCATGTACAAAATAGTATGCATACTTCAGGTTACTTAGGGAAGCACAGCACTATAGGCGATATAACAAAAGCCACTGTCACCTTCACCCATACTCCAAATCATTGCTTCAGTTTCACCAACCACAATCATAAATGTCGGCCTGAGTACCCCAAAAGTACACAGTGGGCTAGGAAGGATGCCACAGTTGGAATCTCGGCCTGGAGCTCTTTGGTGTTCATCTAAATCAGGGTCGGAGTATTTTTGCAGTTTGCGCCAGTGCACAACACCCAATAATCAAAGCTGTGAGCTCATGCTTTTATATAAACCTAATGCCTCGAGTCCCAAGTCAGCACAGCGGGTAGACACAGCACCATGTATAGTGCACAAGCTTTCAAGAGATATAGAGACAGCGGGCTTCCAGTATACATGAACTTTCGATTACTGTCAAAGAATCAGTTGTTCTAATTTGCTACTGACAAAATATCAGCTGTAGACTACTACGGTTATGCTTGTGGTTGATCTGGACCTGTAATATAAAAGTTCTAGCCATTCATCTGCGGAAGATTGTTAATCAGCTATAGTGCAGACAGTTTGCTACATTTTTCTCTGTATTCATGTCTATTTTGCAAGTTTCCTGTTACGTTACGAGTAATGCAAGACTTGTTGCAGCAGCTTGGTATTTAGGACCACTAGCATGATGTGATCAGTGCGATGGAAACCTGTCAGCCAGGGTAGGCTGGAGTTTTGTAACAGACACAGTGCATAGAAAATACTACAGAAAGGGTAGAACACAGTTTATTATGCATATATGCTGCAGTGATTTGCCATATAGGATACAGGGTCAGTTGGTAACATTTGTATTCATGAGAAATAAATAATTGAGTGGAAAAAACTAACTGAAATATGTCAGAGGTAAGTGGAGTGACACATCATCTTCCTCGGGTAAAAATAAAAGCTACTGTATTACATTATACAGTGACTAGATATATACATGTAAAAGAACCTTCCAGAATATTTCTTGCACAGTGGTACAATATAACAGCCTTATACATTGCTAATGGTGAGGCATCATTATAATACAAAACAAGTACAACCACAAGTGAGCCTGTGCTTAGCCCCTTACATACTTTCTATGCCATCGTAATCCCTTCGGCAGCACCGTGCCATTCTACCTCCCGGATTGGCTTCCTCATATTTCACCCATGGAGCCCATAGGGGCATTGCCAGCCCAGAATACCTAAGCCACACACAAGCAGTGGCCGGCTTGCAGAAAAGATGAAAAGTTATGTGTGCGTGTCTGCAACTATTCTAAAACATGACAAAATGTACTTGCCTGGACGAAGCAGTGGCCAAGTATAAAGCACCAGCTGCTGCATGCAGAGCCGAAAGACACTTTCATCTGTGACACTGACTATGGACATACGCTTCCCGGGAAAAGTACAGATGAGGCTGTCCTCACATATTTGTTGTTGTGCTTAGTACTAAAACTTTAAGAACGTTTTAGAAATCCAGTAGCTTGCTTTTCACAGACAACTGCACTGGTCGAGAGCTTCATGCACCACGTGCTATTGATTCGGTTAGCTTGTTTTGTGCATCGTCACTGACGGCCAATAGATTATGATGTGGCTGTATTTCAACTGCTATGTAATGTATGCATTGTCCACTGTATACTGCATCCTGAAGGCTCACAGAGCATGTAATTCTTGGAAGCTCGATCAGCATCATTTTGATTATAAATGCGAGATCGCGACTTTAAGAGCATTACTTTGGCGTAGATGGTGCTGAAGTGCTGCAACAGTGTGAAGTATTCAAGTATTAAATGGTTGATTATCATGAGAAGTTGTTAGAAGCATTGCCAAGTTTTTTCGCTCTCTGTTCACTAAATTTGCCTTGAATGTTATGACCAAGGCTGACAATTGATGCCAAATTTTTGCAGTGAAGCCACTGCTACGGATGGTCCACAATATTTAGCTGCTAATGATGGCAATAAATGTATTTGTGCTGTACTTTTCAAGTTCCATATTACTTTGTCACAAGGCTAGCATGCAATACCTCTTCAATATAGAACGAAAGTGCACGGAAGCACCTTAGAATAAACGAACAGTTTCTTATGCTTGTTTATTTTTTGTATGCATATTATTTACTGCTGACACAATTTTTGGCAGACTGTTTGTGCCAGTGAAAATGTTACTGGCACTTAGATTTATAAAGCAATAGAATCTGTGCAGATAAAAGGGCCAGCTACAGGACATGCCACTGTATAATGTCGTCTCTTCTATTCTGGGCAGGCACCCTGTATTCTTGGCATGGATGGGCTGGCATGAAAGTATATAGGAAACTAAGGCCTGTACTACAAGCAAAACCTGAACATCCAGACAATGTACAGGCTACATAGAAATTAACTTATAACATGTTTATAAAAACAACCTTTTCCCCTTTACCACGATTTTTTCACTGTAACGTATATTGGCTGCAGACCAGCAACAAAGCACTACTGGTCCATGCTCACACACAAACTTAATGTAAAATTTTTCCATTAAATTCAAGAATAATGCTGCAAACTACTCTGCACATGACTGAAAAAAAATTGTCCGAGCTCTACGAGTCTCATCAGTCATGCACAGCTTTGCCCCAGACAACAAATAATTATGACATCCTGGTTGACAGCGCACATAAGTGTACCATTTTGTGTAGCCTGTGAGCCATCGGAGGCTTTCAGTGACCCATTGTATGACGTGTCAAGTGAAAGGTTGGAGAAAGTGCACCTAGAAGAAGCCAACTTTGCATCACTGTGTTGTCCCCCTCGTTTACATTAGTAGTGGTGGTAGTAGGCAGTGCATTCACTGCTAGCAGCGTGTTCACTTTACGTAACAAATGAAGTTTAAAGCAGAGTCCACTGAGTGCTTGTGTGCATGACACTACATCTCGTAAGTGGTTTGCAGCACTGTAGCAGATAAGAAGTGTATACAGGCAATATCTTTGCGTGGGCTTAACTGTCTGATAACCGGCGTGATTAGATTTATTTGTGCTTGACACGATACATTGCAGCGATATACAAGATATTAGACTCTTTGCACATGCACGTCGAATTACTGTGCCAGCTATTGCTGGTAACATTAATAGCCACCCTAACCTCGATTACACAGCAACATGGCAGCACCCCATGTTAACCAGACTGCCCACTTTAATCCTAATTCGAGCTCGTTAGTGGCTCCCCACCCTGACTGCAACAAATAAATGATAAAATCTACCATCACTTGGTCTCATTTCACGCTGAGGACAAAGCATTAGGTATATTTGGTCATTACTATTGAGATCAGCTGTTTGTTTTGATGCTGCTAGGACTACAGAGGCAGTGCAAAGCAGTAAACGTGGTTCGATTTCAATTTAGCAGGTGCTGCCACAGGATTAGAGTTGGTGATGCATTGACGATGCAGAATGCTACGAAGGCCTAATTGTTAACTGCATCAATAATTTACTACTCCGCTCTAGTATGGTACGTACATGTTGACGGTGGCTAGTAAACGCCAACTAGATGCCGAGCAGATGGTACGACATGTGTGAACATTTATCAGGGCATTCGATCTTACTAGAACTGGCTAAGGAGGCTGTATTAAAGTGCTCAGAAAGCGTATTGATGAAGCGAAGCCCTGCTGTGGCATTCATGGGAAAGTAGCCTACAGTTACAACACAAAAACATTTGTTGCATCACTCCACTAACATTGGAGGATGTATTGAAAGGATGGCAAGCAGATGCTAAGGAGATGACGTGGCATGGATGAACACATCTTGAAGGGCGTTCAGCCTTCTTATTCGCTGAGAAGCCCTGCAGCTTCCCCAGTGCTGCAAGGAATTACTGAGATGGAGTATAGTTGAGCATTCTTTTCAAGTAGAACGCCACCAACCCGTGGTGGCGACTGAAAGCAAAGTATGTGTGAAGCGGGTCACCCGGACTGGCGGACTAGGACTGAACATGGCACAAAATAAATGCAACTGTCGTACCTCTGTTCAAAGTGAGCCTTGCAAATTATTTCACCATTGGCAACATGACACTGAGTGTGCATAATTTTTTTGTAACCCATGTGCATTTGGATCTCACTGCCTCATTAAGTTTTCACACAGAGAGAAATTGTCTTCCATGTGACACGCTTACTCATTAGTTCCTAACTATGCGCTAGTGTTCATACAATCCTTTGTGCCGAAACTCAAGACACTTCAGCCGCTGACACTCAAACGCCACGAAAGTACTCTACAAGAAACAGGCTGACCAGCGCCAAGCTATCAGCAGGATCATCACCTAAGTCGCTAAGCTGCTTCAAAAAACTGCCAGTCCTTTTCAGCTTGAACATTTACATGCTTCAAGAAATCAGAAAAGCCCGAGACAGTTAATCACAGTCAAAAATAAAATATACATTCAAGAGCTGAAAGCTGTGCAAGCTTCTTGCGTGACTTATAATGAAAGGATCTGCAACACAAAATCAAGAATTACATGAACTTCAAAATTAACCATTTAGCATTAAAAAAAACAGGAACATCATCAGTGACCGGAGATATTACCGACCATGACAGACAGCTTCTTACTACTCCATTGATCATAACGACCACCTGTAGCTATCAAACTACCAAAAGCTACAAAATGCTGAATTCGATGGAGACCCCTCGTGGCAATGTTATGGAACTGGTTTGAACTGAATGTTCACACCAGTGTCCTATTTTGAGCATCCGAATTCTAACACCTGATGAGCTGCTTCATAAATAGAGCTGCGCTGCCATCAAAGGGCTGTGTTTTAGCGACAAGCTAAAGCATCGTGGTGCAGACTGTCACTGAGAAATTCAGTAAAGATGTAATAATTTAAAGGCACGCATTGTGCTTGCTTGGCATGCACCCAATGCACAGCTTCTGTAGCATCAAGAGAGAAAGGACGCTTTACAATAAGTAAAGCGGGAGCCTGAAGTCTAGAACCATTGGGAGTGTTGCCAAGCACTTACGACACGCTACTACTGCTTCACAAGAAGATATCAAGCAAGCTCTGCCTTCAGTACTTCAGAAAGATAACCAAATCGGGATATGCAGATTACCTTCTCGAGTTCTTGAAATTTTGCAGGCAATGCTAGAAACCAGGGAAAGTCCAACTAGCACACCACTAAACACCAAGCACAGATGTCCAACAGAAGCATCGCGATTTTGGAGAATTTTATGCAAAAAGTGCTAAAGTACTGCATCAGTGCTAAAGAGTAGTGAACCATGAAACCCCATGCACCTGTCGCACGGCAGCGAGGGCTCTTGCTCTTAACTATGAGACTCCTGTTACCGTTAAATAAGAAAAAGAAAGTACTACAGAGTAACGAGCACTGCCACAAGTGCTCAAGAATAAAGCAGTGGGACTGCAGGAAAAGTGGCTCGAGGGCTCCAAGTACTCAACCTAACGTATCACAGGCATCTGTGACAAGAACAAGCAACTGGTGCGACTTCCTTCAGATAATGATGTTGCACCTCCCAAGTCAACCATGCAATAACTGTTGCAAGTTGCAGAAACATGGGGGAGCAAACCACATGTTGCTTCAAACAGCATAAGCTTGGGCAGAAGGGCAAAGTAAATGGCCCTTCTGTTCTGTTCGGCAATTGCAGCAGAAGGACCTTCATGCTGAACTGTTCTGCCAACTTTACTAAAAGGGAAAGCAAGATTTCACTATTTACAATTTTGGCAGCTACAAGCTAATCGCCAAGAGAGTGTCAGTAAGTAAAATTGTGGCTGCATAACATGTACGATGCCAGAGTGCATTTCAAAGCACTCTAAATTTGCGTGCTCTGCAAGGACTTCCTACTGCTACCACATGACTCTACAGCCAGCCTCATGGAAAAGCAGGGGCTCCGAATTGCTGACTACGCATGAGCTGAACTTTGCTTTGGCATTGGGAGTCGGGCCACTGCTCAAGCTGATCATTACTGTGATGTGAAGAGCAGCAATGACAGGCACATAAATTACCGGCTCGTGGCGGTCGAAGACATTCTCAGCTGTACATTACAGGTAACAGCACTTGCATTGTTTGCTGTGACTTATTTCACCACTACAGGAGCAATACAGGTGTCCATAAGCTTTGAACACGACAAGCTCTACCGAAAGCCGAAGTCGTCATGAGAGCTCAGTCATTTGGTGATAAAGAACAGAGAAGAAATAGCCCATCTGAGCATTCGATAACTTTGGAGTGTTAAAGGGACACTGAAGATAAACATGAACAATTTCGAATAATACTATATGTTTTTAGCCCTCTTTCTTCTTAAATTTTGTGGTGACTAGAACAAAAAATGAAGCTCAGAGTTCCATTTTTTTCAAGTTCATGGCATTCTTTAACATTTAGGCCAAGTAGGCTCAGTGAAAGTTCCTGAAACTTGCCATATTCATTCTGGCTCCTTTAGAACACAATGTAGTTCATTTTTACCCATAAATAATTAACTAGGCCCTAGCAGACGCCATACAAATCTATGACATCACACTGAGCTGGTGTGAGAACTTTAAGGCGGCAGTGCTACTCATTTTTCCTTTTTGTGCCTTTTTCCACTTGCCAAGCCTCTTGCAGTAAGGGTGGCATTTTTGGTATCGTATAAGGGTAATTTACTAATGAAAGTGAAATCATTTTTTCTTTTTCATGTCCCATTATATTCCATTAATAAATAAAGTGGCACACACGTCTCCAGAATGCAGTTCAATAATCCAGAAAACAGTAATATGTATGGTGCATCACTCTGTTCTTCAGTCTCTTTCAATCATGTTAGGCATAGGGCACAAAAATGCTTTGCGTGTGTTGCTGAATTCTAGGTACACACAGCTTTTTAAAATGTTTGATGGCCTGAGAACTTTTGGTGGAGCCTTTGCTGACAGAAAACATGGCCGGATGTGCTGCGGAAAGCGTTGGTCATCCAGGAAAAGGACTTCTCGGCACAGCAGCAAGCAAGTGTGACCTGCCCTCAACAACACACGAACCATTTTCTCTATGCGGAAGAAGCCTTCTGATGTTTGCACAAATGTGCTGTCGCTTTTAGTTGGCCTTTTGTACAGTGTGCTGTGGTACATCTGTTTCTTAAATACAAGCCTCTCGTAGCACTCAATACTACTGCCACCATAGCCAGTATCATTGAGTGCTTGCATTTCGGAAGCACTGAATGTAGCATGCTTGTTCAGGCCAAGAAACGTTGCACCACCTTCTTCAACTGCATTCTGGATATCTGGGTGTCCAAGGAAACTATCACAAACTGCCCTGTCCTCTTCCGAGATATTTGCAGTGGCGATGAAGTGCTCTAGATATTGCCCCATAACCACACGCTCAACAATCTGATGGGGCAGGCCATGAGCAGCGGTCACCGACTTTACAAGATGCCCATTCCCACTCTCAAATGAAAAGGCAGAATGGGCCCACAGTGGCCCCAAATGTCGAACACTCTCTGCAAGGTGGTAGAGCTGGTGCACATTAAACGTCGCTGCTGTCACACCATACAGTGCCTCACAGCGTGCTGCAAACATTGACAGAAGGCGCTCTGAAAAGAATAAAATGGAGCAATCAGAACAGTGAATTTTTGTAATGTATAAAAAGCTTGAGGGTCTAATCACATTTGGTGCAGTTGAGCTTATATTTTGAGTGGAATTACAAGCATCTCCAAAAGGCAGCACCTTAGCGAGCATTTAAAATAAAACTTAGTTAAGGGACCAGGGAAGTCATTTACTATGGTGTCATTTTTGATGTGAAAGCATCAAATGGGCCAATGTGCGAAAAAAGCAGCGCCTGTAGCAGCGAAACATCACTTAAGTTGCCACTGGCTGCAACGCGACATCACGAGCAGGTGAAACGGTTACCTGCTGCTGTGTTAGCGCGCCAGGTGTTGTGCGAGGATTATGGCTTTGTAAGCCGGCACACAGTTTGTATCTCTCTCTCTCTCTCAACCCCACTGGGCTTAGCTGCTGCGCGCACCTGCCAGCTTTGGTGGCCTTTGCTAGTGCCTCAGTCTCTTGTCGTTTCCACCACGTACATAGCAAATAATAAATAAATAAATGCACTTCATTTCTCAGCAATATCGTCCAAATGATTCCGGTCTACAGCCAACATGCTAACGTAGAAACTGTAGAAAAAAAAAAGTAACCCGCACCAACTTAATTGAAAACTCAATAATAAATACCTCGCAGAAAAAATTAAAAGATTACTCGCAGCACGAAGCTCGAATGACTGCAGTTGGTACAAGTTGTGACATTAATTATTTTGCATTCGCAACTTGTAACAAGCGCTTAGGTGTCCTTGGATTTTTGTTGCAACTCCTCTCCACTTCCCCATAAGCAACAAGGTCCTGTGCCACTGCAAGGAAAGTGTACCACTAATGGCTCAGCAGAGACCTCAGCACAAGAGTATTGGGCAGTGTCATCAGCCTTTCTTTTTTTTTCAAGTGAAGAAATGTGTAAATGCAAAAATTACTACGTGTTACAACACATGCACTTGTGTTTCTATATTTGTGCTGACACATCACTGTTGTGCAGAGACCTACTTTGAGGCATCCTAAGGACCACATGGCCTGCCAAAATGAAGCATTCATTAATATACGCTACTTATCACAAATGGTTTAGTAGTGTGTAATCATCATGCTCTTTCTCTGTCACAACTTTCACTTTCCTTACTCTCTTCTAGCATATTGCTTTAACATTTTAACATTGCATCAGATGCGGCTACATGGTTGATATACAAAATGTGATGATGTTAAATGGACACTAAAGATGAACACTAAATCTGTGTAGACCGACAAGGCACGCTTTCAAACTATTTTCGTTAATTGCACACTAAAAGTTGATTAAACAAGAAAAATAAGGCCAAACCTTTTTTTTTTTTAATTTCACATTGAACCCCAAGCACCAGAACATCAGTGTGATGTAACAGATCTCAAAGTGTTTTCTATTGTCCATTGCATCACACTAAAAGTTCTCGAAACTTGCAAATTTCAGTCTTTGCCTCTGTTGCAATACGATGTAGCCCAATAAACTAGGCCTGAACAGACACTGAAAATCATTGACATCACGGCAAGCTGAAGTGAGAACTTAAGGTGGCGTTGCCATGTCTTTCCTTTTGCATGATGCTAGATTACCAAGTTTCCTCCTATGGTAAGAATGGCTTTTCATGTTATACAAATAAGGGTTATTTGCTAACACAGCTTAACTTACTTTCCTCTTTAGTGTCCGATACCCCCGTGGTTGCTTAGTGGCTATGGTGTCGGGTTGCTGAGAATCAAATCAAGGGATCGAATCCCAGCCACGGCTGCCGCATTTCAATACAAGAACACCCATGCACTTACATTTAGGTGCACATTAAAGAACACCAGGTGGTCAAATTTATTCGAGTCCCTCATTATGGCATGCCTTGTAATCAGATCATGATTTTGGCACGTTAAATCCCATAATTTATATATTTTATCTTTAGTGTCTGTTTATCACTAATACCAAAATGCTAAATTATGCCTTATACATTTTCTAGAAGTTGTGTGGAGAGGTGCTCCAGAGAAACTGCATAATGATGTATAATTGCAGAAGCAGTAAGAGTGCTTGTTAGTTTTAGGTATGAGCATGGCCTCAACCCAACCTAATAGTCCCCTAGAGCTACGTTTCAATGAAATGTAGAGCAAAAACTGACACCACAGACCTTTAAGTGCACTGACACCAGTTAAATTAAATGTGAGTGCACATAAGAGTGTTGCAATCTTTCTAATATATGTGCTTGGCTCACAAAATGGTGAAAATCTTTGCATGCAACAAGAATTTTCTATAGCTGGCAAAATAGATGTCGGGAAGTCTTGTGGCTTCCAGAATAGAAGCCTCTGTCCTCTAGGAGCATGTCCATATAAAACTGTGATTACAAGTTGTGCACCCTTGAGAATGTTTTTGATCTTTCCCTCATGCTATTACCCCTTTACAGTTATGCAGGCAACACTTTCTTTTTACGACCTCCAGGGGGAAGGCACATTTTCCTTCCAGCTCAGCTAGAAGAAACACGTGCAAGGAAAAACATATATGCACACTCCACTCGCTAAGAAAATTCGGAAGCGAAGCTTTCAAGAGCCAGCAAGGGAAAATGCCATATTATGACGATGAGACACACTGCAGATTTCAGTTATGAATGCATCCCTCAGCCACCATGGCCGACCTTGCAGAGCAAGCAGAAGTTTTATACGGCATTAAAACATGTTAAATTGCAAGATGCAACATGCTTGACCTTGTAGAAATGCACCACTATGTGATAAGCGCAGCTAATTTTGGTAAAGAATGTGTCCCATAAGTTCTATCTGGTTTACACAAGGGAAATCCTTAAGGGTGTTTTATTATGTCTTTTCAGGTATGCATCCGAGGCTTAAAGGTTAGAGCATCAGGCTTCTGTGTTGGGGGAACTAGGTTTAAACTATCCATCGGATGTGTAATTTTATATATTATTCACTCTTAGGCATGTGTCAAGGCCATGTACACAGCCAGATAGAAACACACAAACCGCAAAGTGGGTAGAATAGCCAAAGAAAGCTGGTAGAGCATGGCAGGTATTCAATCTTGTGGACCTCTCAATACACCCCTACTGCATTGCACGGCATCACAATAAATAAGGTCGTAGAGCATGAACATTTATTTTTACTTTTTGGTGCACTATTTTCATTTTCGAACCATTTTAAATCCTGCTTATCAGCAGCAGCGGCGGCCTGTTTTTATGTTTACTGCAGGATGGAGGCCTCCCCCAAGTAATCTCCAATTACCAAGTTGTGCATGTGAATTTTGTGATGTCATCATACCACACGTAATACTCCGCCGTCCTCAATTGCGCTTCCATTTCCTTGGCATCCATTCTGTGACTCTACTAGACCACCAGTTATCTGCCCTACATTAATGGTTTGTCCAGCTTCATTTTTTCCTCTTAATGTAAACTAAAATATTGGCTACCCCTGCTTGCTCTCTAATCTACACACTGTCTTCCTGTCTCTTAATGTTATGCCTAACATTTTTTGTTTCATCACTCATTATTATAACCTGCTTATTGAAAATTTTGCCAAGACAAAACTCAATCTTAATGCACCCAAGTTGAATGCACATAAGCCGTTTTACACCAAGAAACTTTCACATTTGGTGGGCCAAATAATGCAATTTACTAAAGATGCATAAGTAATTGCAAAGTAAAGACATACAGACACATATGATTACATAAGCTCTAATCTGTGCATGGACAAAGCTTGGTGTTGAAGTGCACATAGTTGCATCTATACACACCCCTTTCAGTCCATGTTTCTCATACTGTGTCACTAATCCTTTATCAGTAACTGTTGAAGTAGGCTAGCTTTCCACAATAATAAAATTTAGGAGAGGGGGCTTACATGATTTTACAAATTGCAGTGTGGAGGTGTAGAACATACATTTTAGAGTGCAATAAATAATACCCAAAACAAAGGTGAGCGAAGCCAGTTGCTTTCAAGAATGAACTTCAGATTTTTGTCTATAATGTTATCTTGGGTAACAGATTCACACGTATATGTACTTGTTGCCAAAATTCCACATTTTAAGTACATTTCAACAGCATTTGCAGTACGAGTGAAAAGAACAGATGTTTACGGAGGTGAGCCTTGTTTTCTGTTTAACCTGAGTACTTCCGCAATTTCTAGTTATTAGTTATTGAATATGACTGATAAATCAACAAACAACCAATACTTACTGCGCCACTCCCAACACATAATTTCTGAACAAAGATTACAAGCAATTATAGTGAGCTATGACGTGGATACTTAACCTACATTTGTGCAGTACTTTACCTGCATGGTCTATCTGCTGAGTAGATATCTCTTTTCTAAGCAGAATATGTACAGCCTCTGACAGCTTTACGAGGTGACGCCAGTACTCATGGGGGATCAGGCCATCAAGGCATGGCAGGGCGTAGAAAAGAAGCCAGTGCTTCCATTCTGAAGCCTTCCAATGAGCCCTGTCATCGATGCGACGGGGTAGACGTGTGATGCAGTGAGGAGGTTGAATGCTTAACAAGCGGTTATTAACTTCTCTCACAGATGATGGGCTGCCTGCAGACATAAAAACGGCACAATGATTAATTATACAGAGCATTTTAAGTGACCAAGATGTCTCTCCAATACAGTAAAATTAAACCCGAAGAATGAAATCCATGGCACGTCAGTCAGAGTAACATATGCTTAAAGCATGCAAGTTACTGAAATGGCAAAAAAGAAGTACTTCCAGTCATATCTAGACTCAATTACATTGGTTTTGGTCTGATTTGTGAAGGTGTGTGCACTGGTGAGCAGAGCTCTTCATTGTTGTATTTGGTGCGTCAACTATGCGAAACTTTGCAGCGTATCAGGCAGCACTTCCTTATCAATACATTTAAAGTAATCTGTACGCACTTAACGTGGCATGAAGCACTAAGAGCATAGCAATGCTTCCTCCTCACAGCCACCTCATCACATTTTTTTTACATATTTTAAATAAGCATGCAGATTGCATACAGTGTACTGTGATGATGCCAAAAATTAATAAACAACCTCGTGCTACTCTCCGTGGGCTTTTCCGGTCACCTCACACATGCTACTCACCTAATACTATTCTTCTAATATGTGCCATAATACAGCAATAGTTAAAAGGGTCGCTGAAATTATTTTTGTCATAACCAAGTGATTTATACGGTGGTCACACCTTTTAAAGCAACCTCACAAATTTTGTAACAACACACAGCACCAAGAGAGGTACAAGCAATTATAGATTCAACATGTACGCTGTAGTGCAAACACATGGCGAGAGAAAAGACTGGAATATTGTACAGTGTGTGCCCCCTTTCCACTAGACTGGACACGATGCAATACCAACTAACCCATCAGTCTATACCTTTAAAGATTACTCTCCACGAAAGCTACAGCCTTCATCCTCTAAACCTATTCCACACTTGTGCTTACATTCAGCGTAAAATTGTGTGGTTAACATCATAAAGCTGCACACGTGCTGCGAGGGTTAGTGTTGTGGAGAGCTCAGAATTTAGACTACCTGAGGTTCTGTAGCATGTACTTTGGCTTTTCCAAAGCACAGCACCATTGAAACATGGTTACCATGGCTACGATTGAACCTATGACTGCCTGTTGAGCAGCTGAGTGTCATAGCCACTGTGTTATTAGGGCATTTCTGTCTTGTAACCTACTAGGCACTGTATAACATAGCTTTGCAAGCGTTCTCTACTTCTAGTCCATTTTAACATGTGTGTTGAATTATCTCTTGCTTATGGCACACAATTAACACTTTTTGTAATTGCTGACATGTCGGAAGTCTCTCGTAAAGATCAGCTATGGCGCTTGTGTGCCTTTATGGGGGATAGCTCCCAGCCTGTATCTCCTGCACAAATAGTTCGCAACTGATCCACCTTTGTGTTTGAGGCACAGGCAAGCCACAGTGCAGCAGGAACATGTAACGGTTATACCTTTCTTGCTGCACAAGACGCTGCTGTACCCAATTAGTTTCTACAAAACCTAGTCTCGTAATTGTTCCTTACAACTAACACAGGATAGTCCATCAGCCACCGGTAACTACTTTCAGCGTCTGTTGCTTTATTTATCACTCCCTCCCCTCTGTCCATATCCTTCAACAGGTCTTGACCTTCCCTCCAAAGCACACACTTGCAGAAATGTGCAAATAACAGCTGATGCTTGGTCCTAGTTCTTAGCCATGTGCATGCTGATGATTTGAGCAAATGTCTGTGTTATAGCCTTCCATGTTTTGTTTTTCTTTTTTTTTTTGCTTGCAAAAGTGATAACTAAGCATTACAATATGCTAGTGTTGCATATATGCACTGCTACATTGCAGTTGTTGCAGATGCTGCTACGCAAGAAGCAATTAATATACACACTTAAGTGGCATCATCAAGCCATTCAAGCAAGATGAACAGAGATAGATGAAAAGTATACATAGCAAAGTCACTGAAATCAGCACATCTACAATCTTCATAATCTGTGTACACTAGAACATGACCCTCCCTCCCCCCCCCCCATTAACAGTCCCTAGAAACTTCCCTACTGGATAAGAACAATTTGTATGCTGCAGTTACGTAATTCAGTATTAAAAACCATAATATGTAAAAGCACAAGCTATATTACTGCAGAAGTAACTGCTCATCGTCATTAATCATTCTATGCTACATTATCACTTAAGAATGCCACAGAACACATTTGTTTACAAATGGCACTCTTTTCGCAAATTACAATCTTTTATTCACTTTTCTATCATCATACTCATTTGTTTTCTGCCTGTCTTGATAACGTTGCTTCTCTGTTCACCATTCATACATCTGATTTATATAGTCGGTTGATTAAACCTGCTGCATTCTGCTTTGGTTTGTTTAATCATTCAACATGTCCTCTATCAAACTCCTTGCCTCACAGAAGCACCTTCTGTAAGTGTTTGCTACAGTTGAAGCCTTGCTTGAATATTGCAAGTATAAGAAGCATGAAACAAAGTTTGAAATATACATACCGACGTAATACCGTTCAGAACAGTTAGTTGTACTGAACAAGGCCTCGCTTATCTGCCTTGTGACTCCTAGCAGAACACAGTGCATGTATTCGACGCTGACTCCCTTGACAAGGTTGAAACCTGAAAAATTACATTCAAAACACACACACTTACTGATTGAAGTCACCCGACGATAATGCTCCTACCAGAAAGAAACCAGGCAAGTGCCCTGCACCATAGGTCTCAGCCTGATATCAGGTGTTAGGCTGTATACAGAGTACTACCTCCCTGCTGCCTGCACTATGATAAATATGGAGCAGGGAAGAGCTACCTGCTTAAAGAGCTCCTAAACAACCATGAGCTCGAAAATTGAGTTACATAGTGGCTGATGAGCACTAGTCCATTATGAACATCATCAGCCTATTTTTTTGTCCACTGCAAGACGAAGGATCTCCTATTACCCCTGTCTCGCACTAGCTGATTCAAACTTGCACCTGCAAATTTTTTAATTTCATCATATCGCCTCATTTTCTGCCATCGTTGACAGCGCTTCCCTTCCCATAGCACCCATTCTGTAACTCTAGTGTTCACTGGTGATCTACACTACGCATTACTTGGTCTGCCCAACTCCATCTTTTTCTCTTAATGTTAGCTATGATATTGGAAACCCCCTTTGCTCTCTGATTCACACCGCTCTTTCCCTGTCTCTTAACATTTCGCCCAACATTTATTGTTCCATTGCTCTTTGTGCAGACGGTAACTTGTTCTCGAGCTTCTTGGTTGACCTACAAGTTTCTGCCCCATATGTTAGCACCGGTAGAATGCTATGATTGTACCCTTTTCTTTTCAACAACAGTGTTAAGCTCCTAGTCAGGATTTGGTAATGCCTGTCGTAAGCACTCTGACCCATTTTTATTCTTTTGTAAGCTTCGTTCTCATGGTAAGAGTCTCCTGTGAGTAATTGACCTAGGTAAACGTACTCCCGTACAAACTCTAGAGGCTGACGAGCGATCATGAATTCTTGTTTTCTTGCCAGGCTATTAAACACTGCATTTTTCTTCTGCATACAAAACTTTAACCACACTCTTGCACTTGCTCAGTGAAGGTCCTCAATCATTTGTTGCAATTGATCTCCACTGTTGCTGGAATATGAACACGTGGCGGCAAGAATACTTTTAAAGTGGCGCAGTAATAGCAAAGCTACAGGCGTTTGAACAATGAAAATGCAACTACTACTGTTTCTTGCTCTCTTTTGCTACTCTCCCCATTTGCACTATCTGCCCCTTGTCACATACTCACCAACACTACGCAGTCTAGTGAAAGCTACATCTCGAATCTGCAGGCCAGAAAAAAAGGGTCCTCCATTGTCCACCCCTAATCATCATCAGCGTGAAACTTACTGAATAGAAGCTTCATAAAAGGTTCGGTTGAGCACAGTGGGCAAGCATCCCTCCATTCTCAGAATACACAGTCAGCTCTTGCCAAGTTGGCACTGTCGTTCCTCGACTACTGACCAATCAAGAGTTTTTAGCCCTGCCGACACCACCTGGAGCACCCTGTTGATGCGTGGTGGTGATGCACAAAGGCAGCAGCGGATAGGGCAGGAGAGCAGTACAGGATTGTTTTTTGAATTAGTGGCGTTTCCTGCAGCACATAGGGCTGCAGCATTCACTGGTGGTTATGGTCACAGCACTCTCCAAGCGACGAGCATATTTGTTTAAAAGTGTAAAAAAATGTTAGACGTTTATGGGCTCTTTAAGGCTTCATAAGCTGGTTTCCCTTCCTTCTTAAGACTGTTACAGCTGGTTGTTTAACACACCACCACATAAAAGCATAAAAGAATGCCGCTGCATGCTTACCTTTAAGGCTCATTAAAGCTGATGGGCCCTTGAAACCATTCACTGTGTTTTCTGCGATGTATGCAATATGCATGTCTCTGATTACTTGACTATGTGTCCTTTCCTCAGCCGGTTGGTCAATGTAACGCATGCCACCTGAAAATAATGAAATGGAAAGCTTGCTTGTACACTTTTACAAAGGCACTGCACTACATAAACTATATATGGTGACAACCAAAATATTAACAAGTTTTGCCCACAAAACCACACTGTGCCTGCAGGCTATGCATCCACAATCCAAAATGTAGTTGCAGAGAGACACCACATTTTCCAATTATGAAAATGTACCTGACATTGCTACGTTATCTGGTGCAAACTACAAATTTAAAGGAACTTGTACGTACATGCACACAGTTTATGACAAAAACTGTTATGCTGTAGAGTTCAGAAGTTAGAGAGGGCAGGGCATTACTACTAATTTAAGTGACTGTGACTTAACAGTAGGGAATGATGACATTTGTTATTTTTTAAACCATACAATTGTATTTGTTTATAGTAAAATGTTAAAAAGAATCACTTCATTGCTTTTCAACTTCTTGATTTTTATGAGCCTGCTGCTGTGGGTTTTCTTCACCACCCTGTGTTTTCTTGTTTTCTACAATCGTAACATTGGCGACTGCGCCAGCTATGGCGGCAGCCTCAACCAAGTGACACCTGATTGCGAGTCTTTGCAAAGCATGCTGGTGTGCTTGCCACCAATACAGTCACAGTACTTCAAGATGCACCAGAGTGCAACTGTTTTCAGCAACAACATAATGCAATTTGCCTTTAGCGGCTACATGAAGCCGCAGCATCGTAAGGCTTATGTAAGCTGCTTATGTAATGCAGGTGTGTGAACACAAACATTATCACAAAGACTCTTGGCAGCTGTCCATATTTATTTGTTGCAAACTTGTTCATATAGGGTTGCCAACTGTCGATGAGTGGACAAAGTTGGAATGGAAGGGGAGCGCCATTCTATTATTAAGCAGAAAAAATCAAAGTTGGGACATTTGGTTATCGAAACTGGATCAAGTCACAACTTGGGACATTTACTCAGAAATAGAGACTGTCTCGCTGAATTCAGGACGGTTGGCTGCAGAATACTTGCTTCTACCATAACAAGAAACCATCACCTCTAACAAGCTCATAACAGTATGCACTTAATGTAAAAAGAAAAAAGAAAGTAGTACTGTTGTCTTTTTTCTTTTCGTGTTAAAAATTAGGTTGGTATGATCTTGTTACCTGCATGGATAAAAAAACTGCAAAAATGTGGTAACAGGGACGACAGATGCTTGTCCTCATATGCACAAAATTAGCTAATGAACCTATGAGCACATTTACAGTGAGCTTGACAGAAATGAGTTTTGTCGAGGTATGTTTATTTTTGACACTGGCTTTCCAAATTTTCCTCACAGACGTGGTCAGTTAAAGTAACACATGGCACAGAAAACTGGAAAGTCACAGTATCTCTACTGCTGTACTTTTGCCTTAATGGCAAGTGCCTTGCATGTGTTACTGCATGCACACTCATGTGGCATGTTTTGCCACACGTTTTAAGAAACTTAGCATGTCTATCACTTCATCCACAGTCAAGCTAAGCCAGGTTTTTGCACATAACAGACTTCCCAGTGAATATTTTCGAATTTAATTACTTGCACAAATATTCTCAAGATCCCACATAGAGCATGCTGTGTGTTGAAAGTTGCCCTTGCTTCCCAAGTCTTTGGGTGATATGAGGAGCAATATCTGTCTTGATAGTTGGCATTCTTGTGTGCAGCTACATCTTCTACACCAGTACTCTAGACTGAAAATATTAAAATAAGAAGACTGTTCCGTGCATACAAGAGACACCACTCAATTACAATAATTACACTATATAATACTGCAATTATAAAAACTGTTTGGAGATATCAGCACATTTCTTACCTTCTCTATGCGTTGCCATCGTGAGGCACCGAGGGCAGCCATGCAGACCGTTGAACTGAATCATGTTCAGAACGGCAGCACGTGCAGGTGCATCCACAGCACAGCACAGCACAAATACTCTAGATTGGTGTACAGATGATGCAGTCTTCCATGATATGGGCTTCATACTTTTTACCTGCTCAACAAACTTTGCAAGAAATGTCTGCATATTTGGGTGGGTTCTCCCAAACCATAGTGCTGTCAGAACAGGATTTTGAAGTCGTGTGGCAGGTGGTAGCTCATTCACCACAATTTGCAGAGGCCACACTGATGTCTTGGAGGACTTGAAAACTGGACTTCCATCTGTGTTGATGGTCAGAGTCAAGTCATCATAAGTCAAGTTCTCAGCTTTGCTAAGCTCATGAAAGCAAGCAGCACTTGTTATGTCAGTGACAGCATCACATCGCTGGCTTCTCTTCAACAACCCTTCTTCCAGGCTTTCCTTTGTCCTGTCAATGAGAAGGCAAAGCTGACTTGCTGTGTCCAAAGTCACAAAAAATGACCCTTTTGCATGCACATTGGTGAAATTTTCTTTGGTGCCACAGACAGTACATAGTGTGTTGCCGTTTTCCACTGTCAACACAGCCTGACAAACATCACAAAGGTACCAATAGGTAACTAAGCCGCTTTTCTTTGTTGACCACAGCTTTCTAAATGCGTACTTGTTGCGTGGCAACACGTCAGCTCCTGCGATGCTGTTCACCAGCGCAGCCAGATCGCCCAACGCTGTCCACGTCAAGCCATGCGTAACTGCATATGACATGGCCATAGCAGCAGCTCCTGCCTTGGACGTACCAAGGTTTGGCAGCGTTTCCGAGCTGAGTGCAGCAAATGTAGTGGCCAATATTTCCTCTTCGATAAGAGGCGGCGGCGATCCACTCTCAACTGAGTCGTCGCAGTCTTCTGCTTCCTCGCGAAACATGCAGCTTTCTTCAGACGAGACGGGTGAGGGTTCGCGGGACAGATCGTCGCCGGTGCAGGAAGGCGGTGCGTCATCCCCGCACGTAGACGGCTCTGCGCTGCTCGGTGCGCTGGAACAATCCGCGTTCTCCTCGCCTGCTTTCCAACGTCTGTAAAAAGTCGTTTTCGGCACGCCGAGTTCCTTGCTATGGTGCAAGTAGCTCTTTCGCGCCCTTTTCGACGGAACGTCGGCCATCGGCTCAATCTGAGCGATAAAACACACGTAATGTGTGCAAAACTGCTGCTACATAGAATAATTAACTGATCATTAATCGAACAGTGAACAAGCTACTAACCATTAATCGAAGACTGGATCGACCCTCAATTCGGCAGCGCCTAATTAGAGTCGTAGAACAGGAGGTCAAGATCAGTCGCTGGTCGTGGCCGCAGCTATCACTGAATGCACCAACCACAGTATAAGGCCTTCGGATTAACCCCATCGGCTTAATCCTGTATATTGGGGGCGAGCTCCACCACTGGAAAATCTGGCGCCACCGTCGGCATGCATGACGTGACATGAAGGATCACGTGGACACGTCGGCCGCGTCGGCTGCTTCGGAAGCGCCAAAGCGACCTGAAAACGAAAGTTTAAGTCCCACTTGCGCTGCAGTTCTCATTAAGTGGGGAGGCTTTCCCGCCTTGGGTATCTGCTTGACAACATCTGAAATCACTATAATCGGTAGTGGCTATACCTTTGGAGGCGTGCAGTATGGTAGGGCTACTGCTCGGTGCCGCATTGCCGGACGTACGCAACGGAGCCCGGTGCCAGCCTTATTCACACGTAGCCGGAGGACAAAAAGCTGCCTGAATCTTGGCCCGCGAAACTTAGAACGGGCAGACAGCCATCGGCTACAACTCTGGTATGCAGCAAGCACAGACACAACGAAGATTTCTGCTACGGCGCTGGGTCTGCGATATTCGGTGAGTAGAAGAAAACGCGCACTGAGACCCTCTCCCGCAATCGCTGCCCGGCGTGTGTGTATACACACACACACACACACACACACACACACACACACACACACACACACACACACACACACATATATATATATATATATATATATATATATATATATATATATATATATATATATATATATATATATATATGTACATATATATATACTTAGATTTAGGTGCACGTTAAAGATCCCAAGATCCCCATGTGGTCGAAATTTCCGGAGTCGCGCCTCCACTACGGCGTGCCTCGTAAAAGTGGTTTTGGCACGTAAAACACACCATTTAATTTTTTTTTTTGGAATGGAATAGGATCGGTAAGAAGCATATTTAAAAAAGGCGTATACGGTGTTTGTTTTATGAATTAACGCACTGGATTACGAAAGAGAAGCAGCGGGAAATTGCCCGCTGCATGAGAATACCAATAAACATATACAGTGCGATCGCTGCATTGAGACTTCATTCTGTTATGCGCCATTTGTTTACACGACAGTCCGCTATATGAACATATTTCACATAGCTTAATTGCGCTCAGCGACTGCCTACCTTTCATGCAAGAAGCCGGTTCGGGAGACTCCATCGCCGCGACCGCGTGCAGTGGCGTTTACTGTACGTACGTATTCGGTAAAGAGATAGCGTCTGTAAACGATTCTGTGCTTCCAGTTCGCCAATATTATTATATATCGACAGTTATATAACGAAGGAATAATTCTGTTCCGCGGTTCTATTGTGAGCTGCATGGTGCCACGAGGTGACCGCATGCACTTCGTTCTAAAGGCGTTCGACTACAGCTAGGCCTGTATATTCGATCGTACGTGTTTCTAATAAATGTGAAAATATCACAATTAAAGTACACCAAACAGGTTGTCTTGAGGGTTATGTATATACATATACGCTTTATTGCCGAGAGCATGCAGCTTGTCCTTAACGACAAGCTGCATGCTCTCTGCAACACGGCTTTGTCCACGTAGTACAATTGTACTACGTGTACAAAGCCGTGTTTGTTGTTGTGGAATATATATTCTACAACAAATGCTGATGCTGATTATGTCAACATAAGGTAAAGCGGACCGGTATACCGCTTTACCTATGTTACATAATCGTGTGGTACGGAGACACTCTATCCCTGGTATGTTGAACTGACGCAGCATCCGGTTCTCTTGCTTTTGTCATATGTATACATATATAGCGACACGTCGGTATAGATGAAATGAATGTTTATTTTGTCGAACGCTGATGACAAGACTACGAATACTCAACGTTCATACATTTCCGCTGGCATATAATTGATACACGTACATACGTGGTAAATATTTTACGCAATCGCGTCTGATTGAAATTCAAAAACGGTTGAAGGCAAAGTGCAACATAATGTACAAGAGGTGACAACCCTCTTAGATCTGACCATGGTGTAAGAATATTATGAGCTGTGATCTGACCTGGGTTGAATTAGAGTGAAAACTGCGTTACGAAAACGGCGGGGACAGTGGTCTTTCGTGCAAGTCGGATTCCTCGTTTCCGTTGCAGCTTTCGTGCATCGAAATATGACGTTTGGGTGCTACTTCGTAAGGATGTAAATTGTGAGCACGCATGCGAGCTAAGATCCTCTGTTCCAGCTCGCTCAGGTCTTCGAGAGATGAATACGTTCTAACATCTACGGCTGCACTTGTCTGCCTCCAACTAGTGCCGCCCTATACGCGCTATCGCGCTCGCCTATCGCAGTCTTCAGCATGCTTCCGGTGAACGACTTCATCGTCACTGCAAATCGAAAAATTATGATAACAAATTTTTCCACGGCGTTTTCCACATCATTACTACCTTTATTCTACGCTACTACTTCATGATTAGAGCCGGTAAGCTTTCCATTGCACTAAAAAAGTGGTTACCATGAAAATTAGTTGTGCAGTCGCTTTAACGATTAGGCCGGGCACTGAAAAACATTTTCTTAGATGTAAATTAATGACACCTGCTTAAGCCTTTTGTAAACGAGTATATATAATGATATAAACAAGCCGTTTATTTGTAGCGCAGCATACAGACGCACTTTCGTCCCCGTGTGGTGTACTCATCGGTCGTGGACGAAGCACGAGAATAAAACCGATGAACAAAAAAAAAATTAAAATTTCGGTGGCTACGCTTGTCACTTTATACGAGAAATAAACATCTGCAACACTCACCTTACCATCGTAAAGAACAAAATCAATTAACATCGGGGGAAAAAAAAACTCGTTACTGGCGCCATCTAAACTTATCTACCACCATGGGCGGCCGTGTCCTTTAGACTAGGTCTGTATGTATGGTAGGGCTTTGTAATAGACGCTGTAGTGAGACAGTTTGCATAGGTGATCTGTGATTTTACAAGTAGCTGTATATCTATATTACATTTATAGTAAACTATAATTATATCCGCGGGAACCATTGTTGGTGCTGATAGTTTGTCGGTCGTGAACGAGCATTCCTCGTGTGTCTCGAAACTCCGCCTGCACGACGATCGGAGACAATGTTTGCATGTGTACAGTACACAGAAGATAAGGAGCGGGCAGCGCTGCCTGTGGCTCTTATAAGAGATTTCGAGCCACAAAGCACAACTGATTTCAAAAAGGACGACGTTGTCATGGCGTATTGGGCGGACGAAGATGGAAGAGGCGAGAACTTTTACCCGGCCAACGTCACTGCACTCGCGGGTAAGCCGACGCGTCGCCGCCGCAGGCCATTTGCACCTAGAGTAGGGGTCTAAACACGTGGCCCACCATGCTGTTCTTATAGTTTGCCTTCTTTCATTTGAGTTCTGTTTTAATCATTGTCAGACACCCTTGAGGACCTTCTGTGCAAATTGAAGAACTCGCGACACTCATTTCCCAGAGTGATATTGGGAAAGCTGCACAAAGGCAACTTGGTAAGATTTTTTTCAATTATATTTTACAATGTGCTGTGTGAACGCGTACATTAGTTTTGGTTGGTTATGCCAGTGGTAAAACAACACCTAATGGAATATATATATATATATGACTTGAGTGCATCTTGCACATTAAGCTTTTTCGGTTTTTAGCTATATTTGATTCATGTGTGGTTCATTGTACCATCCTCACTATTGCATGGTTTGCCTCTTCGCAGATGTGAATGCTGTGGTAAAAGAAATACCCCTGCACTGCAGTGTGGTACAGTCACAGTGCATAGTTGCAGATAGTGATTGCTCAGGTCATGCTTGCTGGCCAGTCTTTGTCTTTGCACAAACAGTTTAGTAAGAAGGCTATGATTTTGGCTGCTACCTGGCTCCTTGGGAATGTGCATGAGACCTCTCTACCACACATGCACATGCATTGTGTGGCAGAAAGGTCTTTGTTTCTTTCTCTTCAAAGTTTGGTTACACATGAATATTGCAATTATCAGGTTGAGGCACCGAAGAATGTGCACACATTGTACTCCTCCTATCTTATTCACGCTGCATTACCTTAAGGGCTTCTATGTCATTTGTGCGGAATTCCTGGTAACTACATCCCACTAGTCTTTCTTCCTGCTTGGCTGGCTGCCTGGTCTTGGTCTGTCAGGTCGCACATGTTGCATAATGGGGTTGATGGGTCACCGTATCTGCTCTTGTGAGGTTGACAGTGACCAAGTGACCACCTGAGCTTCAGTGTTTCACTGAAGATATGCTGTGCACCCACTCTCTTTGCATGATTGGCACAGTTGTAGTCTTGTTTTTTTTCACACATACTTTGGGGACCATATGGGAATGAAATAGGCCCTTAGTTTTCTATATCATCAACCTACTGGGTTTCTTACGAGCGTTACTTTGCTCCTCAGTTAAAGCTTACATAGCAAAACAGGTGCAGCTGCTGTAGTTTATTGCTGAGTTATCAAAGTTCAGTTCAGCAGTAAAATAAATACTGCACTGCAGCACCATCTTGTGGTACTTTGTGTTGTTCAGGAGAACTTTTCAAGGGATGAAAGATTGGTGTATCGTGCTGTGGCCCGCTAGTATAATTATACACTGAAAACGTTCAAAAGCACTGCTTTGGACCACAAATAATTTGCTAGTGAGGTGTGCACCTGCGCATATTATTGTTCATGATTATTATTATTATTATTACTGTTATAATAATAATTATTACTATTAGCACCCACAATTAGCTGCAAAATTGAGAGCAGAAGTGCAGCTTGGCAGACCATTACTGCTTACTTTAAGCATACCATTTGCATCAAGCCATCGCTTTAGCCTTCTTAGTGAAACTTGAGTATTTATTGTGATGTACTCTTGGCGTCAAATAAGACGTGAAGATTGGAGCGCATGGCCAAACCATAATGGAAGGTGTAGTGTGCACAATCCAGTCATCACCATTGACAGGAGTGCAGATCCTGTTGACAGCACTGCACAAGGATGCTCTCTCTGTGCTGCAATATTTTCGTTTGTGTTCTGGTTCTCTTTTACTTGAATGCAAGAAAACAAAAATAGAAAGCAATGGAAGCTGAAATATTGCAGTATAGGGCGAGCATTATCACAGTGCGACGAAACTGTATGTCCTATCGGTGTCAATTGAAATGTGAACAGCAGCGTCATCTTTTCTTGCTTTCAAATGAAAGAGAACCAAAACAGAAACATAAATATTGCATCATAGGTGGAGCATCATTGTGCAGTGCGGTCAAACTGGATGTGTATGCGTGTCACTGGTGCTGACTGGATGGTACACAATATACCTTCAATTATGCTTTGGTTACGCGCTTCACTGTTTGCGTTTCATTTGATGATAGTATGTTCATAGGGGGTTCTAGCTTCCTTTTCTGCATTCAGTGGCTTGTGCAGTTGTCTACTTGTGCTATTAATTTGTTCTTATTTAGTTTTCCTAAGTGTTGCAATGCTGTTGGTGATAACGCCCTGAATATAAGGTCCCAGATCTTATACATTTGTAAAAATGCTGCATAATTGTGCGGCATATAGCGCGTTAAAAAGACAAGGACAAAAGTGAGACGTGATACACACAGGCGCTTTTTAACGCGCTATATGCCTCACGATGTCTTACCAACAAGCCCAAATCACTGCTTTACTGCATAATTGTATGATACGTAATTGCAAAAACATGGCTCTGGAGGCCATGATGTGGTGCTTTATTGACCTTTTAGAGTGTAGCAGTAGAACTGTTTCAAAATGTGCGGCTGCTACCTTAATGATGGCAAGTGCTTTTGCAATGCATAGAAAGAGGCCTGGATGAAATCAAAAGTTAAGTGACATCTAGCCTGGTCAGGGCAATGTTTAAGTCAAACCCAAACATAACGAAAGGGGAAGAGGAAATAAAAGCTGGCCAGCTATGATTAGTGCCACACTGAAAACCTTATTGCACTACATGTGCCATTTTCTTATTTATTTATCCACCTAAAAGCGCAGTTAATTTCCCTCGTGATTTCTTCAGCTTTACCATCTCTATGGGGCTGCTAAAAAAAAAAGTCAGTTCCCCTGTTTCCTCTCATTCAACCACACACACTTTTGTTGCAGTGGTCAGTGTTGGCTGCTGGGAGAGTCTCTGCAGATATGAAGATAAGAAATAGATCCCGATGCCTGCATAAATGTTCTTGAGGAGATGTGTTGAGTTTTATCTTGCATGCCTTTTTTATGGTTAAGGCTGATGAAGGGCTCTCCAAGAGAGAAGAGAGGAAAAGGAAGCGAGAAGCTGCCAGGAAGGAACTTGGCAACATACTTAAGGCATTCAAGCAGTCGGAGAACTCGGAACTGGTAAGCAATATTTATTTGAGCCCAGCTACCCATTATTGCTGTCAACATTCAAACCTGATGGCGATGCTGAAACAATATTTTGGTTAAAGCTTAAAGTAGCAGTTTACCTTGCTGCTTCATTATCATGTCTGTGATGTGATGAGGGGGCTGTGATTGTGCCTTTTACTTTGTTATTAATAGTCTTTTCTTTCTGCACATTTTCATTCAATATACAGGTCTCTGTAATTTGGCCTTCTGGCAGCACAACATGGCATTATTTTCAACTGGACACGACTAGCATACACGAGACTGCACACATAAAAAAAAGAGTAGTATGCAATATTTAATGTTACTTTCACCTGCTCATCACTAAACCATACAAGGGATTGTTAAAACTAGAAATATTCACTAAATGCCACTTGCATTAGCATGTGCAAATAAAGAATTGTATGTGGTGTGCAGAGGTAATGGCAACACCTTTGTGGGAAAATAAGAATAAAAATATGCATCACTTGCAATGCACAAATGGTGCCAAAGTACGTCATAAGATAAACTGTTGCCTTGATTTCCTTGGCTAGTACAAAATCCTACTTGGTGCTTTATAGGTGGTCATGCATGGAAAACTTGCATTATCATAATCAAGACAACCTGCCATTGCAAGATGTCATTATTACCATAATTTTACCTGACTGGTATATACTGGTATTTTTAGTGTGTGGCTTCCTTTGTGACCTCAGAAGTGACACACTGCATTGAAAAGTAATTGCAGTAAAACAAGTTGTGAGGCTAGTTGGTGCATAGCTATAAAAAAATGAAGCACCAACGGTAACTGCACACTAAGAAGGAAAGGTAAGACAGGACAAGGCGCTTCCTGTCTTTTTGTTCCTTATTAGTGTGCCGCTACCGTTGGCGCTTCATTTTTTGAAAAGTAATGCCACAACATGTGGATGGGTGAGATTTTACGCACCTTTATGGCTGGCTCATGTTGGCCTGTCTCATTTAATACCAGTACAGGTGTTGCCTGGTTTGCCAGAAGTGCACTGTCGATTGGCTGATACACATTTATGGATTTTTATTGCAGCACTGCTAATCAGAGATAACTTGGTGATATCTGGTTCTGATTTCTGGTAGTAAATTATTGGCTTGCATACGCATGCAACTAAGTGACTTCTTCATAGTTCGTATCGTTATTGTATTGTTCATAGCGCAGTTCAAGTATTATTCATAGTTTGCTCTTGAGAAGTCTCGTCATTCTCCCAAGGTTCATGGTGTCATGTATTATTGCAGTTTCAAGACTTTGAAGATGAGAGCAAAGAATCTGTTGAAAATCACACTAAAAGCAAGAAAGATAAAAGAGCTTCCCATGAAATTGAGTGGAAGAAGATGGAAGCAAGAATTGAGGACCTCGAAAAAGAACTACAAAATATAGAAGCTGAGAAAGAGGAGCTTGCTCGGCTGTTGGAAGAGGAGCGAGAGAGGTCTAGAAGGCTGACGGATGCCCTCCTCAACAAGATTGGTAAGTTGCAAGCTCGTGTTTGTGATGAGTGTTGACGTTTGCTGGTATGGGAAATGACCGAGAACAAATTAGTGGACACACAAACACAGACTTCAAGAGTCACTTTATTGGAAACAGATGCACATACAGGCATTCAAAGCATGCTCACTTGCAAACAAAAATGCAATGCCAACACAAAATCGCGTTGAGAAAAAACAGTTCTTGACAAAGCAAGCGAAGGCATGCTCACGCATTTATAATTAGGCTTGCTGTTCGGGCTACTTCAATGACCAGCCTAGTGAGTCCATCTCTGTGTCTCGGCACATCAAAGCCTTTGTTAAACAATGGCTCACTGCCACATGTCTTGCAACAGAGCCAACCAACCACCGCATGCTTTCTTATGTTGTTGCTGTGGTTTCTCAGTTTGTCTTTTAGGCAGTGTTCCATATGGCCTACCTAGAACTTTCCGCATGAAAGTGCAGTATGATGCACAACACGATCTCTAGTTTACAAAGTGCATTTTATTATGCCTGCTGCAGCCAGCCAATAAAGCCTTAAAGTTAGTGCTTGTCTGTGCAATTGCTAGTCCTCAATTTCAGTGCGCTTATACAATTTTAACTCATGTTCGTGTAGCATGACTTTTTGAAGTGAGCTCCTTAAACTCATTATTTTTTAACACAGAAGCTGAGAATGCCTAACAAGTGCCACGCAACAGCGATAACATGTTTCAGTATTCAATGAAAGCAGTAAAAGCTGGGGATCAAAAGGAGAGTGAATAGACACAAACCAAGTAAGAAACATACGTGCAGCTACATAGGCATGCACTGTAGAGTGTCATATAATCAATAAATGGGTGCGTATCTATGAGCCAAGTATAATACAGAAGCATCTATGTTTTGTCTTCAAGGTGCACTGACACAATTATTAAAAATCTATTCTTAAAGCTGCAACTCTATAATAAGGCCTCAGTTTCTCAAACATGCAATAAATCATGAATTATACCACCTTTTAATGCAATTAATTTAGATTGGTACCATATAGAGTACAGCTTATTTGCATACCATTCGTTTGCAAGGGCTCCTCTACACAGAGAAAGGAAATAAACTAGGAGGAAATGTCACATTGCATAGCTGGCCTTTGTAAACCAATTATTCTTGGATCCATACCCTTCACTTTCTCTTGGCCTACCGCATGACCCTGCGCTCAGCAGACTTGGCATTGTAAGCTTGGCTTATGGTAGGTTTTAATCAACATAAAGGCGCCTACAAAAGTGGGATACTGCAGCGGCGTCGCTCGGTATTTTGGCGAGCTGAAGCACGAAACATTGAAACGAGTCAAGCGACATGCCTGCAGATAATAAAGGGCACCGATCGGCTGTCTTGATCCCAGGTGCTGCCTGTAGATGGCGTTGCGATGCAGTTTGCCGTTGCTGCGGCTCCCGTTGTGTGGAGTTTACCACTTTTGTCGGTGCCTGTACATGTGTTTGGGGGCTTTGGTAACTGCCGTGTGATTACTTCTTTGCAACATGCTTATGCAACTTGGGTAGCTTATGCTGGCTTGTACATTTAATAGCCATTGTGCAACAGTGCAGCTACTATCACACTCATTTTATTTTCAGAAGAGTGCAGTTAGTGCGGCAGTGAAAGACAGTAAAAACTGTCTTGACAAGATCACTTGTTGAGTCAACTTTTTTTGGCTGCAATTTTATCCTATGGTGTTCTCTTCCAATTCTTTCATTCCTCCTAGCTTCACTACATGTGCAAATTGTGGTTATGTGCACGTGTTATCACTGATGAGTTGTTTGGTGCAGTGGTAAAAGCACAATGTTATAGAGTTGTGAAAGCTTTTCAAGGCGAGAAAGCTTTAGACGACGAGGAATAAGTTACTGAAGGGGAGGAGGGCAAAGGGCACTGCACATTCTAAGAGACAGTAGAGGGCCAAGCTTTTATTATTACATGTTGAATGTGAACAAGTGGAAAGAATAGGCCACGTGGTGTGCTTCCAGCTTGCGGCAACACGGTTATTTTGTGGCTTGTGAACACTGTATCATCAGGCTCATTTGTATGTCAGCAGCTTGTGATACCATGTGAGCATTGCCTATGATATGCGTGACATGTAGAGAAACCCTTGTAAAAAAACCTTAGGCCAACTGATCGTAGCATTGGAAGAGGATATAATTAGCAATTCTTTGTGCATTTAGGGAATTCTTTTACCATACTATGTTTCTCAGTTCAGCAGTTATCTAATGAAGCATGGAAAACAGGATGCAAAAGTATTGTACCAGTACTCTTTTAAGTTGTGGTAGGCTCATAGTGTGCATCTGATTTTCCAAACTGAGTTCATGGCAGATCATTTATACCTGACATGCTGTCAGTTCCTGGCCAAATATTACCTCACTTCTTGCAATATTGTGGTATATGTGCATGTAGCAGCTAAATCAACATTGCAGGTTATGTAAGGCTTATCAAAAATATACTGTGTACACTGAATGCATGACTGCGGGGCTCATTATCTGTGTTCGGAGCATACAGCTTTGGAAGGTGGGAGCTTCTGTTCTTCATTATTGTAAGCACCATGAGTGGCACAGGAGCCACGTATGCATCTTAGCCACAGCTATGTCCACAGGCACGAGCACATATAAGGATTTTGCTGCACCATGTTGTGCATTATTTGCAGCCATTGGCAAAAGAATGTCTGGCTTTTCCTTGTTTTTAATGCTATTTTCTTAGCTGGTGTTTTATAACAGTAATTGCTTTTCATGCAGAAATTGCTCCCACTGCCAAGACAGCCACAATCTCAAAAGAGGTTGTTCATGAAATCTTGGTGCCAGATGTATCCCCAGGTTTGCTCATCAGCTCTCTCTCACTTGGTTTTCCTGTTCCAGACGTGGCATTCTTTAAAGGGCCCCTCACCAGGTTTAGGCATTTTGAACAGACAAGTGTGACGCATAGATCACTCTGTGGAAACTGTGTCTGCAAAATATTGAAAGCTACACGGTGTAACAGCATAAACGTCACAGAAAAGCTTGCATGCCCTTTTTTTCACGTGAGCTCTGCTTCCAGCCACAGAGTCAAGGTTACATGCACAAATGCCTCTATGTAAGATGCACTGCCTGCAACGTCACCAATTATGGCTTATGACCTTGGTATTTTGCCTAGCACAATGCTGCCACTGGTAGTATGCCACACAGCGAAAAGTGGAAGGGGAAAAAAATGGAGGCAGTGCTTGTGACGTAAATGGGACAAGGTCCCTTGGCTCCAGTGAGGGAGTTGGCTGGTAACAAAAGTCACCTGTGGGCATCAGACATAGCAGAAGGAGAGAGTGCTTACGTTGGCAGTGAGCCCTTCCCTAGGTGATGCCCTGCTACTTGCAGTGCACAAAGAAAATTATCGATTGGACTTGGTGCGGGGCCCTTTAAGCTGTAATTGTTAAGAATATGTTAAAAAATTTGCTTTTTATTTAACCTAAATAACTTCATAAAATTTACTTTTTTGCATGATAACTTCAGGAAACTTTTGACCTCTTAGTTGATTGCAAGTGATTTACATCTGTGTGGCTTCATGTGACAGATATTCAGCGAGACATAATATTTAACTTCGACGCATGGGAAGATGTTAGTCTAACATACGCACAAGATGGAACAAAATGTTGCATGTTGTTGGCAGTGTATTTATCTTATTCATGCAACACACAGGTCCTAGAATTAATTGCTATATTGTCTTCATTGTTGATATGTACAGGTGCACCTAGCTATTACATTGTCTTGGAAAAGGTATGAGGGGTTTGTCTTGACCACTTTGGAACAGCTTCCTTGTAGACATTTTTTTAAAGCATAAAATGCTGTTAGCTCCCATTGTCCGCGACCTTCAAGAGACCTTGAGCCAAAATCGAGCTGTTATCCGGGCACTCAAGATGAGAATGAGACGAGAATGGGGCAAGAATGAAACGAGAACATATAGTGCGCGATCGAAGATCTTTGTTCAATACGCATTCTGTTTGGTCACTGCAACGTCACAAAGTGGCAGTACGCAGAATTTGCGAGAACGGGGCGGAGAGAGAAGCCAGTCTGCAAGTGGTGAACTCCCCGGAAGTCTACTTCACTCGTTTGTCATCTGCTTGCAGAATACTACAGTTTGTAACTATTAGTTTCTCTGCGTTGTCCCTAGGTGGTGTCACGCACAGCGAGGAAAAAACAAAAGGAAAATAAACTGCTGGAACAGTGGCGCGCTTTTCAAGAGCCAACAACATTGCAATGGCTCACTGGCATTCAATGATGGGGTCGAGTTAAATGCACAACCAACGCACTGTTTCGAGAAACAAAACAATGATAGAATTCGCTTCAGTCGAAACTCAGTTTCGCCCCAGTCTAAACTCACGGTCTCTGGTCCCCAACCCTTTGTACAGGACCACATTACATATGCTAATTACTGCCCTTTAAAAATATTGCTTCTGATTTCTTCCTAATGTTTGTTCACAATACCACTCTATCAAGCTGTAACTTCTTGTACGCTGAAGTTTAATTTATCATTTCGAATAGCGATGTTCAAAAAGGCAGATACAGTGCACCATACACCTGAATGTCATCTTTTGCGCTGAAACAGGGTTGCTTGTGCTCTTTTCATGGCTAGTGTTCTATGATTTCCGTGGCACAAGTTTTGTGCCGCCTCCTGCAAGAGCTGGCAATGTGCTGAGTGACCAGGCCGACAGTGACCGGCACGCCTCAGATGGCTGTGAGTAATCGTCGTAATTACTCCAACCCATCTGATTTGCCGGTAGCTGGTTCATGCTTACATCTACTCTCGGTTATGGGAGAGCCAGCATCTTTTTACTGGACTTACTAAGTACAATCAGTCAGATAACAACATCGGGTGAATGCTTGCCATTTTAATGATCCATGCTTTTTGCTGCAGTGCAAAGAAAAATCTAGTGTAGGTGCACGCACACTTAATTGGTGCCATCACAACATTTGTCTGCTGGGCTGTTCTCTGAAGTGGATGCTACCCCTGTAGTTATAGTCATTCGTCTCCTTGCTTTTTCTACATTGTCCATTACAAAGCACTGGACCAACTTGCAAAGTTTTAGCCTACTGCCACAAATGTTTGGTGACAGCTGCATGCCAGTAAGTGAATTTGCAGCATTTCATATACTTGCACAAAATGTTTAACCTTTCCATGCCTATGCGAAAGCTCCACGTGAGTTTGGAACAAAGCAGTTATCATCGCGCAGCACTCGCTTGTTGTCAATTGTTTGGCTGATTGTGCAGAAATGTGTGCATTGCTGCAAATAACTAATGTAATGATGACTTCCAAGGGTGTTAGAGTGATTTGTGAATATTTACTTAATTAAGTCAATTACAGATGATAGTTCCTCTGGCAGCATCCTTTGTAATGCTTCAAGCACCCCTAGTAGAAGTCTTTAAGACTTTTTTTGCAGGATTTGCTTTGTTTTGTTCTTTTTCGTCCAGATAAAAATCATGCAGGAGGTACAGTAGAATGTTTCTCATACTGCTATATTTTTGTTTTAGGTGGTCCACCGCAGTCATACGAAGTGTTGGCGGAGGGTTCAGTGGAAGGCAAGTGAACCCTTGTAATACTCATTACGAGTGTGTCTTTACACACTTCTTATGGTATTTGTGAAGTTTCATTCCATGGCATATGTGTATACATTTTGTTTATGAAATGTTAAATGGTCTGCACTATATTTTTGTTTGTCAGCTGTGAACTGGGGTTATACAACTAGCCCTTTTGCACCTCTGACTAGGAAAGAAGGCCATTTTAAATCAAAACACTATCTTTTGGAGACTGCTGACAAATTTCACACTATGTTGAACCAGCACAACACTGTCCATAATCAGTATTCCTTGCTTTCAGTTCTTGTTCTCCAGAAAGTATGCCATACTTCTCTCTTCATTTCATCTTACACCAAACGTACAGAACCCTAATTATAATCATTGTAAAATGTACAGGGTCGTCCACTCTTGGTATGAACACGGCGCAGCGTGGCTGTGCTGCGCAAAGCGTCAGCGTGCACCACTTGGCCGCGCATCAAAACTAAGTGGAGCAGGTGCACAGGGGCTTGGAGGTGGGGCATTGCGTCGTCTGCTGAAGCGAGGGAGCTTACCATGCTTTAGCATACTACACAGGACATGAAGCCCTACCTCCAAGCCCCTGTGCACCTGCGTCGCTTTGCTTCGATGGGCGGCTAAGCCGTTCGTGCTGGCGCTCCGTGGCGCACGGCCATGCTACGCTGTGTGCGTGCTAAGAATGGATGACCCTGTGCATTGCTCAAATCGTCATTGAAATATATTTAAAGCACATAAAATGCTGCGACCATAACTTGCCCATGTTTGTTCCATTTGGCAGTTTCTAGCATGTGTCAATCAGTTATTCAGCTGGACAAGAACCTTCTCTGGCCTAACAATGACGTGACGCTTGCAGTTCCCTCGAAAAGAATTTGCATGATAGTGGAAATTCTTTCTGCAGAGTCATGCTCTATAAACTTGCAGGCTTCCCCAGAACTGATTTACCACATTCATTTACCTAGTGTATTGGGAACAGGAATATCAAAAAGTACTACAAGTTGAAGTCTGTTGCCATATTAAGGTAATTCCTACATATATAATTTATTTTGTGGGTATGTTGCTTAGGCAATGTTCTTTTTATTATCTTTCTGTAAACTGATCTGCTGAAGTACTCCTAAGTTGCATTGGGAAGTTGCACTGCCTTTCAAATTTAATAAGATTGGACATTTTACAGTACTGCAATAGAAATGTGCTATTAACAGTAAATATAATGCTGCACTGCATGCATTGCTGTGAACACATTTCTTCTCATTTTGCTTTACAGTCCACTGGCATAATTGACAATTTGCAATAAGCAAAGACATACATCTTTCAGAATATTTAAATATTGGATATAATGACCACATTTGTGTGCATCCTGCAGTTTGTTATAAGTGTGTCTAAAGTATGTGCATACTTCAAGTGCAAATAAATAGGGACAGAAGAAAGGAAAACCACATAGGACAAGTGCTCATCCCGTCTGTTCTTCCTTTCTTCCCCGCGCCCTGTTTTTTTGCGCTTGAAGTCAAATATGCATTCTCACAAACTTGCCTAAATTTCCGCTTTGATTGGCTAATTTGTGTACTGATTGGTTAGATATGTGTGCTGTGCAATAACCAGCACCCAAGAAAGACTAATTTCTTATACTTATGTCTGAAGTTGCCAACCACACAATGCACGCAAGCTTGAGTCTGCGTGCCTTCGCATACTCAAGCTGCGTGCAGCTTGAGTATGCGTAGATAATGCGGAATAGCTCGTATGTGTTGAAGGCTGGTGCGAGCGGGGAGATCTGTTGCAGGGAAATATTAGTGCTCGGGCTGCCTTAAATTGCCATATTAGCCAAGCACCTTGCTAAAATCAATTCTCAGGGAGGCTGATTACCGTATTATGTGGAATATAGGTTAGGGCGAAATATTGGTCGACCCCCTTGCATTGAAGCGAAGAAGTCAACATAAAAACTATAAGGCACAAGACTTCGTTTATTTACTGGCGCCGTCAGACCAGTCATCTGCTTATTCATTCGAGCTGTCTGAACTCTCGTCTGAAGACTGCTTCTCACTGGCTGCGACCCACAACATGTCTTCCTTGGTGCCATCCAAGGAGTTGCTAATGCAACACCTCTTCAATGCCCGCACCACCGTATCGTCGGGCAGCGAGCGCCAAGCCTGCAACACTCATGTGGCCACAGTGGCGAGAGCCGGCTGGTTGGGGTCGTCGCATTGGCGCCGGCCATCTACTGATTATACTGTTCACGAACACGGTCTTTAAAGGGCATGTTAAGCACGACGTCCATTGGCTGAAGTGCTGATGTCATACCTCCTGGAAGGACGGCGAACTCTGTCCTCCCGTCGCGGAGTGCCTGCTTCACACCTGTGATCAAGTGCTTGCGAAAGGCAACGAAGACGAGCATGCTCGGACACCGCAGGAGTGCACCGGGTCGCCGATTCCAGAGGGTCTTGATCCAATTGATCATGAGGGCCTCGTCCATATAGCCCTTTTCGCTCACGCAAATGACAACATCCCGTGGGAAAACCTCTTTCGGGAGCGTCTTCCTCTTGAAGATTATGTATGGGGGCAGCTTTCTGCCGTCTGCATCACACACGAGCATCACCGTGAAGCGCGAATGCTCATTCCTCGTTGAAAGAAGCTTGACTTCCTTCGCGCCGTGTTTGCACATTGTGGTGGACGACGGCATGTCGAACCGCACTGGCGTTTCATCAGCGTTGCCGATCTGTCCCTATGCTGCTGCCAGAGACAGATAACATACTGCTGGAATTCCACCAGCTTGTCCTCATATGCCTCCGCATCTTCTGGCAGATGGATGTGCACCGTCGAAGTGCGAATTCCTTGCGTCGCGTGAAGCGACGAACCCAATAAATGGAGCCTTTGAATTGTTCCTTGGACAGTCCGGATTCTCGAGTGATCTCGATAGCTTTGATGCGGATGAGTTCTGCTGTCACTGTCAAGGATCTGGCACGATGCTCACGGATGAAATCTGCCCCCTTGCCTTCAAGCTCCAGGTGCACCGCGTGACACCCGCGATAGGACATCTTCCACACATTGCAGGCAGACAGCTTGACTTTCTGCGTTCACCAGTACTGGATGCTTTTTTCCAAAATGCCAAAGTGCCGCTGGGCGGACATGCTCCCATGCATTTCAGCATATTCGATCACTTTCTTTTAATATGCTGTGGTGATCTGACGTCAAGTACTAGTACTTATTTTGTGGGTTGTCGGCAAATTAGCTATGCTAGGAACGATTGCCGCACAAAAAGGGAAGATGGTGTCGATCCAATTGCATAGGCCGCGTCAATGTTGGGCCTCATCGGTCACCATGGAGGCGATAAAAATGTGGATGCTGGAAAGTCTGCGCTTTTACATGTTTCCAGATGACTATTCAGGTTGTGCCAAGGGCCGGTATATATATATATAAGTCAAGGGGTGACCTTTGAGTAATATTTTTTTTGGAAAAAACGTCGACTTATATTTCGCACTATACGGTAATGTTCATGTGAGGAAGTGCTTTTTCTTTCTTCTTCGCATGGACTTTACATCCCTAAATTTAAAACAGTTACTTTGATAAATATTTAAGAATTTTGAAGCACTGTCGATAGCAATATGAAATGATGCCTGCTGAGACATCTATGTGAGAGCAGGCGCTGGCTCACGTTTATTGTAGATGCAAACCACCATTCCTTGTGAGGCGTGGCAGGCACAAGGCACGTAGACTCGAGTTTGTGTGCATCGGCAAATAAGGCTGCCTTTTCTGTACTCCCGCTGTGTTTGTTCCATTATCGCCTTGATGAAGCATTCAAATTTGATAAGTATCTAGAATTCAGTATGATTCTCAATGTAAAAAAAATGTAGCTGTATTAAGTTGTCACTGCATCCAAATTTGCCCTACAAACTGCTGCCCTCAAGGTTCTAAACAAATTTCATGAATTTTTGATAAGTTTTCTGAAATGCATTATTCACAGCAAAGTATGTCTGCCTCATCTAGAAACTCCACAAAAGTAGTGTGTCGCTACACTCATGCACTTTTAGAGCGCAGCTCTTTGGCGTCCGTTCCTGGGTTTCGCGTCGTCGTCGGCGTCGTCGTCGGCCTCGTAACCAGCTCCGCCCCCCTTTCATCCCCCCAGCGCTAGCAGCGACCGACTGATACCGCTGGATGCCGCTGACGCCGCTAGAGAGTCAAGATAACGTGACTGCATAGAACACCGTCGCCGCCATGCAGAAAGAGTATCAGTCAAAGGCATCAGTCAGTCGCTGCTATCTCTTCCCTCCTCCCTTTATCGTGTTGTCCGCTTGCTGCGCGCGCTTCTGCCCCCATCGTTTGCCGCTGGGTGTACACGCCGCCCCCCTCCGCTTCCGCTTACTGCTGGTTGCTCTCGACGGCAGCGATGAGCCTCCGCTTCGGCGGCGCGAACTGCAGGGTCTTCTCGGCGGCGGCGATGAGCTTCTGCTTCAGCCTCGCTTACTGCTGGTTGCTCTCGACGGCGGCAATGAGCCTCCGCTTCGGCGGCGCGAACAGCAGGGTCTTCTCGGCGGCGGCGCTTAGCCTCTGCTTCCCCCACGGCTGTGACAACCTCGCGAGGCACTTGTATAGATCTCGTCTTTGAGAATCAAGCATTGGTGTACCAAGTCGAACATATATCAGTCTATTTCTCCGACCACAAAGCTTCCTTCATGACTGTCAAGAACTGTTAGTGGAGTCTTTGTTAAAGGAATACGTGTGAAAAATAAAAAAAAATTCTGTGATAGCGCATACATGTGTTGCTCGATTTCTTTGCCTCAATCTATCCAACAGCTTATTTGCTGCGCTCAAATTTCGCATTAGGAAGTAACGTAATCGCCGGTCATTTTTTATAAACAAAATGTTATGGTTTAAAGAGAACTTTATATATATGCTACACCCCCAGTTATCCTTGACAATTACTTTTATGACTTCATTGCAGTAGTGAAAAGTAGTTGTGTATGTGTTGTTGATAGTATAACGGGGAAATTGTCATCCACCCGACTGTAGTATGAAGCTACAAAGGAAACGCGTACGAGCTTCTCTAAACAGAGCTTTGCAATTGAAAAATTCGTCCTTGTCCGGGATTTTCTTCAACTGCAAAGCTTTCTTTCTGAGAAACTCGTATGGGTTTCCTTTATAGCTTCATGCTACAGTCAGGTCGATGACATAGCAGATCACGGTCAAGCATGCACAAACAAGGACAAAGTGAGGAGTAGAAAACACAAGCGCTTGTGTTGTTTACCCCTCACTTTGTCCTTGTTTGTGCGTGCCTCACCGTGATCTGCTATGTGCAACCAGCTAGCCCTAAAGTCGTTGCTCTTGAGGTCAATGACATTTTTTCATCTTGTAGACTTTCCTCCAACTTGCAGGCTTCCCTAGAACTACTTTGCCGCACTCATTTACATGGTGCTTTGTGAAGTTCATTAAAGATGTGTTCAGACAATTGCATGATGTTTTGCTGGCATAGTTATGCAAAAAGTACAAATTGCTTATGAAACTAGAAATTGTGATGCAATATTGTGATTTTCAGGTGCCAGTTTCAGCCATGCACTGGAAGATGAGCTTCTGGACCTGGGGAGGACAGACCAGGCTGATATTGGTATGTGGAATAACTTGCTTAAACTGTGTTTGAATGATCGTTATGGTAGAAAATTCAACATATCTCATCTAGGAGGAGGAGAAAGTTATTTTGTTTTTTACCAGCTGCTTCAAAGTTTGCCAGTTTTCTGCAGATACATCCTTTGAGCCGCAGTTAACATAAAAATGGTTTCACCTGCATTACTAAATTACTCTTCCACAATACCAAAAAGGCCCTCGGTTACTTCCAGAAGACGGCTTAATTTTGATAAGCCAGAAAATGTGCAAAAGAGAAGGTGAGCGATGATGCCTTAAAGTTCCTGCACCAGAGTGTCTGCTAAGCCCAATGGTTAATTGTTTGTGGGTAAAAATCGGCTACATTGTGTTTTAAAGGAGCCAAGCATTGAAAATGGCAAGCTTGTGGCACTTAGGCAACGAAGCCCAAATATGAAAAACAAGAATGTATGCTTCGAAATTAATGATGTCACACTGACATTCTGCCAGTCTGGAGGCAGCATGAAATCCGAAAACTAGAACTTTGACCTTAATTTTTCAACTAATATTCCACCTATTGCATAATTAGTGTCCCATTAATGCATGTTTATCTAGGGTAACCTGTTTGCTGCTTTAATTGTGCTTCACATTTGCTTCAATATTGCTGACTTTTTCTTGTGGGACATTCAGTGACAATATTATTTGCCTCTTCAGATGACAGTTCTCTTGCTGCGTCAAGCTCTGCACCGCAAGAGCCCAAGCTGTTTGAAGTGGTAGATGGGAATGTAAGTTTGACTTGGACACTTCCTTTATGCTGTGCTTTGGTTTTTTATATTTGTTTCATATTTTTAATAATTGCCTAGTAGTAAGCGCTATGGCATTGTTATTTGTTTTATGTATGAGGAGCAATGCATGTCACCTTTTTCGAGTTAGTAGTTTCTAAGCTTTGCTTAGATGTACATTTGTGCCTGATGCTCACTGTGGTTATATTTCTATTTTTTACTGACATTTTTGTTCATTGTGTTTTGGCTGGCCAGTTGTCTTGTGTAAGCACTCTGCATGTTTCTCAAGGTGCATTGAACAGCAAATTCATGCACACTGAGCAAATTTTCTTGCAAAGTAAACATGAAACTAACGCACTTACATTTGTTGCTGGTCTAGTCAGTTCATACTGTATTACGGACCATAAGAACTATGGCCAGTTAGCGCAAATCGACATAAAAATAAGGGGAGGAAGAGGCAAGGTAAGCGCTAACTCTCAAGTGTTTATTGGGGACACAGGTACATTAAATGTATACCAAGAACCTGCGAACATGCATTTACAAGCACGCTTTACAGCACCCACATAATATTTTTTTCAATAAACTGACTCTCCAAGAGAAAGAAAGTAACTGATGTGTTGCTGATACATGAAGCCCCAAGTTTCCTGATGTGAAAACCTTCTGTTAATTCACCTACAGCTGCATCCTTACTTCGACCTATAATCCTGATCTGGTCTAGCCATGGCTCACGCTGATGTGCTTGGCAGCGGGCAGGCAAATGCGTCCTGTCTAAATTTACTCTTCAAAGACAGCTCGTGTTCCCATGCAGGCTCGTTTACGTAGCGCCAGTCTGGCAGACGTTGCTCTTACTGCAAGGTAGCGGTATTCTGTACAGCAGGAGCTTGATGGGGGTGAGCTGGTGTAACATTTGAAGAAAAACAGCTCTAGAGAGATGAGGACGAAAAGAAGAACATTTACAATGGACAGGCACTAAACTTCCAACTGAATACATGTTCTTTTCGTCTTTTCGTCGGTCTTTGAAGAGTAAATTTAGACAGGACGCATTTGCCTGCCCGCTGCCAAGCACATCAGTGTGAGCCATGGCTAGACCAGATCAGGATTATAGGTCGAAGTAAGGATGCAGCTGTAGGTGAATTAACAGAAGCTTTTCACATCAGGAAACTTGGGGCTTCGTGTATCAGCAACACATCAGTTACTTCTTTGTCTTGGACAGTCAGTTTATTGAAAAAATATTATGTGGGTGCTATAAAGCGTGCTTGTAAATGCATGTTCGTAGGTTCTTGGTATACATTTAATGTACCTGTGTCCCCAATAAACACTTGAAAGTTAGCGCTTACCTTGCCTCTTCCTCCCCTTATTTTTATGTCGATTTGCGCTAACTGGCAATAGTTCTTATGGTCCATGATACAAAGTAACTCACAGCTGATATTAATTTTTTTCTAGCACTTAAAATTAATATAGAAACTATGCACAGCACACTTGCCATATTGTTATCAAAACTACCATACAGAAATCATGATTAGTAGTGCAACAACCTGAAAACGTGTTTAGAAAACATTTTTTATTGGGACCCTTCACGGTGGCTCATGGCTAATGGGGGTGTTCTGCTCTTGATCATGAGGCTGCATTCTGAGGAAGATATCTAAATGCAAATAGAAGCGTTTGCTAACATAGGAGAACCGCAGGCGATAAGAATTCATTTCGCCCTCACTGCAGCATCCCTCATCACTCATAGTGTTGCTTTGGAACAATAAAAGCCCGCAACTTAAATTTTTGCCAATAAGGAAAAATAATTAAGTCTGTCAATGAGAGATTATCACCCTGCTGTGTTTTCCCTTGTTATTGCCTGACTGAAAAATTTTACAATATGCTTTGTTTTCATACTTTTTCATGCTTGTAGGTACACCTTGGGCCAGGCTTAACTATGCCTGAAAACAAACTGTCATTCATTATGAAGGCTGGCCACGAGATGAAAGTGGCCAGGGAAATGGCGCGTTTTTTTTGGACGGTCAGTGAGCTGAAGATTCGCTCATTGACCGGCCATTCTAGCTGGAAAAATTCTGACACCGGAAAGCAGCAGGCGACGCCTGATAAGGTGACTGCCATAATGAGTAAGTAACACTGCACAAATTCATGCCCCCTTTTAGTGTCTGCAGTATCTATGAACGTGTGCTTTACAATAGCTGGAACAGTTATATACGGTTTGCATACTGGTTATATGATGGTTTTATTAGCAAATGCAACCATGCTTTCGCAGCCAAAGAGTGTGCTCGCACAGTGTATTACAAAAGTGTGTTTTTTGCAGAAGCTTGCAGAATTTGCAAACTGCTACGTACATTTTCTGAATTATGTCCAATGGTTGAGCTCACTGCTGGTATTGCATAAGCGACAATATGGGTTCGAACATCTTTGCATGCATAATGTGACGGTTTGGTGAAAGTAGCCTTATATAGGGACATTAATTTGTTGCATAATTCCTTTTACAAAGGCTGTTTGCATGTAGACTTCAATACAGTAAAAGCTTGTTAATTCGAACCGCAAGGGGAAGCCGATTCAGTTCGAATTAACGAAAGTTCGAACTAACGAAAGTGAAGGAGAGCAACAGTACACTGCGATTTGGAAGCAGTAGGGCATGTCAGAAATATGGCGTGTCAGAAAGTGATGGCGTGTGCCGCGGGCACACGCCATCTTCAAGTCGAAGCTCTGGGTCCGACTGTGCCACACCACCGATGTCCACCGAAACGAACGTTAGCCGAGGCTTAACAGTATCACAATGATTCGCGACGGCCGATACCTCCTAAGCTGAAAACAGAGGTGCACAACCGATGAAGACTGCCGAGACAAAGACGCTGAACATGTGAAGGTGGCGAAGGCCCTGATTCGTTGGTTCTTGATTGCAAGCGCAGCTGCGACGTACTTGATTCGCTGTGTTTTGGCGCTTGCCGTGCCATCTCGGCAAAACATTTGCAGCTGTACAAGATTTGCAAAGCCTCCGAGATTCACAACGGCCAAGAAGTCTTGGAGATTACGTAGAACGGAGAGGCGGCAGCCGCCACTGCCTTCTGGCTGACCCCGTGTCGGTTAGATTTTTTTCCGATTTTGCCATCTCTCGCCGTTCTCTCCGTTTCGGAGACAATATAGCCTTGTGTGTAGGCAGTAGGCGCTTTTCTCTGGCCGTGTGCCAGGTGAGCGTAGTTCGAATTATCCGTGAGGGAACCTTCTTGCGTTCGAATTAACGGACTTTTTTATACATAGACTTCTGTGGAGCTTGGCCGGACCAAATCGTACAGTTCGAATTATCCATAAATTCGAATTATTGAAGTTCGAATTAACGAGCTTTCACTGTATAGTTACTTGATTGTCATGTGTGTTTTAAATGTAATCTGGTGCATACATTTTTCAGATGTAGTGGAAAAGCTGATCGCAGAAACTCCCAGCGACATCCCCGGAGGCAAGCGGCGGGCGCAAGCTCGGAAAGCGATCCGTGATTTGTTTGCAGAGAGCGCTCGAATAGGCCAGCGCTCAAAAACTGTGGCTTGAAGCGGCCTATTTTAATCTTTTTATCAAATAAATAACTTCCTCAGAAATTGATGTCATTTCTCATACATTGTCATGATGCGGGTGCAAGCCATGTGCCTTTGCTAAAATGCCATGGCTGAGCACACCAACGTCCCAGTGTGCTGGCGTCCCAGTGTGCGGGCGTCCCAGTGTGCGGGCGTCCCAGTGTGCCGGCGTCCCAGTGTGCCGGCGTCCCAGTGTGCCGGCGTCCCAGTGCGCTGGCATCCCAGTGCGCTGGCATCCCAGTGTGCCAGTGTCCCAGTGTGCTGGCGTCCCAGTGTGCCGGCATCCCAGTGCGCTGGCATCCCAGTACCCCAGTGTGCCAGTGTCCCAGCATGCCAGCATTTACTGGGCCCATAATCAGGCGCACTGGGTCCCAGTGCACTGGATTTTGCAATAGGGTAGTTTGCGGCAAGACAATAGTAGGCAGTAGAGAAAGCAGCATTCAGAGCAGCCATGGATTTGAAGTCGTTGCGCAAACCGAAATTGCTGGAGCTTGCAAGAGAGTTGGGTCTGGATGTCTCAGACAAACTCAGAAAACCACAACTGCTAAGGGCAATTATTGAGTTAGAGGCTGAGGATGACGAGCTGTCGGAATGCCTTGAGACTATTCAGGAGAGGGCAAAAAGACAGGAGCGCGAACTTAAAGAGCAAAAAGAGAAACAGGAGCGCGAACTTAAAGAACAGAAAGAGAAACAGGAGCGCGAACTTAAAGAACAGAAAGAGAAACAGGAGCGCGAACTTAAAGAACAGAAAGAGCGAGAGCAACAAGAGCGCGACCGTCAAGACGCTTTGGAAATGAAGCGTCTCGAGATAGAGATGGAACGCGCTCGTAATGGAAGTCAGGCACACGGTGCAGGAGAACGAGTATCGTTCAAGATGACTGACCTGATGCGGCCGTTTAAGCTTGGAGAGGACACTGGTTTGTTCCTGGTTAACTTTGAGCGAACGTGCGAGAAGCAGGGGTTCTCTCGGGAAACGTGGCCACAGCGCTTGCTCACTTTGTTACCCGGCGAGGCGGCCGACGTAGTCGCTCGCTTGAAGAGAGAGGAGGCAGAGGATTTCGACAAAGTGAAATCGAGTCTGCTAAAAAAGTACAGGCTATCAGCGGAGGCGTTCCGTCGGAAGTTTCGGGAAAATGAGAAAGGCAAAAGTGAGTCATATACAGAGTTTGCCTACAGGCTTATGTCAAACATGCAGGAGTGGCTCAAAGAAGAGAAAGCGTTTGGTGACCACGAGAAAGTTCTGCAGTGTTTCGGGCTGGAACAGTTTTATAGTCGGTTACCTGGGAACGTGCGGTACTGGGTCTTGGATAGGCCAGACGTTAGTACGGTGGCTAGAGCCGCTGAGCTAGCCGAGGAGCTTGTGACGCGTCGGGCTCGCGGAGCTAAGGACGGTCAAAAGGGTGAATTTGGCTCCAAGTTTGAGAGGCCAAAGTTCACGCCCATGAGAGCAAGGGGGGACACACGTAGTGCGGATGCGAGTGAAAGTCCGACCGAACGTAAGGAGACGGCGGCAGCCGAAGCCGAACGCAGAAAGCGGCTCGAGACGAGGCAAGTGTGCGTGTGTTATACGTGCCAGAAGCCGGGTCACTTTTCGGCGCAGTGTCCAGAAACAAAAACAGAAGTCGTGTTTTTGTCATTATGCAGCACTGACGAGAACATGAAGCTTCTCGAGCCTTACATGCGAGACCTCCTCGTGAACGGGAAAGAGTGCCGAGTGCTTGGCGATTCCGCAGCTACGATGGATGTAGTTCACCCCTCTTACGTAGAACCCGATATGTTCACGGGCGAGTGCGCATGGATCAAGCAAGCCGTGGAAGCTCATAGCGTGTGTCTGCCCGTAGCAAAAGTGCTTATTGAAGGACCTTTCGGAGCACTTGAGACGGAGGCCGCAGTGTCATCTATGCTGCCCCCCCAGTACCCGTACCTATTTTCGAACAGGTCCGATCACCTCCTGCGCGAGAAGGGGCTTTTGTTTGGTGAGGCTAGCGTTCAGGCCTTAACCAGATCGAAGGTTCGGGAGCTCGCTGCAAAGGCGGTAGTTGCGGGGCCGACGTTGTCGAACAATGAGAAAGGGTCAGAGGCGCAGCAAGCTGATATTCTGAGCACGTCCGAACTGAATACAATTGAGCCTGTAGCGTTGAAGGCACCAGATACTCGAGAGGAAATGCCCGACACGGGAAAGTTAGAAGAGCTATCTGCAGATTTCCTCATCGCGCCTACGTCAGACGGACTTAATAGGTTGCTAAAAGTCAGCCGGTCGGCTTTGATAGCCGAGCAAAAAAAGGATGGCAGCCTAGAAAACATACGCTGCAATGTCAAGGAAGGTATCGCCAAGAAAAATGCTCGTTTTGTGGAAAGAGGTGGGGTCCTGTACCGGAAGTATCTAGACCGCAGGGGAGTGGAGTTCGATCAGCTGATCGTGCCTCAGTGCTACCGTCAGGATCTGTTGCGCTTGTCGCATGGGGGTTCGTTGTCCGGACACCTATGAGTTAAGAAAACTAAGGACCGTCTCTTGCAAGAGTACTATTGGCCAGGGTGTTTTCGGGACGCATACCACTTTGTGAGGACATGTGACACCTGTCAGCGGGTGGGCAAACCAGGGGACAAGTCGAGGGTGCCGTTGAAGTTGGTACCTATCATTACGGAGCCTTTTAGACGGCTCGTTATTGATACAGTGGGACCTCTGCCGGTAACAGCCACGGGGTACAGACACATTTTGACTGTGATCTGCCCAGCGACAAAGTTCCCTGAAGCAGTGCCGCTTAAAGAACTCAGCTCAGTTGAGATAGTCAATGCACTACTGTCCATATTTGCGCGAGTTGGTTTTCCTGCGGAAATCCAGTCAGATCAGGGCACGGTGTTTACGAGCGCTTTGATGACAGCCTTTCTCGAAACGTGCGGGGTAAAGCTGTTACACAGCTCGGTGTACCACGCACAGTCGAATTCCGTTGAGAAGCTCCACTCCGTCATGAAGCGCGTGTTGAGAGCATTGTGTTTTGAACAACAAACTGACTGGGAGCTGTGTCTGCCTGGGGTGATGTTTGCATTAAGGACCGCGCCGCATGCGGCTACGGGGTTTTCGCCAGGTGAGCTGGTGTACGGTCGCTCGCTGCGGTCTCCGCTTCGCATGCTTCGATAATCGTGGGAAGGCAGGGGCGACGACCCAGTCGTGGTGGAGTACGTGCTTAGGCTCCTCGAACGCTTAAGAAGGGCACAGGAGTTGTCAGGTGAAGCAATGGCAAAGGCCCAGCAGAGGGCCAAGGTTTATTACGATCGGACAGCCAGGGCCCGTCGTTTCGAGGTGGGCGATGAGGTCATGATATTGCGCACATCGCTAAAAAACAAACTCGACGTGCAGTGGGAGGGCCCAGCACGGATTGTTCAAAAACTGTCGGACGCTAACTACGTGGTGAGTCTGCCAGGAAAACGGAAAGCACAGCAAGTTTACCACTGTAATCTGCTCAAACCTTATAGACAAAGGGAAGCAGTGGTGTGCATGATGGTAAACGTTCCTGAAGAGCGTCCGGTAGAGCTTCCGGGACTAGGCTCAGTGACGAACAGGGAAGACACCGATCAAGTCATTAGTGACTTAATCAGTAAAGCACCGCTGTCGCCTGAGCAGAAAACCGAACTACACCAGCTCTTACAAGAGTTTCAAGGTCAGTTCTCTAAGAGGCCTGATAGGACTTCTGTCCTTACTCATGATATAGAACTTACCTCCCCAGAGCCAGTACGATCCAAGGCGTATCGGGTGTCACCCCGCCAGCACGATATTATGGAGGCTGAGGTAAAGAAAATGCTACAGCTCGGTGTTATTGAGGCGGGTGAGAGTGATTATACCTCCCCTTTGATTTTAGTTGAGGTACCGGGCAAGGAACCTCGTCCTTGCGTCGACAACTGCAGGCTGAATTCCATCACTAAGGATCAAATTTATCCCATCCCTAACATCGAGGAGCGCCTTGAGAAAGTGAGTAGCGCTCAGTTTATTTCCACCCTAGATCTTGTCAGGGGTTATTGGCAGGTTCCACTTACAGAAGAGGCTAGTACGTATGCGGTGTTCATTTCAACAATGGGGACATTCCGTCCTAAAGTTTTGAGTTTTGCTTTGAAGAACGCGCCATACTGCTTTTCAAGCCTCATGGATAAAGTGTTGCGGGGACAGCAAGAATTCGCTTTACCGTATCTAGACGACGTAGCGATATTCTCCGCATCCTGGTCTGAGCATATGGCACACTTGCGGGCACTGCTAACCCGCCTGCGCGAAGCGGGCTTGACAGTCAAGGCTCCCAAGTGCCAGTTAGCACAGGCCGAGGTTGTCCACCTCGGTCACGTGATTGGACGGGGTCGTCGCCGCCCCTCTGAAATAAAGGTGGCCGCTGTGCGAGACTTCCCGCAACCACGCACGAAGACCGATATTCGGTCGTTCTTAGGTGTCGCCAGCTACTATCAGCGGTACATCCCCCGGTACTCTGATATCGCGGCTCCCCTGACGGATGCTCTAAGAAAAACAGAGCCCCAAACAATCGTCTGGGACGAGACAAAGGAAAGAGCTTTTAGCGCCCTAAAGAGCGCCCTAACAAGCCGGCCTGTGCTACGATCGCCAGACTACACAAAAGGGTTCGTTGTTCAGTGCGATGCTAGTGAGCGAGGCATGGGCGTTGTACTGTGCCAACGGGAAAAGGGAGAAGTGGAACACCCCGTCCTGTATGCTAGTCGTAAGCTGACCAGTCGTGAGCAGGCGTACAGCGCCACAGAGAAAGAGTGTGCGTGTCTTGTATGGGCCGTTCAGAAATTGTCATGCTACCTAGCCGGCTCGAGGTTTATCATTGAGACGGATCACTGCCCTCTCCAATGGCTGCAGACCATCTCTCCCAAAAATGGCCGCCTCCTGCGCTGGAGCCTCGCTTTGCAACAATATTCCTTTGAGGTGCGTTACAAAAAGGGGAGTCTCAACGGTAACGCCGATGGCTTAAGTCGAAGCCCCTAACGTAGGAATCAGCCTCAGAGTTGTTTGTTACTGATGTTTTTCTTCAGGAGGCAGGATTTTTAGCATATTGCTTTTGTGTAGTGTTTCAAAGTGATGACGTGCTTTCTAGTGCAATTTTCCAATTTGTGGACGTGTTCTGGGTGCTGCTAGACTACTGTAAGGAACTAGGCAGTAGTATAAAAGGGGAAAGAGCCTGGCAGGGCTTAGTGAGGGTTGTGTCGTGCTTGCTGACTAAGCGGTTGAGTTTCGGCGTAGTTCTAACGCTTGCTGGGAACGAGAACAAAAATGGCAACTCTCCCGAAGTCACTTTGCAGTGTCCTGTGTGAACCTGAACATGAGAACGAGGCCTTCTCTGTGCGCTGCGCTCAAGAAACGCCGAAGGACGCCCGACTTCGGTTATGAGCATCATCGAGCGACATCCCTCCGGACAGTGGATGCAGTCCCCTGACCATCGGGATCTCCTTCCCCCGGCGGGGCGGTCTGTTACGTTTCGCCTACGACGCGCGGTATAGCCGGCGCGGATGCAGCGGACGCCGGGGCTTCGTTCAAAGCGGCGGACATTTTGGCCCGTTCGGCGCCGCCGCTACGCCTCCCCGCCAAGCGCGTCCAGGCATGTTTTAATGCCACGTGTCTTCGTGTGCGCGCGCGCGTGTGTGTGTGTGCATGTTGGTGCCCACGCTTGTCAAAGCGCGGCAGCCGGGGAGAGGAGCTCCCCCAACTGTGAAGCGAGGAGGTCTGAGCGCCGCCGGCCCGGCGGATGCGTCACCTACTCGTCTCAACGTGCCCGAGCGGCGCCGTCACGTGCGCCTCTATCGAGGCGTTCCTTCTTGCCCTCAACTCCGAGAGTATAAAAGCAGCTGCCCCCGGACGCCAAGAGAGGCTCCGATTTCTTCAGTTGAGTTACGTGCTCTCCCGTCTCTCCACTTCGGTCGACCTGACCGCCCGCTCTTTTGCGATGCTAGAATAAACAAGTTGTTCTGTTACCAGTCGACTTATGCTTTGCCGGGACCTTCGGATGCTTCCAGTTGTGCCCCAGGCCGCCAGGCCAACGCTACCCTTGGGGCACGGACCCATTTGCAACAACTCGTGCCAGCGGTGCGATTGCAATAACGGGTGTCAGCACTGAGATTCCAACACTACTCACGCAGGGTTAGCCCTTGCTGCCTGGAAAGCTTGAAGGGGAAGACAGGAAAAATTTAAAGAGAGAAAGACGAAGGTTGGAGGGAGAGAGAGACAGGAAAAGGCAACTACCAATTTTCACAGGGTGGGTCGGTCCGGGGGCGCCGTCTACGTGAAGCCGTGGCCAAATGGGTATGTTGCCGCCGCTAAGGGGCCGTAAAGTCGAAACGCCCGGCATCGGCTCAACCCACAGGATCCTCTTTTCGTCGGAGACTTCTAAGCCGCGTCCTTGTTCGCGAGGGTTGTTAACCTCCAAGTTTCTGCCCCACATGTTAGCGCCGATAGACTGCAACGTTTGCAGACACTCGCGCACAACTTCTCTCTCTCTCTCTATATATATATATATATATATATATATATATATATATATATATATACACACACACACACACACACACACACACACACACACACACATATATATATATCATCAGACATATTGTCATCCAATAATTTCATGCCGGAATGTCGCGCCCGATTATAATTTATTCGCCACTCCCCCTCGTCATTCGGTTAAATGCAGCAAGCTTATTTTGTGTTTACAAATATGATTAGGCTGTCCCAAAAGACTGTTCATAATGCCAAAAGCGCAACGTCAAACTTATTCTAACGGGAACTGCCCAATGGCACTCTTCTCCAATACCAGCGTTCATGGCGCACGCCGTATACGCTGCTCCGTTGGTCGTCTGCTACAGCCGTTCGCGGCGAAGCACAAAAGACAATTCTCGCTGCCCAAACAGGGGATACGCAATAAAGAAATATATCATATACGTGGAGAACGCATTCAGTAAGAAAATTTGGCCTCGACTGTATTTTTTATTTCCCGACGCGCAGCCGAATGCGGCCGCTCTCGAAAGTGTGTGGGGGTGAGCGAATTGCATACTTTGCCCCTCCACTTCTGTACAGTGGAGGGCAGTGCCCCCGCCCCCCCCCCCTCAGGAATATACGCTCATGCGCTGACCACCATCAACTCTATTCTGAAGTTGCTTTCACCTCTCAGGACATGTAATGCCATTCTCGTTCAAACCGCCCTGCGAGCACAAATGAAACTCGTGCAGCATGGACAATGTGGTGCCGCGAATCGCAGAGTAATGCGTCTTGAACGCCGGTGCCACTTTATTATTTCTGGTGCAGACTGCCGACTCGGGGATGTGGTGCTATGTGTCATAAAGTTTATCTTCTAATGTCAAAAAAAAAAAAAATTCGAAGTTTCGCCCGAAAGTCGAAGCACCGATTGCGCTAATGAATTAGTGGATAGCTGTACGAAGTTAGGATAGTACATTTAGCCTGCATATAAGCTTGTAAACATTCGCTTAATCATTAAATTAACAATAATAAAATTTGTAAGCGGAACCGAACAAGGACGTAGGAAGAAAGAGACAGACATAGACAGCGCTGTTTTGTGTGTCTGCTTTTTTCTGCGTCCTCGTTCCGTCGCGCTTACACATTATATCATGGATTCAAACGAACAAGCCCGCTAAGGTGTTCTAATTTAACCAGCACGGTGTCACGCGCGCATAGGTAAACATCAACACATCTCGCTCGATAAGCGCGGAAACTCGCTGTCAAAATTTTGGAGCGAGGCATCGCGGCAGCAGCAAGTGAAGTGACCTTCAGGCATCTCTCGCTTCAGCGCGAACAAAACGTCGAAAGCACAGCGCATACAAAGCTACCGACACTACACGTACTCTGTAGACATCGCAGATCGCTTTGAATATCGTCACGTGGTAGTGACGGTGAACAAAACAGCAATACGGTGGAATACAAAACTAGCTTTTATTGGGCGAACCTGTGCCCACTAAAACAGGCTACACTTATAGCACAACGATAGCGGCGAACACCGTCGGCGATAGTCGGAAATCTGGTCAGCGGGTCAAGCGCGTCGGCTTTTATAGAGCAGTCGTTGAATGTTCCAGACTAATTGTTCGAACCCACGTGCCTTCCACAAAGTTCTACACCATTCGCCTCAGGTGATGAAATCAGATAACATAAGGTTCGCCGACAACAGACAGCGGATAGAAGCACCGATAACGTTCCAGAAACTTCGGGTATATGCAGGCGCGTCCCACGCTGTGCGGTTACATTTGTTAGGCGGCGAAACGTGGTTGCCCGATAAAGATAAGTACACGTATCAATATGATGGCCGCGCGGGCGGCAACCTTACAATTGCTAGTAAGTACAGCGGGGAGTGGCACTTTCGGAGGCGCCAGACGTTTGCGCACATGCGCTAGTAAGAGCGGGTGCGAGAGAGAAAATGTGGCGGCTTTTGCTCCTTGAATATATGACTGCCTAGTCACTACGGAGAAGTTTCTTAGCGCGTGTTGTATGCGATTGTCCTTAGGCGTACTGGCATTGCGGAGTGGGGTCAAGTTTGTTTACGCTCAGACGCTGGCTGCCGACACGGCGGAACAGGTGAAAACATCACAGATGCTTCCGTGGGAGCAGCAAGGAGCGTGGAAAAGGCCGCTCCGCATATATTGAAAATCTAGAAGGCAAAGCGCCTTAGCAACCGCGGTTGAACGCGAGTGGCTAAGAGGGCGCCAGTGACGCTCGACGCCCCTGCAACCACAATAAGGATACTGCCGCGGCCCCCTAGCGCGTTTTACGCTAACTTAACCTAACCTAACGAGGCCGAGATAAAGACAATAATGCTCGCGACGTAACCGTTGTAAGAATACCATGCACCACCCTAACGGCTTCTGAACTATCGTAGCCTAACCGAACGGTAACGTAGCCCAACATAAGCCAATAACCCGCACCGCGTAACTGCTGTGAGAATACGCCGCGCCACCCTAACGCCCTTTAGGCTACGCTGACGTAACCTAAGCTAACCTAAAGCTAAGCTAAGCTGACCTAACCGAACATGGACGAGACGCAAAGCCAATAATTCTCACGGCATGTCTTCAAGCGTGGTTGCTAAGGGGCTGTGCGTTTATTTCACTCATAGGGGACCACTCAAATGTGCTCCTGAAAAGTCCAGAAGAGCAGGTGCAGCCTCCACTACGGCCCTATCGCATTACGGGAAAATAAGTAATTTTTCTTAAAGGTAGAGTGCTGTAATGCGCTACAAAGTTAAAATCCAGCCTGACTGACTCAGCATCAGCGCCGCACGCGCCAGAAAGTCTGTTCGGCGCACCTTCACACACAGTGATCACCAAATAGGGCGTCAGTGTCCGCTGCTTCACCTGTTTCACCGCGCAGGAAGCCAGCGTCCGAGGGTAAACTCGACCCCAGTCCGCGATTCCGGCAAGCCTAGGGACAAACGCATGCAACACGCTCAAAGAAACTTCTGCCCCGTTGTGCCTAAGCAGAGTTACATATTGAAGGAGCAAAGGCCCCAGATTTTCTCTCTCGCGACCGCTCTTACTTGCGCAGAAACGTCGGGCGCTTCGAGAGATGCCACGCCTTGCTTTACCCACAAGCAATTGTTAAAAATTTGGAGGACGCTTCAGATTCGCCATTAAGACTGGAACGCGACAGCGTTAATGACCCCTTACTGCTTTTCATGCTTCCCGGCAACTGCAGCTTATGTAACCGTAACGTTTCCCGGGAAACGCTGGTTGCGAATGCTGTGCAGGAAGGCGAGGTTTTTTTGCGGCCTCTTGCGTGGGCCAATTTCCTGTTATTGTTTCGCACTTTTACATTTCAGTCTGAGGAGAACTAACAAAGGACACGAGCTGTGGGGGTTTTTTTTTTCATTACACCTATTTGTGGACGGCCGTTCTCAACATTGCGAGGAATAACTTTGTACAGAATGAAAGACAAGGTATGAGCAACTTTGTTCGTAGATAAATGGTTTGGTATGCGTGATTCGGAATTTGGTGTGAAATAATTTTTTCCTAGGGGACGTTTGACGCCAGACGCCGGATTTTCTGCGGCACGGGCTCCTTAACGCTGTCGCGTTAAAATGCACGCGGGCGTCCACTGTGGCCACGTCGCAGATTGCTTTCAAGACACACGAGCGCCGGCAACGCCTACCTACAAAGTCCGCCAAAGGTGTCTACTGCGGCGGCCGCGATTCGCCTGGCCAAGGCCGTAGTAGACGCCACGGTTTTCTCCACTCTGTACAGAGCGGCGGGCGAGGATTACATCGAGGCACCCTAGTAACCGCCGGAGAAGAACGTCCCTTCTCCCCTGCCTGACCCTCCTGCCTCGCGTGCGACAGGCGAGGGCACGCATTCGGGCCGCGTTCCTCGATTGCACCGCGTTTGCCGGATCACCCTCACATGCTTTGACTCGCACATATTGTATACGGCGCGCGGCAACGGTTTTATCGCCATTGGACTTTATACGCAACCTCACGGCGACGCCGACGACATACATGCTCCTGGTGTGTCCGTATAATTGCTATCGCAATGGAAACAACCAAATGGTAATGGGGCCAGTTCGCTTTGGCTGCTCGCAGAGTTTAGAAGGGCCATTCGCGGTACCCAGTTCGGGAGCCCCTCTGCCATATGTGTAAGGTACAAGTATTTACCAATGGTGCTTTGCATCTGCTCGTTAGTGATCTATTTATAGACCTGTTTGGACAGGAACCTGAGATCACTCGGGGCTGTCTTGTAGTCATTAATTATCTCTAATTCGCAGTGGTGTATATGTCAAAATATAAAAAGAAGATTTGTTAGAGCTTAGCAGGAAGCTTTATCTCGCTTTGGACGAAAGTATGCGGAAGAGTAATCTTTATTCCCAGCAGATTTATCGGTACAAATACTGAATAAAATATGAAGCGCCGATCACTTTTGTTTGGCTAAGTCTTTCGAAACAAGCTCCCAACGGAACCAAAGGCTGTCGTCATTGACATACCCTTCACGTTCCAATTCATCTAAGACAAATGAGGACGCTCCTCGCAAATGAAAGCTTTGGTGAGTTGAATCCTCAGGCCTTGCATAGTAATTCAGTTCACCCGAAATTCCTGCCACAATCTGGCGCTGTTTATTTTCCCGTTGATGTATAACGGTCAGCAGAATATCCTGACTAAACGGCCACTCAAACTCGTCGATCACACCTTTGTGGAGCTGAAGAGTAGCATGTAGTAGCACATCATCTCCTTCTTTACTAAGCTCAACTCCGGGTGACACGTGATAGCCGGAAATATAAAGCTTTTCACAAGGGCAATAAATATAGCCATTTGAAACTGCACTCTCTTTCACTGCTTTGAATGTTTTTACAGAAAACTCGTATAGCTTAACATGAATTGTATTTAAGGCCAGTTCTTTTTGTTTACTTAATGCCCTCGACCCATCTTGCTGCGCAACATCGTGTGATTCACCAATCCCAGCACCACTTTCTGACAAATTTCTGCAGATTTTTCTCGTGGCATCCTGCAACTCATTTCTAAATGTTTCTTTCAACGTATTGGCACCTTCGCAAACTTTCTTGAGCACTACGCTATCAACCACCAAGCATTCTCGGAGTTCCTCTTGCAACGTATTAGGCGGATATGCTTTCAGTACGACTGTTCGTTTAGTGTCTTCTGGAACTTTCCTCGGTGCTTCATTCGAATTACTTGTAATTTCTGCATGTTCATGCAGTTTTTCACCATGACTAGCCACAGCTTCCTGGAGTGCTCCTGAGGCGGATAAGCTAGCTGCAGTTCGTAACGCATTGTTCTCCAGTAGGTTATTTCCTGTTGATATCTCTAGCAGTGTTTCTTGCATTGAGTTCATCCAATGTGAAATCTCATTCAGATGATGGCATTGGGAGTTATCACTAATAAATTGGTCCAACCTGTCTTTCAGTTCACCTACTCGCTTGTCTAGGCTTGCCTTCAGAGCTCTAATAATTGCCTTTTGGTCACTGTCTGACCCTTCTGGAATTCTAGACATCAGCGACAACACGTAATTTTTGCATCTGCTCTGGAGATGGGCGCACACGTCACTACGTAGTACGACCATTGAACATCTAGGGCATGGCGTAGAGTGGTGGCGACATTTTCCAGAAAAATGTTTGTTGAGGTCTGATACAGCTAAAACCGCGTCGCAACCACGTTCCTTGTTCCAGCACTGTACCTGGAAGAAAAGAAAAACTTTTTGAGTAATGTGCCATGTTAGCCGAAGCTGAATATATTGCAGCGTAGATTTCCTAATGCATTGCAATACGCCTTCAAAGTGTGTCCAACATTTCAACTTTTGGCTAGGGCGGTTAGGCGTGAAAAGGCTGTTCAATATTGTTCTCAGCATAATGGTGCTCTGAATTCGAAGGGGGAAATATTTAATGAGTCAAAGCTCTCACGCGGACATGAATAAAGGTTGGTACAAAATATTCACCATACAGCAATCAAATTGGAACAGAAGAATACAAATGAAAAAGAAACGCGAAAGAATTTTGATGTGAACATAAGTGACAAGCGAAAATGAATAGAGGCACAGTTCCTACTTGAAATCGCTCTAACAATTGTTTTTTCGTGTGAAGAGAATAGTTATATCTGTCATTAAACTTTAATGATTTTTCATGTTTGCCTAAGGGGTTTTGTTGGCGCAAGGGCCAGTTCTGGCCAAAGAGTGACAAATACACGGTGCGCTTTGTTAGCAGTGGTACAAGAAGTTGAGGATAAAACACGGCTATAAATGGACCTAAAACCATTCCAGTAAATATGTGCGAAGTGTACATGCACTGATTGTTGTGTTCACATAGGAGGTTGGGGCCTAGTACTGCACTAGGGTGGCCAATCCTGCTCTGGTGAGGGAGTGTGTTACTGGTTCTTGTCACCGGAATCAGGCCACACTCCAGGCCTGCTTATGCAATTTTATCAACACGCGGATTTTTTTTAATCCGGTGGAAACTTGCGCGGCACCGGGATTCAAACCACGGACCTCTTGCACGCGAGGCGGGTGTTCTTCCTCTACGCCACCGCTGCACTTAGAACACATCTACATAGGACAGGCAGTGACTGCGGATCCGGATCATGAGACTGAAATAATCAGAATAAGAATGGGCGGGGGTGCGTTTGGAAGGCATTCTCAGATTATGAACAGCAGGTTGCCTTTATCTCTCAAGAGAAAAGTTTATAACCAGCTGTGTCTTACCAGTACTCACGTACGGGGCAGAAACCTGGAGGGTTACGAAAAGGGTTCTACTTAAATTGAGGACGACGCAACGAGCTATGGAAAGAAGAATGATAGGTGTAACGTTAAGCGATAAGAAAAGAGCAGATTGGGCGAGGGAACAAACGCGAGTTAATGATATCTTAATTGAAATCAAGAAAAAGAAACGGGCATGTGCAGGACACGAAATGAGGAGGAAAGATAACCGATGGTCATTAAGAGTTACGGAATGGATTCCAAGGGAAGGGAAGCGTAGCAGAGGGCGACAGAAAGTTAGGTGGGCGGATGAGATTAAGAAGTTTCCAGGGACAACATGGCCACAATTAGTACATTACCAGGGTAGTTGGGGAAGAATGGGAGAGACCGTTGCCATGCAGTGGGCGTAACCAGGCTGATGATGATGATGATACATGTACTGAACTATGAAAATGACAAGTAAGGTGCGATATAGTCATAATATATGTTCCGAAGTGATCAAAAGGTAAATAAAGACTTAACCGGGCTTACTCACACGCAGGTAAGCCCGGTCTCGTCGTCAATGACCTGGTATAGCTTCTAATAGTCAGTTTGCTGTCTGATTTCATTTTGGTGCTAATACATGCATAAGCGCTCTGCTGGGAGATTATTCCGTCCACATTACTGAGTAGGTGTTTCGGATCGTCAACTTTGTCGAGGAACTGGGGTCTACAGGTGCTGTACGCCTTATGAAGCCCACCCAGTTTTTCAGTAACTGCGTGAACGTCTGCGTTTCTCCGTCCATGCAAGCATGCCTCAATATCCATAGGATCTGAACATATGCCCATTTTTTTTAGATTTATTTCTAGGTTTGTAGGCTACATCATCATCTGTACTACGCGCCAATAATTTGGCCACAACTTCGTGCGCGTCCGTAAACTATCGATAAATATGGGCGTATTAAGGGTATTTGGGCTGGTCCAGCTGCTACGAGCAGCTTTTTCCCCCCACTTTACCCCCGCAAAGCTGTATTTAGTTTTTGTGGAAATAAAGCACACACACACACACACACAAAACACACACACACAAAACACACACACAAAACACACAAAACACACACACACACACACATACACATACTGTTGTACGATTCGTCCCATCTCAATGCGAGTTGTGTTGACCGCTCCCCATATGGCCCACATCTGCCTGTAAAGTTGCACATCCGGGATGCTCACATGTGTGACAGCCATTATCTTGGGTTGCAGATGTGCTAATACAGATGGGCGATTTTGTTTCTCATTGCAGCATCTGTGTAGGTGTTATTTCTGTACTGTAGCCTTCCAAAAAAGTGTCCGTCGATTACGATACGCCCCCAATGCATGGTTCACTGACGTATTTGCATTTCGCCCACATTGTAATGCAATAGCCGCGGCCGGGATTCTATTCCGCGCCCTTAGGCTTAGCAGTGCAACACCAAGCCACTACGCCACCACGTCGGGTGGCGTGGAGCGACAGCAAGCAAGTGAACAAGCGCGCGAGTTGATACACTGATAAGGAAGAAAGAATAAATGGTCTGGTCCGGAACAGCGCTGTCACTGGCTTCCAGAATAAAAGCCACTGGAAGTGATGCGGCCAGTTGCCTAGACAACGAACCTAATGACGAGATGATGACACATCAAGAAAATAGAGGGGGTATCTTACCACCAAATTAGTATTGAACACGCCAGAGAAATGTCCAGAAGCAAAAAAAGCACCATTCATGGGAAATTTGTCTGCATCTGCAAATTATCTGTCGAAATGACAGCATCGGTCCCCAGACTCCTGCTTGGGAATTCTAAAGGAAGCAAAAAAAAAAAAGATCCCAGGCCGCTTAAGCATATATGGTTTATGAATGCGAAAGCATTAATGTCCAATTGAACAGCGCTGAGCGATCCTTGCAGTTTTGTGCCGCGACTAATGTACCCTAGCGGTACGTGTTGCCCGAGCGAGCAAGCAGCAGCAGCAGCCTGCGATGCTGGCTCTGGAACAGCGCGCCGGATTCTGAGAGCGGGACCGAAGGCGAAGTGGCGTTGCGACGATCCCTCTGCCCTCACGCAACACCGTGGGCGGTAACGGGGCAGCAGGTGGTCCCGTTCACCCGCTTAGCTCCGTCGAGGCGCGCTCGTGACGTCCCAGCCAATGAGAATTTCTCCAGGCGCCGCTCAAGACGCGGCGTCGCAGCCTATGGGGGTTTAGGCGCAATTTCGCTCATACACGCTACACAGGCTGGCTTTCTGGTTCAGTGGGCCATTTCACGAGTTCGCATCAGAAGGGGCCTCAAGCAGTGGCGTAGCTAGAAATATCGTTGGGGGGGTGGGGGGGGTCACTTTGCCGCTCGGCCTATTCCTTATAGAAATTGTCGAGCGATCAAATACATTAAACATTACTAATAACTGCGTTGCCATAGCCAAAGATGCTGCAAACGAATTCTTCAACGCTATGCACTACCAAGACATGTGCAATGTGTAATTTTCATAAAAGAATGTACTCGTTTGTCTCAAAAATTGTGCCCGAAATAACTGATATCAATACTTCTATGTTTTGTGTATATTTAACAAATAAAGCTATTATCACACGAACTTTAGAAATGTATCACTTTCAAACCAGCAAACCAGTGCATGCCGCTGCTATGAAAAATGTAAAGGCCATGAAATGAACAAGTTGAGGACCAATATTTTAATAAAACTGTGTTAGCCTCCCTGCCTTTCTTTCATTTGCAGCTCTCTCTCTCTCTCTCTCTCTCTCTCTCTCTCTGTCATGCAAGAACCTTGTTTACATTTTTGTACATATGCAAGACAAGGGGAAAATCTCAGTGGCGCTGTCCTTTGTTAGAATGTATTGTGCAGGAGCAGCTGTCACCAGTCGTGTATTGTAATGGCTCCGAAATTATAGTCGCAATAGAGAGCACATATAAAAAGCAGAGCGACAGAGGAAATGGGAAAGGCAGGGAGGTGAACCAGAGGGGAAGATCCGGTTTGTTATCCTACGCTGGAGAAAGAGGGGAAGGCGAGGTAAAGTCATAACAAATTAGAGATAAAGAAAGAAAGGTGCATAGACATGCAATCACAGTCGGTCACTGTCGCCGCATACTATCACCGCACAGCACAATAGCACTTTCAGCACTATGAACATCTGTTCTTGCTACAGCTGCTTATCCAATTCTGTTGCCCTTAAAAACTGCAACAGTGCCCTCGTCGCCCCCTGCTGCGATGGCTTGTGATGGCGGCATTTTAAAATAAGTTCCTCTGTAAGAGGTCTTTGGTCAAAGCGCGCTATCGCGTTTGCGAGTGATCGTCTGTGTAAATTATAGCGAGGACAGTCACAGAGAAGGTGTTGAAGAGTCTCCTCGTTACCACAATCATCACATGAGGCGTCGTCGGCCCATCCGATTCGGAAAGCAAAATACTTGGTGAACGCCACCCCTAGCCATATTCGACAAAGCAGAGTAGCTTCGCGACGGCAGAGTCTAGCTGGAATGCAAAGGCGTAGAGGAAAGTCTACGTTGTGCAGCCGGTTGTTTTGTAAACTTCCTGCATTCCACAAGAAGAACGGGATATCACGGCTGAGCATTCGAAGTTATCTAGCGGCATCTGTCTTTGACAATGGTATCGGCTTCTCTTCGTCACCTTGAAGAGCCGACCGAGCCGCGCTATCGGCGGGTTCGTTCCCTATGGTGCCGCAGTGACTTGGAATCCACTGAAATGTCACGTGGTGTTCTTTCTCAGTCAAGGTATGGATTAATTCTCTAATCTCTAATACCAGTTCTTCGTGTTGTCCACGCCGCAGGGCTGACAGCAAAGGCTGCAGCGCTGCCTTCGAGTCACTGAATATCGACCACTTTCGAGGTTGTTCTTGGCCGACGAGACAAAGTGCAGCGCGAAGAGTTGCAAGTTCCACAGCCATCGGTGTCGTTTGGTTACATGTCTTGAAACTGATGGGGGTGGCTGTCGCTGGGAAAACCACGGCTCCAGAGGAACACTGGAGAGTTGCCAATCCATCAGTTTAAATATGTACGTGGTCGGCGTACCTCTCGTGTAAAAGGAGCAGAGTTATTTGTTTAGGAGCAGGTGATGACAGCTCAGGTTTTTTCCCGATTCCTGGTATGGTGAGTTGCACTACAGGTCGAGCCAAACACCATGGAGGAATCGATGGCTTAGTTGCGGGGGTGAAGCCTGATAGGAGTTCTGTAAAATAAAAGAGGGCGAATCAAGTGACACTGGGCCAATGCAAATATATATGACAAGCGGCGCAGTTTATTTAAAAGTAGTCTCCATGAGACTTTAGACATTTGTCCCACAGACTAACGAGTCGCATGATTCCCGTCTCATAGAACTCCTTGGGTTGCTGATTCAAAAAGTCTGTAGCTGACCCTTTCATGTCATCGTCCGACACGAATCTGGTTCCCTTGAGCTGTTTCTTCAAATGCTTCAAAATGTGGAAGTCGTAAGGAGACAGGTCTGGGCTGTATGGCGGATGTCGCAGCGTTTCCCCACTTGAAATTTGCCAGTTTTGCATGAACTACATCAGCGACGCGGAGATGGGCACTGTCACGGAGCAAGATGACCCCATTCCTCAATTTCCCACGTCGTTTGTACTTGATTGCGACACGCAGCCCATCCGACGTTTCACGATATCGGAAACAATTGATAGCCTCTCCAGGCTTAGCAAATTCGATCAATAATGGGCCTTGACGATCGAAAGAAAAGTCATCATCTTTCCAGCAGAAATGACGGCCTTTGCTTTTCTTGGGGGTGGTTAATAGTAAGCTTTGCCGTCGTGTTTCAGATTCATAGTAGTGGCACCATGATTCGTCCCGAGTCACAAGTGCAGTAAAAAATGCCTCACCCTCATCGTGGTACTGGATTAGATCAGTCAAGGCAGCACCGAACCTCTCCGTCTTCTGGCGGAGGTTCAGAATCTTGGGTATCCATTTCGCACACAAGAGCTGAACACCGAGATGTTTATGAATTGTGGTGTGACCCGAACCGTGATTGATGTTCGCACGCCCTGCCGATTCATCGATGCTTATCCTCCGTTCTTGTCTAACCAGCCTTTGCAATTTTGTTGGGGGTTATGGCTCGGTGGCTTTGGCCCGGTCTTGGATTGTCTTTGCAACTTTCACGTCCTTCTTTGAACCGTTTGCTCCAACGCTTCACAGTGGCCAATGAAATGCAATGTTCAACGTACACGGCAGCCATATGGCGACTAATTTCTTTTTGGGAAACATCTTCATCTGTCAAAAACCTCACGACACCATGCTGTTCAACTTTTGGAGTTTCAATTATGTCACACAACAATGTTCAACCCTTGCGTATGCGAGCATTAAAGAACCTTGATCCTCACACCTGCGCGTCCCTTTTGTAAATAAGAGATGCCTCTGTGTCACGTGCATGCCTCGCAGATAATGAACCGAACCATTATTGCGCAGGGTGGGTTGGCTCACTTTCATTTGACTCGCCGTCGTACGTTAGAAATGCAGATACAATGGAATCTACAAATGCGAAGATACAGCTTAATAAAGGGCAAAAACGTGTCACTGGAAACAAAGTTCACTGCACATATACACAGAACGTCGCAACAAGATAATTAAATATACGTATAAGCGATATATCTACGTATATAAGAAAAAGTCACTATGTATGATGCGTCAAACAAGGCATGTAAACATGTTGCACAATCACAGATCACAGCCCCCCCCCCTCCATTCACTCCCCCGATGTATGGAGCGTGACATAAGGCGGCGCGCTTCCTCCCCGCTTTTCTCATTTGCGCACACAAGACTGAGCCACCATTGTCGGCTCACTCATGCGCCTCGCCCTTAAGCTTTCACTCGCACATACAGCATGCGGCGCGCGGTCACTATGTTACCACCCTGGACATTATATGGAACATGAGGGCGACGGCAGGAATGCACCTAGAGTGTCCATATAACTGCTTTCAGAATAATATGAGTACTCGACAACTGAAGCGTCCCCTGACCCATTACTTTCCCCAAAAGAAGTAATAAAATCGAACTTTCACCATGCGACAATTCGCTGCGCCGCAACAGTCTTGTTTTTTTGTTATTGTGGCGCGCGGGGCACTGAAATGAAATAACGCAAAGCATGTTGGCTACCATAAAATGCCTACTTTGGGCACCTAGTGTGGCTACCGAAGGAATATCGAAAAAATAAACGTGAGACGCATGGCGCACAGAGAACTATACACATACTGCTCGGTATCCTACACCGGCGAGACAAAATTTTCCGGAGAGGTTGCGCTTAAGTGAACGCGTTGCAATCCGTCGAGTCCCCGTAGTGATCGCGGCGAGCGACCATGCATTGTTTTTTTTTTCTCGTCTGCTAGCCAGAAAGCGTTCAAAACTCTGCCAGGAGAAAATCCACTCGGCCAGAGAAAAACGAACGCGCCTCGAATTACGCCGCGCGGTGGTCGATGCAGCCCGAGGAAAACGCATTTCTCTGGCTGGTTCGGCAGCCCGCAAGTAGCGAGAACAAACAAAAAGAGGCTTAATGTGTCCTCGCGAATAGAAGTCCAAGTAGAAAAATAAATAAGAACGTAGCTTTGCTGCCCTTAGTGTCTTGACATGGATGCCTTGGCGCAGAGTAAAAAAAAGGTGGATATTTTTTTTCTGTGACATGACGGCACAAATGAACCACCACGACGATTCGTCTCATCGGACCTAGCTGCGTGCTTTGTCAACTTGTCTAATAGTGTGTTGATTTGGCTTCTCCCGTAGTACGGTGCGATGTACGTCTTTAGAAAAGTAAACGCACCTTTGGCCTCATGTTTATAACATTAAACCCACGTGGATTCGGCATTGAAAATCTAAAGCACGACTTTGGAAATATCAACGCACCTTTCGCATCAGAAGTTTGAGAACTTTATACCCATAAAATTTCAGAATTGAAATCCAAGCGCTCCCTAGATTTCGCGGCCTCCGCAAGATGCCGCGACGAGCCCACTCGCCTTCCAAAGGCCTTTGAAACTTTGTGCTCGGATGGAGCTCCTTGCGTTACGATATGAGACTCTCGGTCCATGGGCGTTGCCTCAAAATCCAGCCTGATTTCGCAATGTTCACTTCAAAATGTCTTTTTGAGCATGAAAAGGACATTCTAGAGAAAATCAAGGTTGATTTCCGGCGCCGGGGGTAGTTTTGGTCGGCGGCGCATGACAGCACAAGAAATTTCGGGGGGGGGGGGGGCTGAAGCTCCATAAGCCCCCCCCCCTCCACTGGCTATGCCCCTGGTCTCAAGGAAGGATGACGTGCACGTGCGTGCGTGATCCACTGCTCCGTCCTTGCATAAAACATCTACTTGTCCCAAGCCTAGGAACCCACGGTAGGGGAAGTGGCAACCACAAATCTTAACTTTCGCAATCTTCGTACTTGCGTTAAGTCAACAGGCTGACGATAAGGGAAGCAGCTACACCCCCTGCAATGACAGTGCACGTGTTGTCACTTTATTCATGCTGCTCACCTTTCTGCTTAATACACTGAAGCATTAGAAGGCGGCATAAGGTCTGCCAGCTAGGCTCTGCAAGGTAGCCTTCTCCAACACCGCCCCTCCTCCTCTTCGGAAACTATCTGTGCGCTGACTGTGGACAAAGAGATCCTGCACATAATTGCTTGAAAATTCACGTGAGTGTTTTGGGGTAGACTTTAACGACGCCCTCAACACGATCGGCCCGTGTCAAGCACTACACTACTCCGTCGCGCACAGTCCGCATGCGAGGCGGCTAGAAATTACCGCTTGTCTATGATGTGGTTCGGGCTTACTTTCCAATAAGCATCATTTATAATACAGCGAAGCTGTTTGTGTTACTAGAAGGGTTAAAAAAAAGCTACGTGCTTAGTTTCCCGATTATTTTAGAGAAAAAAAAAGGACAACACTGAAGACGTTTATAGATTATTTTACGGAGAGCTGCTGGGCTACTACGGTCAGCACGAGGAAGAAGAGAGGGGCAGCAGAGGGTTTACGAGACAACAAAGACAATTCATCTGTATAAATGTAACCCTACCTGCATGGTCCAATTGACCGAAGTATATCGTACATAAATAAAGTAATAAATACCGGCCAACAAGAAATCCGCGCACCCTTCACCACTTCCGTTTCGGCTAACCGACGGTGGTCGTTCTTACAGTGAACTGTTCATGTTGTTCATGCACAGTGAATGTATTCACTTGCTTGTATTCTTTCTTCTGTGTCCTGGATAACGGCTTCAGTGCTGAACACCGCGCTCATCTCATCCGGTCAGCTCTCGGTTAGTGTAGGATGGGGCCAGCGAAACAGAAACGTATCGCGGATAGTGTGCGCGGAAAATAGGCTACGACGATGGATCAATGTCGTTGGGATTATGTTTCTGCCACATAGCTTTCCCATGAACGTCGAGGTAAATCGTCAGGGAATTTTTTTTTATTTATTTAGAGACTACCGCAGGCCACCAGGAGGCCCCAGCAGGAGTGGATATAAATGCATTCAACTGATACAAAAATACTTGCAATTCAGATGGATCAACAACCGTGTCGAAGTGACTGAAGAACGAGTTATGCGCTGAATCTCAAAATATCTACGGATGTGGAGTAAGTGTTCAGTTGTGAATAACTCATGCTACAAAGAAGTGGGAAGACATTGGAGTGCTCCTCACCGCGCTACGTAGGATGGTATTGTTTATTTGGTTCGGAAGCATGCGCTTATCTCCTGCCTCTGACCGCGTCAAGGGCCGCGGGACCAAGAGAGGTTAGAGAAATGCTAAAGGATTTTGATGATGATGATGATGGTAATGATGATGATGATGTTTAGTGGCGTAAGGGCAAGTTGTGGCCAAAGCGTGCCACGCAAGTAGGGATGTCGTGCCAATGGTTTGTGAATGAGATGGATAGGTGAATTGCGATAGGTAGACGTTACTTGGCTATAAAAGGGCCTAAAGCTCAGTCGCTGTAAACAGCGTAATGTACAGGTATTCAAATAATGGCAATAAGAAATGGTGTATCCTGTGATCATACAAGTTACATTACTAAATAATTATCTACTAAGCTATATGGTAGCAGCAGCACTCGTACCTCACTGGTGAGCCGTTCAATACAAGGGCTCGGAGGTTCGTACTTTACTGTAACATTATCGCAGCAGCATCCTATAATGGGAGGATGTGCTACGTATACCTTGCGCTGATAATACGGAGCGTCCCAAGATCGCGTAAAAACGCTAAAACTGACTCATTGTCGAATAGTGGATCAATGTCTAAAACCATTGCCGGATGGAGGGGAATATGCTGATTGTATGCAAGGGCAAAGTACCGTTTTCTTTGAATAAAGGGAAAATCAGACATCCACCCGTTCGTAGCAATTGCTACAAAGGAAACCCATACGGGTTCCTCGAAAGGAAAGCCTCATAGTTGAAGAAAAATTCGTCCTGGTCCGGGACTCGAACCCGGGACCACCGCCTTTCCGGGGCAGCCGCTCTACCATCTTAGCTAACCAGGCGGCTAGCAGATGGCAGGGCGAAGTCGAATTTGTCGACAACACGAAGCAAATGCAAGAGTTTTGCATTTGCTTCGTTGCAATGTTGAGTTTGCAATTTCAGTTGAATTCAATGTTGAGATTGCAATGTTGAGTTTCTCCTTCCCGACACATTAACAAGACATGTAGGACCGTTAGCGTCTTGCCGCATTTATCGCATACAGGAGGATCCTTACCGGTTAATAAGTACGAGTGAGTGCTATACGCATGGCCTATCCTGAGACGGCAAAAAGTAACTTGTTTGTCGAATTTTTGTTGTTCGTGGCCAGTTTCCTACGTTTGGCTAAAAAATTTGCAGGATGCTTACGCTTCGCCTTTGAGAGTGGAAGGCGATAGCATTCAAAGATCCCTGACTGCTTCTCACGCTTCCCGGCAACTGAAGCGTATGTAAACCGTAATCTTACAGGGCCTTTCACCAGACCCCAGAGCAAATTTTGGTTATACGCTGGAAGTTGTTACGTGTCCTCACTCTCAGACAAAGGTACACCCTTTGGGGTGCGTATCTCCCACACAACAATAATCTTCATCTGCCTTGCTTGCGTTTCCTTTCTTGAAAAAAACGCGCCCGCTACTTTCCTGTCGGGAATGTTCTGTCATGCTGATAACGCGCATGCCGTTCGCACTGTTAAGTACCGGGATCGCAGAGTTGAAGAAAGGAAATGCGGACAAGACAGATGACGATTATTGTTCTGTGGCAAGATACGACCCAAAGGGTGTAATTTTGTATTATAGTGCTCTAGGGAGCGTTCTGCCGCCAAAGTGCTTCAAATCGGCTCATTAATAGCCGAGATAGAAACATGTCAGTGCCGCGAATGCATGGTTTCAGCAGGTGGGCTCCACTGCCAAGGAAGACGCTCTCTCCACTCACCCTGTCTAGCCTTCGCAAGCGAAATTTCTTCCCGGCGTTCTCTCATACCGGACCTCAAGGATCGCGTGACGCATACGTCACAGGCCACGCCTTCATCATTTTTTCTCCTCGCTTTCTTTTTTTTTTTTTGGCGCTACGCACTTCCGCTGACGGCGTCGCGCGCGAGATGTTTCGTTCGCGCAGCGCACGATTTTGCGCGCTTTGAACAAGGAAACATGACTAGCGATATAATGAAGCGCTACAAGAATACTGAGGCAGAACAAGCGGATCGCAGAGCGTGATCACGCGCTAGAACACGGTAGAAAATGGCATAGTTTCGGTACCTGCGCACGTGACCGCACGACCGCAGGAACAAGCAGACGAAGCGGAAATACATCTCTCGTGCCTCGCTGCGAAGTAAAAGAAAAAAAAACACGCAGACATTCCGTTTGTGTGTTTTATTATTTCTGTAAACTTCAATTCGTCAATGCAAGCAACAGATCGCACAGATAACAGTTGTCTTGAATAATTCTTGAAGTCACGTGTCACCATGAGCGACGTCACAGGTGCAGGCACACGAGTACGTCGTACTCCGGCTTGAAGCGCGGCGGCCCCGAAGAGAAGGAAAAACGGCGTTCGGTTTGAAGTTTCAGATGTTTCCGCGGCGCGTAGCGATGTAGTACTTTGCAGACATGGTCGTTATCGCGCAATGTATGCTCTGGGCTTGTCAGCTCAAAATGGCCACACCTGGTGAGGGGCCCTTTAATGCCTTGAAGGCATGCTTCCCTCTGCGATTTAGTCGAGAGATGCAAGTGACACTTTCAAGCTTATGCTTTCTTGATTGATTTGCTACTTTCGACATTCATGATGACAAATACGAGCTGTCATTGTGGTACATTATGTAATATAGCAGTCAGCTGCTAAGGTCAGATCTTAGCTACGATCCTCGCAAAGTGCACTTTTTCGAGCATGCGCAGGACAAATTAAAGAGACAACGCTTTCATAGCGTTGTCCCTTTAATTTGATCCCGAAAAAAATAAGCTGATATTTACGATACTAGGAATTGCGAAATGTGAGCGTATCGTGTTTCACAGCGGCCGCCAAACCTACGCCCGCTCACCTAACATGGGCGTCTTGCGCTGGAGTTTGAGGTATAGTAGCGGCGCCTGGTGGCAGCACACGAAACATTATCTGGGTAGTACCGGCTTGGGTAATATTGAGCCATGGCTGTGGCGAAGCACGTTTCTAGCCCGAGTTTTGCGTCGATTCGTACTTTTTTCTGCCCTGTTGCGAGTGCGAAAAGGCTCGTCACTTCTCACAGACCACGCCGACCACGCTGCGAGCTAGCCGCAGCTTGTAGCTTAACGAAAACGGACTCTCCGTGAGACGTAATGCTAGAAGCATAAGGAATCCGTGACGCCAAATCCGGAGAGACCTAGCTCAATCTCAAAAAAGCGTCACCATCGTTACTTCTGCGTGGTGGGCTGCCATGAACAAGGCCTGAATCCCAACATCAGATTCTACCGTCTCTCTTCAAGGCCTCACGAAGCGGAGCGTCGGGCGCGCTGGATAGCTGCAATTCGTCTCGTTGGGTAAGCGAAACTTCGCGCCATGCTGACAGCTTCGCCTGTCTTGAAGCTTGCTTATCTGCGTTGCAAAATTCCGTCTTTGCACCTACAGTGCCGACGGGAGACCGACATAGCAGCAGGAATGGCTGGCGATTCAAGATTCGAGACCCGGCCACAGCGACAATTAACCATTCGACTGGTGCGAAGTGGTGACGTGACCACAGGTGTGTGCAAATGAGCACAAATGGTCAGGCTGATTCGGCGACAGTTCACTACTCCACTGCGAGCAGCACAGGTTAGAGAGTTAAATGTGCTCATCCTTGACCTCAAGCCAGCACGTTGAGGCAGCGCAACAAGGTAGTATTGATTGCAGCACATCGATGTTCGAGCGCTGTCGTTAAAAGCTACATCAAGTGAGCAGCGCACGAGCTCGCGCAGCAGCGCGATTCGCACGTACGTTACTGCGAGCCCATATGCATTGCATCAGTTATTTATCAATTGCTAAAGGGTCAGATGACCGCTAGTACATTGCAAGCATAACTACTTGTCTAGCGGCATGCAGTCAACAAAGGTTACAGGAGGCCCGCCGTTTTGCGGCATGTGGAAATACCGCTGCCGTCGCGGCGCGTACGATCGTGCGCTCGAGCAGTTCCGTACACATGATGTCTGCTTATCGCTGCTGTGACTTCATTTAGAGCAAGCATTTCCTCGCGTTTGTGCGCCTGAATCTAGCAGCGTGCAAACCGCACCTGAAGTTAAACTTCGTACGCGACTCGCTTCACTTGCGATTGACACCGCGCTGAAACTTCGCCGCTTATTTCTTGAACGGCGTACACGTATTCGGCGTTGCATAATTTATTGCCTTTACGCAGCGTGCCACCCCTGAAAAAATATTCGACGCCCGATATTCGCTGCAAGCCGCGGTACAACAAAACCGAAAGTGGCGGGTCCACATTGTAAATGTGCTTTCCGAAGCAGACGACCGAGCTTTAGTACTACCCAGTTCAGGACAGAGGGCGCTTTTTAGCACCATTTTCGCAGCGCCCCCTGGGCAATGCAAGAGCCCCATACCCTGTAAACGGCATGATAACCGGTAGGGCGGCTTCCATTTCCCCACCGTTACGTTCTCGCCGCGCTGGCCGGACTAATTTTCCACATGTGCTGTTATCAAAGGATGCTTGACAGTAAGACCTGGTCCTTCTGAATAGGTCGCGAAAAGCGTGCCGTAACATATCGCCAGATATCTGTTAGCGGTACACGATTGAAACGCGACTAGGTGAGGGGGGGGGCAACAACAAACTAGAAAATCTATGCGAAAAAAAATATCGAAAATTTGAAATCAGATTGTGTACCGCCATACGAGTAAATATTATGTTTCAAATGTGTTTGCTGTACTAAAACAACACATGCTAATTTTTTTTTCGCAACTTATTAGTTCGTTTTTGGGGACCTCGACCAACCAGTGATTCTGGCGCAAGACTTGGCAACAGTGTGCAAACCAGCTATTACGTCGTGCGGAATAGCCTCGCTCACTTCACCGCAGCGGTTTGATCCGAGATTTTTTTTATTTGCTCACGTATTTTTCAAAGTGTGGCGTGCAGTTGACTTCAAAATTTTGTCTGACCTAGAACACGGTATTCATTGATGAAAGGTCTGAGTCCAGGTTTTTTGTTATCGTGCAAGTTCTCGCTGCGGAATCCTTCGCAGTTAGTGTCGTCGTGACGTTAAATGCGGAACGCTCCGCGAAGAAACGTCGAGCTATGTTCCTTAACACAGACTGAGTGTCCAATGGGCAGCAAAATTAGTAAGTCGAATGCTTTCTAAAACATGATGCGAGTCAGTGTTGTCTTGTCTGATAAATGTTGGACATGAATGCATGTTGTCGCGCGGAATTGCGAGCGATTCTGTGAAAAGGTTTCGCATATTTTGCTATACATTACGACTATGTGCTGGCCATAGTAATTTTCATCCATTGAAGCATCTTTTGTTTGGACAAATATATTGGTTGTATCATTCTATATGAAGAATAGTGAAGCTGTTTTTTAAACCTTTCTGGCACTGTATTTATTTTCATCATGTTCGCTCACCTTCATAAGGAACCTACTCGAGCAATTGCCTTCGATAACAGCCCAATTATGTTCACATTTAGGCGAACGCCACTCCAATATTTTTATGACACGCTGGCGTTTTAGCTGAGGCGAGTCGCAAGCTCGCATTAGCCTCCAAAGAAAAATAATTGTTGGCGCAGCAACCGAAATGCAGGTCGCTAATGAAATTCAAACATTCGCGACCAGGCAGCATGAGATCTTGACGTTACTGCGATTTCCGGTTGTGACGATTCCCCATTGTGTGATTTCCGATTCTGACGTCACTTTATGTTTGGGTTGCTGTTAGTTGAGCCCCGATATGTGGAGGGCGGCGGTTGCACCGAACAGCTGCCATGAGCAACGACTTAAGAGGAAAAAGCGAAATCAGAAAAGAAAAATTAGTATAACTCAAAGGGAAGCTCATTACTTTTCGAAGCAAGATAAGGATGCTTCGAAGATAAGGATGCTAAGATAAGGACGCACCTATAAGGCCAGATATAAGCAGGAAGAAGACGCATGTGCTTGCTGTGGTAAGGCTGGGGAAACGAAGGAGCACCATGGAGCATGTTTTGTTAGAATGTGAAGACATGTGCCCAGCGGTCGACTCAGGCATTACTGGCATGCATCCTTGAAGCCTTTTGGTTTAGCGAGAGCAGGGGAAAAGTAAAAATGTCCGCAATAGACATTAATAAGAGGCGACTGGACGACTGGTGGAAGAAAATAGGGAAACAAAAAACGGAGGCGTACAAAAGCAAAGTTCACAATAGGGGGTCAGAAAATGTGGTTGTGGAAGTTCGTCATGTTTGTTTTTTCTTTTTTTTTAACCTAAGTAGGACATTAGGCAGCATAACAGCAAGAGCTTGGTGGCGCAACCCACCGCACCGTTGCAAAGGAGATACTCAGAACATCCATCCATCCCATTTTCTTGAGACGTGGGCTTTTATGGAAGCTTCGCTACTAGTTGACACATACCTTCAGTAAAAGATATGCTTCCTTCGCCCTCTTTATACTCGGCGCGAACGAGCGGCGGCGCTCGCCGACGGTGGCAGCACCGTTATAGCGGAGCGCAGCCGCTCCGCGACCATTCATAGCGGCCTTAAGTTTTTTCAACAAGACTCTACGTTTTCCACGACCGAAGTGATTAGGACAGCACGTTACCCTTCTTGACCTTCGCCTATAATTCGTCCCGTAACGAGACCGTTGGCTTTTCACCATTTTACAGTCTATATTCGGCCGCTACCCTTCTTTGCCATTTGGCACACTGATTCCTTCCTCGACGAACAATCCCACTGAATACGCTCAAGACGTCTTTGCCCGGCCTGGCATGGCACGCCAGATTGCCAGCTCACTCAGTCTCAAGTCGCGCAGAATATTGGGTACGACAGCCGACATCGGGACGTTCGATTTGATCCTGGATCCGTTGTCCTCTCATGGACACCATGTCGCCACTTCGGCTTGTCTGAAAAGCTGTTGCCGCGCTACACAGAGCCTTACACAATATTGCGTCAGCTTGGCGATGTGAACTACGATATCGCTCCGCTGGACTCGCATGTCCCCACGGATGTCATGCATGTGTCCCGGCTGGAGCCTTTCTTTGGCGCGAATTAACATCCCTTATAGTTCGGGTCGATACGGCTGCTTTACGGGCGGTGGTTAGGTTACGGCGCAACCAGGAGTGGCGCCGGTCAGAAGACAATTTGACGTGTAGAGGCAGAATCAGTCTCCACAATCATCTTGTTTATGCATCATCGTCTCTCTTGCAAATATCGTAAATACATCTTTATATGCGACTTTGCCTATGTAACAACAGTCAATTCACTGTGCGAAATTGATGTGGATAACATAAACACACGCATTCATTTTCTCGCGTTCTCTTACCTCCCGCCTGAGCAGGTTCTCCAGAGGAAAGTCTCTCCAATCAGCGTCGTCTTCAAGGAACTAGTCCCCGTCCAGTGGGCAGGCGTGTCCTCCGTCGAGTACGCTCTGCTCGTAGCAGCTTTCGCATAGCACGTGTCGACAAGGCAGGAAAACGGTCACTCTGGGCAGCACACCACACGCGTCGCATATTCTGTGTGCAGGAATAGGCTCGACGAAGTGCAACTCTCTCCAATCCAATTCCTCGGTAAAACCGCACAGCGCGTACCGCTTGCCTTGAGAAGCCATGGCGAACGGCGCATACGTCGACTGCGAAACGCCGTGCCAACGATTCTGCGGAAACTTCGAAACGTCGCCAGCGTTCTGTCCTTTAAGCTGTTGCCAAGGCTACTATCACTCTGATAGTGCTACGCCCATTTACTGATTCTTGATGGCGCCGCTCGAGTACTGGCATGGAACGGTGTGGAAATTATCTGCTCGCCTAGCTGCGTAAATTTGGTTATCCACAATCGTATCGCCTTTTTCTGATGGCCTATTCGTAAAGGTCGCGAACGTTGAAACTAAACGCTGTAAAAATGTCCTGAGACGTCAAAATTTTTTAGCATATGCGGTTGTACGTGCCAAATCTACTTTATGCTTAAGATGCGCGCCGTAGTGAGAGACTCCGGAAATTTGGACCACCTGGGGTCCCAGTTAAAAAGCACTTAAACCTAAGTACACGGGTGTTTTCGCATTTCGCCCCCATCTAAATGCGGCCGCCATGGCCGGAATTCGATCCCGCGACGTCATGCTTAGCAGCCAAACACCATAACCAGTAAGCAACCACGGCGCGCCTTAGGACGTCTACGGCTAGCCTAGGATGGAAGCGCGACTACCTGCTAAATAAAGAAACAATTATATTAAGAAAAAATATTGTAAAGACGGTCTGGAATTCGAAATAGTTGAGCGTGAGAACTAACCTAAGGAGCGATAAGTAAACTTCAGGAGCGTGCGCTTGGGGATTGATTGCGAGGGATCTAGAAACGGCTTCAATTCCTTCACTCATGGGAGTTTTGGTGTAAAGGGCAGAGACATCCAAAGTGACTAGAATAGCGCGGTCAGAAAGGATTTGGTTGGCGTTGATGCCGTCGATAATTCGAAGGAAGTGCGGCGTGTCTTGAACAGAAGATGGGAGGGTAGTGGGTATGTTCGACAGGTGGTGATTTAAGAATTTAGATAGTGACTCAGTAGGTGTGTTGTTATTAGACACAATAGGCCGACCTGGGATTTCTGCTCTAAATATTTCTTCGACCGGAACTTTATGTATTTTAGGAAGAAGATAAATGCTGCCTGCTGTTTTTTTCTTGGGCATCATGAAGCGATATTCAGATTGCGTGATTAGTTCCCTGGACCGGAGCTCCGCTATTGTGCTTAACCCAATATTGCTGTAATCTGAAGTTGGGTTAGAGTCAAGTTTTCTGTAATGGGTGTGGTTGCTCAGTTGTTTAGACGCCTCATTCTTGTACTTTTCTATAGGCGAGATTACGATACTGCCGCCTTTGTCTGCTGGTTTTATTACAATATCATTCTTTTTCGCATGTTCTTTAAGGATTTGGTGTTGAGCGGGGGTCAAATTTTTGCGTTTCCGGCAATGCCGCGTTGACTCTAGAATTTCCTTTGATATCAGTTTTAAGTATAAATCGAGGTCTGCCAGCAATATTCAGACTAAAACAGTCATCACCCGCGACATTGCAAGCAAGGAATTTTTGTCGGACAAAAGAAACGTATAAGAAGAATCTGCAGCGAAGACCACGATTATACCCACCACCTAAATGACCTTAAATCAACGCTAGCAGAAAGGAACTATCCCCAAGTTGCACTCGATAGAGCTTATGATACCGCGTCAAGATTGGAGAGATAGTCGGAATTGGCGAAGAGACAGCCCACATTAGAATCTGACAGACCGCCGGCCTTTATAACAAAATATTCTAATGCACTCCCAAACATAAACAACATCCTAAGAAAATACCACCCAATATTATCAAGTAACGAGCGTCTGCGAAAAGCGTTCCCGGATGTACCCAGGGTTACCTATCGCCGAAACAAGAACTTTAAAGACATGTTAGTGCACGCAAAAGTCAGCCAGCAGCCTTCCCCCGTAATAAAAGCATGTTGTCGCCCTAGGTGCAAAACGTGCACGCACCTTCAAAGTGACATTAAAATTAAAAGCACCGCAAATAGTTATACACATGAAGTCAAATCTAGCTTCACTTGCACAAGTACGGATGTGATTTATATGCTTGGATGTTCCTTCTGTAAGAAACAATATATCGGTGAAAGAGGACAATCAACGAACGTCAGATTAAATGGACATCGCGCGGACACAGATAAATAGCTTCCCAAAGCCGTCGCCGAGCGTTTCAACCAACCAGGTCATAACTTTGATGAACTTAAACTCTACATCTTACAGTCAAATTTCCGTTCTGAACGAGAAAGAAAATACAGAGAATCATACCTTATCCATAAGTTCAAGACTTTGCAACCAATAGGCATAAACGTTTCAAAGGGAGCTTTAGAATCTATTCGCTATGCTAAACCTCAAGCTATAGACCAGAACACGATAGCCTCGCACCCAGACTAACCGAACGCATACTCTCGCACCCGGGTTGCCCGGTCGACCGGCGCCATTTTGTACTGGGCTGCCAAAGTGTGATCGCCGGCGACCGCCACACATGGCAAGCGTCAGCTCTAGGACCTTAAAGTGCGGAAATGTGCCTGTTCACGGGGATCCAAAGTACAAGAAGTCATCTGGGCATCATTGCGTCGTGTTTGGATGCCAAAACAACCAGCGCAAAAGGAGCAGGTTGCTTAGCGCTGTTTGCGAAGAGCACAACACACGTAGGGAATCGTGCCGGTGCGGTGTTTTCAGCCTGCACCGATTTCCATCCGCAACGAAGAATGCCAAGCTGCGGCACCGGTGCATAGCTGCAGTGAATAGGAAGAACTACCAACCCAGTGAAAATGCACGAGTGAGTATTCGATCTTTGTATATTTTGGTGCCACGTTCAACTTTGCGCCCTACGAACGTAATATGTGTAACACGCAGGTTCGCTCCGAGCACTTTCTGGACAACAAGCCTACAGAGCAGAATCCCGTGCCGGTGCTTCGCCTTGGCTATAACAAAAAGGCAAGCCTTTTCGTGTTTTCAGTCATGCAGAGCCCTCGACAGTTAAGCGGAACAGTTGAGTTTGCGGTTAGCGATACTTGCAGCTGGTGCACGGCATGACCATTGAGCGTGAACGACAAGTTGTAGGCAATAGAATGTTGCCCTGCTGGTGAGCGTTATTGCTACGAAAGTAAACCGAAGTCAGCTCGTCACGTAGCATGCGTCCACAAAAACGTAAACGACGACTGCTCGTCGCCGAAGGTGTTCGTGCAGCGCGCCTGTCTTTACGAGCTGGTGTTGCAGGTGTCATCGGTGACGAACTCATCTGAGCTTCCTGAGCTTTAAACTGCGCGCGGGCTGTTATGCGGGGTAAAGCGCAAGATTTTTCCGTTCATATAGCGAAGAAAATAAGGTGGTTAGTTATTGTTGTATTTTGTAACAAAATTTTGCTCGTTCTCGCCAGTTTTTCTTTTTTTTTTACTGTTTTCTAAGGGAGCGCCAACAATCCGATATGGCCTCGCGCAGGCGAAACAGGTCTGATACCAGGTAGCTGCAGTTGGTGGGGCTAATTTAATGCAGGTGCGGTTGTTGTATTGTACAAAGGGGTCCCTGATGATGCAGCTTTAAGTAGGGATGGTAATTTTATGTGCCCTGTCATGGTTTTTACAGCAGCTGTACAACACCTGCATCTGTCATGCTCACCCTGTTATACGGGCTTTGACTGCACATGTAGTTGAGCATTATAACTGCTGTAGTTCCTCATTTTCCATTGAGTGCAGGTTTAGTTTCGTATGCTGCTTGTTCGAGTGCTGTAGGCTTGTGTTCTGAATGTTGTACTCTTAAGTGGTTGCACGATACAATTGGCCTGGTGTATTTTTCATTTTGAGAGCACTTTATATCTTCGCAACAGTGATGGGATGGGAAAGAACTACAGCCCTTCTTACTATAACATATATTTTGTTTTCAATGTGCAGGTGGCGCAGGGCAGGCGTCTGCTAATCAGGCAGGCTATAAGCCCAGTCAAACGACCTCACCAGTTGGTTGCCAAACGTGGCCAACCCAGTAGTGACCATGACAAACAAGACCAAACTGAAAGTGCAGAGGACAATGTTCTACGTGCTTTAATAATATATGGCACCAACACAGTGCTGTATATTCCTTCGCAGGTTACGTGCCAAAAATGCGGGGATATTACAGCTCACACGTGTTCTAGCATATAGCGCGCGGTTTGTACAAACGTAATAGCGTACTTGCCCGATGTATTCGCTTCTGCAGCCTGCACAGCACTCAGTGTGGCCATTGCGGACTTGCATTAGGTCTTGAAGTTTGATTGGATCGAGACAGCGAAAATGACAGGTTAGAAAAAACGCGACACACGCCTTCCACCCAGCTGAAAAGCCTAAATTTCGCTTTTGCGCCGGGTCGCATCTCCCGGCGTGGCAGCCCAGACCTGCTGCTTCGCGGCGCTTGGGATAGATGGCGCGACCAGCGCTCATCAATATGGCGGCGCGCTTTGAATTCACGGTGTTCTGGTGTATAGGCAACAACACTTAGTTTGATTTCTTGGTGATTCCCCCCTTTTCTTTTCCCCTTTCGTTCCTTTCTTTTTCTTTTTTGTCAGCCGGCGTGTCAGACGCCCTTGACACGCTGGCTAACGCGCGTGCGTTGACAGATCGGGGTGGGGGCGGGGGGGGAGGGGTGCCCTGGCTTTGACCTTGTACACAGCGTTCCTTTACTCTCAATTCGACACGCTAACACGTTTTCCCTCTTTTCCGCGTCCGGCCGCCTCACGCCCCCTCCCCTTTAGAAGAAGCCCACCTATATATACTGTGGCGAGGAGAGCATATGTCGCCTCGAAGAAGAGAAGTCCACTTGTCGAAACGTTGGCTCCTGCATTCACCTTGTTCACGTTTTGCTCATCGTCTTGAATTTCCGTCTCCCGCATTCCCCTCCTTTTCTCTTAAAAATACGAAGTGATTTGTTTTCCCGATGGTGGGATCGATCACCGGTCCTCAAGAGAAGCAGCCAAATGTTCTACTTATCAGGCAATAATATTTTCCTTCGAATGCACAACCTGGTACCGGCCTTAGGCGACGATCGCACGTATACGCCTATCGCACTATTGCCGACGAACTGATTAAGGCGATCACCGCGTTTGTACCATTGCATTGCACGGCTGCGTGAGAGCACATGCGCGCGGGCCAGTTTGTTTGACGCCAAATACGCGGGAACAAACTGGGCAAATTTATATAATTTGATTAGCCACTTCAAACAAGCTTCGCCTAACATGGATTCCATGGTGTCCGTTTGATCGGTACAATTTTCTGTATTTAGAATATGGCCCGATAAGTTAACAAGCCTCATGAAAGTAATGTGGGGGTGAAAAAAGAACGCAAATGCAAGTTGCTTTTTTTTGCTGTTTTTGAATGTAAAAGTTTAACTGGAATGCCTGCTGCCATCCGCGGTACTCCAGTGGCGGCGCCAAAAGGGCTGCTGAGCTCGAGTTCACGGGTTAGATTGCCGCCAAGGCTGCCGCGAAAGCTCCCGAATACCACGCATTGTTCGTTTGCTCGTTAACGGATCCCAGATGGCCAACATTCATCCCGAGTCCGCCGCACCTGAATGCCCAGAATTTTTTTTTTTTGTAATGATAGTGGTAATTCTGCGTCGAGTGTCCCAGACATGTCGCCCTACTATCTCACATATTTCTTTAAAGAGCGATCGTTATTCGTTGCCCTGCCAAAAGTGATTTACCAAAATAGTTCGAATGATACAAAGTTTATCCCTCGTCGCGTTCAAAGCTAGTTTCCGTGCATTGCATCTTATGAAGATATGACGCATCTATAGTTTTCTGTGTTTACAGTTTGCGCAGGAGCAGCCATATTGCAGTTGCCAACTTCCCTTACATTTAAGGCACTTCAAGAACTCTCAAGAGGGGCGCCCGCGCGGTGCTTCACTTGAGTGCCTACAGCCAAATCACGAGGAACGCTCTGTGTTAGCCCTATTAATACGTCAGAGGAGTGCTCTCGAAAGATGGCGCCTCGGTATGCCTTCGCTCCCAATAACAAAGGCGTGTTTCACTGCACGCTCAATGCGTGGGGTAGTTCTTGTGTCATCTTACTGGTGGACAACTGACATGGTGCCGAGCTACCATACATGTTACCTGTACCACATAAAACGCGTACATGAACAGGGGGCGAATTAGAGGGAATGAGTCATAGTGAGTGGTTGACAAAAAGGTTTTAAATCTGAGAGATAGGATAGTAGCGCCGTGAGATAAAAAAGGCAATCAAAGGATCTAAGGTAGAAAAGTTCAATGTGGCAATAAATAAATCAAAATTTTATCCGGGTGATTGACAAAGCATGCAAGCAAATTTGCAATTTGGCCAAGTTGGTTATGCATTGCTTTGGATAAGCGTGTTGTTTTGTAACATCAATCACTTGCGTTGTAGTACATTAGCTATTTCAAGGCTCGCTAATTGGGCGCATAAACGTTCAAGTGCACTTTCTACATCCCTATGGGCTTTATTTTTGGCGTTCTTGTTCTCTTTATCTGGCGTTGTAGCGGTGAAGCAGCCTCCACATCCCAATATCTTAATACGCATACTTTAAATATAAAGAAGGAAATTGGTGGATTTCTCGAATTTGTAGGAATTGTCAATAAACTTTGTTTCATGCACACAGAAATGTCGTCAGTACGGAGCTTCACTTCTATGTAGGGCGAGGTTTTCCCTCAATGCAAGTTCTGTTGCAATTTTTTTCTCTTTAAATTGACTTCCTTGTCTCCAACTTCTTCGATTTCCTGATCCCGACTTAGTCTTCAAGGCGATGCCCAGCGAGCTATAATTCTATACGGGATTTCCTGCGGAGACTTGCACCAGCTTAAAGTTGTGACCCTTTGATTTTGTTCGTATTTCTTGGTTTGTTTAATATTCCCAGCTCCTGCTTAGGCTTGCCGTGCTCCTGCTTCCCGTGCTATGCTTCCCGTGTAACTAACTTGCTCACTTCATTGTGCCTCAACGATCCTCGCTATTAAATGTACTCTCAGGTACACTTTTGTTCCATTTATTTTCTTCTGTATGTCTGACTACTTTGTCCGCAGATTTTTAATGCGCAAAGGCTCCCTCACACTGGGCCGACCTCACACGGATTTGGGTCTGCCGACAGTCGGCATACCAGCACCGGTGCGAGGTCGGCCTAGTGTGAGTTAGCCTTTAGTATTCTTAGGGTACTTCACGCACTCTCCGGGTTTCCCGCCTACGCCAGTCACTGGTTAGTATGAAGTCGAATGGCCAGCGCATCGGACCGCTGTGCTGACCGAACAGGGTTCGAGACGGACGACGAAACGGAGATGACTCTAGTCGGAGATAGTGAGATGGCGACGACTGATAGCTGCTCATCTCAGCTAGCTTAGCTGCTCATGCTTGGTGTGGGTTTTGTGCGTATTCCTTGACTTTGGCAACAATTTTCGCTTTTAGTGGAAGACTGACCATGGGAAACTTTGGAACCATACGCATTAACGGGGTACCAAGAAAAGACGGAGGCAGACGACCTGGGATCACATAGCGAAATGGCTATGTCGGGGAATCACAATTGAACAATTGTGCGGCTTTGTGGTGCACGCCACGTACTTTAGATTCCTCAAAGACGACAGGTGGAGCGATATTCTATTTTTCGTACCTCTCACTTTTGTTATTGGAGCATTTTCGCATAGTCGCGGGAGCCATACACGAAGGGGAGTAGCTTTGTGCCTCGACTTGGTGAAAGCTGTTTAATTTAGAGTACGATCGATGAGTTTGCGTTAATTTAATTCTTGCTTAGGGTTTCAATAATTTTTGCCCGCCAGCGCTGACGGGCGCGATCGAAACAGCCATGCAGGTTTGTTAACAAACGAGGCGATGCCCAGGCTAACTTACTGCTCTGTATCAAGGCACGCAGTGAACGCGCAACGATTCTCCATCGTCAGGAATTCTAGCTCACGCTACGAGCCTCGTCTCGTATAGCAGAAAAAGGCCATCCGAAAATGACCAAAAGCGCTGCCCTGCATACGTTGAGGTTGTTTGTGAAACTGGGAATGCATAAGCTCTTGGGAAGCCAGCCCTGCTCCAGGGTAGGACGTGTGCTGGATGGTGACTCAGTGCTCGAAACGTTAATAAAAACAAAATGTTATGTCCTTCCACTCTGTGAAGGTAACCAGCCAAGCTGTATTGGGATGAACATATTGATAGCTATATTGAACGTTTGCAAAGTGTTCAATGAGGCTGGTCGGTTCATCTTTAAAATAAAAACAGAAACAGCGCACACATGGCGGGCGAGTCCTGTGTTGCGCTGTACGTGTTTTTATTCTGACTATACTGATTTATATGGCTATTGCTACGTAGATTGAATAAATACACATACGCGTAACTTTGTGGTTGTTATCGTCTTTATTATTGGCTCGAGCGTCGAGTGATCGGCTTGTTTCTTGCTCAGCACTTCCGATTCAGCTCCTGAGACAACTGGGGATGAAATTAAAGGTAAATGAGGAAGATATAGAAAAACAATCGTACGGTACAAGATTCATGGGCTTCATTATAGATATTAGAGCATAAGTTTAGTTACAAATGCAGGTACTAAAGTGTCTGGAATAATTAGAATTAGAAATCATTGATTACCGCACACCAAAAGACAGAATCGTAGACTTTAGACCAACTACGTGAGCACGGCTTTGTAGAAATTCCCGGAAACACGGAAGTAGAAAGCTCAAGTAATGACGTCACTAATGACGTAACACAGAAGAAGGTGGCATGATATTTAACCGGCTAATTATTGGAACACCCCTCCCCCCCCCCATCTTGCCAGGGTTGACTGACACCTAGACAGTCATCGCCTCTCGGTGACAGGTGCGGCGGGCCTTTGTTTACGCACTCCTTTCTGGGAACTACATTTAGAGGGAGGAATGTACCTTATGGCCGAGCTTGAAAAAGAACCTGACAAGACCGCCTGATAAATTTTGTTCTGCATTTAGGCGCTGTATAGTTTTATCTTTCGAGACAATTACTGTTCTCACAATCAATTTTTTCTCAACATTTAATAAATATAAAACAAAAACCATATAGGGTAAATAATGTGGCTATTCTATTTTGCTCAATCACATCCTTTAGCACTTGCCGCTTTCAAAGACAAAAATTTGCTTCATGACACCCAGCGCAAATAAGACTGAAGCCTATTCTAGTAGTAATTTTATAGTTAAATAGATGTCCATAGCATGGCGGCTATGACGTTAGCGGTTTTCAGACGCCCGAAGCACTGCAAAAGCATGATCTTTGGTACCCTGGCTCTTGGTATCCGGCATCTCACAATTACGGATGTCATAAGGGAACCGCAACACCTTGTCGGAGCTGAGAATTTTGTCACCGTGTTATGAAGCGAAAGCACAGAATATTAAGAATGCGTAATTGTCCCTTTTTGATCTGTTTTCTTACACAGCAAGCTACCACCGCCGTAAAGCAGGTCAGTTGACATAGTTACTTTGCTTTCCCTTTGATGCAACGTCCTATTAGTTTCCTTTAATGGGCAGAAGCCATCGGTAGGAGGCAGGGACGAAAGCGTGTGCATAGGGACGCGAACAAAGGCAAATTCTTTTATAATAAGGATAATTTCATTCCTTTTTCACAGAAATGTGTCACTTGCAAAAAGTTCATCTTTTCTTACTATTCGACCTGTGCACTTTCTCAGGTCAACACGCGCACTCACTCAACAGCAGCTGTATTTTGCAGCCTTTTGGATGTTTGAGCGGCAACGCTCCAGCGTCATGTTACTCTGTGTTTCGGATCTTTTTTCTTCTTTTTAAGAAATATCGGGACGCTGCTGCGCTGACACGTTCCAGCTTAGGGCGTTCTATTTATAGCGCGGAGTGCACTGACTTAATCATATGGTTGCGAAGCATATAGGTGGCCTTGCAATGTGAGTGCGGGCTAAAGGTCGCTTTACGCTCGAGCCCCACGCCACACCACCCGCCTGCCCGCACGCATGTGGTCGGGAGAAAATTTGCACATTTCGCAGGCTGGTAGACACATTTCGGATTACAGTGCGTGTGCGAGCCCAGCGTATACCAGAATTTGTTAACCAGTGTGCGTATTGCGCAGTTTTCCGCACGACCGCACGCGTGTGACAAGCGGGCAGTGTCACGGCTCAAGCGTAAATCGGCCTTCAATTAACCAGCCCTAAGGCCGGGATAAAGCTGCCTAACTGGTGCGCGGCCTGCACAGTACTCTGCTATCACACCGGTCAGGCGGTGCAGTGCAAGAAAATTTTCTCGAAGCGTGCTGACGTCATCACACGCTCACATATTCCAGTAGAACCTTTAAAAGGGTCAGTTCTAACAGTTTACTAGCATATTTCTTTAAGCATTTCAGTAGCACTTCGTCAACAATTCGCTACCGACTTGAATTGGAACTGTGATTTAAAAAAAGGAGCTGTATTCCTGAGTGTCATATATCGGCAGTAATGTGCGTTAGAGAACTTTATCAAAAACTCTCAAGTTACTTCCCATTCTAAATATTTTTGGCGAACAGTACGATTCGGGGACGTAATGAGGATACATGTCCTTTAGAAAAAGAACTATTTTGATGAAGTATAGTAAAACATTTTTTATACAAAAGTAACGAGCCGTTTGACGGTGCACTAAAGTTGTTATTTCTTTATTTCTTTATTTTTTATTTAAGAGTGACCCCGCATTGCCCGAAGGCGTTATAGCGGGGGGGTTACAGGAGGGAAAAAAACAAATCTTCATTCGTGCAGCACACTTGCTCTTCACAGAGCTGATTCCACTCCACAATAGTTTTGACAAAAAAAAAAAGGAATCCGCAAACAAGTACGTCCTGGCACGGTACTCGCAAATTTTAAGTTAATGGTCATTACACCTAGAAATATAATGTGGTTCTTTCAAGTAGCTTTTACTGCTAATTACAGTCTTATTATTAAATATGACGCATAAAAACTTCAGTCTCAACTTTTTCCGCCGAGAGGAAAGCAGTTCCCAATTCAAGTTTCATTTCAGTACAACTTTTTCTCCGCCCATACCGCCCCAGGGCGAACCTAGCAGCTCGGTTTTGAATTCTTTCTAGTTTATCAATCAAGTTTTTTTTGCGCGGGGTCCCAGACGGCACAGGCGTATTCCAAGATTGGTCTCACACATGATAAGTAAGCAGTTTTCGTTAGGTTCGGCTGTGAACATTTCAAGATCCTCTGAATAAAATTGAGTGCCCTACCAGCTTTTACAATGACGTCATCCACATGAGCAGACCTCGATGCCTCGAACACTTAATTCAACTTGTTCCATTAAAGGAAGTGTGCCTGCATGTGGTGTAGAGCTATGATTGCATTTAGGTAGGAAGACACATTGAAAATATGTATTCAAACGCGTTGCCTTTTCAGTAGCGTCTGTAATTATTTGTTGATTACAAGCAATTTTATTTATTCCTACAAAATCTCATCCGCATCCTTTTAAAAACCTCCAAAAATGTTTAGGATTAGTTTTCATTCTGTCGTTGAGTGTCTTAAAGTACTCTTCTTTCATATTTTTTATAGCAAACTTATACTCCTGTGTTACTTCAGATAACTTATTTATGTGATTTATACTATTAGTTTTTTGTATCTAATAAGTGCTCTCTTTCTTTTTTTTAATTATTCTGAGAATACGCGAATTCACCCAGGGTTTCTTAGGCTTTTTGAGTCTGGTGGAATCTATGCTTGGAACATATTTGTCAGTAAGATCAAGCAGTTTATGTTTAAATACCCGCCATAAATCATGGAAGTCGTTATCCTCAGCAAGACATTCATGAACCGGCAAGTAATCGAGGAGCTCCTGGGGGATACTAGGATAATCACCTTTTTCGAAGAAAAATAAACTCTCCTTGATGTGGGTGACGTTGATCGGTTAATATCTCTTTTAATGTTTGCAATGACAGCGTGATGGTCTTTTATTCCTCGTATTATATAAACTGAGCTAATAAGGGTAGGTGAGCTGCAGAACAAAAGGTACAGAATGTTATTATTCCGAGTTGGAGCATTGACATACTGTAATAGTCCGAACGGGTTTACAACGTTTTTCATTTTTAAGTTAACACGGCTGTCAACTTTGCATACACGATCACCTTCTAGCCATTCCAAGTCAGGTAAGTTAAAATCACCCGCAAGCAAAATAGGCTGCCGGGATGCCTCCGAAACAATGTCAAACAAAGATTGCAACGGTTTTGAATTTCAGTTCGGTGGTCAGTAGAATGATCCAACAGCGTATGAGGAGTTATCAGGTAGTGTCACTGAGCACCAAATTGATTCAACATCGTAGGTATCAAGATCTAGCATAAATGACTTAGGAGAAGAGTGAATTAACAAAAACACCCCTCCACCGAGGCGGGGCCTGTCCTTCCGATAAGCAATGAATTCTTTAGGGAATACTTCACTATCCGCGACAGACGGGTTCAGCCACGATTCTGTGCCAAAAACGATGTCAGCCTTAACGGACTCTGTCAGAGCAGCGAATTCATCGACTTTGTTTATTATACTCCTACAGTTTACTAAAAAAGCAACGAGGTTACGGTTATTTGGATAAAAGTTGGACGAAGATATATTAACGGGGCACTTAAAATATTCTATATATGAAAGTAAGAAGGAAGTCTTTTAATGGTGTATTAAAAATATTCTTTATACAAAAGAAGAAGGAAGCCTTTTAACGGTGTTATTAAAAGAGTCTTCATACAAAAGTAAGAAGGAAGCCTATTAATAGTGTATTTAAAAAATTCTTTAAACTAAAGTGAGAAGGGAGTCTCTTAACGGTGTATTTAAGACATTCTTTATACAAAAATAAAAAGAAAGTCTGTTAATGGTGTATTGAAAATATTCTTTATACAAAAGTAAAAAGGAAGTCCTTTAACGGTACACCTAAAATTTTTATACAAAAGTAAGAAAGAAGTATTTTGACAGTGTATGAAATGTTACTAGAATGTAAATGTAAATAGACTGTCAGTAAAGTAAATAACAAGTTGGTAAGAGTTCTAAATAATATTAATTGGCATTTTCGTGAGGGCCTGCTAAATGCAGCTCCAATGATCACCTATCTGACAATTACACTTCTCCGCATTGCCTTAAGAGGAAGCTTTAGCTCGAGTGCTCCCATCTAAATACATGTAAAAGGAGAATTCGTTTTTCTCGGCAACCACTGCACCAAATTTGACGAGGTTTGTTGCATTTAAAAGACAAACTTAAAATCTAGTGACTGTTGGTTTGGAATTTTTGAGTTAGATTGTCAATTTTTTATTAAAAATTGGCAAAAATCGGAAATTTTCAAAAAACGAAACTATCACGTTTACAACTCTGTAACTTAACCACTAAAAATGATAATACAATTCTGTGAATTGCATCTAATAGTACATCTAAAGCGGACAAAATTGATATGTTACACATGAATATAAAAAAATTTAATCATAGGGAAATACAACTTTTGCAAAACCGTTGTAACCAACGTAACAAATTCACGTAAGATGTAAAATGACATATTGAATTTGTCCGCTTTGAATGATTAATGAATGTCGTTTACAGAACCGCGATATAAGTTTTTGATGCAAAGCTATGAATTTGTAAACTTCGTGATTCTACTTTTTTCTAACGGTCAAATATTTGAAAATCGTTTTAATAAACTTCAAGCCCTAAATCGAAATTCCGCTTCCAACAGTCACTAGAATTTAACTTTGTCTTTCAAATGCGACAAATTTCATCAAAATCGGTCCAGGGGTTATCTCATAAAAACGTTTTTGCGTTTTACATGTATTTGAATAGGCCGCGTCGGAGTTGGGCCCGAGCTAAAGCTTCCTCTTAACTGCAAAGGAGACCATCCAGTTTACTCGCGGTCTTGCCCTTGCTGGAAAAAAAGAAAAGGAAGCTTTTGCACTTACTTTGAAAGAAAAAAAATCTCGTTCTCTGAAGAAAGAAATCGATTCTCGTACCTTTCATGTAATCATGCCGCAGTGACGCACGTGGGGACAGCGTCCCAGAGGCATAAGGATTCTACCGAACCCACGTACAGTGGTCCCGCGGTGACTCATCACGACCCCGTTGTGAAAGCAGCCAATGCTGTTCTATCCTCTCCGAAGGGCCTGCAGACACCAATCTCGCTGGGCCCTAATATGAACCGAACCCTGAGACCCGTGTCTCGGCGTCCAACTCTCGGTCCTCCAGCGCCTCAGAGACAGCCATAGAGGTCGATGCAAAAAACAGCGATGTTGTGGACGCTGAAGGACAAGCGCTCTCTCGAGCCCGGAAAGATCCCACCCCATCCCAATAACCCCGTTAAATAAGGAAGCGATAAGCTAAAGGTTATCGCCTCCAATGGGTAGGTCCAATTGCGATAACCTAAAGGTTATCGCTCCGTTGAATTATCCTTCTTTAGATCTGTGTTTCTTAGCATCTTTCTTGGCTCTTATACACTCGTAATGCCACTTTTACCTTTAAAATGACTTTTATTGTCCCATTGAATTGCAGAGGACTCTGGTGCAATTTAGTTGACATCAAATGCATGTAAAGTAACTTCTCTCCTGTGGCATTGTGCTTACAGGAAACAAACCTAGGCGAAAAACGAAAAAAGAAATGTTTGAAGGTTTTACTTTCGTACGGCGCGGCCGCACTCAGTCGAACCGTCTTTTGGGTGGTGTAGCCTTTGTTCTGCAGTACAGTATGGCAACTAGAGAAGTTGCAATTAACAGTCACATAGAAGGCGTTGCTGTCGCCCTTTTAACACAGAAAACCGTCACAATTTGTTCACCGTACATTGCACCGCATTGGAATTTTACTGTGACATACCTAGAGTTAATTCTAAAGAAGGTACCTAAAACTTTTTCATGGCGGCTGATTTTAACACACATAACATATTATGGGGTAGCAAAACAACCGACACCATGAAACAAACACGAATATTTTATTCTAACAAATGGCATATGCCGTTTAATCATTGGTGCGGCAACCTATTGCTGCTCTCCAAGCACGGGAGGTATGAGTTGCCTCGATTTAGCACTGTGTTCACCATCTCTATCCACTGGCTTCCAATGGAATGTAATAGCTAATCCCTACGGTAGTGACCATATACCCGCCTACATAAAACTAAAATCCGCGCTGCTTATCCAGCGTTACAGAGCACCCCGTTTGAAACTTCACCTAGCGGACTGGCCTCTCTTCAGCGAAAAGGGCTGTCTGAATGACATATCACCCAATTTAACGATAGATAAATGAATGAAAAGAGTACTGTCTTTATACTTGCTGATGCAGAACCGACAATCGCGCAATCCTGTAGCTTCTAAAGAAAAAAAATTTAAACCCTGGTGGACAACTGAATGTGCAGAAACTGAAAAACTACAAAACAAAGCGTGCGGTATCTTTCAGAGATACTCCCCCCCCCCCTATACAATATAACCTACTCTCTTTGAAAAACGCGAAAGCCAGCATTCACAGGCAAGCCGAAATACAGTATTGTCAAATTAAGTACCATCCGTAAAAAGCTCGATAACATCCACAAGGATGCGAGATCAGTTTCGTAAGCTTACAGGCGACTACGCTCCTTACACGATGCCCATACTCTCACCCCCACGTACGCAAAGAAACTTAGAAGTTCAGGCAGACATATTACGGAAACATTTCCAAGATATATCGAGCTGAGTAAACTATTCTGCTACAGTTGAAAAGTACAAGCAATCAGCAGAAAAACACTACCTTCCAACAACAGGAAGCTCCTAGAGATCGTATAACGCCCCCTTAACACTCCTGTAAATCAACTCAGTACTCACTACTGGCAGAAAACAGCGCCCCGACCGGACGGAGTAAATTACACAATGCTACCTTACGTATCTCCTGAAACAGTTGATGCCTTGCTTCGTTTCTTCAACATAATCTGGGAAACGGGAAAAATGCCGAATAAATGGAAGAAAGCCATTATAGTCCCTTTCTTGGAAGCTGGAAAGCATCCTACAACGGCAACCGGCTACACACCGATAGCACTCACAAGCTGTCTTGCAACGTTCATGTGAAACCATTAGAAAAATGAGATTGAGATACATGCTTAAAACCGTAAACCTGCTGGATAACTATTGTGGGTTCAAGAATGGTTGCTCTAGAATAGATCCATCAGACCGGCTAGAACACGATACACGCACTGTCTTTTTACACAAACAATACTGTCGCACAGTTTTCTTCGCTCTAGAGGAGCCTACGAAAAGACATGGACGTTTGGTAGTTTAAGGGACAGCGGATTTAGGGTTCCTTGGTAGAATCCTCAAATGCCTAGCTGATTTTATGTCCGACCAAACATTCAAGGTGCCCTTAGATACGGTGTTGTCACGCGTATTTATTCTGAAAATGGTGTGCCAAAGGGATGTGTATTAAGCACAACACTGTTTGTGGTGAAAATTAACTCCGTAAATAATGTAACTCCCATACTCTGTAAAGCACTCGTTATATGTGAATGATCTACAAATTGCGTGTCATGCATCGAAGGTCACAACCTACGAACGGCAAACTTAAATTACATTAAAATGACTCACGCAGCGCGCATCTGAAAACTATTTCCTTTCCTCAACATAAAAAACAATTAGTGTTGCATTTTCACAACAAAGAGGCCTACAACCAGACCCGATCCTAAAGCTACAGAAAGCCGCACTACTGGTAAAAAAAGAAGACAAGATTCTGGGTGTATTGTTTGATAAAAAGTTGAACTTTTTACGCACATAAATAGTTTTAAAATTAGAGCGAACAATGCACTTAACATCCTCAAAGTCGTATCTAGGAAGCGCTGGGGGTCTGACCGGAAATGCCTGCCACACATCTAGCACACATCGGTACGTAGCATATTAATCTATGGTAGCATATATATGGCTCAGCCAGTCTTAGATCCGACGACTTGAACCAGTTCACAACCTTGGACTACGACTGGCAAGTGGTGCTTGCGGGACACCACCTGTCCAGAGCTTACACGTTGACCTGAACCTCATTTGCAGTTGCGCATAGCGTCACTCATTTTTCTTACGTACTCAGAATTCAGTCATCACCGCATCGCATATTCTAAATCATCACACAATGCAACTCACGCAATCACTATACAAATAAAGCGAACATGATTACGGTGCTTGTCCGGGGATATGAGAAAAATTTCGGGATTATGACATTCCTGATCAAGTCCTCCAGCTTGTCAAAAAGCCACAACGTTTGCCCCCTTGGTTCGATTTCTCACCCTTATGTGACTGGAGATTAACACATCTAAACAAACCAGTGCTGCTGCCGCTACCGCTGCCACCGCTCCCGCCGCTGCTGCCGCCGCTGCTGCTGCAGTCCTTTTGTCTCTCTCTCTCCCCATGCTATGCGAGCGGCTAAACGGGTTGCTTTTCTTTCCCATTTCAAAGTTTTTTCCGTGGAGGAAGGTAATGCGTTGGCGCGCTGTATTACGAACGGTGTGCGCTATTGCATGGAGTTGGAGCGCACATTTCGATGCATGTACTGTTTGTAAAAGCCGTTACAAGTATCGTCAGTCCCTTACATTATCTCCAACGACGATGAGTAATACAGAGCACTTCTAGCATATCTTCCAGCGTACCTCCAAATGGGATACCTGCCCACATGTGTGTGCACATTTCTTTGTTCTGATGATAGGTCGAAGTAATCAATACACCATTGACGTACGCATATGCTCGGCCGCACAGGCATACGAAGGCCTGCGAAGAACTGTGTTGGCTCAGAGGATTTGGCACATGCTTTAAGTGAACGAGAAACTTTGATGAGTTTATAGTGCAGGATATCAGTCTACGAAAAACCATCTTACGTTAGCGATGCAGATAAGATACGAAGATAACGTAAAAGTATCCGAAAATCGGACGACACACAACGCGCACACCATATGCGCGACATCAGCTCATCGCACACTCACAAATTCTGCGCTGTCAGCTACAGACATTACGAGGCTCTGTGCTGTTAGCTTGATGCCTGTTCGGAATCCGCTTATCACTAAATTTGGCATTCATAACCTCTAATATGACGATTGGATCGGCGTTTCGGCGTTGTGTTTGCTTTATTCAATTGCCGCACAAGTCATACTATCACAACTCTGAAGACTGTCTTGGGGTTGCCAAGAGCGACTACATAGTCATATCATGTGGTTAACAAATGTGGAGGTATGCACTATGTGTATTCTAGAGCCTACCAATAGGCTCTAAAGCAATCTCAGCAGCATGCTGCCCCAGTGGCTTATATCTAACATAGCTCCGTATTATGCGCCAGTACCTGCGCTTGGTTAGAGCGCGCACGTGTTGGGCCGAGATTAACGACTTTTGTCTATAGTCTATCTATAGACGGGGTGTAAACCTGCAGCAATACGACGTTTACAGTATCAGCTGTTTTCTAGTTAAACTCACGCCTTACCACAATCGGTATGCGGGCTGTTCACTCAAGTTAACATGACCTTTGGTGACGTCCCACCCTATAGCCTTCATCGTGGGTGACATAAGAAACCGTGGAGAATAATTGGAATTGCAAAGCAGTATACAGGGTGCTCCATTTAATTTGAGCCAAACTTTAAATATATGCATATGCTACGTAGCTGGACGTTGATTGAGGTAACGTTGATTGCTGTTTCTTATAGGTAATCAGATTATTTTTTGCATTCGCGCGGATTAGAAAATTAGTCTTAATCAATTAGCGAACTTCTCAATTATTATAATGAGATGAAAAGCGTCAATAAGACAATTGCAGAGCAACATGAGAAACTCCCGATACAGCTTTCTTTTGCTCAATATTTGCTACATAAAAGAGTTTTTCCATACGTGAAAGAAGCCCGCGAATACACGCAATGTGCCTCGATCGGCCAATCGTGCGGCAATATTACGTGTATTCTCGGGCTTCTTCACGCTCGGAGAAACACTCTTATGTAGCACGTATTGAGCAACAGAAAGCTGTGTCGGGAGTTTCTCCTTTGCTCTACTATTTTCTCAGTAACAGTGTGTATCTAATAATAAAATCGGGATGATTAATTAAGAAATATATTTGACTAATTATGGAAAATGCAAGAAATAATCTGAGTATTTCCAAGGGACGACAAACATGACCTTGGTTCTGACAAGCTGAGTGACATTTGTTTTAAATATTAGTGCAGGATAGTTGAGTCGGACATCTCGTATAATGGACTTCAGAGATACAATTTCAGTAAAAATGGAGGAACATTCGTTGTCTTTTGCACAATATATTTCTGACGTTTCGGCTGGTAGACCAGATTAGGTGAAAGTATATATCGTCACGTGGTAGTGACAGTGAAGAAAGCAACACGGTGAATGGCGAAACTAGCGTTTTATTGGGCGAACTTGTGCCCACAAAAGCAAGTTACACTCAAAGCAGAGCAATAGCGGCGAACACGATCGGCGGTCGTCGAAATCTGGTCAGCGGGCCAAGCGCCTTGCTTTTATACATCAGTCGTCGAATGTTCCAGAGTAATCGCTGGGACCCGCGTGTCTTCCACAACGCTCTACACTATTTGAGTCACGCATACATGCAATCAGATTACACAAGGCTCGATGACAGACTGCGAATGGAACGATCGATAACATTCCAGAAACTTCTGATACAAGCAGGCGCGTCCTGCACTGTGCGATAATATTTGTTAGGCGGCGACAAGCGGCCACCCGGAAAGGATAAACATGTACACTTGTCAATACCCCCCTCTTAGAAAGCATCGTGGCGATGCTACAGATTTAAGAGAGCCAAACCCAAAAGGACACTTATAAACAAAAGTAATAAAATAACGAAAAAAAAAACAAAGTACAAAGATCAGTTACGCGAAGTCCCAAAGTTCATTAGCGCTGGTAGTCCGGCTTGAATCGCACAACGTGGACTATTTGAGGTCGTGAGCGGCGCCGCTGTGATAGCGAAATGCCGTCTGGCATGACCTCATAGGCCAGCGCACCAATACGGCGGATGATCTTGTACGGTCCGAAATAGCGAAGCAATAGTTTCTAAGTCCTCGTGGCCGTATAGGGTTCCCAACACAAACACGGTCACCGGGCTGGTACTCGACGAAGTGTCGTCGGAGGCTGTAATGTCGGCTGTCGGTACGCTGCTGGTACTTGATCCGTAGGCGGGCGAGCTGTCGAGCTTCTTCGGCGCACTGGAGATAGGTAGCGACGTCAAAATTCTCTTTGTCGGTGACGTGCGGCAGCATGGCATCGAGAGTCGTCGTCGGGTTCCTGCCGTAAACCAGCTTGAACGGGGTGATTTGTGTTGTTTCTTGCACCGCCGTGTTCTGAGCGAAGGTTACTTACGGCAGGACGGCATCCGAAGTCTTCTACTCGACGTTGACGTACATTGCTAGCATGTCGGCGAGGGTCTTGTTCAGGCGCTCCGTGAGACCATTCGTCTGCGGGTGGTAGGCAGTTGTCCTCCTGTGGCTTGTCTGGCTGTACTGCAGAATGGCTTTGCTTAGCTCTGCTGTAAAGGCCGTTCCCCTGACGGTGATGAGGACTTCTGGGGCACCATATGTCGCAGAAGGATGCTCTCGATGAAAAATGTTGCCACTTCGGCTGCGCCACCTATCGACAGAGCTTTAGTTTCAGCGTAGCGGGTCAGGTAGTCTGTCGCCACGACGATCCACTTATTTCCGGATGTTGACGTCGGAAACACTCCCAACAAGTCCATCCCGATCTGCTGAAAAGGTCGGCAAGGAGGCTTGATCGGCTGTAGTAATCCCGCTGGCCTTGTCGGTGGTGTCTTGCGTCGCTGAAAGTCTTGGCATGTCTGGACCTAACGGGCGACGTTGGCGGTTAGGCGCGGCCAGTAACAGCTTTCTTATAACCTCAACAGCGTCCGGGAGAATCCGAGGTTCCCAGCGGTCGGATCGTTATGTAGGGCGTGCAGTACTTCTGGACGCAGGGCCGACGGATCAACAAGAATGTAGTTGGCGCGGACTGGTGAGAACTTCTTCACGAGTAAATTGTTTTGAAGCGCGAACGAAGACAATCCGCGCTTAAACGACCTAGGCAAAACGTCGATATTCCCTTCTAAATATTCGACAAGGCCTTTTAGCTCCGGGTCTGATCGTTGCTGTTTAGTGAAGTCTTCCCCGCTTATTATTACAAGGAAGGCGTCGTCGTTCTCGTCGTCTTGCGGCGGGGGATCGATGGGGGCGCGTGATAGGCATTCGGCTTCAGAGTGTTTTCGTCCGGATTTGTAGATTATCGGCACGTCATATTATTGCAGCCTGAGGCTCCACAGCACCAGCCGTCCTGAAGGGTTCTATAAGTTAGCTAGCCAGCACAACGTGTGATGGTCGCTGACGACTTTGAATGGCCTGCCATATAGGTAAGGGCGGAATTTTTCTGTAGCCCAAATGATGGCGAGGCATTCATTTTCTGTCGTAGAATAATTCCCTTCCGCTTTTGACATCGACCGGCTAGCATAACATATTACCCGTTCAAGTACGTCTTTCCTCAGGACTAGGACCGAGGCCTAGGCTACTGGCGTCAGTGTGGATTTCGGTATCGGCGTCTTTGTCGAAGTGTGCAAGTACCGACGGCAACTGCATGCATCGTTTGGGTTTTGAAATGCGTCGGCCTGCGGCGTTTCCCACTTGAACTCGACATCACATTTGGTTAGATGTGTTAGAGGCTCAGCGATGCGTGAAAAGTCCTTGACAAAGCGCCTGTAGTAGGCACACATGCCAAGAAATCTACGCACTGCCTTCTTGTTGATGGGCTGCGAGAACTTTGCGATGGCAGCTGTTTTCTGCGGGTCGGGACGTACTCCAGATTTGCTGATGGCGTGGCCTAGGAAGAGAAGCTCATCTTAAGCGAAGCGGCACTTTTCCGGCTTTAGAGTCAGCCCTGATGACTTGGCCTCTAATACTGTCGCATGCCGCATAAAATGATCCACAAAATTTCCTGCGAAATTTCCTACGTCATCCAAGTAAACAAAACACGTCTGCCACTTCAACCCTGATAACACCGTGTCCATGAAGCGCTGGAACGCGCAAGTGCCTAGCACAGTCCAAATAGAATAACCTTGAACTCGTAGAACCGTCTGGCGTGATGAAGGCGGTCTTTTCGCGATCACATTCGTCGACTTCTATTTGCCAATAGCGAGACTTGAGGTCCATCGACGACAAGTATTTAGCGTTGAAGAACCGATCCAATGTGTCGTCTATCCGTGGGAGGGGGTATACGTCCTTCTTCGTGATATTGTTCATACGATGATAATCGACGCAGAAACGTACGGTTCCGTCCTTTTTCTTCACCAGGACTACAGGAGATTCCCACGGGCGTTTCGACGGCTGGGTAATGTCGCGCAGCATGTGGTTAGGCCGTGATTAGGCCACTTGTCCTGTGGTATGAGCAATACTGTCGGGATTATGACATTCCCCACGAAGTCCTCCAGGTTGCCAAGAAACCACAACGGTTGGCCCCGTGGTACGATTTCACACAGTTGTGCGACTGGGCATTAACACATTTAAGAAAAAGAGACACTCCACGCGAACACATTATACAAGAATTCCACGCACTTCAGGACAAATATCAAAATTACATGCAATATTACACTGATGACTCTAAAACGAAAGGTAGCGTGGATGTGGGGGCCGTAACGGAAAATTGTGAAACAAGTATTGTACTTCCCCAACACGCCTCTGTTTTCACGGCCGAAGTTTACGCTATATGGGTTGTTAAAAAGATTATCGCTAATAAACACAAAAATGCACTCATATACACTGACTAAGCACAATGAAGGCTCTACAGCTGAAATCTGAGTGTGAACCCCTGATAGGAGGCATTTTAAACATGTTGGCGCTTAACAAATACGGGAGGTCAATTCGTTTCTGCTGGGTCCCAAGCCATGTTGGGATACCGGGTAAAGAAGCAGCTGATAGATGCGCATCGATGGCAGCGTACAAAGAGATAACAAACGCCACACTTCCATACAAAGATAGCATCCGTGCGATTAGAAAAGCCTTAAGGGCAAAATGGCAACGCGAATGGGTCCATAGTGCCCACAACAAGCTACATCTCGCTAAGCCGACAGTTGGCGAGTCGAAGTCATGTTATCATCAGGAGCGGTTCATCCAAGTAGTTTTATGCCGACTACGCACTCGGCACACACTTCACACACAATTATTTACTTACGAAAGAAAACGCACCAACATGCGAGAAATTTCAAGAGCCACTAACAGTTAAGCACATATTATTGACATGTACGCATATTGAAACGCACAGACGAGTACTTTTGCAAAAATTATATCAACTACACATACCTTTACACCCTGCTCTAATTTTAGGTGATGATCCGCAAGTCCCATTATGTAACGTCCGTAAATTTCTAGAAGGCACTGGCTTTTTACATAAAATATAGATTCTTAACACGGTCTTTTCCTTCATAAACCGGATTCTAAAACACCTCGTGTTTGGCGCAGCATAGCCTTAGCCGCTTTTGCGCCATTAAACCCCGTTTAATTAACTAACTAACAGTTAGGACACTGCCACGACTTAAAAGCGAAAAAAAATGTAAGAAGACGCGCAACATGGAAGAAAGCGCTGGCACGCACCAGCAGCTTCAATATAAAAACGAACTTAGGCATTTGGCGGAGCACGTGACTTCTGGTTCTGACGCATTGTTTTCAGATGCAAATATTCTCGAGAAAAGCTGCAGGGCGCTGGGCTGCTCGTCCGTGGAAGCATGTCACATGAAGAGCGGGGAGGACTGCGTCAGTTAGCCTTCAGATTCCTTGTAGGTGAAAGAAATCAGATGCCTCGACGCGCACAGAATTATCAGATCCCTAAGCTTTGCCTTTTCTGGTTCCATTAACGCATCTGCGCGTCCGCGTATTGTATATATGTTATGATAACATTGGGATATAAAAACTTGGCAGTAGCCCTTGTCCTCTGCCTACCCTTTCTTTTGTGAAATCTTTGTTTTGTGGGAAGGTGAATCCTTAGTCATGTCGTAAATGCGCTATGCCCTATAAAAATCCGTTTACCAACTGCGAATTTTTATCGCAAGTTCAGTGCGCATACCTCAAAACCGGTGCCATCCGCAGGCTTCGGTCCAAGTTGATATGCCTTGCAAGTTCATACGATTCGGAAATTGTAAGATTTGCTGCTAATGAAGTAGTAGGAAACTCAATTAGGAAAATTTTGTTACTTAAACACACATTTGATTACCCTCAGACGCAATGTCCACCTCATCGAGCAACTAGTTTCGAAGGTTATTTTTAAGCTATGTGCAACATGCGATATTTCCGAATTTCTTACAGCTAAAAATATTTTCATGATGTTTATGCTTTGTGTGCAGCATAAATTAAAAGAGGAATACAAAACAGCGTAAACTCAAGGAAAGCAAGTCAAGCAATAAAGTTGACGGAGGGGTTCTTCAAGAATGCAAGCTTTCTTTTTGAGCAATGAAGGCACCCTCTCTAGCGTTTTTTTTTTGCATTCTTAGTAATGTACAAAGACATAATGAGCAACCACGAAGCAATGTTTCAGAATTCCTTCCAACTGCGAGTTACGTTCACCGGCACTGTTCCGAGATGAACTTCAGGAGACTCTGAGGCCATATTATAAACACACACTAAAGCAACGTCATGTATATAAGTACATGTCGAAATATTTTTGTACGAAGTTCAGCAAGAAGCTTTATTTCGCCTTCAACAAAGGTATCTGGAAGATCGACGTTTGTTTCCGAAAAGTATAACGGCTTATGTATTTAATAGAATGCATAAAATTCTCGGCTCATTTACTTTGCGACGTCATTCGAAACAAGCTCCCACCCTATATGAAGTTCGTCGTCCGTGACGTACCCGTGATGTTCCAGATAATCTGAGGGAAAAAAGCAGAGTGCGGAATAACACTCTTTGTTACATGATTCTTCCGGTCTTCCAACGTGCATAAGATCATCGGAAGCATTAGCCACCTTCCGGCACGGGTTGTTTCCGAATGGATGTTTGATGGTCAGCTGAATGCTCTGATTGAAAGGCCATTGAAGAAATTCGTCGATCACACCTTTGTGCACCTGAAAAGCAGCATGCAGCAACACTTGACTTCCGTCTTTTCTAAAGCACACTCCTGGCGACAGGTGATAGCCAGAGATGTACATCTTTTCGCTCCAGTAAGAATGAATGCCCTCTAAATAGGCGTTTTCTTTCAATTCTTTGAATTTCCTAGCAATAAACTCATATCGCGTAATGTTGATCGTGTTGAAGGCCATTTCTTTTCTTTTGTTCAATGGGCTCGGCCCTCCTTCCATCTCAGTGTCCTTCACTTCACCAATGCCAGCAACCCTTCTTGCGCACTTTCTGCAGATTGTACTTGCTGCATCGTCCAACACTTGCCCAAAGGTTTCCTTCAGCGCATCAACACCTTCACAAGTTCTATTGATTAAAACGCTATTCCCAGTAAACCACGTTATCAACTCCCCCGCTTGAGACATGCTTTCCGTATTGCTTTCGTCCAGGTGGTTGACAGTTTGCCACATGTGTTCCGAACAATCCTTCAGCTCTTTTATTGAATCGTTTATGGTTCCTGTAAGAAAACGCGTCTCTTCGCTGTGGTCCAACAATGTTTCCTCGACTTCTCTGACTGAGGTTATAGTGACTGTAGATTGTATGGCAATGCGATCCAGCGTACTACTTTCGCTTGACCTTTGTAGCAGTGCTTGTTTGACCGTGTTCATGCAGCGTGAAATCTCATTTAGGCGGTCACATTGAGCAGTATGATCACTAATAAGTGCGTCTAGCCTGTCTCTCATTTCAACTACTCGCATGTCTAAGCTTGTATTCAGAGCCACTATCATTGCTTTTTGGTCATTGTCTGACTTCTCTAGAGCCCAGAACGTCTGAAGCATTGCATAGTCTTGGCATTTGCTCTGTAAATGCGCGGCCACATTACTACGGAGCACGAGCTTTGAACATTTAGGGCACAACATAGAGTGGTGGTCACAGTCATTGCAAAAATGCTTGGTAAGCTCTGACGCCGCTAAAACCATGTCGCAGCCACGTTCTTCATTCCAGCATTTTACCTGAAAAGAAAAAAAAAGCCTTTGTGCAATTTTCCGTGTTGGCATCACATCTTAGCAATATATTACATATTAACATCTTGCACGTTACCTTATGCATTAGAAGTTCGAATACTTCAAGGTAAAGATAAGGTGCCGCAGCTTGATGGGGCGTCAAGATCAGCCTTAACGTAGTGCTGATATGAAGGCAAGGGAATGAACTCGTTCGTGAGGCCAAGTTGTTACACGGGCGTGGAATAATGCTCTTTTAAGATATTCACGCTTCTACAAACAAATTGTTTGGAAGAAAGAAGGTATAAATCGGGCAGCCACAACCCCAGTCGAGCACAACATTACGCGAAGCATTGCTGTTTGGCTTCAAGGATTCTAATTAACGTTTTCAATTTTCTGGAGTGAAACAGTGACAGCAATTGTAGCGTAGGGGCGAAGTGATGGCATGTGCATTAGGAATGAGTGTGATTCCTGAAGGAGAAATCTCTTAATAAGTTGTAACTTCGTTTGCGCCGTTTGAGCGGCGTTACGTTAACTTTTGGCGATCTCTTTTCCTTCCAATAGGGCAGCGCGGTCTTCGGGCGCCTGCGCCGCATAACGACGACGAGTGGCTCGGTGGGTTTAGGTATGCGTTCCTCGAACTCGGCTAGTTCGAGAAGCTTCTTGAGGCGAGGCATCCTTGAGGAAAATATTCCTCTAGAGCGATATCGAGACTACGAGGCTCCCTGGGCACACAGAATAAATAATTTATTTCGGGGAAATACCCTTGAATAGTGGGACTGATACGAGGACACACATATACACTAGCACCACAGAAAAAGCGCTAACTGCCAGGGGAACGTTCATTTGAAGAAGGCCAGCCGTTATATATGCATCCCAGAATAGGCATGAGCACACAGACATATACATGACACAATCACTGCCCGTCATGCCAAAAGGCAATTTCGTATTCTCATAACGCCAGAAACGGAACGCTACACAGCTATATCTATATATAATAAAATAAGCCTTTATTATTTTTCTCGCCTTCCTAGTTTCTTTCTCTGCCTAGAAACTTTGTCTAAAATATGGGTTTGCGTGTGCACTCATTGCGATGGCTTACTAAACGATACCCATACTTCACGTTATTGCAGTACTGACTTTCTCGATTGTTAATTCATTGTCCCGTTTGTCCTATATGTACCTTACCACAGCTTGCGCAAAACGAGAACAAAGTAAAATCTGGAGCGAACGTTCCGACAAGTGCACTTGTCATTCACCGCTGTAGTATCGCACGTAGAAGGGTACAGCATTGCCAGTGAATATGATCACTGCCGCAGCGGTTTGTCCGACCATACGAGCATGTAAGATTTCTCGGCCAGGTGCATAGAGCTCGTTAGGGAGGACTTCTGTGGGAGTTCCTGCGGGAATGCCGTGAATGACCCCTTTGACGGAGCTGTCGGGTGCCGCCACGTATGCCGTGACTGCCAATTTTCGACCGCCCAGGTGAACTATAGTGATGTGACGCATGCTCATAGTTAGCTCTTCGTTTGGTGTGCTAGCAATAGCAATGTTTTGTACTGGCTCAATTCTTAGAGTAAGGGTCCGTACGTGCTCAGTAGTGGGGTGCTGACATGCTTGATGCCTTCAGCAACCTGTGGCGTGGTCCAGGTGGCAAGGTTGAGTCCCTCTCAGGGACGGATGATTACCTTGAGGTCGTTTCGGGGCAGCAGTGGGAGTCGGGGTTGTCGGGGAAGCGATGGGTGTCGGAAGTGGAGGGGTGGATTGGTGGGAGTCGACGTTTTCTTCTGACCATACTGAACAGTGAGCCAGTCTCCGCCGGCAGGTTCATCAGGAAGTGGGATTTATACGTGCTCGAGATTCATCTCGGTGCCATCATTGGTGGCCATTGGTGCGCCGAACTGGGTTAAGGTCTTCGGCTAGCCCATACCCATCATTAGGCTTAGCTCGGCGGGCGCCTCTTGCGAAGTTCAGATTCCGGTAATTCGTGGAGCAAGCGACTCACAATATAGCTTTGGGTGTCTACGTGTTCTGCTCGATGTAAAGAGTCGATTGAGGCTGGTTGTGGCGGCGCTGACGTCAATTATCGAGGGTGTGGCGCTGTAAAGGCAGAACACGTCTGCTCTCTTTTTATAAAATCGTTTAAGATACTGATGCGATAAGACAACGGGGCAAACCTGCTTCCGGTAACGGTACTGATTTATAAAACGCTGCTCGATCTCGCGCTCGCATGGGCGCTTCAATGCTGCCTTAATACTGAGACTTAATAATGACAGACTCAGAGAACAACAACAATGTCAAAAATGCACGTGATCTGCGGCTCGCCATTCGTTGTAAACCCTGTCGGTGTGAGCCACTGTTCAGCGCATGCGTCGTTGTACGTTTCATGCACGACAATCTCCCAACAGAAATCATTGAAGCTGGAAATATTTTAAGGTCCTCAGTGCGTAAGCACTTTCACGATGAGGACCTCGTTTTTCTAAAAACATAATTATATGCGCTTTCATGGTGCTTTTGAAGGAGTTTATACGAGTGTAGTGACGAAAAATAAGCCTTTGTTGGCATATGCCCTGGGTCGCGATGTCTTCATTTCTTGCGGTCGTTCTGTCTGCGCTACACAATCCGAAGATCATGAACCAACAAGCCCAAATTTCCACTAACGCAATACACATCACCGTAATGACCCTCTTAGACCGTTAAGAGTGTACGCTGTTAAAGAAGTACGGACCAGGACAGGCCATCAGACCACGCAAACGCAAACGTTCAATTGAACTATTGCGGTCGCAGGCGTAAATATCAGGAATTTACAACACACTGGCAACGAAGCCACCAACAATATATGCGTTCACGTGGTTTCAATGGGTTGCTTTTTCGCTAGCGGCTTCATTGAACGTGTGTGGTGAACTGCTTGTACTTACGCCTGTGGCTGAAATGAAGTTTAGTTAAAAGTCCGCGCTTGTCCGCGTAAATACCCTTTGTCTTTCTTTATCGTGGCATCTTTTCTTGAGTCTAGCCACGACATATTGAGCCACGATCTCATTATGAGGCACGCCGTTGTGTGTGGCTACGGATTAATTTAGAATAGTTGGGGTTGTGACAAGCGCCCAATGCGTGGTACACAAGAACTTTTACAGTTCACCGACACTGAAACGAGGCCGCCACTGCCGCGATTGGACCCCGCCACCTCGAGTTTAGTAGCGCTATGCCTAAGTGACTGAGCAAGCACGACGGGCGATGAACTCCAATGTGCGGCACAGAGAATTTCCCGTTCGCGAGCGAGGCCGGCCGGTGGCCCGCAGACAGAGCGCCCCGAGTTGCCATGCCAGTGACGCGCACGTGCATTAAAGAAATACGCTTTCTGCGGGAAATTTGTAAATGTGCAGGCATGTCCTTGCTGGCGGCGTGATCAATGCCCGTGCTGACGATGAAATAAAGAATGGAAGAGGTATTCCACGTGATGCTGATTTGCAAAGTATTGCGAGTCAAGCGCAAATCCTGTTGCGCCGGTAGCCACGCGGTCCGAGTATATCACTTGAATCTCTCAACAATCTACTCGTATTTGGTTAATCAGAGAATATCAGTAAATATAATGGTGCAATTTAGCACATCAGTATGTCTTTTGATGATTAACGCAGGCAACATAGCGTCCCACGCCACGAAACACCAGTCGCAGAAAAAGGCCGGAGAACACGACAGTCGAAAAAAAGAAAAGAATGCGCCACGCCTGCGTTAAAATCTACTAACAAACAAAAACAAGAGCACACTACGCCTCAATAACGGGTGTGAGTAAGCCTATCCAAATAGAAAGGTAAATAATAAATCAATAGGGCTGCGGAATACTAGCTGCTTGCTACTCTAAACACATCTCATTGTGCACGAGTACCTGCAACTTTCAGTGAGCGGAACGTAGAATTAGGGGGAGTTCAAAGTAATATCAGGTACACACAGAATATAGCGTCGAACCAGACGCTTCTCTTCACAGTTTCACTTCGAAATATCTTACTTCTATGAAAGGAAAATATGGGGAAGGCGAGCAATAGAAAATCAAGACTATTAGAAAAAGATTTTTCAAGGCCTTGCTTTGAAAGTTACTTTTGTGCTCAAATGCATAAAACAGCGTTTTCGTAATTTACAAATTACAACTACAGCGCGATGATTTAGGATCGCAAGAAATGAAAAAAATACAGGCACGAGAGACGCGGTAGATACTAGAGACGCGGTAAGCACGACAGACGCGGTATACACGGGACAAGCGACTTGCCGTGCGCGTGTTATTAAACTCGTTTTCTTGAAGAAGACAAATACACTTGTGGAAAGGTTGGTTCCCGCTTTTACCTTGTTCTCGTTTTGTTCATTGTCCGTCACTTCTATTTAATATTTCCATGGGTTTAATCTAGCTTACACGTGATTCCCCCGCTCTGACAGGAAAATACACCTATTTCTAGCAAGGCGTGCGCATTTTGGTTTCTGAGTATATTCAATGAACTTTGCAAAATTGATCGCGGTAGCATTAGTACACGCATTATTTTCCTCACGCATTCTTTTCCTACCTTCCGCCTGAGCAGGTTCTCCAAAGGAAAGTCTCTCCACTCAGCCTCTTCTGGAAGAAACTGGTCACCGTCCAGTGGACAGGCGTATCCTTCGGTGACTTCGCACTGCTCGTAGCAGCTTCTGCACAGCACGTCTCGACAGGGCAGGAAAACGGTCTCTCTGGGCAGCACACCACATGCGCTACATATTCTGTGCGCAGGAATACGCTCGGCGAAATGCAAAGGTCTCCAGTCCAGTTCCATGGTGAAACCGCACAGTGTGTATCGCTGGTCTTGAGAAGCCATGGCGAACAGCGCATACGTCGCTCGGCAAATGTTGTGCCGACGGTTCTACGGAAACTTCCAAACGTTGCCAGCACCCTGTCCTCTCAACTCTTGCAAATGCTACTATCACGCTGATAATGCCACGCCCAGTTCACGATTGCTCGCGGCGCCACTCGGGAATCGCATGGGACAGTTTCAAAATTATCTACTTGCTTTGGCGCGTCAGTGTTGTTACCGACAATTTTATCGACTTTTTACGGCGAAGTGTTTATGCGGACCCTGTGCCGTTGTTGTCGGACTTCGCTAAAGAGGGGCCACGTGACCTAGGGGGAGAGTAAAAGAAGAGGAAAAAAAGAAAGGGGTTGGAGTGAAGCCGGTCCTCTTGTGAGAATGCTATCTTATACGCGAGCTTTATACCGTTGTCACACGGTGCATTTTCGGGATCGAGCCAGATGGGCATCGAATTTATCGACGATCGATTCCACCATGCCGCGAAAGCAACGAATGTTATGCTGGTGCTTTGCGGCCAACGAATAGTGCCAGAGATTGAAACGCGATACTAGGAGCGCGCAACTGCTAGCACTTCGGGCGCCTGCAATACGTGCCGGCAGCTACGTCAGCATTCAAGCCAGTCCAACCAATTGTCAAAACGATTGGAGCGCCCGCATCGCCAGTGGTGGGCCTTGTGCGCAATATACGGAGCCTTGGATCAGTGGTTCCACACATTCCATACCAGCTACAGCTATGGGAAGACGAAGAAGCTGCCTACCGCGTGCATCAGCGAGGGATGGCTCGTGAACGGGCTCGTCGTCGTAGGGCAGATCCCGAGCTTCGCTCCAGAGATGCCGAGTTTTTACGGCAGCGCTCCTAGAGCATGCTCACTACGCGAAGCGCGCAAAAGCAAAAATGAGGGGAAAGAATGGTGAAACAACAGAGTTACAATACCGACTACTTATGAAACTTGACTTACATAGTGTAGCATACGGTATAACCAGGACAGCTTCACTGTTGGACCACCTTCACGGCCTAGAAGGGGCGGTGATTTTTTTCGCTTGGCCGATTTGTGAATGTCGCGAACGTTGCAACTGGAGTTCTAGCGCAGCGGGCGTACGGGCCAGCGGCCCCAGCGGGCGAACGGAAATGGCAGCGGAGCACCGCACAAATGGAAGAGGTTTGACTCGGCGATCCCTCGCGTGGTCGAGCGGAGTAGAACCACTGTTTATGTTCCCCTTGAGCAGCAGAGTTGCGCGTCTCATCGAACGCGCCTATCGCGCGCGTATTCGCCAAATCCGGTCACATGTGCGAAAAGCATACTTTTGAGGGAAAGTCAACTTCACGACTGCTCCTGCAATGCCGTCTGCCCGTGGGCTTCTGCCTTCACGAGCATCTGTCTGTCCCTCTGCGGCCTTGCAACGCAAGCGGCGGATGCGTCGTGTTGGTGTGTTTAGTGCACTTTGGATGGAAACGCATTTTGTTGCCCTAAGACGCAGCGTCAAGGTTAGTGTAGGGTACCTCTCAATGTACGACGCTTCTCAGGATGTTGTAATTGGGCATTTGTCTAATTATATTTCCAGTTTTAGTAGTGAAAGTGAAGAGCAAGGCAGAGCCATATCTGTGACTCATGAATCTGAGTATCGACGATCTTGTTAACAACCAGCTTTTTCTCTCACCCGCCGTGTCATGTATTTTCAAAGCACAAAATAAACTCTGTCTTGCCAAACATGTGTTCAGGAAAACCAGTGACATTCGAAGCAATATGATCGTCGCGCGTCGAAATCGGTATTGCGGGTGGAGTGCATGGTCTGTTCAATGTGACTCGTTATTTATTCCGACGTACCGGTAAGTTCCATAATGCATATACCTGTTTGCGTGACGCACGAAATCTGATCATATAGAGTGAGTATAAGTTTCACTAGCGACGTTTTTTTGCTGAGAATAGGCGATAGCATTGAAGACATGTATGGCTCGTCTCGCCCTACGTAACAGCTGGTTAGCTGGTGAAAAAACTCTGCTGAAAAAGGAAACATATGCGCGCATGTGAATACCCAAATATATTCACGTTACAGATGTAGCAGGGTGCGTTATACCGTCTATAAAGTCCGTAGTAACCAATCGAACTGCGAAGTATAAAATTTGAAGCCGTATCTTGCTGAGCGTTGCTCAGCTAGATACGGTACCAAAATTTATACTTCGCACCGGAAAACCGACTGAAGGCAATCCTGCAGGCCGAAGACGCCCCCAAGGCCCAAGGGTTAGAGGCTGTCATCTAAGTAGAGAGACCTAGGTCTCATAAATGTACTGTACTAAAATAAAGCTTATTCCACCTCCTCCTCCTCCGGTAGATAGCGTCTATTACGCCATACCTGCCACGACCTGCGCAAAATGCTACTTAGGTTGCGTTATTATAAAGCAGGAACCACATATCATTTGTAGTACTTTATTTACCCGCAATCGTCGTTTGCTCAAGTTACCTACATTATCTTTCAAAGCACTGTGTCAAAAACGACGTGCAACATACGATTTCTAGAACTTACGCTATCTGCTATAGTGTGTTCTGGTTTTCTTATATTAAAAAAAAAACCGAATGTTTCTGTAGATAGTGACTCGCAACGAACAACATATAACAAAATTTATCTAAATTCGCGCTATCTTCGAGTTTTCCTTTTTTTCTTCAATGTGAAAGTCTTCTTGCCGCCAACGGCACGGAATAAACAAGCAAGCACGCTCGGCCGCTTAGCCGTGCATTTCCTGCATTCAATACGAGTAGCTTTTCCGCTTAACATGAATGCGTCGGTGATCCAGATGGCAGAACTACGAGCAACTGTGTTCACGCAGGGAGCACGTACAGTAATTCTTGAGCGGAACGCTTTGCTGCGCCACCTTTGGAACAGGGTTCGATTTACTGTGGAAAGCTCAGTACGCTCGCTTCAGGCTCTGGTTCGCGGTCATCCACTTCGAATCATCGCCAAACGGCCTCATTAGGGAAACCTCTCGCACGACACAGAGGTCCTCTTCACCGGGGAAACGCTTCCGAGGCTTTTTCGCCTGCAGACGACCCAACAGCGCGTTTGAAAACTGCGCAGACAACATGCCGGTGTGCGTGCGCGTGGTCGCCTTGTTTTTTTCCGCAAGAACGCTGGTCCGCGGCGCGCGCACTGCTAGGGAGACGAAGCCAGCGAGCGAGCGGTCCGCTCCTCCGTAAACACGCCGGCCGTCCCTGCATACCACGCATGCGCAGTGGCGTCTCCACTGGCCCTCTGGCCCGTAGACCTGCTGAGCCATAACGATCTACTAAACGCTGGGGAAAAATAATTTCCTGAGACGTCAAGGGACAGCCTGCCATGGAAGCTCGACTAAGTGTAAGAAGAAAGAAAGAAAAACATTGGGCGTATGAAAAAAAAAAGTATTGCAAGGACCGTCTGAATATTTTTAAATCACAGCTTGCTTTCTAAACCCTTTCTCATTCTTCTGACCGCGCCTGCTAGGTGCTACTGCAGAGTTTCGAATAGCTCACACTCACAATAAAATCTGAATTATTTCCCCGATGGTGGGATCGAACCTCGGCCCTCAAGAAAATCAGTGAAGTATTGTATTCATTAGGCCATGATATTTTTCTTCCCAAGTACAACCACTAGGCCACGACAGAACGTATGTGCCTATGGCACGAACCCCAACCAGTTCTTTAAGACGATCACCGCGTGTGTCCCATTGCGTAGACGGGTGCGCGAGGTGAAACGCCGGTGCGCCAGTTTCCTTGACGCCAAAGAGGCAGGAACGAACTCGGCCAATTCATATCATTTCATTGACCGCTTCACCTTAGCTCTGATTTACACGGATTCGCAGATGGGTGTTTGATCCGTACATTTTTTTTAATGTACAATATGGCCGGATAAATTAACAATTCTCACGAAGGTAATGTTGGGTTCAAAAATAGGTAAATGCAAGTTTTTTTGTTACTGTTTTCGAACGCAAAAGCCTTATTTCAATGTGTCTAGCCCGCAGAAGTAGTCCAGTGGTTACGGCATTGTATTACTGAATCAAGGATTTGAGCTCGTCTACGGCTTCCGCATTTTGAGGGTGGTGGAATGGAAAAGCGGTTGTGAACGGTGTATTGTGTGCTTGTTAAGGAATCCCAAGCGGTAATAATTCTTCCACAGTCCGCCACTACTGAGTGCCTCATATGAAGATCACGATTCTGGAGCATAAAAGCTGATAATAATATCTATAGCGATATTAGTCATTCTACGTCCAGTATCCCAGACATCTCGGTCTACCATCTCCGAAATTGCTTTGAGAAATCACCTTTATTTGGTCCAACAAAACTGATTTCCCAATATCTTTTAGACGAACAAGATGCAAATGCGAAAGCATTAGATACCCCATTACGTGAAAGCGGTGTTCTCGTTGGCGGCGAGGCCGAAAGATGGTACCAAAAACAGGCGACGGTGCGACGAGGGAAAACAAGTAAAAAACGCTCTCGTTGAAGTGAAATTCGTCGGGCAGGTTTCTGCAGAGTCCAGTAATGTAATCAGAAAGAAAATTCGACACACTTCGGCTACGCGTGGGAATTGAACCCCGGCCTCCAGAATGCGAGATGAGCACGCTTCCCCGATGCAATGGTCGCCCTATACTTACGGTTGACTACAGTTGTGCCTAGTGCTTGCATCACTGCCTACGTCACCGTCACTGCCTCCATCACTGTCTCCCACGTGTCACTTGATCTTCAGATTTCATCGGTGCTCTGTCTACTGCGATGTACTTTGGACGTCAAATCATGAGCGTATAAAATTAGGTGTGCCTTGTGCATCATTGTACAGGTCATGTCGCTGCCTTCCGTCCGTCACTTGCTCTTGGGATTTTATCTGTGCGGTGTCTACTTGGATGCGCGCCGAAGCGGCTACTTCTGGGGCATCTGGGAAACGTGGTCGCCCACGGAAGCACTAGACAGAGCACGAAGCAAGCGAACACAAAACGGAATGTCGTGCAAGTTTAGTACGTGTACGACGACATACGTATCATACCTAAGCGAAAACATTTCCCCCAAGCGACTACAATGCTTTCGCATTCCCACATGTAAGCAGTCTTAACTGTCTCTGCCGAATTTTGTGGCCTCGTGACATGCTTTAAAGCTTTCTCAAGAAGCCAAAGCGTTTCTGAGAAAAAATATTGTATAAAAATAATTTTAATGCGTAACATTCATCAGGTGCGTCTACTGAAGGTAAAATGATTGATCTTCAATACAAAAGGTTTTTATTGGCAACAGGTCGAAAAATGTTCCCTTAGAGGTCCGCAGTCACGACAAACACCTATAAGCTTACCTGCAATGGTTGCTTAGTGGCTATGGTGTTGGGCTGCTAAGCACAACGTCACGGGATCGAATCGATGTCAAAGTGGTAGCATTTAGGTGGGGGTGAAGTGCGAAAACATCCTTGTACCTAGATTGAGGAGCACGTTAAAAAACCGCAGATGACCCAAACTTCCGGAGTCGCTTACTGGGGCGTTCCCCATAATCAAATTGTGGTTTCGGCACGTAAAACCCCATAACTAAAGCAAAATAAATAAAATTGGTAATTTTTCCTAGCAGAACCACGACTGACTGGTTTATTGTAATTATATGTTACACTCGATTTACTTAGGCTCCGATTTTCCGAAACAACACCGTAAGCATACAAAAATTTCGGTTTTGGTCCAAGGTGGCTCACAATTTTCGCACAGATGTACTCCTCGTAATTACATAACACGAAGTGCACTAGGTAGGCCTGCTTTTGGGGCACGACTTCCGTAAATATTTTATTTAAAATTTTTGTTTTAAGCAAGCTTTCGATTCGCGAATTCTATCCTGCGTCACACAGCCGACGCGCGCAGCTTGTTAGTCGAACGCGATCCTTTCTCCCTACCTGCCTGCCTGCTTGCCGTGCCTGGGCTCGCTGCCTGCCTGTCTGGCCTGCCTGGCCTGGCCTGGCCTGCGCTGCCTGGCCTGCGTGGCCTGCCCTGACTGGCCTGCCCTGCCTGCAGACGTCATGCCCTCGTGCTCATAGCATTGTCCTCATGCACTTGTTCACACCATCGTCGTGATGCCGTCGTGGTTGCGCCAACGTCGTCACTCCGGATTCCGCATCCAATTCTTGTCATGCCGTCCTATTAACGCCATCGCCACCATACAGTATTTGCCATTCATTATAGTTGTCACGCAATCGTCGTCATCCTATTGTCCTCATACCGTTCCCGTGCCATCGTCGCCATTGCCTCGTAGTCGCGCAGTCGTCGCGACGCACTGGTAGTGATACCGTCCTCGTGATACCGACATGGTCGCTTCCTAGTGTGCTATATTTAACTTCGCCATCGCACGCCCATCATGTCGTCGTCGGTAGTACACAGTCATCGCCGCAAAGTCGTCGTCATATTATTGTCGTTATGCAATCTTCGTCATGCCGTGATTGTACTAGTGCCTTCTTCGTTCAATCGACGTTAATCCTTCTCTGTTCCATCGTTATCACTGCGTCGTCGTCACAGCCATGTCTTCATGTTCAGGCGTGACCTTGGCAGATGAGTCCCATAATACAGTGGGCCGTCGGTACATGTAGAAGTACATGTACAGTATATGTACAGTATTATCACCACTATTATTATCATCATCAGCCTACTGTCATGTCCAATGGAGGAAGAAGGCCGCTTCCTGCGATTTCCAACTGCCCCTGTCTAGCATTGACTGATACCATGTTGCACCTGCAAATTTCGTAATTTCATCACTCACCTAATTTTCTGCTGACCTCAACTGCGCTTTCCTTCCCTTGGCATCCGTTCTGTAGCTCTTTTGGCGCACCAGCTGTCTACCCTACACATTACATGGGCTTCCCAGCTCCAATTTCTCTCTTATTGTCAACCAGAATATAGGCTATCCCAGTTTGCACTCTGACCCCCACCGCTCTCTTCCGATTTCTTGATGTTACGCCTAACATTTCTCGTTCCATCGCTCTTGGCGCGGTCCTAAACTTGTTCTCGAGCTTCATTCTTAACCCCAAAGTTACTGCTCTATGCGCCAACACCGGTATAATGCAATCATTGTACACTTCGCTTGTCGAGGACAGTGATAAGCTGGCAGTTATGATTTGGTAGCGCCAGCCGTATGCATAGATTACGTAAAGTATATGTAGAAATAACGGAAGTTTATTGTTTAGATTGATTAGTTTAGATTTAAAGTCAACTAGAGTTCAGAAATACGCTGTGTCGTTACAATCCTTCGATCTTATTCGCATCACTGAGGAAAGTTACCATGAGATGCGTTCTGCCTTTATTTATTTTTTTCACCATTACGACATTTCTCCATTACGAAATTTGAAACCAGACATCCAGGAACGCACAAATGGGAAACTTTAGTAAACGCATAGAGTTTATCCCAGATATATAAGGAGAGAGCGGGGACGCAGTGGCGGGAGTTCTTCAGCGCGCGGCTGCGATAAAAATGGGATAGAACGGCGTGTATCTTTCATTAGGCGAACACCTGTTGGCGAGGTAAAAAGACTAGCGGCATATTCAAAACCGCTTCGAAATCATCGTCGTCATGCTCGTCGTCATTGTAAGCTAAATTATGAGCAATGCTTGAAGAATGTGTATTCCGTTTTTTTTTTTTGTCTAAATAAGTGTGTCCTGTACTGAACAAACGCAATACCCTGGTGCCGCAAGTTTTCTAGTTTTATATAACAAGCTCCGACTCCAACGCTGGTACAGACTTGAAAATTTGAATTCCATTTGGTATTAAGAAAGCTGATTTCAAAAGCAACGTTTGTTCTTTCGACAATCCATACCCTTCGATGAGTACAAAATCAGTGGCGCCCCTTGAGCTGAAAGCGCACGCATCTGATTGCGCTCAGATATCTACGGCGCAGAGAAGACTCGCTCTACCTTCTTTCCATTGACCGTGAGTACTTGCGATACTCCAACTGCATCGACTATTACGCTTCACCAAGAGGTCATTGCGCTATCGAGCCCAAGTAGACATCTATAGGGAGGCCACCTTAGTTCCCCGTCCGATATTAGGAAGAAAACACCACTTGTACCTGATACTGCGTAGATTCGTTTCTCATTACGAACATTTCGAGGCTGCTTATTAGAAAAAAGTACTCGCCTGCCTGTTAGTGCGCATTCTAGTTCAGTTTTTATTACAGCTGCTTGCGCACGAGCTAGCCGGCACCGTTTTCTACTCTTCTATTGGGGTTGAATACCCACGCACGCTAGTGTTCCCGCATGCGCGGTCTCAAATGGGTCTTTTCAAGTTTGCGAAGCAGCAATGGGAATAATAACGTAGGAAAAAACAGGACAAGACGCGCTTGAGGAAATGAACTCTGAGTGTGTCGTCCAACCTCGTGGCTCCTCGCGCACTCGGGAGGTACATAAAGATATACAAAGACAAGATTCGTAATGGTTAATACAACTGGGAAGCACACTCGAGGCTTTACGTGCCGGAAGAGGACGTGCTGCACTACCAAAGGGAGCGCCCGAACCGTCTCAGGCGAGATAGCCACTGCGCGGTGCTGGGAAGTGTTAACACGGAACTCTGCCGATCGTGGCGCAGGGGCTAAATTTAAAATTCATAGCTTGCTTAAAACGAAAATTGAAAGTGAGGTGATTGAAATAAAATTGCAATGTTCAGGTACATGTCGTACAATTTATGTCATATTTTTACACAGTTGTAAAAATTGGAAAAGTGGACCAATGTCAAAAATAACTTTTAATATTTGCCTTATTTCAGCTAAATCGTAAAGTGTATTGGCAATTAAATAATTTTTATGTTGCGGACGACTTCAGAACAATCGCGTGAATCAATTATTTATAGCCAAATCGAGATTAGTTCTGCAAGAAAAAAATGCCGAATTGGCTATATATTTATCGAAATTTGCGTAGCAGTGTGTCTACGGGAAGTTTCGCAAAGTTACGAGCGTTGTTCCCTTTCTCCGGCATTTCCATTTAAGCGAATTTAGTTTATCCGGAGTGCACTGTATTTCTGTATTCTGACCGAGTACCAGTAGTCTTCGACGAACTTACTTTGAACGGAACAAGAAGTGATTAGGAGAATATTTAGACATGAAGCACATAGAAAACGATGTGGCGTAGATGGGTATATATAGAAAGGTATTGTACACAATTCAGCAGGAAGCTTTATTTTTTGTTTTAACGAACGTGTAGAGCAATGTTTATATCCAGCAGCTATAAGGGCATACGTATTTAGTACGTAAAATTTCCCCCACTTATTCGGTAATATGTTTCAAGAGAAGCTCTATAGAAAATACACCTCTCCGCTACATGACTCTTCAGGATTTCGACGTTACTGGAGAATATCTAAACTATTGACTAAATAGAGGCACTGTTTGTATCTCGATGGATATTTCATGGCCAGATGAATTTTCTAAACGAAACGCCACTGAAGAAATTCGTCGACCACCTCCTTGTTCACCTCAATATAAGCATGCAGTTCGCGCATGCTCTCCTTGTCTTTAGGGTGATCTCCTGGCCATACGTGATCGCCAGACGTGTATATTTTTTTGCTCAGGCAAAAGCGAAAGTCTTATAAATGGGAGTTGTCTGCTTTGGTTTGAATACTTTCAGAAAAAAAAGAAACTTGCATCGATTAACATTGACCGTGTGAAACCAGTTATGTTTTGTTCAATTATGGCACTAGACTGGCGCCGCTTCCCGCAGTGCTTTGCTCCAGAGATTTCTGCAATGTTTTCCGCACAGTTTGTGCAGAACGTCCTTGTGGAATCTAGCTACACCTTTGCAACATTTTCACTCATCTTACAAACGCTTTCAGACATTTTCTTGAACACATCGTTGTCAGTAGTGAAGCTTTCCGTCAATACCGTTTGAATGGTGTTACCTGTATTCTGTACTCCCAGCTCGACAGTTCACATAGCGTTTTCGTAGGCTTCCTGGGTATTTTGTTTGGACTGCTTACCATTACTGCAAGCTACTGCAGCTTTTCACCTTGGCCAATCAAAGTTTGTTGGACTGTTTAAGAAAAGGATACGATTTTCTCACGTACATTACTTCTGCTTGATATTTGCAGCACTGCTTCTTTCTTTCAATTGATTCATTGTCATGTCTCATAAAGATGGTCACTTTGGACGCCGTTATCATTTACAGCTTCGCCAAACCCATCTTTAATTTCACTTACGCACACGTCTATCGTTACATTAGAAGGCATCATCATTGCTTTTTTTATCACTGTCGGCCGTTTCTGTAGCTAGGGACGCGAAAGACAGCATGTAATCTCCGCATTTATTGGCACAGATCACTACAGTATATGAACATAGAACATCTAGGGCGCGCAGTAGCCCAGTGGCCACAGCCATCACAAAACTACTTGTTTAGCTCTGATTCAGCTAAAACATTGTCGAAGCCTTGTCACTCCTGCCAGTATTTTCCCTAAAAAGAAAACATTTTTGAGAAATCTGCAATTTCAGGCGAAGGCTCATATTTAGGAAAGGCTAGATACTGTAATGCTTGATCTTGTATTTTCAAGTATATTCTAGTACTCAGAATTTTGCCAGGATTGAATAAGACAGACACATTTTAGGTGCCTCAGGGCATATTTGTGATTTGACAGTTACAGAAAAATTCATTTATGAGAAAAAAAGCTAAACCCCAATAGAAGCAATAGTGTTTTCGTCATCTGATCACAATCTGTACAGTAAAAATAGAAATAAATCAGTAAAAATGAACAAATAGTTGTTATCGTGATGAGGACAAAATGAGGCAGAGCATCGGCACAGAGAACCAGCTTTCTAACTGGATTGTCCTTCTTGTCACGATAGAATTGTCTCGCCTGGGAGAGTATCGAAAGGAAAGTTTTTTTTCTCCAGATTTCATGATAACAGCCCTACTGGTACAAGAGCGTAAGAAGGTGGGACTAACAAATTCAGTTATCGAAGCAGTAGAGCACTGCATTAGACCGGTACCTCAGAACAGGAGCAGTAGAACAGGTCATTTTGTCCCCGTACGAGTAGTGCTGTCACCGTAAAATGAAAGCACTCCAACTCATCCAGTTTCTTTATTCTGATGCATTTTCTTCGAGCATTTCACAGTACCCTATAATACGCATCGACTTGAATTTCCAGGATGGCACGATTTGCGAGATTTCTCAAAGTGTGGGACGAAATACATGGGCGTTCCAGTTAGTTTTGTGCTCCAATGCAGAAAAGAGCGCTTTGTTAGAATTTGCGTCAAAGAACAGTGCATTTTACAGCGAGTTTTATGGCGCATATCTCAGAACTAGTGTCATTGTATAAATGTATTCCCAGTGGACAAGATTTGCAAGCTCACCGGCTACTGTTCCTACATCGGAATACATGCCCTGTGCACCGAAAGTAACTATTTAGGCAGTTAATTGGTAAACTTATTATATAAATATGTTGTTTGCAATAGGCGATCTTCAAAAATTCCTGGACACTTCACAATGGTCAACTGTTACACTTGGGTACCGCATCATCGGGTAATATCTTAGTGGTCTACTTCAGCGTGGTGTTAATAGCGGTGTTGACACATCTCCTACAACAGGCGCATCTTTTCCAGGCATCTTTGTTACTCTCGCTATGGTGGCCTTAAAGAATAAATCCAATGCAGGGCTACGGCACAGCGTGGAGCCACCTACAATGAAATTTCTGCGCAGGCATGCTCTGCAGTGAAACCAGAACTAGTTCATCCGCGACTATATAGTGGAGATAAAGAGCATGCGATGGAAAGCCAGCGCTTGGCAACTGAACAAAAGGAACACGATGCTCTGTGTCTGTCATATAAACGTCATCTGTAAAACGTCACAATGTTTGCGCCGCTTACGCAAAGCAAAAGGCGTACGCAAAAGAAATCACCGATGATTACGATACTCCACATTGCGAAACGTCTTTTCATTTCACGATGTATTGGCTTGTGCAGACAATCTCTCGTGCGGCATGCTGCAAACGGAGCGAAATGTGGCGCGACTGCCTCGGTAATCGAGATATCGAAAGAGAGCACGCAGGTGACTTGCGGGCGCGACTCACAATAGCCGTCGCAGACTTCCGCTGATGCAGCGTTTTGCTTTCATTTACACTATCGTTGGACACGCTGGCCGCATGCCATCTGTGAACAGACGACACGTGCTACTAATCACCGCCTCGTAGCCATTGTCGCCACGGAGTGGCACAAAGTTTTCTTCTCACGCTTTCGCCATACCCTCCTCCTCCACTTTCCCTCCTGATGCTTTCACTGTATAGCCTGCTACTCCGTTTTCCTCCTCATGCTCTCTTCGCCTTTCATCGCCCTCTGCGCTCCGCGTTCGCTCTGTTACGCTGACGACGCCGAGGCACGCTGACGCTCAACGCAGTAACGGGCGCTTAAGACCTGCGTTCTAAAACTGGAAGAAAGAAAACGCGGTAGTGAAAGGAGTTTTAATCAAACCCGATCGTTCAACAGGGATGTAGTTATATGCCTTCGCGAGGTCCATATTGAATATATCGTGGTCCCCGATAAAAAAAAGTTCACCGGCGATTACGATGCTCCTTAATGTGAAAGCTGACCGCATGTCTATACGTGTTTTCATTTCGCAATATATTGAGGCGTCACACTGAGCATCGCAGTGATTGGGAGGGCTGCCACAAGAGCGCGGTATATATATATATAGACCCGCCATGCAGTTGCCGCTTCGCCGCATCTGTACCATACTTAGCCGTAATCTTTACCTGGAAACGCTTGCGCAGAACGCTATGGGCAAAGGCAAATTTTCTAGGTTTTGTTTTTCCCCTGACCGCCGGCGCTGCCGCTGCCGCGGATGCGCGGACGTGAGCGCCAACTTGTGGTACTTCGAGGTGGCTTCCTCCGCTTTCCTCCTCGCGCTCACTTCGCTATCGCAGTCTCCTCCACCGTTGCGCTTTGCGTTCGCTCTTTTAGCCTTCGCTGTACTCGTAGGCATGTTTACGCCGAGGAAGGACGAGGAACGCCGACGGACGCGGAGGCACGCTGACGCTCTATGCTGGAACGGACACCTAAGAGCTGCGCTCTCGAGGCAGTGCAGTCGTGAATGTTTGGTGGAGCATAGCGGTCAGTGGCAGTGACCGCATTGAGTGCGCGGTAGTCACTACAGGGCGCTTACTCTCTGTTTCTTTTATGCACCACGTGAAGGGTCGACGACATCGACCATGAAGACGAATGAATAACTTTAACTGTAACATATTCGCGAAGTCGTTGCCAGCAACAATGAGTGTCAGAACTGAGTCCGCGCAGGCAGCTGTGGACAGGCGAGGTTGTGATGACAATACAATGTGTCACGGTGTCTTTAGGAGGCTTCTCAACCGGGCCTTGTATAGTAATTTCTCGAAACTGGATGAGAAGAGCTGTATCCGAAGAAGCAGATGGTTTGTCGAAAGTTTGATCTAGACCCATAGCGGCCGACAGAAAACAACTGATAGTGAGACCGGTGATTCCATCAACGAGGCGACAACGTTTGATATCCAGGAGCAGACGGAAATGTCTCAATAAATCGTCTCCTCATGTTGCATAGCGGACATCTTTTACCAAGAATAGCCATTGAAACCGTACTTTCAGACCGACGTGAATGCTGAGAGTCTTCTAACCGTAGGTTGCTATGACAGAAGAGCTCATAGCCTGAAGGGGGCTCAATATCTATGTTGATGACACTACACTACTGTTTTCCTCTCGTCATACCTCAGACTTATTAAGGACTGCTAATGCAGTACTAGATACACTACATGTGTGGTCCGTTAAAATTGGTCTCATAAAAAACACTACTAAAACTATCGTCATATTATTCCAAGCCAAGAACAAATACGCCACGCTACCTGCTGACATCAAACTTAATTCGTAGAAAATTGAACTAGTGAGCTGAGTAAAAAGCCTAGGGATTATTTTTGACCACGATATGCCAATGTATAGCTACCGTATTATCACTTGCCACTAAACTCTCATAGAGGGACTCGTTATTTTTTTCCTTAGTTACCTTTAAATGTGCTTATATATAGCTCCCTCTCCCTCAGTCATATGAATTATTGCTGCCTTGTCTGGGCTACCACATCTGTCACAAATATAGGTAGATTCATTATTCAGAAAAAAATTTCTCCGTGTGATGTGTGATGTACTAAGGACTCCCCAAGTAAACGTCTGTTCCTAGAACTGAAAATAGAAAAGGTGCATGGTTTATACAAAAGAGGTTAGTCCGCGCATACATTAAGGAGTGGAAATCGCACAACTGTTAAATCCGTTCCATAGCTAACCTTAAACAGAACATACGTCATTATCAAACGCGATGTCCAGAATACTGCTATGTAATGCACCCGCGCACTAATCCGGAAGGCAAATGATTGCCTGTACGGTGCCTGTCCTGCTCAACACACCGATCGCAGATGATGTTTCACAGGCTTCGCTAACTAGTCTGTATAGTTACTATTGCTGCTAGAACTGGTTTGTACTTGTTTACGATAGGCAGCGAGGCACTGGAAGTGGTAAGGGAATACATCTACTTAGGGCAGGTACTGACCGCGGATCTGGATCATGAGACTGAAATAATCAGAAGATAAGAATGGGCTGGGGTGCGTTTGGCAGGCATTCGCAGATCATGAACAGCAGGTGGCCATTATCCCTCAAGAGGAAAGTTTATAACAGCTGCGTCTTACCAGTACTCCCGTACGGTGCAGAAACCTGGAGGCCTACGAAAAGGGTTCTACTCAAATTGAGGACGCGCAACGAGCTATGGAAAGAAGAATGATAGGTGTAACGTTAAGGGATAAGAAAAGAGCAGATTGGGTGAGGGAACAAACGCGAGTTAATAACATCTTAGTTGAAATCAAGGAAAAGAAATGGGGCAAGGGCAGGACATGTAATCAGGAGGGAAGATAACCGATGGTCATTAAGGGTTACGGACTGGATTCCAAGGAAAGGGAAGCGTAGCAGGGGGTGGCAGAAAGTTAGGTGGGCGGATGAGATTAAGAAGTTAGCAGGGACAACATGGCCACAATTAGTACATGACCGGGGTAGTTGGAGAAGTATGGGTGAGGCCTTTGCGCAGCAGTGGGCCTAACCAGGCTGATGATGATGATGACTTGTTGATCACAATATTAGTTTTGCTGCGCCATCTGTTATTGACACACATGACTTATCTGAGTGCCGTGTATTTTTTCTCTCTATACTGCTGATTTCTTGATGTTAGGGAAACTAAGTAACTTGCTTTGGTTTATCATTCCTGTGTTCGTTTCTTTTGCGTTATTTTTATTCTATTTATTCGGCTTTATTGTTACCATTCCTCATGCACGGTTGTTCCCCCTGCTGCTGCCTTAAAAGAGGTTTTACGACACAGTCAAGCTGCTGACGTAGCATTTTCCTTAAGGCCTGTCCATATTCAAATGTATATTGTTTATGGGAAATAAAGGACTTTACTTACTTACTTACTTAGGCACTCACTCACTCACTCACTCACTCACTCACACTCACTCACTCACTCACTCACTCTCACTCACTCACTCACTCACTCACTCACTCACTCACTCACTCACTCACTCACTCACTCACTCACTCGCTCACTCACTCACTTACTCACTCCGATCAGTCTGAGATGCAGGGATAATGCTGACTCCTGCACCGGTGTGAAAAAGCAAAAATCTGTAATATGGTCGGTTATGTAGAACATGCGGTTTATGGAATGGCCGTGGTCGCCCGCCGTCATTAATGACGACCCGCAGCAGCATTTGCCACATGCCACGAAGAGGGGGACTCATATTTACGGGCAGCAACACCATAACGGCGTTTGTAGTAGCACCAGTTCTGCCGTGCAAAACTGCGTGAAGCTCGAAAAACTGCGTGAAGCTTCGTGAAGGCCGCATGAGGGGCTGATGAGGAGCCAGTCAGAATCGGTGCTTAGAAATGCGAGTGCATCGAAGGGCTTGGCGCAATTTGGCTACTTGAGACGCGAAATTTTCAATTCTTTCCTGGAGGAAATCGACTTCGGGGATCTCAGATCTACCGGCAGCGTTGACGGCTGCCCGCGAAAGTCCGTGATATCGTTGGCTAGTTCGGCAAGTTCTGACAGCGAACTTTAATGAACTGAGACAAGAGTGTATCGCTTATTGGCTGAAAGACGCTGCAGTAACAACTCCCGTAGCACGGGCGTATCGAGGGAATACGGCGTGTCGCCGAGCAGGTGCTGGAGGTGACGCAGAATCTCGTTTGAACGTCTGTCACAAAGCTCCTCAGTATTGAAGAGCTGCTAGATACGGTGATGTAGAGGCGGCACGAGGCGGCTAGAGAAAGAGTGTGATTGTTAAGAGTAAGATGCGTTATTTTCTGCAGCCCTTTAGCTAGCATGACTCAGCGCCTTGGGGAAGGGGAAGGGGACATAAAGAAGAAAGAAAAGTGAAGAGAGAAAAAGTCAGGCGTTTTAGAGCCCGGTGCCGTTAGGGTCCGGGCTCTGAAACCACTATCAGTGGTAGCCATGCGGCACATTCACTGTTGGCACGACTGCGCCTTGTCCTCCAGGAATGTAAGAATGTAGCTGAAGGCGGAGCCGCGGTGCAGGCCGGGAAACAGCAGCTGGGATGCCGAGACCATTGCGAGTCCGAGGCGTCGGAGTAAGACGGGGAAGAGAATCGGGGCAGGAACGAAGTAGATGGGCGATTGTTTCGTCCTCGCCGCGCGCTGGACAGGCCGGGGATGAAGGCGGGGATGCTGTATCTCCCGATGCCGTCCAAGAGCAGCCGATCCGACGGCGATGCATGAGAGGACGCTCCTGCTTTGTGATGAAGCGATCAGGAAGTGGAAGGGGAGTGCAACCGCTGGCGACGCGCAAATCCGGGTGGAGAGCCGTTAGATGGAGCTGCAACTTGTGGCTTGCACAGCCGAAGGCCGTTACAGGCGGTGCTGACTGGTACAGTGGCATGGTGTGCTGCCTTTGCTAGGGCGTCAGCCTTCTCGTTGCCCTGGACGCCGACGTGAGAGGGGAGCTACCGTAGCGGCAGCTTCAAGTCACTCGAAACAAGGGCGCGAAGCTTTTCCGTCAGCAGGCAACGCCAAGGCCAGGGGCTTACCTTCAATAAAGAGCAAAGAGCGCCGCTCGTGAGTCGCACAAGATCACAACCGGAAAATCCGGGGGTTCCTCTGCTTGGATGACTGCAGCGAGATTGAGGCAGCCACCGCAGCAGTGGTGGAGCTTGCCACAAAAGGGAGCCGGCACACTCCCGAACACTGAAGGACGGGGACCACGCATGAAGCAGTGGCAGATCCGGAGTGTGCATAGACGGAGCCGTCCATGTAGATATTTAGGTGTCCGTCCTGCCGGTCCTTCAACAGGAACGCCGACGCCTGGTACAGGGCACAGGATGGGGATTGCCTTTTCAAGTGGCCCTGATAGTGAATTCCCCATGGCTGCTTGGGCGGAGGAGGTTGTGGGATGATTAGCGTGGGAGGACAGCCGACAACATCCTCGTACAGCTGACACAAGCTGCCCATGCGCAAGTGAAGTCGGCTCCGCAACCATGAAAGAAGAGTCGCGGTACGCGAGGCGCGATGTAGCCTGTGAGTAGGAGGGGCGCCACGCTGTAGGAGCAGTCTAGAGAGCGGCCAAGCTTCGGCTCGGGTGGCAGCGATGTGCGAGGTCCCTGGCAAGCAAAAATCACCCGGATGGCTTTCCGGTGCTGGAGCTCCATGCGGTCTACGCGAACCCGCGGGAGGGCCACAAGAGGGTGTGCATAAAGAAGCCTTGAGGTAGCCGCAGCGGCGTATAGACGGATACCACATTGTGGTGTGCATCCTCTGCCTTGGAGCAGCAGACGGCCGACCACCTCTGGAACCTTCTGCCTTTGAGCGATGAGCGCCTTGGCAGCTGGCGCCCACGAGAGCCGGTGATCTATCTTCTGGCCCAAGTAGATTAAAACCCGCTTCCATGGTATTAGGTTACCACGCAGCACCATAGCGACTGCTCTTCGGCGTACGGGCACAATGGCGTGGGCGAGAAGGGCCTGCGTATTTGAAGAAGATAAGGAGAGGCCCAGTGTCTGTAAGTATGAAACAACTTCATCCAGGTCTCGCTGCAAGTAAGACTGAATGGCCGGAAGGCCTCCTATTGGGACCCCAAGTCCACAGAGCTACATCATCGGCGTATACCGAGATGTTGGCTCGATGTTCGAGGTCTGCTGTAATGGCAAAATGAATAGGAGCCAGCGCCAAGTTGAAAAGGAAGGGGCTTAGGACGGATCCCTGCTGTACTCGGGAACAAGCTACCCTTGGCGAGCTCACGGTCTCTCTAACCCTTACGCAAAGGGACCGCCATGTGGGAAAGGCTGGGAGGATACGCCGAAGACATCCCGTGACTCAAAGGTCGTCCAGTGAGCGTTCGATGACCGAGTAAGGCAAGCCATCGGAAGCGCTTTCCACATCAAGAAGCACAAGGAGTGCCACTTCGCGAGAGCCTCTGGCGTCCTCCAGTAATGATACGACGTCCGCGATGCAGTCAGCAGTGCACCGGTGACGACGCAGCCCAATCTGCTGTTCCGGGGATCCAATCGAGGCGCGCTAACGCTACAGACTCCAATACCTTGCAGGCCGCTGAGGTCAGGGACGCGGGCCTCTAGGAGATGAGCGCCTTGGCAGTCTTTCTCGGTTTCATGACTGGCACAACGACAGCCATCAACCATGCCTCTGGAAGGCAACCAGACAGTCGGATGCCGTTAAAGTAGTCTAGGAGCCGGTACTCTTCCGGGTGAGCCAGGTTCCGTAGCAGTGAGAGCATCGAGGTCGTCGCTGCTCAGAGGAGCTCGTGAAATGCTGCCCGCCGTATCGGAGGCACCCTTCAGAAAAAACACAGTCCGCAGTAGTGTGGCCTGTGTCGACACTGCATGCACCTAATCGGGCGGTGTCGAAATGGCTCCACAGAAACCGGCATCCGGCGTAGGTGAATACATTCAGCAAGGTTTCTCGCCAAGAAACGAAATGTCAATGTGCTCCCGCTTCGTTTGACGGTAACCTCGGGCAAAGGGAGAGGAGAGTGCCACCTGTAGGTCGTGGACAGAAATGTCTCTATCGACCCCGTGCACGAAGCTCGTGCACTGGGATCGGTCGATGGTGGAGTGGGGGGGGGAGCGGCAGCTGCAATTCGTGCCAGCTCCATCGTGGCAAGCAGGTCTTGCAGGCACCCGGGAGAATCCGCATCCACGGCAACGATGTCCATGCTGCAATGACTACATTTCGTAATGATCCACAAGTTTTTCTATTCGTCTGACCTTTCTGCATAGCAACCTGTCGACGTATGTGATAACAGTGGCTGCCAAGGTTATGATGAGAGCAAGAGCTGCAGAAAATAAAACGGGCAGTTAGAAAACTGAACCACCAGTATCAAATAAACACATTTGATCACGTTGCCTCGTCCTTTAACAATGCATTCCAAACATAAGACATCTCAAGTATATTTACCAACAGGTGTCGTACTATTCAGAAGCTTCTGATCTGGTTTGTTTCGAGGAGACGAGAAGTACAAAAATCGTTTTTTTTGTCAACATCTAAAGTAGTGTGCTGAAAAGTTTCGTGACGTGGCCGTGCGGATATAACCTACGTTGTGCAATAGCAGAAGGATGCAGGTGTATTGTCGGCGGTATGTAAAACGCTGTGAAGGTGAGCTGACATCTGTGCTTCCTGCCTAATTCTCTTGCTTGAGTAAAATAAGTTACGGTGTTTAGCATCCCGAGCCTGCACAACGAGATTCGAATTAATTTTAATGAATAGTGGATAACGCTTCCCCGAAGCTCAATACACGAGTGTAGGCTTTATTTTTTCGCATTCGGTGAACGTTGCGATGAGGTCGCCGCGGCCAAATAGCAAACCTTCTACCTCATGTTCCGCAGCTGGTCGCCATACAAATAAAGCACAGGAGCAGAAGTTGGGTCAATACCACTTACATCAATTTAAGATAATACTGGGCCCCACATTTCAATCCATGTAAAACAATGCAAATAACTGATGCAAACCTGCACCCACTACAGCTGTTTAGGTTTGCCATCGGTTACAACTTTGCCCAAGAGTTAGCACTAGAGATAAAAGCTAATTTTCATTCCAGTAACAAAAGCTGATTTCACACCCTGTCGTGAAACCTAGACAAAAGAGGAAGCTAATATCACGCAAGTTGCACAAATGTTCTACGTGCTTCTCGTTTAGTTGTTTCATGAAGACATACCCCATCCTTTTCACGTTAACACGAATGATTTTCCTAGTGTCAATACAGCTTTCTTACCTCTCCTTTGAGGAGGTTGCTCACAGGAAACTCCCTCTACTCAAGATCAACTTTCTGGACTGGCTGACCTTCGAGCGGATAGGAATGCGCGTACTTAAGCGGGCACTGGTGGTAGCAGTTATACCAGATAACATGCGGGCAAGAGAAGACATGCGGTCATTTTAAGCACCAGGCCACATTCTTTGCAAATTCTCCTCGCCAGTATGGGTTCCACAATGTCCAAACCCTTCAAGACCAAGAAGTCGTTAGACAACCCGACTACGGTGCACCACTGGTTTCGCGTAGCCACGACGAATGCTGCCACCCCCCGCTGTCGCATTTGGGCTAACTTTCATCTGTGCAAACTTCGAACGCCGGCAGTTATCTCCTTAGCGACCATTTTCAGGAATAAAGCACTGATAGTTGCGCGTACGGTTTTCGGCCACCTTCGCAGAAATCTATCTTTCCACAGAAAGCGGTCATCAGAACACGTTTTAGCCCATTAAAGACCAGCGCGACCATATGGTCATGTTAGTCTGCACAGTGGATTTCCTTTAATTATGATTAACAAAACGGTACCAAAATCGCCTTTGACATGCCGTTAGACAGATGAGAGTTCCCGTTATGGATATCAAGTGGCAGCAGGTGTCAGTCGTGTTGTGGGAGCCCCTCGCAAAGGCGGGAATAAGTGTTGCTGTGCGAGTAGCGTCGCCATGCATCACTCCAAGGGGTAATGTGTTTTTTTTTCACGACTTGCTTAAGCAATAGTCCGATATCCTTACCTCCATATTGCTCTTCGAATATGTGACCTTCGATCAGCATTTCTGAAAGATTTATGTTTGATTTATCCGTCAACGAGCGTGTTATCTTGCGCGCTGCCATATGGTCACGCTAGGCCTTTAGGCTACCTAACTTCTTATTTTTTTTAACTGCATTCTCATCTCTTGCACGGCTGCTGGCGCATTCCTGCAGTGGTTATTTCTTATTTTAATGTGTGACTAGGTTGATGTTGGAATAAATAGCGAAGATACTCGAAGAAGACGATGACGACGTGTCAGTGATTTATATCGACCCGCGAGAGGCTAGCACCTATTCGGATGGAGAGTCGGCCGATGAAGACTCAGGCGGGCTCATTGACAATCTAATCTGGCGGCAGAATTGTTTTCTCTGACGGACGCCGTATTGGTGGATCCGACTCGGACGATGACGACCCGAGGCGGGCAACGTGACGGAACATGAGAGGTTTCTTCTGCCGTAGTCTATGCGGCCATTCCCGCGAAATTATCGACTGCTTCTAAGTGGACGAACGGTGATCTCCAGAAAAGCCTTGGTATATTTCCCTACCCAAACTTTGCTGCTTACAGGGGCTTTTCACCTGTTGAGTTGTTCGAAATCTTTTTTGACGAAGCCGTCGTGGAGCTGCTATTCGAACAAACAAGAAAGTATGCGTTATTTTTCAATATGCCAGATCCGGAGGTTACCAAACACCGCCTTCAGTGGGCGCGGGAGCGGCAACAGCATCATGGCTCACCTCCCGCCTTTTGGCCATTCGCAGGTGTATAAGCGTCTTTCCCTGTACGCTAGAAAAAGCGATGATCTCTGCTTGCTGCTACTTCCACGCGCACACGTGCTTTGTGATACTATTTGCGAATGTTTCCATATGTCTTTGTTATTACTTTGCTGTGGCGACATCGAAACTAATCCTGGGCCTATTACGCGTTCAGAGTATCTTCTTGATACACAGACGTTACCTGATGAACCCTCGGAACAAATGGCCGTCCTCTTCCAGCTTCTGAAAGACGTTCAATTGCGATCGGTTCAGTCCTCAAAGCATGAGACAGAATTGGTTGCTGATGTTGAAGCAATCAAAGCCAGCCAAAAAAATATTGAAAGCAAGATTGGCTGCATCCAAGAAAGACTGGACGCTCTTGAAGATAAAGCTAATTCACTAGATCAGCTTAAGGAACACGTCACAGGTCTCCAGAAATCTGTAGCGACGTGCAACACTCAGCTTGTTTCTTTGCAAACTGGGTTCAACGACCTAGAGGACAGATCGCGAAGAAACAATTTAATTTTTCATGGCGTCCCTGATTCTCGTGAATCATGGGAAGAATCTGAGGCCCACGTCAATAACGCACTAGCAACTATCATCGGCAGCCTACCCGACATGGCAATTGAACGCGCTCATCGTCTCGGTTCCTATTCACCTGATAAATGCCGCCCCATTATAGCGAAATTCAGCAGCTACAAAGTAAAGGAAAAGGTGCTTTCCGCGCGTAAGCTCCTAAAAGATAAAGACATCACGATCTGTGATGACTACTCACCTGCCACCCGCCATATCCGAAGCAAACTGATTTCCTTTGCAAAACAGTTACCGGGCAAACCCCTGTTTCATCTTCGATACAACAAATTAGTTGTAAGCAAGAAGCAGTATACGTACGATCCCGTCACCGACAGCGTGACAGAGTGCACGTCACAACACACGCGTGCTAACACCGAACCGCGTACCGCGCCACTTAATCATCCTTAGGTAAGCGCGAGGGGCAGTGGAAGTCACTTACATCCCGTGTCTGTCCTTTTCACTAACATTCGAAGCATCAAGAACAAACGCGACTCGTTCACTTCCACAGTCGACACGTTTAACCCAGATATTATTGCACTTACCGAAACTTGGCTGCACCCACACGTTAGAGACCACGAAATCTTCTCTACCGCACATGGCTTCTCAGTTTATCGCTGCGACCGTACGTTGCGTAAAGGTGGTGGTGTTCTTCTGGCAATTAATAAACACCTACACTCTCAACCCATTACTATTGCTACTAATTTGGAGATAGTCTGGGCAATTATCGAAATAAACTACGTAAAAGTTATAATGGGCGTGTTATCGCGCTCCTACTGACGTTGCCTCCTTTGCTAACGAATTACAAGACACAATCAATATCGTCGTAACACGCTTTCCTTCCTTACCCTTGTTTCTACTGGGTGACTTCAACATTCCAAACATAGTCTGGCATAGTGAACCTATTGTGATACACCCGTTCTCCGCGTTAGCAAAAGATTTTCTTGACTTGTGCGCACTGTTCTCTTTCAATCAACTGATAACCCAGTCCACCAGAATCACACCACAAGTCGCTAACACACTTGACCTTCTGTTAACAACACGACCCGATTTTATTTCGAACATTACTTACTTACCGTCCTTAAGCGATCACTCCCTTATCCATTTCAACATCAACATCTCACGTCCGAAATCATAAAGAAAGAGCAAGACAATTCACGACTATAAGAAAGCTGACTTTGAATCAATCAACAACGAGCTCTGTATATTCCTTGATACTTTCCTGACTGATTTCGATAACCGCAGTGTTCAAATGAACTGGAATATGTTTGCTACTAAAATTCGTGAATCAACAGGAAAATTTATCCCTACCTACACTCTTTCCCGTAATGATAACGCTCCCTGGTACAACACCCACATTAAGCGCCTTTCAAACAAAAAGAAACGCTCGTACAGACTAGCTAAAACATCTGGAAACGCTCAAAGATGGGCAGCTTACAAACGCGCTACATATAACTACATAACAGCGCTTAAACAAGCTTAAACAAGCTAAAGATAACTTTTTAAATAACACTTTGCCTTCCATGCTAACTACTGATACGAAAAAGTTCTGGCGCACTATTAACCAAAAACATGACGACGCCATAACCCTTGTTGATAGCACCGATACCGCAATTCCCCCTGCCGATTGCGCATTTGTATTAAATTACGTTTTTGCGCGTAACTTTTCCAAACGCGCTCATGTAACACGCCCAACTACACTATCTTACGACTACACCGCAATGCACCCCTTAATAATCGAACCCGTTGGCATAGAAAAAAATAATCGCCTCATTGAAACTCTCATCCGCTCCTGGCTGTGACTTGTTTAACGCTAAGTTTCTAAAAAACACTAGCACATATTGTTCCATTATTCTTGCAAAGATTTTCCAGCAATCACTTGACAAAGGTCCACTGCCTGCTGATTGGAAGGTGGGGAAGGTGATTCCATTCTACAAAACAGGTACTAAACATTCCCCACTGAACTATCGGTCTATTTCCTTAACCAGTATACCATGCAAAATTATCGAGCATGTTCTGTCTTCTCATATTGCCAACTTCTTAGAAGAAAACTCTTTTTTTTCTGAGTTTCAACACGGCTTCCGCAAAACATATTCATGTGACACCCAACTAGTATCATTCACGCATAAACTAAACCTATTGCTTGACCACTCCTCAGTTGCAGATCTAATTTTTTTGGGCTTCACAAAAGCGTTCGATAAAGTGTGCCACAGCTTATTAATCTACAAACTGCAACAACTAAACCTTGACCCTAAAATTCTGTACTGGCTTGAGGTCTTCCTTACTAACCGTTCACAGTTCGTTTCAGCTAACGAAGTAACATCTAATCTGAGTCCTGTTTATTCAGGTGTACCACAAGGCTCCGTGCTTGGACCCCTCCTATTTCTCATATAGATTAACGACTTACCTTCCTGTGTTTGATCTCAAATTCACCTATTTGCTGACGACTGCGTAATTTACACCGAAATAACTCGCGACGAGGATGTAACCAGGCTTCAAGCTGACCTTAACGCCGTTTCTGCATGGTGCAGTTCATGGTTCATGGAACTAAATGTTAACAAGTGTAAATTCATGCGTGTATCTCGAACTACCAGTGAACCACCTGTGTACTTCCTTAACAACGCTCCATTAGAATTGGTAACAACTTACAAGTACCTTGGCCTTCACATCACCTCTGATCTTACTTGGAATACCCATATCACCCATATAATAAGTAACGCTAACAGAATGCTAGGTTACTTACGACGCAACTTTTCCAAAGCACCTTCCTCCTTAAAATTAATCCTCTATAAATATCTAATACGACCTAAACTTGAGTATGCTGCTTCAATCTGGGATCCAGGTCAAGTAAACCTAATACACTCACTGGAAATGGTTCAGAATAACTCTACTCGTTTCATTCTTTCTAACTATAATAGAACCGCGAGTATCAGTGCCATGAAATCTAGTCTTAACCTACCGTCCTTGTCATGACGTAGAAAATTGTTCCGTTTGTGCCTTTTTCATAAATTATTTCATCACCCGCTGCTACGCAACAAACTTATTTCTCCGCCTCCGTATGTATCACCCAGACTAGACCACATTCATAAGGTCAGCATTTCATTTTGCAGATCCAACGCTTTTTTGCAGCCATTTGTACCACGCACTTCCAATGAGTGGAATCACCTCCCCGCCTCGATAGCCACTATCGCAGATCACCAATTATTCAAGAATGCCATAGCTAGCACTGTATAACTAGGAACCTATTTTTCATACTGTTAAACCTGTACTCACAAATGCCTTAGCTAACATTGTATATCTAGGTGTCATTTGTTAAATAGTTTTGTTTATACATATTTATATACATAATTTTCTGCGCAAGTAACTCCTGTTTGTTGAATTTACCCGTTTTGCTTGTAACCACTCCCCTCTATAATGCCGTAATGGCCCTGAGGGTATGATAAATAAATAAATAAATAAATAAATAAATAAATAATTAAATAAATAAATAAATAAAAAAGAATTAGGTTTTCTTGGAGTGCTGGTTTTGTCCGGCTATAACCGCTTGTCAGGGAAAAAGTGCTATTGGGACAGCGGCTTGGATATGCGCCACACAATGGCCTACAATGGTATGTGAAGAAATCGCTTCGTACAGATAATGCGATTCCTGCACTGTGCGAAATGCAAGCCTAACGCTTAGTGACAAGTTGGCAAAGTTGCGTCCATTGATGACACTATTGAAAGCAAGGATTCTGGAGCACTTTCAACCTGTGCGTCACCTGAGCTACGACGAAAGTATGATTGAGTATTATGGTCGTGATGGCTGTAAACAGTTTATACCCGGAAAGCCTATCCGCTTCGGGTATAAAGTACGCTTCCTAAACGCCAAGAACGGATACCTTGTAAACTTCAAAGTGTATCAAGGCAAGCAGGGGATCCAGGAACATCTGAAAAATATGAAAAGGACTTCGGAAAAGCAGCGGCGCCACTTCTTCAAATGGTGGATGAACTCGCAGCAGAGACGCACGACCTTCCTTTCTTTTTCTATTTTGATAATTTATTCACAGGCATGCCGCTACTCAGGCATCTCAAGGCGCAGGGCTACGAAGTCACGGGCACAGTGAAGCAGAACCGTGTTCCCAAAGAGTGCCTTATCGCTCGACCACAATTCGTCAAGCGCCAAACTCGCGGGCACGAAGAGCCCGTGCTGAGCGACAATGGGATAATTGTTGTCCGCTGGACAACAATTCTGGACAATTCTGTAGTAACGATCGTAAGCACCATTCACGGCGTAGAGCCAATGTCATTTGCAGACAGGTACTCTCGTGTTCAGAAGAAGCAAATAGAGATGGCCCGAGAAAAACACTGTTGCTCAGTACAAGTTTTATGAGAGGTACGGACCAGATTGGTGCAAATGTAGGCGCCCACAGGATTGTAATCCGTGGCAAAAAGTGGTGGTGGCCAATTTTCACTTGACTTTGTGATGTATCTATCAGCAACGCTTGGGCGCTAATTCGTAGCAAAGGGTTCAACGTCAAGCAGGTAGAATTCCGCGGGCAAATTGCACAAAGCTACCTGATGCGATGGGCCAATAAGCATAGAGGACCTGGTCAACGCAAAATCCCAAAGACTGGTGATGTCCTGACTGGTACACGGTATGACCAAGTGGCCAACTTTGTTGCACCAATACCTAATGGCAAGAGGTGGAGGTGTGCATGAGATAATTGCAACAGCGCAGTGCACACACAATGCGCAGAGTATGACGACGGCATGTGTATTCCATGATTTAAACCATATCACACTAAATAAGTGCTCGATTATTCGCTTTGTATGTTTTTGTGATGTTTCATGGCTTCAAATAAATGTTTTTCACTTCGCGTATTTTGCTGTAGCGTAAGGGCCCAGTGTGACCATATGGTCACAGGCTATATTTCAAAAACGAATTAGGAAAGAGTAATATTTTTTTGCATGTGAATTATTAGTACAAAGATAAGTTAATATATAAGATTTATTTCAAGTTATCAAGAAAAGAAAGAAACCGGTCCCTAATGGGTTAAGGTCATTCCACGCCTAATTCAGCAGCGTTTTTTCGACAGTCACCCATACAGTCGAATTAAAAACTTGTTACGTCTCGACAGCCGTGGTTGGATGCCGACGATTTATTAATTCAAGGAAACAGGAAGATAGTAGCAGACAGTAGTGCAGGCGTAGGAGCCAGCACTGGCGAAGGGTTCGTTCCTTGAGGCGCGATCGTGCCAAAACCGCCAGTGCCTTCGCACGCGCACTGCATCGTTGCCGTCTTCTGGAAGCATATCAGTTCTTCCTGCCTGAGACGAAGTCTCCATAGCGGTCTGGAGCCCACCTAACCACTAGTGGCCGCAGTTTCTGGGTGGTTCCTTCTCGCAATCTGGAAAACTCGTGAGGTCGAGGTCAGTGCTTGACAGGTCTTGCGTATAGAGTGAGCCCGGCAACACAGGATCAGCAGAACTGGCTCCTTTTGGAAATGTGTCCAATAATTGCTCTGTTATGCTCCATTCAGTCGGCGCTTGTGTTACTTGTCTGTTTTTTTTTATTTGGTTGAGCTGACACTGAACCTTTCCGAGGATGCTTCTTATATGCCAGGATTGTGGTGCGACACGGCGCAGTATTGCACCTTTAGTCCAGTATGGCTCTTTTTTAAAAATTGACGAATAAGCACTTTTTACCCTTCGGAGAAGCGACATGATCGCTTCAGTGTCTCCTGGCGCTCAGGGATCTGTGTTTCCATCTCCGGCTTAAGTAGGTCGAGGGGACGCAAATCTTCTCGTTCAAACATCGCTCTGGCAGGTGTCATTCCAGTAACTGTTAACCGCCGTGTATTGCCGATGAAGGAACCTCGCACGTCGACACTGTATGGGCCACTTTGTATCCATCAGGAGCGCTGTTTTCAGTTATGGTACATTGCATTCGGCCTGGCCGTTTGTTGCAGGGTGACAGGCTGAAGATGTGGTGGTCTGTATGCCACTTGACGCGTAGAGTTGCTTTATCTCGCTTGCAATGAAGGCTTCCATTGTCTGATATGACTTTTCGGGGATTGCCGAAAAGAGCAAACAGACTCTTCGGAGTACTTCGATGACAACTCCGGATGTTGGTTGTGTCATGTGAAGGACTTCCACCCACATTGTGTACGCGTCCACAACTAAGTTGGTGTGCCCATGTAAGGGCTTCGCGATATCAATGCCCACTGGGTTCCACGGTGTCTGGGGATGGACTAGGAATAGGAAGTGGGAATAGGAACTTTGGAGGGACTTTTCTTCATCGACTGGCATTCACGGCACTGGTGTACCGTTTCTTCGATGACGTTGTCGATTCCGGGCCACCATACGTACTTTTTGCGCTACTCTTCATGGCCACCATTCCTTGGTGACCGGCAAGCACAAGTTCCAGAATGTGACATTGCGCTTAACTTGGTATAATTACCCGCGATCAAATTGTGAGGCAGTCGTGATGAACTGCCAGTGCAGCCACTCTTTGTCGGTAAGGAATTAGGTCATCGCGAGCGAGTTTCTCCATTGTACCATTCTGCACTGACTGGTATAGCATTTACATGATATTGTCTTGCTGTGTGAGACGTGCTATGTCTGTGGCTGTAAACAGACGTCTCCACAATGCTTTAAACAATAGCACGTCGCCTGGTGGCCATAGCTCGTCGGTGCGTTCTGGCAATGACAATCGGCTCAATGCACCTGCGCTTTGATGGCTCTTGTCGTGCCTGTGTACAATGTTGTAGTCATGCGCAGATAACTTGATACACCATCTGGTAATTCGTGGTGAGAGGACTTGATACGTTCGTTTCTCCAGGTCCAGTATGCTCAGCAGCGGTTGGTGGTGAGTGTTGAAAGTTACCATTCTTCCCGCAATACACTTGCGGAACTTATCAACTGCAAGCACTACAGTAAGGCCTTCTCTGTCTAACTGTGCATAGTTTTTTTGCGCGGGCCCAAGCGTCCTCAATGCAAATGCGTTCGGTGCTTCTCTATTCTGGTCATCACCTTGAGAAGGGACAGCTCCTATGCCGTATGATGAAGCGTCGCATGACACAAGAAGCTCCTTCCATTTGTTGTAGTGCGCCAGTACGGTCTGACTGAGAACTAATCTCTTGAGTTCGTCAAAGGCTTCTTGATGCTGAGTTTCCCATCTCCACGTGACATCCTGCTCGAGGAGCTGGTAGAGACAGCTGGAACCTTTTGCCCTGTTCCTCAAGAGTGTGTTGTAGAAAGCCAGAATTCCGAAAACTACTGCAGTGCTTTTTTGCAGTCTGGTGCTGGAGCCTCAGAAATAGCTCGAACTCTCACTTCGCTGGGACCCTATAACGTAAAACTATTCCGTATGTTGTTATTCCAAATTGTTGACGTCAAATTTAGGTAACCGCCTACTCAAGCATCGGGCGGTGACCCGCAGCTTTGCCTGAACAGCCCAATCAAACGCTCTCTTCATTTATAGGTGGTCCCTTTTGTTTGCTTTCTAAACGACTAACATCTCCTACATTGAGCGGCCTTTCTTCACTAATTGGTTGACAAGAGGCGATGATCACGCTCAAGAGGAGATGTTTTCGATGGGGCGGAGCCGGGCACTCAAAATAGATTACAGGATGAAGATGGAGGTGTCGGCGCCTGCGATTAGTCCACTTTGCTTTGCGTAGCTTGCGGTTGCTTGTCGGAAACGGGGGCGGCTTGGAACTTACTGTTAAACGTGCCTCTAAATCGGATTCTCAGCAAGAAAGAGTTGGTTGTGCGATGGCGTATGCGTGCTGAAACGGCTCGGTAACATTATACGGCCACGCAAGAAGTTTTGTTATACTTAAAGAAAGCCATGCTCCCCGGCAGGCACGAGTAGCCAGTGCCCGAGCGATCGGCGGCAGCCATCTTCTATTTCCTTTTAAACGGGACAGTCTCCGGCTATTCAGGGAAAATTCCAGCTTTGTTCGGCATAATATTGCATTTTTAACGCGTACACGTCACTTTGACGCGGTGAGCTTTCGCGGTTTTGTAATGTCGCCTGGCAGGCAGGTGAAGTGGATGCAGCCCTGAAACTTTTCATGAATAGCCGAGGTTTAATAGCAAAAAGGTAGCAGATGAAAGAACTATTTTCCTTTTGTTCGGTCCAATCATGCACAATCAGCGCGCACAAGTCGTATCAGATGGGGAACTATGACGGTTTTTGTAACGTCGCGTGACAGACAGGCTAAGTGCGAGTGGCACAAAAAAGTCTTTTACCGATCACGGAGGGTTGATTGCTGAATTGCAATAGCAAACTTTGGAATAGCTTTACGTTATATTGCCCCTAGTGTGAAACCTTTTTTCGTTAGTTCGGTGTCCCAGAAAAGAAACTTCAAAAGAAACTGAAACAGAAAAGAAAGAAACAGAAAAGAAACTACAAAACGGCATTCGTTTTTTCCGAGGCACACATTGTACTTGCGTAGCCTGTTGAGGACTTTTTCTCGATTAACGGCATGTTCCGCGGCGTCCTTTCCACTAATGATCACGTCATCTAAGTATGCACAAACGTTTGTGGTGCCAGACAGCATGGCTTCCAGAAGTGTTAAAAAATGGCTGATGCTATAGAGACTCTAAAAGGCAACCGTTTTACCTTGTAGAGCCCATTCAGCGTGTGGAGGGTCAATATCTCTGCTGTTTGCGATGTCAAGTGAAGTTGCATGTAAGCCTGTGCTAAAACCATGGTGCTAAAGACCTCGCCGCCCCTCAAGTGGCTGAGGACCTCGTCTCTTGTGGGAAGTGAGCAATCTGCCTTCTTCGATACCTGATTCGCCGTGCGACGGTAGTCGCTGCATATTCGTAAGGAGCCGTTCTTTGTGGTACAAGAGGCGTTGTCCAATCTGAATGCTGCGCAGGCTCAATTATGCCAGTATGTTGCAGTCGATCGAGTTCAGCTTCTACAGCCGACCGTAGCGCGAAGCGAACCGACCGTGCTTTGAGAAGCTTTGGCGTTGCACCTTGCAGAATTTCGATTGCTACCGCAGGACCGACGTGTCCTCAGATGTTATCGTCCAACACAGACTGGTGGTACTTGTCCTGAAGATTGAAAACAAGTTCGTCTTGTGATACGTCACGCATGCCTATCTTCTGTATACCCAGATGAGGAAACCAATTTTGACCTAGGAGGTTATGACCAGCTCCCTTGGTAACGACAAGCGCTAATGTAACCGTTTTGTGCCTGTACGTTACTTCCCCCGTTCCACGAATGAAAACTAGAAAGGGCTACTTTAACCATGTGCGGAGGAGAATGCTGTTCGTCTGAAGCCGTGGTGGGCCATGTATCCACGTGGCTTTAAACGTGGTCTCACCCATGAGTGTGCAGGCTGCATCTACGTCTACGTCAAAACGGTTTTGTGTGCTGGTAGCGCCAGTACAGCGTTCAGTTTGTAAAGCGCCACGTCTGCTGCTGAGGCTGTTGTGGATATTCGTATTCGTGTATTTTCGACATCGTTATTCCACTTAGTTCTTGTCTCTTTCCACTTTTTTATGCACGCTTTGTCAACGTGTGTGCGTTTCTCCCAGTAGTTGCAGGACGCTGTCAGGATTTCGCAAATGTCCGCACTATGTCGCGCGTCACAACGCCAATAGCATTAATTCTTCTTTTGGGTATATATGTCGCAGGTACCTTGCTTTGCTGTCTTCCATATGCTTGTGCTGGCTTCGCGAATGATTTTAAGTTGCGCCTTCACGTTTTGCTGAACTTCGACAGCGTTTTCAGCTCGCAATGCGAAGTCAAACGCTTTCCCAAACGTCAAGTTCTTTTCATCGAACAACCGCTGCTGGACCTGCTCGTTCCAGAGACCACAAACTAAACGGTCAGGCAACGTCACATCAATAGGCAGCATTGTCGGACTCGCAGCCATGTCTACGCTGGTTCCAAAATTGCACTCAGAGGCTTGTCTCTTGATCGCTGTCGCCTAATTACTGACTGTTTCGCCATGCAGTTGGTCACGTCTTTGGAAGCGTGCCCTGTTGAAGTCTCAGAATGAGCCATGAGGATCTCGACTATGTCCATGTAGTTCACCTGGCCGGGCAGCTTTGGTTGCGCGAGAGTGCACACACGTCGTATGTCTGTTCTCCGCACAACGTTAGCAGATGAAGCATTGCTATTTGTTGGGCGTGTTGGTAAATTGAAAGCATATTTAGCGCCAGCAAACAAGGACGGAAGGGAGACGACAACACAATGCGCTAACTTCAAAAACTTGATTTTCAGGAAATACACCTATATAAACCATGCACAGTGGCGCCACCTTTTTTTGGAAGCGAACATAAATTCGTTAGCTTCAAAAAAGAATTGAAGCCTCCCATACCAGGATCTCCAGGACCCGGAGCTGCCACTGGAGTCGCGCAGCCGACCAAAGTCAGGCGTCGCCTTGATGATCCTTGACGTCGGTGAAGTGCCGCTGAGTCCACATCCTTCCTCGTCGCGAACTGTTACGTCTCTATAGCCATGGTTGGCTGCCGACGATTTATTAAGTCGAGGAAACACGAACAAAGTAGTAGATAGTAGTTAATGCGTAGGAGCCCCCACGGGCAAGGCATTCGTTCCGTGAGGCACGCTCGCGCCAAAAGCGCCAGTGCCTTCGCACGCGCACTTTATCGTTGTCGTCTTCTGATAACATGTAAAAACTAATCCTTCGCGTTTATTTTTGCTCGCAAAATTTTTGTGCAGTTCTTGCAAAAATTTATTGTTCTTGCCAAGTTGAGGCAGAAGGCATCAATCAATTTTTCAGAGGCACATTGTATGATCCTGTCGTTGAAATAGTGTGCCTAGCAACACAATGATGTAATGCGACTGCAAACAAAACCAATATTTCATATATATGAACACATTGGGCGCTTTTGGCACCGCCAAAAGCCGGTTAAACTGCTAAGTTTGAACACTTTTCTTGGAACGCAGGAGAACTGAGAAGCCACAAATTAAATATACTATGATTGATATAGAATGTTGATAGTGAGCGGTCGTTCGTGCATTTTTCTTGCGTAGTTCGTGCCGTTTCACGCTCTAAGTGTTTTCAGTACAGAATGGTAGCACGGTTGACATAGTATAGCCAAAAGTATTTGAAGCTTGAAGTATTTGAGACAAAGCCGGCAATATTATTACTAATATGGATGAGATAGTTCAAGTGGCTGAGGAGTTCTATAGAGATTTATACAGTACCAGTGGCACCCACGACGATAATGGAATAGAGAATAGTCTAGAGGAATTCGAAATCCCACAGGTAACGCCGGAAGAAGTAAAGAAAGCCTTGGGAGCTATGAAAAGGGGAAAGGCAGCTGGGGAGGATCAGGTAACAGCAGTCTTGTTAAAGGATGGAGGAAGATTGTTCTAGAGAAACTGGCCACTCTGTATACGCAATGCCTCATGACCTCGAGCGTACCGGAATCTTGGAAGAACGCTATCATAATCCTAATCCATAAGAAAGGGGACGCCAAAGACTTGAAAAATTATAGACCGACCAACTTACTGTCAGTTGCCTACAAACTATTTACTAAGGTAATCGCAAACAGATTCAGGAACACCTTTTACTTCTGTCAAGAAAAGGACCAGGCAGGATTCCTTCAAGGCTACTCAACAGTAGACCATATTCACACTATCAATCAGGTGATAGAGAAATGTGCGGAATATAACCAACCCTTATATATAGCTTTCATTGATTACGAGAAAGCGTTTGATTCTGTCGAAACCTCAGCAGTCATGGAGGTATTACGGAATGAGGGTGTAGACGAGCCGTATGTGAAAATACTGAAAGATATCTATAGCGGCTCCACAGCCACCGTAGTCCTCCATAAAGAAAGCAAATAAATCCCAATGAAGAAAGGCCTCAGACAGGGAGATACGATCTCTCCAATTCTAACAGCGTGTTTACAGGAGGTATTCAGAGACCTGGATTGCGAAGAATTGGGGATAAAAGTTAATGAAGAATACCTAGTAACTTGCAATTCGCTGATGATATTGCCTTGCTTAGTAACTCAGGGGACCAATTGCAATGCATGCTCACTGACCTCGAGAGGCAACGCAGAAGAGTGGGTCTAAAAATTAATCTGCAGAAAACTAAAGTAATGTTTGACAGTCTCGGAAGAGAACAGCAATTTACAATAGGTAGCGAGGCACTGGAAGTGGTAAGGGAATACATCTACTTAGGGCAGGTAGTGACGGCGGATCCCGATCATGAGACGGAAATAATCAGAAGAATAAGAATGGGCTCGGGTGCGTTCGGTAGGCATTCTCAGATCATGAACAGCAGGTTGCCATTACCCCTCAAGAGAAAAGTGTATAATAGCTGTGTCTTACCAGTACTCAGCTACGGGGCAGAAACCTGGAGGCTTACGAAAAGGGTTCTACTTAAGTTGAGGACGACGCAACGAGCTATGGAAAGAAGAATGATAGATGTAACGTTAAGGGATAAGAAAAGTGCAGATTGGGTGAGAGAACAAAGGCGAGTTAATGACATCTTAGTTGAAATCAAGAAAAAGAAATGGGGCATGGACAGGACATGTAATGAGGAGGGAAGATAACCGATGGTCATTAGGGGTTATGGACTGGATTCCACGGGAAGGGAAGCGTAGCAGGGGGCGGCAGAAAGTAAGGTGGGCGGATGATATTAAGAAGTTCGCAGGGACGACATGGCCCCATTTAGTACTTGACCGAGGTTGTTGGAGAAGTATGAGAGAGGCTTTTGGCCTGCAGTGGGCGTAACCGGGCTGATGATGATGATTATTTGAAGCTTTGAAGGTTTAGCCGATCGCCTGAACAATAACTGTGAAGTTACAACTTTTTGCAAAAAGCTTCATGAGATCCAACATCTCGTGTTCCTCTTTAACATGAAACCTTAAGATCAAGGAAAGCCTGGGTTGTAGACGAGAAACCTGGTTCGTCTGCAAAACAGATGACAGTAAAATTGTGTCATGGTCTGCGTTTTTTTTTACGAAGAGACGCACGCTTTAATGCAATGAGGTTTGCGCTTGGTGTGGGCCAAGTGGGCCATACAGCCAATACACATGGAGTATCACGATGTGGTAACTTATTCAGTATGTCCTGAAGAGTTAAACTGTACGTTTCATACAGTTTAAGAAAACAAATAGTTGCAGATAAGTAACCAGTAAATCCTGAAAGGGTGCTGATATCGTTCACGTAAAGTATTCAAAAAAATATGTCGTACTACAATAAAGCGCAGCGTATCAACATGCACTGCAACATGCAACGCAGTGCGACATAGAGGGACCACGATACTTTATGCTCTCCTCCCTGGATGCCAAGCACTGTCATACGACGATGCAAGCAGAAAAAGACCATAATTACAACTGAAATCCTACAAGAGCGTGAACGAGGTCTTGTGTGCGCGTTACCGCTGTTCGACAGCCTGAACATGCTTGGCCATTAAATTCAGATGTACCTGTTCAGGATTGTGTGCTCAGACGTGTTTGACGTCAACTTTTCGCATTCAAGGATGGGAACAAAACAACGAGTCGAGGCTGTGGCGCTTGACGGCGCCGGTATTGTTACCTTGAAAAAAAAAGAAAGGAAGCCATAGTTTATTCAAAAACTTCTCCGGCTCATTTAATTAACAATCTTTCCTGGCTAGGCGGGCAGTCTTCATTTATTTATGCTGTCTGCGCGATCCGCATAAGAATATTAAAAAAATATTTTTCACGTTTAAACAATAATACCCTATTGTAACATAGTATTTGCATTGGCACGTATTACCCCAAAATTTCATTTCAGAACCTCTGTCAGGCGGTGCTCTTGTGGGCTACCAAAAGTGCTCATATGTTAGGGCGCTTTTGGTAGTCCCTCACCAGAACAGGAATGGGCTTCCCTGGAGCAGTATTCGGTCCTACATCCGCCATGATGATGAGGTACATCAGTTTTATGGAGATGTTGAATGAGTTATTAGAAAAGTGCAAGTTCAGTATACTGTAGTAATGGGCGACTTCAATGCAAAAGCAGGGAAAAAGCAGGCTGGGGAAGAAGCAATTGGCAACTACGGCGTCGATTCTTGGAATGCTGGAGGATTGATGCTGGTAGAATTCGCGAAAAGGCAGAAGCTGCGAATAACGGATACCTTCTTCAGGAAGCGTAGCAGCAGAAACTGGCCTTGGAAAATAAGCCCTAATGGAGAAATAAGAAATGAAATTGATTTCATACTTGCTGCCGATCCGAGCATAGTGCAGGATGTACAAGTGTTAGGTATGGTAATGTGCTGTGATCATAGGCTAGGGAAGGTTAGGAATCACGCTGATTTTATTAGAGAAAGAGCAAAATTCGTAAAGAAGAAAGAGACCCACCTAGATTAAGTAGGGGTAATTACAGGCAGATTCAGGCTGGTACTTGCCAACAAATATGCAGCCTTAAAACTGAGAGATGTAGATGACATAGAGGTAATGAATGAAACCCTAACTAGGCTGGCTTCTAAGGCAGCAACTGAAGTGGGCGGTAGTGCACCAAGGCAAGCAGTAGGCAAGCTCTCCCAAGTAACAACGGACCGTATAAGGAAACGACAAAGAGTAAAAGTGTCCAACTGAAGAGAGAAGATGGAATTCGCGGAACTGTCAAAACTGGTCAACAAGGGGAAGGGATATTCAGAATTATATCGTGGGCAAGGCTGAGGAAGCCGTAAAAAATGGACGCAACATAAAATCAGTGAGAAGGAAACTTGGCATAGGACAACCCAAGATGTACGCACTGAAAAATAAGCAGGGTAATAACATCAGCAATCTCCAAGGCATAGTAAAGGCAGCGGCAGAATTCTGTACTGACCTGTTAGGTGCCCAGAGCAGCCGCGATACTTCCATTCGAAGTAGTATTGAACAGGTTGTAGAAACTCCTTCAATAACTAGCGGTGAGGTTAGAAGGGTCTTGCGAGATATGAAACCAGGAAATGCGGCAGTAGAAGATGGAATAACAGTCGCTTTAAACAGATATGGAGGATACATAATGCTTGAAAAACTGTCGGCTCTCTACAGGAAGTTTCTATGCATTTCAAGTGTCCCAGAGAACTGGAAGAATGCAAACGGTATACTAATCCACAAAAAAGGAGACGTTCAAGAATTGAAAAAAAAATATATAGGCGCATTAGCTTACTCCCTGTAATATACATAATATTCACCAATTTTCAATAGAATAAGGGCAACACTTGAATTCAGGTAAAGAAGGCAACAAGCTAGCTACAGGAAGGGATACTCTACAATGCATCACATCCATGCCATCAATCAAGCAATCGATAAATCTACATAGTACAATATGCCTCTCCATATGGCCTCCATAGATTACGAAAAGGCATTTCATTCAGTAGAGATACCAGCAGTCGGAGGCATTACGTAATCAAAGAGTACAGGCCGCTTACGTAAATGTCTTGGAAAATATTTACGAAGATCCCACAGCTACCTTAAGCCTACACAACAAAACTAATAAGATACCTATACAGAACGGGGTCAGACAAGGAGACAATCTCTCTAATGCTGTTCACTGCATGCTTCGAAGAAATATTCAAGCTATTAAATTGGGACGGCTTAGGAGTAGGGATGAACGCTGATTATCTCAGGAACCTTCGGTTTCCAGATTACATATTCCTGTTCTGCAACGCTGGGGACGAGTTACAAAAATGATTCAGGACCTTAACAGAAGGAGTGTAAGAGTGGGGTTGAAGATTAATATGCAGAAGACTAAGATAAATATGCATAGCCGGGTAAGGAAACAAGAGTTCAGGATCGCCAGGTAACCTCTAGAGTCTGTGAAGTACCTTTATCTACGTCAATTACTCATAGCGAACCCTGAGCATGAGAAGGAAATTGACGGAACAAAAATGGGTTGAATCGGGCATACAACAGACATCGTCAACTCCTGATTGGAAGCTTACCATTATCATTGAAAAGGAAGGTGCGCAATGAGTGTTTTGTGCCGGTGCTGACACAGGGAGCAGAAACTTCGAGATTGACAGAGAAGCTTGAGAACAACTTAAGGACCAAGCACAGAGTGATAGAACGAAGAATGCTAGGCATAACGTTAAGAGACAGAAAGAGCGGTTTGTATCAGAGAAAGAACGGGAATATTCGAAATTCTAGTTGACATTAAGAGGAAAGCATGGACCTGCGCAGGTCATGTAATGCCCCGGTGAAATAACCGGTGGGCCATTAGGGTTACAGGATGGGTGCCAAAAACAGGGAAGCGCTGTCGAAGACGGCGGAAGGCTAGGAGGGGCGATGAAATTAGGAAGTTTGCGGGCGCTAGTTGAAATCGGTTGGTGCAGGATAGGAGTAATTGGAGGCCGCAGGGAGAGGTCTTCGTTCTGCAGTGGACATGAAATAAGATGATGATGATGATGATGACGGCGACGATGATGATAAGATAGTTCGGCGGCGCGGTTGAACACGGCGCTCCACCGGTGGCTTCTTTACATTACGGCTCTGTGCTATCTCTCGGTTAGTTCTCATGGAGTTCACGCTGTTACACAACAAATACATATTTACTTACTGAGGAACAGAAAAGGGTACAGCTTAACCTTGCAAAATCTCTGCGACGCAGAAAGTGTTTTAATCGGCGGGGCCACCGAGAAATGGGAGCGTCTCCTGCGCCTACCATTTACAACATCATACAAAATGTGATAAGACGCATTTACAAACGCCAAGTATGTTTTGCACCTCAGTAACAACATCTTCCAGCACATCAAGCTTTACATACAGGCTCACTCAATGTTACTGAAGCTATCATGCTTAAATGTCTCAGCAAGAAAAGCAAGTACTGCTTTTTTCCTTCGTATGTGAGGAATGCTAATAACATTCCTGGACCGCAGAGTGTAATTTACATTTTGTAGGTGCATCTGTATGCAAATGATCACTTTTTTTTTGTGGTCGGTAGTCTGTTTCAGGAACATGGGCGTGATGTCTTGTGGTGCCAATTTCAATTATTTCGTACACAGAAATCATATGTCGCGCCGTGCACTTCAAGAAGGAAGATGTATCGCAGAAATTTCGGTTTTTGCATAAAGAATCGACGAGATTTAGAAACATTTTTACGCTGAATGCACTGGGGATCTTGCAGAGCTGAAAAATTGGAGGACGCTTAAGCTTCGCCTTCAAGAGTGGAACGCGAAAGCGTTCCCATCGACCCGCCAAGGGGTGTAAGACAAAGCGCTACGGCGCAGGGATCACTTACGAGGCGCCCCGCATAGGACTTTGCGCCCACCTATCACACGGAGAGCGTCGAGCAACGCAGCGTTCTGCGCGGCAACGAAACGTGCGCCTGAGCAAACGGAACGAACCAAAGAACTCGGTGTCTCGGAGGGGGAAACGATCTACGCCAGCCAAACGTCGTGAACGGCACGGGCAGAGAGATAGACAGATAGTAATCTAAAGAAAGGAACGGCGCTTGATTCTGCAACCCGCGTGGTAGCACGGCGAAGCGTCGCCAGGGGAGAGGGAGTCGGGGCCGCAACGCGCCTGGCACCGGTCCGCGCACAGCACAGCCCCAATGCGCGCATGGCGCGCCACCTGTCGGGGCATCGCCGTACATTGAGAGGAGGGGTCTTCTGTGTTTGCCGCAAGATGGCTCTGCGTGTGCGGTAAGCGCAGAAGAAATGTAGCGGAAACGTACTTCGCTATTCGTGTAAATGCGACTTCTGTAAGTTACGTGCTCATAATTACCGATATACATCGCAGTACAACATTCTACGGCACGTTTTTAAGGCAACACCGCGTTCACTAAAAGCGCGTTTGTACCGATTTCAAACATCGAACTCGTGGCTGAGTGGTAGCGTCTCCGTCTCACACTCCGGAGACCCTGGTTCGATTCTCACCCAGCCCGTCTTGGAAGTTGCTTTTTATTTATGAAGTGCCTGCCATGATTTATCGCTCACGGCCAACGCCGCGGACGCCGACGCCGACACCCGACACCGGCTTTTCTGCGACACGAGCTCCTTAACGCTATCGCGTTAAAATACGCTTAGCATCCCTTAGTAGATGAACTGTCTCGTTAAACGCATTATAAATAATCTCTGTTTTGGCGAAGGTGACGTGCAATTATTGGTGTAGCTACTTGAAAAGACTTGTGACAGCAGATTACACTAATGAAAATCCGGACAAGTTTGTAAATTGTGTAAATGACTACAGCTGCAATTCTTAGGACACGCGGCAGCCTCACAGGCTCGAAGACCAGGAGCATAACTCAGGGAAAATATTACTGATATCTGCGTTTTTTGTTGCTCCGATAGCTCGTCATCGCAATTATTGTCGTTCGGAAGACTGCGCTGCTGGCTTCACCACGACAATGTTTACCATCAGCTGGTCCTGAAGCGCGCTTCTTTGGAGGGGAAGAACCTTGAGTGAAGGTCATTGGGTTCATTGAGTGAACCCTATGTGCGAAACTTGCTAAACTATATTATCGTTCAGATAAGGGCCCCTAGATTCACCACGGGGCACAGAAGAAAGGAAGGCAGGCGAAAAGTGCGTTTTGACAGCGAACAGTGGCGCTTGTCTCACTTTCTAATTTTCGCGAAAATTTCGAAGATTCAGGGGTTTGTCTCGGTGTATCGTGTTTTCGAGGTAATTGTGGCACTGAGTGTCACGAAAATACTGTGCACCACACTTGCGGAGTGATCAGGCCACGTTCGGCGTCGTGGAAATGCTACCACCACTGGCACGCGCTCGAACGCTTGCGGGCTTGCGAAACAGCGAGCGACCGTGGTCGTTCGAATGTGCGCGCTTTGGGGGCAATCGGCGATGGTGTCGCGAGCGGCGATTTCAAACTTGGTTATCTCGTTATTGCTAGCTTACGCGCGTGTACGTGCATGTGTTTGCGCTCTCTCTTCTATGCACACGCATTTCGTCCGTTGTACTGTTGCCGCAGTAAATAAGCGTATCAATCAATAGCTTGGAGCTTTTTCTTGTTTTTAATTCAAAGCGCCAAATAGTCCGTTGAGCGTTAAAGCTGGTCCTGTATGTAGCAGCGACACGACACCTACACCCATAGAACTTGAGTGTATCTTTAGTGTTATCTGACAACTGGCACTGCTTGGCTGTCGACGGACGTTTGATAGTCAAGTGAATTTTGTCACTGAAAGGCCACTGAATATATTCATCAATCACTCCCTTGTGTAGCTGTAAGCTAGCTTGCAGGAATACATGCTGTCCCAGTTTTCCTAGGTCAACTCCTGGGGACAACTGATAGCCGGACATGTACATGTTTTCACATTTGTAAATATGAAAGCCTTCTGAATGTGCACTCTTTGCGATTGCTTTCAGTCCTTTCACAAAAGTCTCGTATCGCCTAATATTCAGAGCGTTTAGGCTGCGACGCCACGTGGCTAGTGCGCCTCGACACAGTCCTCATTGGCTGAGCCGGAACGTCGTGGGTGAGCGCCACTAGTGCACCAGGTGTTGGTGAGGTGAGAGGGCAGCGCCACGTCACCCTCCCTCTCAGCGCGCGCGCGCATCGACGGAGCAGAGCGGGCGAAAGGGAACACCTGCTGAAGCGTTAGTGCGCCGGGTGTTGTGTGAGGAGGGAGGGCATCGCCGCGTAGGTGGAATGCGGCGTTGGCATGGCATGCTGCTGCTTCTTGCTGGCTCGGGCAGCATGTACCGCTATGGTACATTTCTCCCAGCGCAAAACTCTAAGCACCTCTCAGCGCCGTTCAATTGAGAGTAGTGCTTTCGTATTCAACACTCATGTAAAATCCTTAGGTCAACTAGTATTTGTGTTTTTAGCGTAAGGTTCTCCAATCAGCTTTTGCCAATGATTGAGAGGAAAGAGCTACATTTTTTCACTGTTGCGTGTCGACAAGTCCGTATAACAACAGCAGTCTTGTCCTATACTCAAATCTGGCCGAAGCAGGAGAAGGAATTCTGCGAGGCTCCTAGGGGAAAATAGAATCAATCTCACCATTAGTACAACGCCTCTGTACAACTTTGAAAGGGAAAAGTGTCAGTGGGTTGACATTAGCCACAAGTATAAAGCCCAATGGATCATGCTAGCTTTCACTCCTATCGCGGCCGCTAGCAATGCGCTACATTGTAAATGGCGAAATCTAATATAAACCTATAAAATCTTTGCCCGTGAACCAATTGTCAGTGAAATGCCTTAAAAATACTGTATTTCGTAAAGAATTGCAAATTGACAATCTAATTTTACACGTATTTCACGCCTTTGTTATAAAGAATAGGGCGTAGCACAACCCCTTGCAACTTGTAGAAGGAAAATGAGTGACACTCTACAGCCTTAATTTTCCAATTCATTTACCATTGATTTTATTGGTTACATAAAACCAGCTACATTGTCAGCACTTTTCACCGCACAATCTAAGTAGGAATGGCGCTATACGTATACTTTCGACATTGTTACTCCTTGTGCATGGAAAACATGTATCATATGTCTGAAAGGAGCTTAATAAAAGTTATGAGGAAGGCGTCTGTGCATAACATATTGTATAAAAAAAACACCATTCTTCCGCCCGACTTGGAGTCGTTCTGCAGCAATGAAAGCCACTTCTTGAGAGTGGCAATTTCCGTATTGTAAGAGTAACAAGTGTTCATTCATGGCCAAAGTGACATAATACAATACTATCCTTTCCAACAATGAGTCATCTACAACGGGCTTCCTTCGAACAAACATGCCAAGATTCGGCCCTACTTTATAGCCAGCAATTACTAGCAATGAGATGTCCGATTTATTCATAGATATAAAAGAGGTATCATATACAGCTACGAAGGAAGCTTTATATTATTCAGCACAGGTACGCGGACGAGTGATAAGCATTCATAACAGTTTCAACAGCTGAACTGTTTGAGGAAATACGTAAAGCGCCCGTAACTGTTATATTCTCTAAGTCTTTCGGAACCAGCTCCCACAGTATATGAAGGCTGTCGTCCGTTACGTATCCTTCATGCTTCAGGTCATCCAAGCGGAATGAAATGGCGCTGAAACGCACGCCTTGGTTACTTGATTTTTCGGGTCTTCCATACAACTTGAGTGAATCTCCAACTTTCTCTGACAGCTGGCACTGCTTGGCTCTCGATGGATGTTTGATAGTCAACTGAATTTTCTCATTGAAAGGCCACTGAAGATATTCATCAATCACTCCCTTGTATAGCTGTAATCTAGCCTGCAGAAATACATGCTCCCCCTCTTTGACTAGGGAAGCTCCTGGGGACAAGTGATAGCCAGACATGTACATGTTTTCACATTTGTAGTTATGAAAGCCTTGTGAATGTGCGCTGTTTTCGATTGCTTTCAGTCCTTTCAGAAAAAATTCGTATCGCCTAATATTGAGAGTGTTTAGGGCGAGTTCTTTTTGCTTTGTTGCACTCAATTCACTTTGTTCCGCACGGTCTTTTGCTTCACCAATCCTACCATTACTTTGTGCCAGATTCGTACAGATTGTGCTCGTGAAATCCTGCAATAGTTTTCTGAAGGTCTCCGCCAGCGTACCGACGTCGTCTGAAACTTTCTTGAGAGCAGCGGTGTCAGCCACCGAACGTTCCCGTAATTCGGCTTGCAGCGTGTTTGCCGTATTTTCCTTCAGGTGTTTTAAAGCTCGATTCGTGATTTCTAAAGCTTTCATCTGAGCTTTATTTGAATCGTTTGTGCTTTGTGCAAGCTCCTGGAACTTTTCACTGTGCTCAATCAAAGCTTCCTGTATTGCTTTGGAGCAGCATATGCTAGCTGCTGTTTGTGATGCAACGTTCTCAAGTGTTCTACTTCTATTTGATACCTCTAGCACCATTTCTTTCATCGTGTTCACGCAATGTAAGATGTCGTCGAGGCGGTCGCTATGACCGTTATAATCTCTAATAACTTGGTCTAGCCTGTCTTTCATTTCGCCTACGCGCACGTCCATGCTTGCATTCACAGCTGCCATCATTTCCTTGCTGTAACTGTGGATCGTTTGCGAAGAACCGGGCGTCGTAGACGCTGCGTAATCCCTGCATTTGCTGTGTAGATGCGCGCACACATCTCTACGGAGCACGACCTTTGAACATTTGGGACAGGACAAAGGGTGGTGGTCACAGTCTTCGCAAAAATGCTTCATTTGCTCTGATGCAGCCAAAACCTTGGCGCAGCCGTGTTCTGCATTCCAGCATTTCACCTGAAACGAAAAGCAAGGGCTAGCGAGAAATCCGTCATAGTAAACAAAGTTGCATATACAGAGCATCCCAACTCACGTTAGCCAAGCTGTTCAGAGAAAAAAAAAAGATTTAAAGAACACGTTGCCCGATATGATCTTAAGAAACTTATGGTGTTTAATCGACAGACCACTGACAACCAAACATCTCAGGCATTATAAATGTTTCTTGCACCACGTTCTCGAAGTTTTCTTTTTTTTGCGCTGAAAAGCTTAGCTAAAGTTGGGCGGGGCACCCTGTACAGTACTCTTACATCTGCTAAAACACTAGGTTACATCTTCAAACTTTGTCGAATAATGAATATTTTGTCTAGGGCACCGTAACGCGAAAAAACACATTTGAAGATGTACCTTAGAGTAGTAGTGCTCTTAAAAGGAGGAAAAAGACCTGTTAGCGAGAAGCAGCTGTCACACAGATTTGAACCAATGTTCTTGCCCGAAAAAAAGTCACTCACTTTTGCATACGCTAGAGAGATGATGGCGAAAGCCTGCCCGCTCATGAGACATTCATTACAACACTTGCTATTTTCATTCTAGTACATTTCCCGATACCTTTCTCCCATGAAAGTTGGCGGATTATAGAGCACTAATTAAATATACCTTAATCAATTGTACCCTAATTATCTCCGCCCTAATTAACATAACGCCAAAGATTGCCGTTTCAACTTCCACCAAAGGTCATTGGTTCGACTCTCGACCTTCACGATGTCAATTGGAATCCAACTTGGAGAAATCGCTGGTTCGCTCAAATCTCCAAGTGGGTTCGACTCCAACCTCAGGTCGTAGGTACGATTGCCTTAATTACGCCCTCATATACTGCGCCTGAATTAACTTTGCCTTAATTAACCCCTCAAGTCGAGAGTTCGATTCAAACCAAAGGTCATGTGTTCCGGCGGTTCGAGTGCCTTAATTAACTTCGCCTTAACGCTGAAGATCCACGGTTAGATTTTCGACGTTCGTGACAGTAACTCGAATCCAACTTGATATGGCTGGTTTGCTCATATCTCCAAGAGCGTTTGACTCCCGCAAAAGGCGGTGGGTTAGAGTGTTTTAATTAACATCACAGGTCGTGCTAAGGCTTTTTCGCCTCGGCTTCACGCTTTCTTATAAAGAAATTGATGACTTCAAACGCCCTTATTAACACCAAAGGTCGAGAGCTTGACTGCCACAGAAGGTCGTGGGTTTTAATTCAATTAGCGTTAATTAACACCACAGCGAGTGGGTTCGACTCCTTACGAATTTTTGTGCCATGAATTTTGGTTTCATAACGCCGGACGTCGGATATTTCGTCCCATGAGCCCCATGCAAATGCATGTAAAAGGAGAATTCGTTTTTCTCGGCAACCGCTGCACCAAATCTGACGACGTTTGTTCCATTTGAAACAAAAACTCATAATCTAGTGTCTGTTGGTTTTTAATTTTCGATTTATGTCGTAAACCCTTGTATTTAAAATTGACATGAATCGCACATTTTCTATAAAAGAAGCAATAAAGTTTACTACTCTAACCCAGCAATGAAAAACGATATCACAAGCATGTGAATTGCATTTAATAATAAATCGAAAGCGGACAAAAGTGATATTGTGACGCAGCAGTTATCACGACGTTTATTCCGCGTCAAAGACTGGGCGAACCGACCACGCCCACAGCACGGATCACACTCGAGAGCCAGCCCCACAAGCGATGATGAAGAAGAACCCCATATGAACCCCACATGATGATGATCATGTACAAATGGCAAAGAATATCTTATAAATTCCCACACTAATGTCCCCTCGCGCGACAGCGGCCATCCTGGCCGCAATTCAAAGGGGCGGTGAACGTCTCGTGAAAGGCTTCATACGGGAAACGTGGACAATCTCAGCGGCGCGGCAGCGGCGGTCATTTGGAACAATAACTGGTTCCACGCGATAGTTAACCGGAGAAGTCTGCTCCAAGACTTTGTAGGGGCCGATGAACCGAAGCTGAAACTTGTCACACAAGCCAGGAGTACGAACTGGTGTCCGGAGTAGCATTTCCTCGCCAGGGCGGAACCACACGACGCGATGAGAGGCGTCGTAATGCTGCTTGCGGTCCTGTTGCCGTGCTTCGGTGTTGATGCGGGCGAGCTGGCGACAACGCAGAATGCGGGACACATATTCTTCGCAGGAGGAAGGACATTGATGGAAAGTTGGCGCGAAGAAAGAGACGTCAAGATAGGAAGAGGGCGAACGACCATAGACAAGGTAAAATGGCGAGTAACCAGTCGTGCGTTGAACGACGGTATTATATGGAAAAGTCACGAATGGCAAAATTGCGTCCCAGTTTCTGTGATCCGGGTTGATGTACATGGCTAGCAAGTCTGACAGCGTGCGATGAAATCGCTCTGTGAGGCCGTTGGTTTGCGGATGGTAACTGGAGGTGGTCTTGTGGGTGGTTCCGGAGGCTCTGAGTACTTCGTCTAGTAGTTGCGAGAGGAATGCTTTTCCACGGTCGCTCAGGAGGACGCGAGGAGCACCGTGACGCAGTATTAAGGATTGAAGTATGAATGCAGCAACGTCAGAGGCTGAGGCAGAACTCACACAAGTTGTTTCGGCGTAGCGTGTCAAGTGATCAACGGCTGTCACAATCCATCGTTTACCGGTGAGTCACACGAACAGGACCATACAGGTCAACGCCAACGACCTCAAATGGTTGCGACGGACAAGGAACCGGTTGCAGTTGTCCGCTTGGAGCTGATGTAGGGAGCTTTCGACGCTGACATAGGGCGCAGGAAGCGACATATCTCTCTACACTGGCGTACAATTCAGGCCAGTAGAAGCGACCTTTGATGCGGTCATAGGTTTTCTGAAAACCGAGGTGACCAGCAGTCATGTCGTCATGAGAAGCCTGCAGGACATGAGCACGTAGAGAGCGTGGCAGGACAGGAACCCAGCCTTGACCGTCAGGGTAATAGACATGACGGTATAGGACGCGGTTGTCAATCTTAAATTGCGTCAGCTGCCGACGAAGGCGGGCGTTAGGCGGGCGCTAAGCTCCTTGAAGGTGGTCTATGATGCGCCGACAGTAAGAGTCGGCAAGTTGATGAAATTGGAAGGATTTGTTGTCGTGGGCAGGCATCTCGTCGACAGTGGCCAACAAAAAAGCATGTGAGGAGGGATCGTGCGAAAGCTTGTCACGGATGGTAGTTGGAGGTCCATTGCATGGTGTCGTAGGAAGCGGACAGCGAGAAAGCGCGTCTTCATCTTGGTGCTTTTTTTCCGCACTTGTAGGTAATAGTGAAGTCGTATTCTTGCAGACGAAGAATCCACCGACCAAGTCGTCCAGACAAATTCTTCAGCGTTGAAAGCCAGCATAATGCATGATGGTCTGTAACGATCGTAAAGTGGCGGCCGTGAAGATAAGATCGAAACTTCTGCACAGACCAAATGATAGCTAGGCATTCCTGCTCCATGATGGTGTAATTCTTTTCGGCCTTTGTCAGAACGCGACTTGCGTATGCAACGACCCTCTCAACTAGAGTGTCGTCTCGCTCTAAGAGAATGCCACCAATTCCGTGACCACTAGCATCCGTATGCAGGAGGGTAGGAGCAGCTTCATCAAAATGGCGTAGTACTGGTTCAGATGTGAGAGCGCGCTTCAGATGGGCGAACGCAGATTCACATTCGGGAGACCACACAAAGGGAACATTAGAACCCAGTAATTTGTGCAGAGGTGACGCTATTGAGGCGAAGCCTCGTATGAATCGGCGAAAATAGGAAGCGAGGCCTAGGAAACTACGCAAATCTTTGGTCTTTTCGGGACGAGGGAAGTGCTGAACTGCCGAAACCTTGTCAGGATCAGGACGAATGCCATCTTTGCTCACAATGTGACCTAGTACTTTGATCGCCTTGCTCGCAAAATGGCATTTCTTGGTGTTTAGCTGAAGTCCGGCGTTGGCAAGGCACGTGAGAACTTCATCCAGACGTTGCAGGTGCTGAGAGAAGGTTGACGAGAAAAGAACAATATCGTCCAGGTAGCACAGGCAAGTCTTCCACTTCAGGCCACGAAGAACGGTGTCAATCATGCGCTCGAACGTTGCGGGCGCATTGCAGAGGCCGAATGGCATGACATTAAACTCGTAGAGCCCATCTGGTGTTGAAAATGCTGTTTTCTCCTTATCGTCCTCATGCATAGGTATCTGCCAGTAGCCGGAACGCAGATGGATGCTGGAGAAGTACTCGGCACCCTGCAGGGAATCCAAGGCATCGTCTATTCGCGGCATAGGGTATACAGCCTTGAGTGTGATCTTGTTAAGTGCTCGGTAGTCGACACAAAATCGAACAGAGCCGTCTTTTTTCCGAACCAAAACAACGGTGGAAGACCAAGGGCTAGCAGAGGGGCGTATTATATTTCGTTGGAGCATGTCGGTGACGTTCTCGTCAATGACTTTCCTCTCGGCTAGCGATACGCGATACGGTCTACGGCGCACGATGGATGTGCCATCTGTCTCTATCCGATGCGTCGTTATCGAAGTCCTTCCCAACGAAGCTGAATGCGCATCAAAGGAAGCTTCATGTTTTTGGAGCAAAGCAAGCAATTGTGACTGCGAAGGTGTGAGATCGGAACTGATGGCAGCTGCAAGAGCTGAAGAAGATGCGGCCCGTCCGGTACAAGGAACTTCAGAGGAAGCTGGTTTAAAGGAAACAACAGATATAGACTCCGATTCAGTGGCGCAAGCCAATGTAGTGCTTTTAGGGATGAGAATCTTTTCGGATGTCGGGTTTGTAGCGTAGAGAAGTGCAGAGCCATGATCAAACCTAACGAGCTCTGATGCAAAGGCTATCCCTCTTGCGAGACAGCGTGCAGATGGTAATACGAGCACGTCGCCGCAGTCAATGGCGTCAGACGTGATGGTAACGATGCTTTGATGGCGAGGACGTAGCGCGGTATCTTTTGCAGCAAGCAAGTGAAGGGGTGCGTCATCTGCACGAAGTGAATAGGTCGTGTCGGTCATATGGAGAACGCGTTGCCCACAGCAGATGGAGGCGGAGGCCGTAGAAAGAAAATCCCATCCAAATATGAGCTGCTGGGCACACGAACTTAGCACTGCAAACTGTACCTAATGCAGAAGTCCATCGATGGAAATACGAGCAGCGCACATGGCGATAGGTCGAATGGAGGCCCCTTGAGCAGCGAGTAGCATAGGTCCATCATAGGGGGTCGTAACTGTCCGAAGTGGCGAACACAATTCACGGTGGATGACTGAAACACTAGCACCAGTGTCTATTAAAGCTTCTACTTGTACACCTTCTATTACAACCAATATCACATTGCACGGACGCGATGGAGGAATTTCTGTCCTGTCGTTCGATGCAGCTTTTCCTCCAAAAGCTGCATAATTTAGTTTTCCGGACGACGATCGGCGAATTGAGAAGCAGGTCTCAGTGGGGACGTAGAGTGGCGAAGGGGGGACGGCGACCGGCGTCTCTAAGGACGGTACGTCTCAGCCGTCTCGGATGCCACAGTAGGCGATGGAGAGCGGCCACGCGGTGGACCATAAGGACGGCGGTGGTCGTGGAAGTTCCCTAGACCTTGGAAAGTAGCTCCGGGCGAAAAGTCATCGCGTTCGTATACGTCATATCCGCGACGCTCGTCTTGCTGGCGCTTGCGGCAAAAACGTGCTATGTGGCTACGATAGCCGCAGTTGTAGCAGATGGGACGAGGAGGACGCCACTGCGGATAGCTGGTTTGGGTAGGTGCGCTGGTAGTCAAAGAAGCGATGTGGGCCGGTGTTGGTTTAGGAGGCATCGGTGGAACGATGACTGGAGTAGCTGCGGCTACTTGTGCGTACGTTGATGGGGCCCTAGGGGTTAGAGGGTCCGTGTACGCTGTACCAGCCATGGACGCCAATTCCTCCTTGATGACGTCTCGCAGATTGGTATCGGAGGCATGAGAAGGCGTAGGCCCTGCGGCTAAGCCAAGATACTGGAGCTCTTCTCGAATTAATGCGCGTATCATTGCTCGTAATGTAGGGTCGTCGGCGGTTGTGTTTGCAGTGGTGTCTGGCTGCAACCGTACTGATTCGAGTTCAAGGCGCTGGCAAGTAGCGACGATATCAGGGACGGTAACAGGGTTCTGGATGGCTAAAGCATTGAAAACAATAGCTCCGATGCCTTTGACGATGCGGCGAACCCTGTCAGATTCGGTCATGGCCGTGTTCACGCGTCGGCAAAGAGCAAGCACATCCTCGATGTACGACGTATAAGATTCACCGGGTTGTTGCTTGCGAGTGTCGAGCGTCTTTTTTGCGCGGCCAGAACGAACAGCCGGTGTGCCGAAGATTTGGCGGAGCTGTTGTTTGAAATCACCCCAGTTCGTGAAATCAACATCATGGTTGAAAAACCAAGTCTTCGCTACTCCTGTCAGATAAAAGGCGACGTGACGTAGCTTGGGCGCATCGTCCCTATGGTTAGCCGAACTCACACGGTCATAGTCGTCCAGCCAATCCTCGACGTCTTCACCGCGAAGTCCAGCAAACAGATGGGGATCACGCTGGTGCCCACTGACAACCCAATACGGAGAGGCTGGGGTAGCCGAGGCCGAGACGGTGGAAGTAGAAGTGTCTGTTGGCTCGTCCTGCGACATGCTGGCGGACAGCTGGCACAATCGGCGACCCGATCGAAGCTCCAGGAGGTTGAGAGGGAGTCAGAGCACGGAGGACCGAAGAGCACGCTCCACCACTTGTGACACAGCAGTTATCACGACGTTTATTCCGCGTCAAAGACTGGGCGAACCGACCACGCCCACAGCACGGATCACACTCGAGAGCCAGCCCCACAAACGATGATGAAGAAGGACCTCATATGAACCCCACATGATGATGATCATGTACAGATGACAAAGAATAGCTTATAAATTCCCACGATATGTCAACCAAGAATCTAAAAAAAAGAATAATTTTTAACATGGAAATATGGCTTTTGCAGAGCCCTTGTACAGAACGTAACAAATTCACGTAAGATAATTTAACATATCGAACGTGTGCGCTTAGGACGATCAAATGGATGCCGTTTACAAAACCGCTATATCTGTTTTTGATGCAGAGCTAATAATTTGTAAAGCTTGCGCTTCAATTTTTTTCGTACTTTTGAATTTTTGAAGATTTTTTTTACAAATTCGGGCCCTAAATCGAAATTCCGCTCTCGAAAGTCACTACAATTTACCTTTATCTCTCAAATGCAACCAATGTCATTAATATCGGTCAAGGGGTTATCTCAGAAAAGTGTTTCTGCGTTTTACATGTATTTGAATAGGCCGCGTCGGAGTTGGGCCCGACCTAAAGCTTCCTCTTAAGATTTATTATTTGGCGAAAAGAAATTGTTTCAATTGCGGCAGAACATTCCCGTCTCCACCGTAGCACGGATTGGCGGCAAACCCCGCCACGTCACTGATTTGACCGGTGCGACGTCGTTTCTACGGTTGCGCGCCAGTGTATCTGATGATAAGCAACACACGCGCGCGCACACACACACACACACACACACACACACACACACATACATATATATACATATATATACATATACATATATATACATATACATATATATACACATACATATATATACACATACATATACATACATATACATATATATACACATACATATACATACACATACATATACATACACATACATATACATACACATACATATACATACACATACATATACATACACATACATATACATACACATACATATATATACACATACATATATATACACATACATACACATACATATACATACATATACATACATATATATATATATATATATATATATATATATATATATATATATATATATATATATATATATATATCACCCGCCGTGGTTGCTCAGTGGCTATGGTGTTGGGCTGCTCAGCACGAGGTCGCGGGATCGAATCCCGGCAACGGCGGCCGCATTTCGATGGGGGCGAAAACACCCGTGTACTTAGATTTAGGTGCACGTTGAAGAACCCCAGGTGAACAAAATTTCCGGAGTCCTCCACTACGGCGTGCCTCTTAATCAGAAAGTGGTTTTGGCACGTAAAACCCCAAATATTATTATTATATGTGTGTGTGTATATATATATATATATATATATATATATATATATATATATATATATGTATATATATATATATATGCCAAGCAGGTCCAACGGCACAAATTGGGTGTAAAGAGTTTTGCCTACGAGCATCAAAGCGATGCTTTTCCCACACAGAAAAGAAATAATCCATGTTGATGATGTTGCTGGAACTAATGATGGAACTAACGTGCACTTTAAGCATTGTTTCTATCTGAAATGCCCCTAAAACTAATTTTCTTCGTGTTAGGCCAATTATTAAAACTACGAGAATACCTTTAATCAAAGTATTATCTCAATATCTTCATCTCCGCGCATTCACATTTTAGGGTGGCATGTGCTTAAAAATTAACCTCCTGTCAAGCTGCTGCCGTGTCCTTGAAATTCCCATGCGCCCTGCTATGGCGGTTACCCGGCACTGACCAGGGATATCTGTGAATATCAACGAGAATGCCCTAGTTCTAGCTTATGCTGCTAGCGGCCATCGATTTCGTTCCGTGCATGTGCGTGTGCGTATGTAGCCCTATAACACGCGCAACATTGCCATGTGACTGGCCGCTTGAGGCATATTGGGTATATTCGCGGGCATCTTTCACTCTCGGAAACACACTTATGTTGCACGTATTAAGCAACAGAATACTGTATCCGGGCCGTCATGTTCCCCTATAATTTTCTCATTAACACTTCATCTGATTATAATATTTGAGTACTTGATTAGGTAAGGAAGGCTAGTTACAGAATTTGCGGAATGCAAAAAATATATATTATCTGAGTATCTTCAAGCGATGACAAACACCATTACTGTGTTTCTGTCCAGCTACAGAGCATTTGCATACTTTCTAATGTTTGTCCCAAGCGAAGCGCCCAGTATGGTTTTACACGACGCTTTCTGTACGCCTGTTTTGCAACTTGCGTCCTCCAGAATAGTGGCGAAGGATGCAAGAAGGCCGTTCCCACCCAGACTTGTTCATGGGAAAAAATATTTGTGGCACAACTTTGTTCGCTTTATCAATTGCAGGAAACATAAGCTGCCTAATTACACACGCTTGGCGTGCCGTGCGCTCAAACTCATGGACAGAACGAAATCGATGACCGCTAGCGGCATCATTTAGAGCTACCGGGCGTTTTTGGCGTTGTCGCTTAGCCTTGCTTTCCTGTTCCAGCAGTGTTGCGTCTAGCCACCCCGTGGTACACAGCTGCAACACGCTCTGCGCACCCAGCAGCACGTGGTTTCCGAGTCTTCACCACGGAGTGGTCTTTGCGCGTCTGCAGGCCCGCCTTGCTTCTGTGCGATAAGCATTTCACAGGAGCTCCTCGGCTGGCGTTCTGACGACTTACACGTGGACGCATGTTTTCGCGATATGAGGGACGGGATGCTTTTGCAGCGCGTTCAATCCAGCGCGTGAACGCGCTGGATTGAACGCAGGAAATGCTTAATTATGTTCTATTCCGCCTGCTGGGGCGTGCGCCCTGGTCTAATGGCTAGAACGTTAGTCTTGTAGTTTTAGTGGTCCTGTGTTGGACTATCATGGTCGGAAAATGCTCATTACATTGATCGACTAACATATGGCACAGTATATGCGGTACATCACTGCGACCAGTGGTCCGATGGGCACATGCCTAACATCATGTGTCGGCCCCCACTTTTAGGTTGCACTATCTCCGTAATCGGCCCAGTATAAGAGACTAGAAACGTACCCGATATGAAAAGCGGTAACACGCTAAGAAATACTGTCTTTAAAACTGCATTTCCGTGACGAAAGAAAGGTAATCAGAAAGCACTTGTTTGAGCCTGTCTACATCCTAAATTGCGCAGCGATTTTTTCGTTACGGCAAATAATCAAGACTGCGTGAAACTTTAAGGCTTTATTATTATTGTTGTTATGAACACATATACACAGTTAACAGGAAAGCGAAAGCGAGGAGTGGGCTGGTAAATGCCACCGGAAGGGGCCCAACGCCTGCCTACTCTTCTGAAGGGAGGTGACAGCACTACAGACATGGAAGATAGGGAGGAGGGGAGGAAAGAGGAAAGGAAGAGCAACAGGACAAATCTGTAGACTAAATTAGAACACAGTACAGGTCACACACAGTAGGGCCGGTCACTGAAGGTCACGCTCTACAGAATGTTGAATCTTCATGCTACAAACGTGAACCTAAGTTAGTTAACTTCGTCTCCTGTGATTTTCCTGCTCATGAATATGCCGCCCTCCAATACGCGCCACCTCGGAAAGAAAAAAATATCATATGACTGGAGTGTACAGAAACAGGGCTGTGGGTGCGTAAAAACCTCGCTTTATTTTTTTTTTGCTCTTTATTTTTTATGCAATCAGTTGGTGCTGGAACACTGCTATAATTGTGTCATACTCACACTCATCCATACGAAAACGTATTAAGTCATTCCTAGAGATGATAGTGCCCCATTTGTATAGTTATTTTAGAGAATTATGACGTTTCATATTTTTCCTCGAGGGAGAACATAAAGCGGCTGTAATTGGCTGCACAACTGATATAAAATGCCATGCTTCTATGTCACGCACACTGCACTTCCGCACACTAATTGGTTGTATTGCTGAGTGTTTCCGTTATCAGTGTGTAATGCTGCTCAAACTTTGTTCGTGCGGAAGCCTGCGTAACGGGTAGGATTTATAGGTTTTCCTGCGATTGTGTGCCGCACATAGAAGCTACCTTATATTTCTCATATTTATTGTAGTTTGCTTGGAAGAGAGAATTAAACAACAAAGTAGGATAAAAATGGGCCACAATGTCTGGCCGTAATGCGCGGCACAGATATGATAGTCGGTTATAAAAATTTAAGCATAAATAAAGTGGTTTTGGGCCCTGGGTGGGCCCTCAGTCAAGGGCTCCACTCGTCACTGCGGTTCGCAAGGCTTGACGGAGAAGAGCTCTAGATCTTCGATAGTAAGCTAAACCTCCTACCTCCTGCTACTTGGCGCTTTCGCTGTAAGGGGCGAATTGGAATTTTGAGGCAGTAGTTTACAAGTCCACATTACGTGGGCGAGAGTTGGCCGCTCCCCGCACCAAGGACATGTACCTTCATAGAGTGCAGAGTGTATCTTACTGAGTATTTCGGAATGCGGCTATGTGCTAGTCTACATACGGAGACAGTCCCAGGCCTGTTCTCGGGTAAGGCCTGGGTGTGGGCGGCTGTATTTTTGTCTCTCTTCTCTTTGGTTTTTGAGGATGTCATGCGGGTGAACGGGATTTTCAAAAGGACCGATTGGTGCTGGGATGCTTATTCCTGGAGAAGTTTGGTCCGCCCTCTCGTTTCCCTCGAGTCCAGAGTGCACTGGGTACTAAATTACCGCCTGGAGCAATCCTAGGGCGGTGGCTAGCATTGTGTGAATTTTGTGTGACGGTGCCAGTCATGAAGGAACGACATATTACCTTGGAGTCCGTAATGACCTATGCAGATTGTTTTGCTTATGCAACTCGAAGGGCCAGCGCTATGGCTCCTGCCTCCGCGATGCAGGTGGAGTGGAGACCGTTATCGCTGTCAACCAATCGAGAGTTACTACTGTGAATTTGACTGCCACCACGCGCGTCCGTGTAGTATGTGTCTGGAGTTCTTCAATATTTCTTTTGTAAAGCCTTTGATTCCATTTTTCTTCTGGTTTGGTGGTGTCCCATGCTCATATTCTTTGGGATCTACGAAATTGGGATTATCTATAATGCTGCTGTGTGTAGCAAAACTGTTTCTTCCACGCCGTCCCTCCCTTGTTCTGTCGAACTCAGACGTTCTATCTCTGCTACGACCACCGCCGTGGCGTGTTCTTCATGTGCGTTGTAAATACAAAGAGCTTTCAGCGTCTCAATGCTTGTGTTATTGGTAGCACCAGGGCGGTCTTATAGGCTGGCCCGATGATGCAACTCACTTTTGTCGTTTCGGCCTTATTTAGGTTTTGCAAGGGGAGGCTATAATAAATACTTGCACGTTTCTGACTGGCCCCGCTTCTCTGAAGCATTTTCGTTGTTTTGTGACTCTGTGGATCATTCGCGCCACATTCATTGTGGTTTGTTTTACTTTTTCTAGCGTGTGCGATACGCTGCCTTTTCGTTGTAACGACATGTCTAATATTCTGAGTTTTATTACCTCTCTAATTGGCTGTCTGCACAGAGAGAGAGAGAGAGAGAGAGAACAAGGATAGGAAAGGCAGGGAGGTCAACCAGAACAGCATCCGGTTTGCTACCCTACACTGGGGGTGAGGAAAGGGGAACAGGAAGAGGAAGAAAGGTAGAGAGTAAGCACTGAGTACGTGTAGGAGGGGCACCATGCACAAGGATACTATAAACGGTCTCTTAAACCGGTGCTCTTCAAGTACTGCACTAGTGCACGAATCGCTTTTCGAGCCAGTGACGGATGTGGCCACGGTCCGAGTACCTGACTCGGTGAACGGTCTCGAGTCTAGTCGGTGCAAGGTTGCCCGCAGAGAGAGGCGTTGGACATCGTAGCGAGGGCAGGTACACAATAGGTGCTCGATGTTTTCCTCGCACCCACAGGAGTCACACATGGGGCTCTCGGCCATTCCCATACGGCAGGAGTATGCGTTCGTGAACGCCACTCCCAGCTACAAGCGGCACAGCAAGGTCGTTTCGCCGCGGGAAAGGCTGGATGGTAGTTGTAGCCGTAGCGTGGGGTCCGGTTTGCGTAATCTGCATTTGAACACACTTGAAATCCAGAGATCTTGTGACTTCTTGCGTGCAAGTAGGCGACGTTCCCTGGCAGCATCCGACCTCGCTAAAGGTGTTGGACGCGTCCTGGTATCTTCGTGGGCACACCGGGCAGCCTTGTCAGTTAGGTTGTTGCCGACGATGCCACAGTGAGCAGGAATTCGTTGAAATATAATGTCGTGTCCTCTTTCCAGAGCTTGGTGGTGCACTTCCCTGATGTCAGATATCATCTGCTCGTAAGTTCTGTGATGTAACGCAGATTTTATACTGTGAAGAGCTGCCTTAGAATCACAAAATACGACCCACTTCTCTGTTGGCTGTTCGGTGATGTACGTCATAGCGGCATGGAGAGCTGCAAGTTCGGACGACATAGATGTAGTCATGTGTGACAATTTGAATCTAACTGTAACTTGCCTAGCTGGAACGACAAAAGCGGCAGTTGCTGGTAGGTGAGGTCGAACCATCGGTATATATAAGGATGTGGTCATGATACGTCTGGTGCAGTAATAGGAGCGTAAGTTGTTTCAGAGCCGGGGCTGGATGATTGGACTTTTTTGTAATTCCAAGAATAGCAAAATTCAGTTGAGGCTGTCGCAGGCACCATAGGGCAGATGAAGGCTTCGCCGCCGGTGTAAAAGATGTCGGTATGCACCCTTGATGAGCGCTAATCTCTCGTGAAAATGTCGCTTGAAGTTTCTCGGCTGGTAGGGAGGCCAAATGATGGTCGGGGATCCTTGATAGATGGCGAATATGCGCTCTGAGAGAGTCGACAGCTACATGTGTCTGGATTATATGGTCTCCCGCGATGGCAATTGTTGCTGCTGTTGAGGTGCACCGAGGCAGCCCTAAACAGGTGCGTAGGGCTTGACCTTGTATGCTCGCCAAGGCGCGAAAGGTCGTCTTGCACGCATTCGACAACACTGGTAGACTGTAACGTAGGAGTCCGAGAAACAATACCCTGTACAACTGCATCATAGAATGAACTGGCGTACCCCAGCTTCTGCCGCAGAGAAATTTGAAGACCTGAGCAATGGCGAATAACTTCTTCAGATAGACGCAGTGAGGGCTCCACGAGAGGTTGCGGTCAATGATGACGCCCAGAAAGCGATGCGTCTTAACATAGGATACAGCTTGACCATTGATGGAAACAGGATACAATGACATTTGTTTGCGCGTAAAGCCAACTAATGCGCACTTTTCAGGAGACACACTGAGGCCTTGTTCTCGGAGATAGGACGCCGTCATGGCTGCCGCCCGCTGAAGCCTGGCTCTTAGCTGAGGGCGAGTCCCCGAGAGGCCCAGATGCAATGTCGTAGGCGTATATTGACATGAACTGTCTGTCGTAGGTACTCCGCTAGTCCTACCAGGACGAGGTTGAACAAAATAGGGCTCAACATTCCACCCTGCGGCACACCACGGCAGGTGTAATGGTCTGAAGTTGGGCCATCCTCAGTCTGTAAGAAAAAGCGCCTCTCAGTCAAATATTCCCGAATGCGTTGATATATCCGGCCGCCAACTCCAACAGCCTCAAGTGAGTTCAGTATGGCCTCATGGGAGACGTTGTCATATGATCCTTTTATATCAAGAAAAAGTGCTGCAGATAGGCGCTTGAGGCCTTTGTGATTTTGGACTCAGGTTACGATGTCAATGACGTTGTCAATGGACGATCGACCTCGACGAAAGCCTGTCATGGCGCCCGGAGCGATGTTAACCCATTAAAGCCCAGCGTGACCATATGGTAACGTTAGTCTGCACAGTGGATTTCAATTAATTCAGAATAACAAAACGGCACCAAAATCGCCTTTGACATGTCGTTAGACAGATGATAGTTCCATTTATGGATATCAAGTGGCAGCAGGCGTCAATCGTTTTGTTGGAGCCCCTCGCAAGGGCGGGAATAAGCGCTGCTGTGCGAGTGGCGTCGCCATGCATCACTCCAAGGGGTAGTGTTTGTTTTTTCCATTAGTTGTTTGAGCAATGGTCGGATATCCTTACCTCCATATTGTTCTTTAAATATAGGACCTTCGATGAGCATTTGTGAAAGATTAATGTTTTATTTTTCCATGAACGAGCGTGTTATCTTGCGCGTTGCCATATGGTCACGCTGGGCCTTTAGGCTACCTAAGCTTTAAAAAAAAAACTGCATTCTCATTTCTTGCACTGCTACTGGCGCGTTCCCGCACTAGTTATTTCTTATTTTAATTTCTGAATAGGTTGATGTTGGAATAAATAGCGAAGATACTCGAAGAAGACGATGACGACGTGTCAGTTATTTATATCGACCCGCGAGAGGCTAGCACCTACTCGGATGAAGAGTCGGCCGATGAAGACTCAGGCGGGCTCATTGACAATCTAATCGGGATGCAGCTATGAGCCGGCGCTGAAAACGTTTTCTCTGACGGACGCCGCATTGGTGGATCTGACTCGGACTATGTCGACCCCGGCGGGCTAAGTGGCGGAACATGAGAGGTTTCTTCTGCTGAAGTTGAAGCGGCCATTCCTGCGAAATTATCCGCTGCTTCTAAGTGGACGAACGGTGATCTCCAGAAAAGCCTTGGCATATTTCCCTACCCAAAATTTGCTGCTTACAGGGACTTTTAATCTGTTGGATTGTTCGAAATCTTTTTTTTTGATGAAGCCGTCGTGGAACTGCTTGTCGAACAAACTAGAAAGTATGCGTCATTTTTCAACATGCCCGATCGGGAGGTTATCAAAGAAGAATTAGGTTTTCTTGGAGTGCTCTTTTTGTCCGGCTAAAACCGCTTGCCAGGGAAAAAGTGCTATTGGGACAGCGGCTTGGATATGCGCAACACGGTGGCCTACAATGCTATTCGAAGAAATCGCTCCGTAGAGATAAGCTAGTCCTGCACTGTGCGAAATCCAAGCCTAACGCTTAGTGACAAGTTGGCAAAGTTGTGTCCATTGATGGCACTATTGAAAGCACGGTTTCTGGAACACTTTCAACCTGTGCGTCCCCTGAGCTATGGAGAAAGCATGAATGAGTATTATGGTCGTCATGGCTGTAAACAGTATATACGCGGAAAGCCTATCCACTTCGAGTATAAAGTATGGTGCCTAAACGCCAAGAACGGATACCTTGTAAACCTCAAAGTGTATCACGGCAGCAGAGCATCCCAGAACATCTGAAAAATGTGAAAAGGAATTCGGAAATGCAGCGGCCCCACTTCTTCAAATGGTGGATGAACTCGCAGAGACGCACGACCTTCCTTTCTTTTTCTACTATGATAATTTATTCACAGGCATGCCGTTACTCAGGCATCTCAAGGCACAGGGCTACGAAGGCACGGGCACAGTGAGGCAGAACCGTGTTCCCAAAGAGTGCCTTATCGCTCGACCACAATTCGTCAAGCCCCAAACTCGTGGGCAGGAAGAGCCCGTGCTGAGCGACAATGGGATAATTGTTGTCCGCTGGATGGACAATTCTGTAGTAACGATCGTAAGCACCATTCACGGCATACAGTCAATGTCATCTGCAGAGAGGTACTCTCGTGTTCAGAAGAAGCAAATCAAGCTGGCCCGCAAAAAACACTGTTGCTCAGTAGAAGTTTTATGGGAGGTACGGACCAGATGGATGCAAATGTAGGTGCCCATAGGATTGTAATCCATTGCAAAAAGTGGTGGTAGCCGATTTTCACTTGACTTTGTAATGTATCTATCAGCAACGCTTGGGCGCTAATTGGTAGCACAGGGTTCAACATCACGCAGGTGGAATTCCGTGGGAAAATTGCACAAAGCTAACTGATGGGATGGGACAATAAGCATAGAGGACCTGGTCAACGCAGAATCCCAAAGACTGGTGATGTGCTAACTGGTACACGGTATCACCAAGTGGCCCACTTTGTTGCACCAATACCTAATGGCAAGAGGTGGAGGTGCGCATGAGATAATTGCAACAGCACAGTGCACACAATGCACAAAGTATGACGATGGCATGTGTATTCCATGGTTTAAACCATATCACACTAAATAAGTCCTCGACTATTCGCTACGTATGTTTTTGTGATGTTCCGTGGCTTAAAATAAATGTTTTTCACTTCGCGTATTTTGCTGTAGCGTAAGGGCCCAGTGTGACCATATGGTCGCGGGCTATATTTCAAAAACTAATTAGGCAAGAGTAATAATTTTTTGCATGTGAATTATTAGTACAAAGGTAAGTTAATATACTAGATTTATTTCGAGATAGCAAGAACAAAAAGAAACCGGTTCCTAATGGGTTAAATCGTTCTAGGTACCATTCCAAACGAACAAAAATAATTATTTCCATCACTTTGCCGACGCAGCTCGAAAGCGCAATCGGACGATATGATGAGACCTCAAGCTGAGACTTTCCAGGTTTCAGAATGGGGATCAACCGGCTCGATTTCGATCGTTTAGGATCGGTGCCGTTCTGCCAAGACTCATTGTAGTAGTTGAGCAGCTCATCACGTGCGTCACGTCCAAGGTGGCATAGGGCAGCATACGTGATGCCACCAGGTCCTGGTGACGAAGAACGCCTGCAGGTCGCCAGCGCAGCATCGAGCTCTTCAAGTGAAAATAGCACGTTCATTTCTGGTACACGTGCCTCAGGGATGTCATTTAATGCTGCGTCAGTATTGATGGCCACGGACCCAGCAACCCGTGCACAGAACTCTTCAGCCACTTGAAGTTCCGAGCGGAGTTGGTAGAGGGCCAGAACAGCAAAGGGCTTCCTTTGATGCGGAGATGAGCGAATACCCCTAACCATTCTCCATATGTGCGAGAGCGATTTTCGGGGATCAAGCGACTGACAGAAAGTTTTCCATCGCTTTTCTTCCAATTTATCCACGCGACGCTGGACTTTCTTTTGTATGCGTCGTGAAGCCCTCAGATCCAAGAAGGACTCCGTGCGCCTATACCTCCTCTCCGCAGCCTGTCTAGTTCCATGTCCAAGTCTGTTCGCCTTGCGGACCTTGTAAGCGAGCAGATGGATCTCTGCGATTGCTTCTTCGATAGTGCGTGAAAGGCCTTCCCGACATGTGTCATCCATATCCTTCTTAAACTTTGACCAATCAACTGTACGCAAAACAGTAAAGGAGCGTTGCTCAACTCCTCTAATCTTTATGTATGTTGGAATATGGTCGCTTCCATGTGTTTCTATGTCCGTAAACCATTGGACGCTCGAGGCAAAGCGCCGTGACACCAAAGTTAAGTCCCAGCAGCTACTATAGGTCGTGCCTCGCAGAAATGTAGGGCTGCCGTCATACACGCTCCACAAATCATGGTCGGCAGCAAAGGAGGCAAGACTCCTGCCTTTAAAGTCTATTTTAGTGCTTCCCCGTAGCTGGTGATGCGCGTTGAAGTCACCTGTGATAACCTAGGGGCCATTGTTCATTCGTAATATTTTCTTAAGTCGTTCGCCGTCAAAGTGACCTGCTGGGGATATGTAGGCTCCAATTAGTGTAAATGACACTTTCTTCTTTTCGAAATTTAGGCATATGTATTCGTTGTCGTCATGAGGCTCTACCGCGTTGGCGACATATGTTAAGTCCGTGCGGATGTAGATGATTACTTTCGTGCTCGCACCGCATGTGGACGAGACGAAAGATTCGTAACCAGACAGTCTGAGTGGAGTTGATGTATTTGGTTCGCAAATGACCAGTATGGGGAAGCGATTTGTAAAAATGAATTGGCGAAAGTCTGCTATATGGGTCCTTGGACCCCTGGCATTCCACTGAAAGATCGACGCACTTTTAATTTCAGTGCAAAAGGGCACTATTGGTCGAGCCATGATGCTTAAAGGATGCTAGCAAGCACTGGATTTAGTGCATCCAGTATATGCAGAGCACTTCGAGCTGCTGGGGTTTGCATCTTGTTCAGTATAATGCACATTGTATTAATTAGCGATTGCAGCATATCAGCCACCTGCCTGTCTTGGTCGCACAAATCGCCGACAGTAGACGTCGGGGGTTGTCCAGCGAAAGTTCGCTGTGATTCTGTTGGTGAATGCTGTCGTTTCGGTAGAGCCGGCCAAGGTTCAGCGGATGTGGTCTTCTCAGTGGCCTTGTTCTTCGCGGTCCTTTCCCCAGTGTCTGGCTTGTGCGCCAGAGAAGGAGGTGTTATTGTAGGGAGTGGCAGGCGCGTCGCAGAGACAACAGCCCTTCTTCAGGAGCGCCGGCGACGTGAACGTAGCTTCCTGATGTCATTGGCGGCTTCGCGATGAGATGAATGATCTCTCGACATCTCTTTCAAGATGGCCATTTTCTTCTTAATATGTGGGCATTTCTTCGATGAAGCTTCATGTGATCCTCCGCAGTTTGAACACTTCATTACAGTCGCGCCACATTTATCTGCAGCGTGGGGCTCCGCACAACGGGGGCATGCTGCCCGATTTTCGCAGACGCTGCTCACGTGCCCCAGTTTCATGCATTTGCGGCACTGAAGCGGTTTCGCAATGAAAGGTCGCACTGAATGTGCGACCTTTCATGCGAGGGTATATATTTACCCTTGAATGCAATCTTCACGCAGCATGAACTGCCTAGCCGCTTAACATCGACAATGACCGCATCATTGGCTGGCTTGATAAGAATCGGCAAGCCATTGTTAAGGATGGCGACGTCTACGTCGTAGATAACGCCGGTGACTACGTCAGATCCCAGAGGGATGCAAGAGCGCACCTGAATGCCATCAATGTCCGTCACGCTGCGTAGAGTAGTCAGAGCAGCTGCATGCTGGACATCGACCGCCAGTAGATTTTATCCGGTGTTGACTCGAATATCTGATATTTCATTTGGCACCAGGGCTTCCAGTTGAATCGACACAGATTGCCTGTTGAGTAGCTTCATGTTGACGGTGGGAAGCAGGGGCACAAATATGATGGTATTGGCGTCCGGCCTCTGCGTGTGTCTTACTGTTTGCGTGCTTGACGATGAGGACGTCCGCGTGTTCCTTCTGTTCGCTCTGCGGCTCTGCACAAGCTGGAAGTCGTCATCGGAAGTGTCCTCACTGCTGAGAGAGTAGACATGGGTGTCCTCGCTGTCGCTCTGCTGACCGATGCGCTTCCTGGAGGCGGCCGCCGCTGACCCCGCCGTCGCCGGCAGACGTGCGGTGTCGTCCACTTCCATCACGACCGAGCAGGGCGCGAGGACCAGCAGATGAACTTGGGATTTCACAGAAATAAATCGGAGCTAGAAAGAACAGCGCTGTATCAAAAGACACTTCGTCATCCGAACAATATTAAGCTTATGCCAAGGTGTTCAGTTGTTCTCGCGTATGCGGCTTTCACTACATATAGATTCCGATTATTTCGGTACTCATTTCATATCTGCCTCTTGGGAAGAGTGTTGCACTTTCTGAATTGCCTTCAGCGGTTTGTCCTGTTTTTCCCCGCATGAGCCTCTGGTTACCCGTAGCGTGACGGCGTCTGCACATATGGCAAGCCCCAGGTCTTGGTCCTCCTCGAGAGGTGGTGCTCATTTCTGCATTCCTATATTGAAGAAGATTGGGGATAGGATGGCGCCTTCTAGAGCTCCTTTGCTGATTAGAGTGCCTTGTGCGGACATCGTTAACCCTATACCTATCATTGCCGCTCTGCTAGATAAGAAAGATCTTTAGTAACTGTACAATAGTTCTCCACATCCAGATTTTTCAAGACCCTCGTGAGTAGTGAGATGGGAGATGGTACCGAAAGTGCTAAGATTATGCCATCCCCGTCTCCACTTTGTGGGCTCAGTGCCTTCTCTTCTATAAGAGAGTGGGAAGACGTCTTGATGTTTTTTGGGTTTTCCTGGCTTTGGCATGATGAGTATATTAGCGTCTTTCCATTTTCATGGCGCTTTTTCAGGGCTCCATATGTTGTCTTTAAGGAAGTGCGTTAGTTGAGCAAATGTGTCTTGACTTTAGGTGAGAATCATAGCGTTCGTGATTCTTCGACTACGTGTCATGGTGTTCATTTTGAATGTCTGCGCCGCTGCAGAAGCCCCTGCCACCGCTATGGGCTGTCGAGTTTGTCGTTTTGATGCCCCTGTATGCCTGAGACGCGGCGTCTGCATGTGAACCTTGTTCTGTGTCTAGTCTTCTTCCAGTGTTCAACGAGTACCGCACTTTTTCCCTCGAATCCATTGCTTTTTTTGTTGCAGGGTGATGTGCACTACCATTTCTGTGTTTGCGGGGTCTGTCACGCTACTCAGCACAGCCCATGCTTTTTGGTGGGGAGGGTTCCTTGTAGAGGGTCACAGAACTGAAGACAATTCTTATTGTCAAATGTGTGTGCACATTCGTTGTCCTGCAGTGCGTTCCTGCTGTGCCTCTGTTTCTTCCACCTCCTAGTTCGGCTACGTCTCGCTTTCCATAAGCGTGGAAGATGTAGGTCAACCGCTGACTTTTATGATGTTTTTATTACAGTGAGTCTGTGTTTTCTGGTACATCTTCCGCAGCGTTTGTGATCAATCCATGGCCTCCTCTATTTAGGTCATGCGTTTTTCTTCAACACGGCACGCTGTGGAATCCGTCAGTGTTGTTTCTCTGTTTCCCTTCTGACTTTTGATAAATCGATGGATATGTCTATGATGTTGACTCGTATGCTTGTTATCTTTAGCGTTTCACCCTCTAAAATATCTTATCGCTCAGCGCAGAATGTGCCTGTATGTATCGGAAGTTTCTCGAATGTTATCGATGGGTATATTTGCTGTATAATCCGATTACATGTACGCGGGACGAGAATTGTGTGGTACTTTCTCGAAGACACGTAGGCGCCAGCAATTTGTCTGGAGCCTTCGATGACTCATTTATGAAAGCTGACGCGCTTGTCTCGCTGATCAGATTTTGACGATCGCCGACCATATTCGCCGCTATCACTGTATTTTCATTGTAGCTTGCTTTTGTGGGCACAAGTTCGCCGAATAAAAAGTTAGTTTCGCATTTCACAGATTTTTCGCCGTAGTATTCACCTTCACTACTACGTGCCATCTAGTAGAGGTGCTAGTGTGTTCATGTATCGAATGTCCCTGCAAAGCTGCGAGCGAAGCCCGAGCCACGAAGACAACGCCAATGTCGCCAAGGACCAGCGAGCTAGCAGCATGCTGCAAGAGGGCCTTCGGAGCACGGACTTTTGCCTGAGAAGACCATGAAGCGCACGAACACGACATGAGAGACCCAGTTCCGCCAACCACGATCGTGCTGCAGCAGTCCAGGGAGCCACTGAAGATCCGCGGTTCAACATTTAAGGACCCGGAAAGCTGGTTCAAGGTGCATGAGAGGGTCGCTACATTCAACAGCTGGAACAGCGACGACAAGCTGCTCAATGTCTTTTTGGCATTGGATGACTCCGTCAGGACGTGGTTCGAGAATCGCGAAGCCGCCTTAAGAAGGTAGGACCCGTTCCGAAGCGGCTTCCTGCAGACATTCACAAGCGTCATGCGCAAAGAGCTAGCTCACCTCTGCTAGAAACCTGAGTGCGGCTGCTGAATGAGGCCATCGCGATCCGCACGACGGAGATGGCTGTTCTTTTGTGGCACACCGAGCCGGAAATGTCGGCGGAGGAAAAAATCCGCTTCCTGATGCGGCGCGTCAAGCAAAAACTTTTTGCCGCACTCTCCGCAACCCGCCGAAGGCCATAGACGAGTTTTCGACAGAGGCATCCGCGATTCAGAAAACTGTGGAAAGGTGCACCAGGCAATATAACCGCCAAGTGCTCACACCACAATGTTCCATCCAATCACTCGGTTCCGACGACCTACAAGAGACGATTAGGGCCATTGTGTGCGAATAATTGCGCAAGATCTTGCCTTCGTCGAAACCTGTGGTGGCTTCGGTCATTGACAAGGCCAAGGAGGAACAACAGTGATCACTTGGAGTTCCTCAGATGCAGCCCCAATTGCCGCAATCCTAGTCAGAAGCGGTGACATATGCGGACGTCAGACGTCATCCGCCGCCATGGTTCCTCTCCGTGCCAGCGACAGGGCTCCGCAGCGCCGAAGTTCCAACGTACATAACCGCCGCTGCTGCCAGCACGCGCGGTCGTCGGCCAGCACTGCGTTCCAAGGAAGACCGGCGTTGGGCGCGCCCCCAACCACCATCCGCTGCGCTATCACTGTGAAGAAAGGGGCCACGTCTACCGCCGGTGCCCATACTACGAAATGGGACTACGAGAGTTCACTGTCAACGCTCCGCGCCCGCAGCAAGGGGAACAGCCTCGGGATTTCACCGACTAACTCGCTGCCACTTAATGGAGCCGTCGACGACCTAAATGTTCGTGCAAGCCATCTCTCGTGACGGCTTGCACGAACATTTAATAACGAAAATAACGAATTTAAGAATGCGTTTCTAAATGTTCCATTGACAACGCCTAGTCCGCAAAATAACGCGTTCTTAAATTCGTTATTACTTTCGTTAATAAATGTTCGTGCAAGCCACCGCGGGCAGCTAGCTACCTGTTGGTGCCGCGCGGACCACACACTGACCCCGCCCGGGGCGGATCCGTCAGCCCATATTCGGAAAACTAAAATCAGCAACCGATGGAGGTGGGGTTGCTCTTCTTCGAACTAGCTAAGAGCCTCCGCTGAGACCCTACGCCGAAAAGATTATTTCGACGCCATATCGACGAGACACCGCCACCACGACAAAGTCTAGAAGCAAAGAATAAGCCGTCAAAAGAAGACCCGACGATGCTATGTTCCAGGCACAGGACAACACGATGCCGCCGTGATCCGACGTCAATATCTTAACTCCAACGGAAGGCAAAGAACCACCGACCTCGATGTGCTTCTCGACGGCCAGAAGTCACCGCGCTTGTAGACCCTAGAACCAACTACTCCGTCATGAGTCGACGCATCGCCGCTCGGTTGGAGAAAGTTAAAACTGCATGGGAAGGCCCTCAGATTCGGACCACTGGAGGACACCTTATAACACCGACTGGAATCTGCACGGCAAGACTTACTGTTCGTGACCGGACTTACCCTGCCACCTTCGTTATCCTCCAACAGTGTTCACGAGACGCCATTCCCGGTATGGACTTCCTGAACCACCACAGCGCAATCATAGACCTGAAGTCAAAATCGATAATGCTGTCGGAAGGTCAAGCGATACCTCCACAGAGCTCTCGTAGTCACCACGCCTTGAGTGTGCTCGCAGATCAAGTGAGCATCCCGCCGCGCTCCAGCATTATTATTTCCGTCGTCACCGAAACACCCGCTGACATGGAAGGCGTCATCGAGGGCGACCAACATCTACTGCTCGACCGTTAAATTGGCGTCGCAACAGGGATCGCTCGACTGTACGGAGAAAACACGAAAGTGTTGCTGACAAACTTCAGCCAGGAGTTCAAGCACATCAACAAGGGCACGACGATCGCATACATCGAGGAAATTCTGGAAAACAGCAATGCGTTTGTCCTCTCGGATTCTGACGCATCTACCGCGGCGACCATGATTCCGGAATCCGACTTCGACATAAATCCAAGTATGCCCAAGAGTAAGCAGCAACAGCTCAGAAGTATTATTCGATGATACAAGGACCGCCTTTCGACGTCATCTTGGATTTGACAAACAGCTGCAAAGCATCGCATAATAACCGTAGAGTGCGCTAGACCATTGCGCCAGAACCCTTACCGACTTTCCACACGAGGACTTGAAAGTATAAGGGGCTCAAGTCGAAGGAATGCAGCACGACGACATGATCCAGCCGTACAAATGCCCGTGGGCATCTCCTGTAGTCTTGGTGAAGGAAAAGAACGGATCCCTATGTTTCTGCACCGACAATCGTGGACTGAACAAAATCACGACGAACGACGTAGACGGCGTCCCACGGATAGGCGACGCTTTGGATCGGCTCCGAAATGCTAAATAGTTCTTGTCGATGGATCTCAAGACTGGCTACTGACAAAGAAGGCGATGGGCGGTATCGCGAAAAGACCACTTTCATCCCGCCAGACGGCTTCTATGAGTTCAAGATCACGCCATTCAGACTACGCTCGGCGAATGCAACGTTTGGAGACACTATTAGCTGGATTGAAGTGGCAGAACTGTCTTTCTAAGTTAGATAATATCGCCGTCTTCGCAGGAAATTTCGACGATCCCCTTAGGCGCCTTGCGACAGTACTATCATCAGGGCTCATTCTGAACACGGAATTGTGCCGCTTCGCTTACGAAGAGCTCTGTTCCTGGGCCATGTCATGAGCAAATTTGCATACCTACTTGACCCGCAGAAGACAGGTACGATCGCAAACTTCCAGCAGCCAGCCCGTCGACAAGATTTCTAGATGCCTTGGCACGTGTGCCTACTAAAGGCGCTTTGTCAATGACTTTTCATGCAACGCTGAGCCGTTGATACATCTAACAAATTGTGATGTCGAGTTCAAGTGGGGAACGCCGCAGGCCGACGCATTTCAAGAACTTAAAACATGCATGCAGTCGACACCAGTACTTGCACACTTCGACGAGGAGGCAGATACAGTGATCCAGACTCAGGCCACCAGCCGAGGCCTGGGTGCTGTCGAAGTCCAGAAAAAAAAGACGGACTTGAACGGGTGATAGCTTATGTTGGCCGGTCGCTGTCAAAGCGGAAGGCAATTATTCTTCGACCGAAAATTTATGTCTCGACATCATTTGGGCTACAGCAAAATTTCGCCTTTACGACCATCACGCGTTGCGTTGGCTACCGAATTTAAAGGACCCTTGAGGACGCCTGGTGGGGTTGAGTCTCAGACTGGAGTCTTAACAGATCAGTTCACATTAATACATGACTTTAAAGTTGCCTTACTAAGAATTTCTTGGGTCCGAAGAGGCTTATGCCGAGGGTGTACTCACGTGCAAGTTTCTTTCGGTGTAGTTTATTTACTGTCACTACGATAAATTTTCCGCAACGCTGAATACTACGAGAAGGAACTGGTAAATTACGAATAATTCGCCAAACCATTTTTGCCTAACTTGAGATCTGTAGCGTTTGTGTGAGCGGTCTTACTCCAACTGCAATGCGCATAATTACTGTAAACCGCAAACAGTGGAACAAAAAGAAATAGTTGTGCACACCCTGGAAAGAGCTAGGAGTGTCATTTAAGTATACCTGCTACTGGTAATGGCTTCCCGGCTATATATATAATATTATGATCCTGCTGTAACAGTGGCCCAAAAGGAACCCCGTGCACTTTTCAAACGAAGCTTTATTTGTCTGCTCTCCCCGATTTTCTTATTTGTGGCTGCTGGGTCCTACTCTCTAGTCATATAGCTCGTAAAGGTGCCCATGCCGCTGGCCTTGACTTCTACCAAATTATTCAGTGAGAGTACAAATGATACTGAAGTCTCCCCCTTGCAATATTATTCATAAAGAGCAGAATTTAAAAAAAAAGCACGCTTTTTTGAACCTTTTTATGCGTAATTTGGTGGTGTTTACGGTTTGGCGGGTCTGCTAGGTCTGCCTATCTGCGAGCAAAGTCGATTCTATTGTTTCATTATTGGCAAGGTTAGCCCGCATTTGTTGGGTTGCCTGCCTTGGTCTCGGTCATGGAGCTAATCTCCAAGGCATGAAAATGTGGTCGTGTGTGTTACATGATTAAAGTCTCTGTCTTGCACTATTCGAAGGCAGGCAATCCTTATGATGCAATACGCTGTGCTTAATATAATCAGTTACAGGGCGTTTATATAACCGAATTAGGAAAAGTTGGTTTGTTAAATTCCAACATGCCATTTGTGTCTGCATACTAGTTTTGAATTTCTCAATCTACAAATGCAAACAGGATATTTTATCGCACGGCTACTTCGTCACTCAAATCTTTTTTTTTCGTGTTAATCCTTAGCCTGTTGTTGCCCGCCGAAGTAGAGTCTACCGATTCCTTAACGGTACCGCGGGAGCGTTGACCGGCCAACCGGTCAGCGCCTTCTAACGGCGCCAGCCACGAGATCAGGAAGAGTAGCGCATACGCACAAAGTTTATTCGAAGCGCAAGTTTTGTCTGCTAGGCTCTTCCCAACCCGCATTGTGTGTCCGAAGCCACCTAGTGCGCTCTTCAGCAGTCTCGAGGGCACGCCTAGCCTACACCTTGTGCCCGTCTCGTTCAGATAGTGCTTGGTGCTTGCTGACGACTTGGGGCTAGGTCGTCTTGCGCTCGGCCTGTCGCCGATTAACGAACCCGGTACATGCGTGACGCACACAGAGTTAGTAGGAACTGCCAGGGAAAGTGAACCCAGAGCGCCTCCGCGTAACCTCCTTCTCCACGACGCTCTGCCTCATCCGTCCCCTATTCCTTTTGGATGAACAACAGCCAGATGAACAAACAAGTCCAGCTAAAAACTCTTCTACCCCACTCCGCCTCGCGCTCCTCTTATTCACCTTCAGGGGCCCTACCTCAGCGTTCGCCTCTCTTACAAGCTCGGTGGCCTCCGACTCAATCTCGCCGATTTCATAGACAGTGCATGCGCGAGTAACACATTTAGTAAGGAAGGAAATGTCCCTTCAACAGCATCAGCCACCCGCCGTGGCACTGAATCGTGCAGCGCAGGCACGAGTTTGGCGTTGCTTTTTAGGGTCTCCCATTGCGCCACCATCGCCTTCCATAGTTGATTGGGCGTCACGTTGTGCAGATCCATCCTTCAAAGGCTGCTCTTCATTATGGCCCCGATATGTTCTAGAGTGTTAAATTCGGCTCCCTGTGGACCGCGAATAGGTAACCGCAAATAGAATAATTAACACCCAAGACTTCTGTCAACGAAAGGACCAGGCAGGATTTCGCAAAGGCTACTCAACAATAGACCATATTCACACTTTCAACCAGGGGATAGAGAAATGTGCGGAATATAACCAACCATTATATATAGCTTTCATTAATTACGAGAAAGCATTTGATTCAGTCGAAACCGCAGCAGTCATGCAGGTATTACGGAAACACGGTGTAGACGAGCCGTACGTAAAAATACTGAAAGACATCTATAGCGGCTCCACAGCCGCCGTAGTCCTCCATAAAGAAAGCAAGAAAATCCTAATAAAGAAGGGGATCATAAAGGGAGATACGATCTCTCCAATGCTATTCACAGCGTGTTTACCGGAGGTATGTAGAGACCTGGATTGGGAAGAACTGGGGATAAGATTTCATGAAGAATACCTTAGTAACTTGCGATTCGCTCATGACATTGCATAGCTTTGTAACTCAGGGAACCAATCGCAATGCATGCTCACTGACTTTGGCAGGCAAAGCAGAAGGGTGCGTATAAAAATTATACTGCAGAAAACTAAAGTAATGTTTAACAGTCTCGGAAGAGAACGGCAATTTACGATAATTAGCGAGGCACTGGAAGTGGTAAGGGCATACATCTATTTAGGCCAGGTAGTCACTGCGAATCGGGATCATGAGATTGAAATAACCAGAAGAATAAGAACGGGCTGGGGTGTGTTTAGCAGGCTTTCTCAGATCATGAACAGCAGGTTGCCATTATCCCTCAAGATAGAAGTCTATAACAGCTGTGTGTTACCAGAACTAGCCTACGGGGCAGAAACCTGGAGGCTTACGAAAAGGGGTTCTACTTTAATTGAGGGCAACACAACGAGCTATGGAAAGAAAAATGATGGGTGTAACGTTAAGGGGGGGGTGGATAAGAAGAGAGCAGATTAGGTGAGGGAACAAACGCGGGTTAATGACATCTTAGTTAAAATCAAGAAAAAGAAATGGGCATTGGCAGGGCGTGTAATGAGGAGAGAAGATAAACGATGGTCATTTAGGGTTACGTACTGGGTTCCAAGAGAAGGAAAGCGTATCAGGGGGCGGCAGGAACTTAAGTGGGTGGATGAGATTAAGACGTTTGCAGGGACAACATGGCTACAATTAGCGCATGGCCGGGGTAGTTGGAGAAGTATGGGAGAGGCCTTTGCCCTGCAGTGGGCGTAGCCAGGCTGGTGATGATTATTATTATTATTATGAAGAAGAGAACGCATAACCAGATACGCTACAGTATAAGAGATAGTGGCTACGCTCATAGGTTTTTCTCATTGTACAAACTTTCACGTAGTTTCTGGCCACACGTCTGATAATGCAGGGTTACATCATATTCTGTCTCAGAACGAGCACATACCGAATTTAGGGTACAAGTGTTTGTCCCTCTCGACTCTATTGCTACTGCTGCATCGTTCAAAGTCTAGCTAATTTTTCTATCCCTTTTCAAGTTAGCTCACACATGATTGTAGAGTTCTAGCGAGAAATAAATGCTATGTCCAGCAGTACACGCTCATACTGTTCTGTCAACCTCTCCATTGCACCTCGTCAAATATCTCAGGATAAGATAGAGTAACCAGTTCTTCGTCCTCGCGTTCTCTTACCTTGCGCTTGAGCAAGTTCTCCAAAGGAAAGCGTATCCACTCAGCGTCTTCTTCAAGAAACGGGTCACCGTCGAGCGGACAGGCGCGTACATCGTCGAGCAAGCAGTGCTCGTAGCAGCTGCGGCACAGCACGTGTTTGCACGGGAGAAAGGCAATAATACTGGGAATTACGCCACACGCGTTGCATATTCTATGTGCCGGAAGAGGCTCGACGAAATGTAAATGTCTCCAGTCCAGTTCCTGAGAAAAACCGCAGAGCGTATACCGTTGGCCTTGAGAAGCCATGGCGTACCGCACAAACGTCGACTGGCAAACGTGCTGCTGTTGGTTCTGCTGAAATTTCTAAGCTTTGTCCGCGCTGTATGGTTGCAGCTGTTTCCACGGCTAGTATCACCCTGATAATGCTGCACCCCATTTCCTTATCACAGACGGCGCCACCCGCTGTTCGGCACGGAACATCGCAGAAATTGTCTACTCGTTTTGCTCGTCGACGCTTTTACCGATACTTATCTGTGGGGGCGGATAAGCGGGGGATGGGCGGTTCACAAAGGTCACGAAGATTGGGAAAAATATGAAAAACAATTTACCGAGACGTCAAGGGGCAGTTTGCGACAGAAGCATGAGTTGCTATGCGATGGAAACAACTGAACGAAAAAAGAAAGTACGAGGACTCTTTGCACAGTTTATATAAAAGGTCGCCAGATAAATTAACAATTACCATAAAAGTATGATGTGGGTGTAAAAAATAAAGGAAAAATACACCTATTTCGTTTTTGTTGTTTTATGTTTCTTTCGAATTTAAGAGCTTTTCTTTATGCCCCTTATGGGCCAGTGCTCCTACCACCTGAGAGACGGCACCTGTGGAGACATACGTAAAGCACTGCGTCCTACTAAGGTGGACTTGCTCAATATAACGCAATAATTGCGTAGAAAATATCGGTATTTTGTTTTCGATTAGTTTTACTTCTTTTCTGCGCTTCAGTTTTCAGCGAGTGCCTTTCTTAGTCCTTAGATGTGACTGAAAGCTAATGTCTACGACAAGATTAACACTTAGCCTTCATTGCCACAGCCAGCTCGCCCCGTCACGGTCACAACAAGGGTTTTTTTCATTCAGTGTAGCTAAAAGGGGGGAATATTCCCCCTCTTTCAGTGTCTGTGTTTGCTTAGTAAGATAGCACATATTGGGTGACGTTTTGTTGTCACGTGGCGATTGGTTATTGCAATTCATTTCGGTGCGTTTTTATGCTTTGTATTTTAGATGATATGTTTGCAATCGCCATCGGTTTGTACACGCATCAGCTGTCGTTTGAACGATTCAGATGCATTTTGTTCGCCCATTTTATTCGTTTTTCATGTAAAGATATCTTCATCTGGTTGATATGCACATGTATATTAACTGTACTGACACCATGCAATGTATTCTGATGACGGCCGGACCCCGGCCAAAACGTCAATAAACCGCCTCATACGCGCGCATCTACTTGACTGTGAATATTTACCCGGACACTGAATTGCTTTTTTTCTGGCATATATATATATATATATATATATATATATATTGTTGCGTGTGGGAAGACACAGACAGAAGAGGCTATGTACAGGCTATATACACTGGAGCCAGGCAGCCAGGCCGACACTCACTCGCGCCAAGCACACCGACCAACTTCATCGTCGTTCTCGCGGCGGCTTGTTCCTTGAGCATCGCTCGATGATATCGTAATACTACCCCTCCGGCGGCAAAAGCACCGTCATGGTGCTGTTAAATATCCAAGTCGTGTGGAGAGTTGTAGGGCTTGAGTCGGGCGACGTGCACAATGTCGCTGGTTGTCACAGCGGAGGACGTAGTGGGCGTGGCTAGAACGATTTCATAGGTGGCATCGGTCACTTTGCGGAGCACGCGATATGGGCCTGTGTAACACGAAAGCAGTTTTTCACAAAGGACAACTTTACGCGAAGGTGATCAAAGCAACACGAGGCTGCCGGGCACAAGATGGACATCACGGTGACGGAGGTCGTAGTGTTGCTTTTGTTTGCCTTGAGAGACTTGTAGACGAGCGCGCGCAAGTTGGCGAGCATGGCCAGCATGGGCAATAGCATCACGGGCATAAGCGCTAGTTGAAGCTGTGGTGGACGGCAGCATAGTGTCCAGTGGTAGCGTTCGTTCGCGGCAATACAAGAGGTAAAACGGGGAAAAGCCAGCAGTTTCGAGACGGGAAGAGTTGTACGCAAAGGTAATGTAAGGTAGAGCCAGGTCCCAGTCACGGTGGTCGTCGGCATCGTATTTGGATAGCATGTCTGTAAGGGCGCGGTTCAAGTGCTCAGTGAGGCCGTTCGTTTGGGGGTGGTAGGAGGTGGTAAATTTATGCCGTATTGAGCAGGCACGCATGATGTCGTCGATGATTTCGGCCAAAAACATACGGCCACGGTCTGTTAGCAATTGACGTTGAGCACCATGCACCAAAATGATATCATGTTAGAGGAAGTCCGCAACATCAGTTGCGCAACTGGTCGGAAGAGCACGGGTTACGGCGTAGAGGGTCGCGTAGTCCGCGGCGACTGCAACCCACTTGTTTCCTGATGTAGATTCCAAAATGGGCCGAGAAGGTCTAAGCCGACACGATGAAAGGGCTCGGCAGGGATGTCGAGCGGCTGCAGGTAACCAGCGGCGACCTGGCAAGGCTTTTTGCGTCGTTGGCAAAGTTCACAAGCGGCGACGTAACGTCGTACGGAACGGGGAAGGTCCGGCCAGAAAAAACGGCGACGTACATAGTCATAGGTTCAAGATATGCCGAAATGTCCTGCCGTTGGTGCGTCGTGGAGCTCTTCTAGAACGGTGGAGTGGAGATGTTTAGGTATTACAAGTAGGAACTCAGAGCCTTCCGGGTGAAGGTTACGACGGTACAGAGTACCGTCGCGGAGGACGAAGAGGCGTACAGTAGCATTGGCCAGAGAGTGTTCAAAACGGTCGATGAGTGCTCTGATGTAGGCGTCACGGCGTTGCTCTTCGGCGAAATGAAGCAGCTGTGATACAGAGAATATGCAAGAAGCCATGGCAATATTGGAGGAGTCAGAGTCGTCAACAGCGTAACGCGACAAGCTGTGAGCGTCTTGGTGCAGGCGGCCAGACTTGTACACCACGGAATATGAAAAGTCTTGTAGCCTAAAAGCGCATCGACCAAGCCGGCCTGTAGGATCTTTTAGCGATGAGAGCCAGCCGAGAGCACGATGGTCAACAACTACGGAAAAAGGGCAACCGTAAAGGTAAGGACGGAACTTCGCAACCGCCCAGACAACAGCAAGGCATTCTCGTTCCGTAATGGAATAGTTGCGATCCGATGGTGATAGGAGGCGGCTCGCATATACAATAACGCGATCCTGGCCACGCTGACGCTGGGCTACGCCATGACCGCTGGCATCTATACGCAATTCTGTAGGGACATCAGGGTCGAAGTGGGCGAGAAGGGTTGGTGAGGTTAGGAGAGTGACGAGACGAGAGAAGGCGGCGGCTTCTCCAGTGCCCCACGAGAATCGTACGCCTTTATTCAAGAGATTAGTTAGGGGTCTAGCAATTGTCGCAAAATCTGGAACAAAACGGCGAAAGTACGAGCATAACCCTACAAAACTTTGAACCTCTGCGGCTGTCTTCGGAACCGGAAACTCTCTGACATCGCGAGTTTTGTGGGGATCAGGCTGTACTCCGGAAGCGTCAACAAGATGCCCTAGCAGAGTAATTTGTCGGCGGCCAAAACGACATTTCGATGAGTTAAATTGCAGCTTCGCCTTTCGATATACATCAAGTATAGTTGTGAGGCGTTCAAGGTGAGTGTCGAACGTTGGCGAGAAGAAGATGACGTCGGCGAGGTAGCAGAGGCATGTGGACGATTTGCAACCTTGGAGCAAGGACTCCATCATACGCTCAAAGGTGGCAGGGGCGTTAAATAATCCAAACGGCATTACTTTAAATTGGTATAGGCCATCAGGTGGGATGAAAACGGTTTTTTCTCTGTCCATATTGTCAACAGCAATCTGCCAGTATGCCGAACGAAGATCAATAGACGAGAAATAGCTGGAACCGTGCAGGCAGTCAAGGGCCTCGTCTATACGTGGAAGGGGGTAAACGTCGTTCTTAGTAATGGTTTTCAGTTGCCGGTAGTCTACACAGAAGAGCCACGTGCCATCCTTCTTAACCAACATCACAGGTGACGCCCAGGGGCTCGAAGAAGGCTCAATGGTGTTTTTATCTAGCATTTTGTTGACTTCGTTATGAATTGCTTGGTGTTCCGACGCAGAAACTCGATACGGTCGCCGGTAAATAGGCGTAGCATCGCCAGTAAGAATCTAAAGCTTGACCGTGAGCGTCTGGCCTAAAGGGCGATCATCGAAGTCGAAAATATCTCGGTAGGACGATAATACTTGGCAAAGCTCTTCAGCCTGCGCAGAGGACAGGTCCGTCGCAACCATTTTCTTTATGTTGGTATCGGCACCCGAGGCTGGCGCGAGGGGCATGCTAAGCTCGCGAGAACAATCGGTCGATAACGCTGCCACGTATTGGTCGCCGAGACAATCAACGGTGGCAAGGCAAATACCTTGCGGTAGAAGTTCTTTTGCCAATCCAAAGTTACAGACAGGCATGCGAGTGCGGTTCCCAGTAATTTTAAGTATACTGTGAGGCACTGTAACGTCATACCTTATTGGAATGTCGGGCAGAGCAGTGACGAGGTACTCGCCATCAGGAACTGGTGGGAAAGACAATGTTTCAATGTAGGCTATTGACTTTGGCTGCAGGCGAAGAAAGCCGGTGGCACGTAAGCGGCAGTGGGGTGCGTCAGAAGGTTCTGCGAGCATCGGCAACTCAAGGCGAAGGGAAGAGCAGTGAATAAGAGCAGAATGTGCGGAGAGGAAATATAGGCCGAGAATGAGGTCGCGGGGGGCAATGAACAATTACGGTGAAGAGTAGAGGGGTGTGGCGGCCGGCGATGCTGACACGTGCCGTACACATGCCGATGATAGGCGCAGTACCGCCATCCGCAACGCGGACGACGCGTGCCTGCCTAGACCGAACTTTCGGCGACACGAGGCATTTAACACTATAGCGTTAAAAACTACACGCCAGCGATCCTGGCCAATGTTCACGACCTCTCAGGCGCCCCGTTTTATTGAGCGCACCGTCATCGCTGGCGTGCCGTCACATCATTGAAGCCACATGGGCGACGCATGTTTTTAGGGTCTGAAGTGCTACGCGACTGACAGGCGGAGCGTTTGACTGCAAAAACGGCGAAGCCGAGTAGGTGCAGCGTTAAGGTCTGCTCACTTGCCCCTGCACATGCGCGAGGTAAGAATCCTGCTTTCAGCAGTAGGTATGAGCGATGGTCTACGGCCGTTCGGTGAAGAAGCACGCGATTTCATTTGCATCGAGCGCTTCCGGGCTCTGTACACAAACGAGTGTGCAGCGTTTTCCATGTAGTAGTCGGAACTGAATGGACAGTGAGGTTTAAGCTACGAACAGCGGCGCTTTTCTTTAGGTCTCATTTCATGCGTCACAGGAGCGCGGCGTCCGAAGCGCAGCTCGAGGCGCTCCTTATCACGCCAGCGTTCTAGCATTCCTAGACGCCTGGTAGCTGCCGGAGCCTTGCTCCGTTCCTTCGCCTCCTGCTCTAATTTAGCGTGCCAACCCCACGTGCTGCTGAATACCGATCAAGGAGCTTCAGCGAAACACTAAAGCTTGTTGTCGTTTTCAATGCTTCGCCTTTGTAGAGAAACTGCTATTTTTCGCGGCGAAGGCGTTAATATCGCCAGAAATGTTCGAAAACCCACGTTTCTGCCAGATTTAATGATTTTCAGAAAACACTACATCACTGAAGAAATATATGTGTTATGGAAAAGTTGGGAGGCGGGCAATATTAAGGCGATTTCGTGGAGTGTGCGCTAATTAGGCGTCAAACAAAAGCTGCTGAACCCTAGTTCTTGTCCTGTTTAGAGGCATAGAATGAAACGCTTATCACGCCGTACCGCTCATTCCCTGGGAGGAATAAAAATTGGCAGTGGCTTAGCTCTGCTATGCCAGGATAGAAGTAGCGAAAGCTAAGGCATAGCATGGTTAGCCTTGATTAATCTTGATTGCAAGTCCAGGTCATTCAGGTTGTCTAGCTATGTTGCGGCGTTTAGCCAGTCGTTCGGTGCGCTGTCCGTCTGTTTCTCGGGCGATTCGTTTCCTCTTCATCTCGTTCCGAGGTCGATTACAGGCCTCCTCCTACTCATAAGAATTGTCGCCGTCCATACTGCCGCCTGAACTGCGGTTGCGGCACCCGCGAGATCTCCTTCTCAATCCTCCGACATGTTATCCGGCATGCGACGCAGCTGGCGAAGCGAGCGAAGGCGAGCGCTACGACGAGGAACGCGGTGTGACGTCATACCAAACGGCGGCGGACGGAAGGCGTGGCGCTGCGCAACGGCGGAACACCTGTGGTTCGGTGCTACTAGTGGCGCATGCGCAGTAGTGACTAGGGAACGAGAGACAGAGAGAGAAATATCCTCGGCGAGGCGCGCGTTGTGACGTCATGTGCATCCTCGGAGCACCGCCACGGCGAAATCGCAAGTTCGCAGCCAGTACAGCTTTCCCTTTAAAAACACCAGAGATTTCATACTTGACGCTTACGGGGGACGCTATCGGTGACGTGAGCCGAACGTTTGAAGTGTGTAGGTCGTTCATGTGCTTTCCCTAGAATTACTGAATACGCGTATTCATCCAATTTTTATTCGTTCTACGATGCGTGAAGCTGGTTTTCCTGATCCCCTTGCATAACTACGCAGGCCCCATTGTTTATAATTCGTTGTAGTAAAAAGCATCTTTTAAGTACCGAAGGATAACTTTATTCCGTGTAACTTAATCAGTGCCTTTCAGGAAGTCACGTATCCATGCGTTCCACAATGTCATATTGCCTTTTTCCGCAATGTTTCTCACATACATAAATGTTCTGGACAAGACACTCCTTTCAAATCGCGTGAAAAAAGAACGTTTGTGTTGGTGGTTTTATTAGAAACGCTGGCAAAAATGACTGAACCTTCATTCTTTGCTGTCTTTCCATGCAGCTAAGAGATTCGCAGCAGGTTTCTCTGCTGTTCTTAGTGATTTCAAAAAGCAGCTTGCGTATGTATGTAAAAAGAAAACTCAGTGCCCTTCCACTGTGTACAGAAGGATGACCAGCGAAGCTGTGCATGTAGAAATAAGAGCGAACTGCACCTCCGCCGCGGGTCGTCCCGGCATTGAACTATCTGCGGGATTGGCCCACGTACGGCGAGTGCTTCGCGCCTGCTTCACATCCGCCGCGGGTCGGCACGGCATCTTTGGGATCGGCACACGTATGGGAGTGCTTATCGCTTGCGTCACCTCGGCCGCGGGTAGGGCCGGTTTTGCACTATATTCGGTATCGGCCCACGTATGGGGAGCGCTTAACGCCTGGTTCACCTCCCCTGCGGGTCCGCCCGGCATTATTGGGGGCGAGGAGCGACAAACTGCGCGTCTGCGTGCATGTCCGCGTACAATGTTTTGCTTTCGCTGTGAGCGCGTTTTCGCATCGTGCCGTGAGCTTTGGGCCGCAGCATATGAGCATTTGGCAGTACACCAACAACCATTGTTGCGTGGACGCTATCAGAACTGTACGAAAATAATTTTGTTATAGAGACTTCGACGCCTACGGCGACTGCGATGTGCCGTCACGACGATTCAATCTTTTTTTGTCTTACAAATTCTTGGACATTTCAATATTATTTCTCAAGTTGCGTCGCACTGTATCTTTATCGGTCTTCTGAGCGTGCGATTTCCCTCGGCTTCTTTTTCATAATCCAGTGCATCAATTCATAACACAAACATGACCATATGCCATGCCTTTTTTTCTCCCTTCCCATTCCAGTGAACTGGCCAGAATCTAGTATCAACAATTTCAAAGACCTAATAAAGCGTCATGACATTAGCCGGGCAGCGGGCGTGGGCGAGCGTCTCAGTGCGCGTTTTCTGCCTACTCACCGAACAGCGCACAGTCCCGGCGCCGTAGCAGAAATCTCCCTCGCGTCTGTTTTGCTGCATACCCGAGTTGCAGCCGATGGCTGTCTGCCGGTTCTAAGTTTCGCAGCCAAGCTTCACGCAGCTCCTTGCTTTGCGGCTACGTGTGAATAAGGCTGACACCGGGCTGCGTTGCATACGTCCGGCACTGCGGCACCGAGCAGTAGCCTACCATGCAGCACGCCTCCAAAGGCAGCCAATACCTGTTACAGTGCTTTCAAATGTTGTCAAGCAGACACCCAATGCGATAAAGCCTCACCACTTAATCAGAACTGCGGCGCAGGTGGGACTTTAAACTTTCGTTTTTAGCTCGCTTCGGCGCTTCCGAAGCAGCTGACGCGGCCGCTGTGTCCACGTGATCCCTCATGCCACGTCACGCCGACGGTGGCGCCAGCTTTTCCAGTGGTGGAGCTCGCCCCCAATACTGTCTTCGGGTTCGGCACACACATGGCGAGTGCTTAACGCTTGCTTCACCTCCGCCACGGGTTGATCCGGCATCGCAATATCTTCAGATTGGCCCAAGTATGGGGAGTGCTTAACGCCTAGTTCACCTCCGCTGCAGGTCCTCCCGGTATTACACTATCTTCGGAATCGGCCCACGTACGGGGAGTGCTTATCGCTTGCTTCACCTCTGCCAGGGGTCGGCCCGGCACTGCACTATCTTCAGGGTCGGCCGAAGCATGGGGAGTGCTTAACGCCTGGTTCACCTCCGCTGCGGGTCCGCCCGGCATTACACTGTCTTCGGGATCGGTTCACGTATGGTGTGCTTAGCGCCTGCTTCACCTCTGCCGCGGGTCGGCGCGGCATTGTACTATCTTCTGGGTCGGCCCACGTATGCGAAGTGCTTAACGCCTGCTTCACTTCCGCCGCGGATCGGCCCGGCATTGTACTATCTTCGGTATCGGCCCACTTACGGGAAGTGCTTAACGCCTGCTTCACCACCCAGGTGGTCGAAATTTCCGGAGTCCTCCACTACGGCTTGCGACATCATAAAGCGGTTTGGGCACGTAAAACCCCATAATTTAAATATAGTCTATGTAGACGATTGCTTTATACGTAAACAAGCATTATAAATCAATTTCAAGAAATCTTTCCCGGTGTGCCGATATCACTGTTTACAATCGTTACATTCCAATTACAATTCTTAATGGCGCAGCGCGGGTATCTCTTACAATGCCAGGGGGCGCTCACAGTGGAACAGGGCAGGTCCATTTGCCGAGCGGATGATTTAGGCACCACTGGCCACCTTCAAGCTCTCAATTTAAGAGAGAGCAGGAGCAATGTGAACATGCCCACAATAGAGGCGACTACAAGACTGCAGGAAGAAATGTAGGGAAACGAAAATAGCGGAGGAGTACAAAAAACAATGTTAGATTAGGGCTTCAGAAAGTTTGTTGATCAGAATTCTTTATGTTTTTCTTCATTTTCTTCTCTTTAATAACAGTAGGACACTAGGCAATATAACAAAAAGACCTTGGTGGTGCAAGCTGCCACCCCGTTCCAAAGGCGATGCAGATAGCATCCATCCATTCATCCGTCCGTCCGTCCGTCCGTCCGTCCGTCCGTCCGTCCGTCCGTCCGTCCGTCCGTCCGTCCGTCCGTCCGTCCATCCATCCATCCATCCATCCATCCATCCATCCATCCATCCATCCATCCATCCATCCATCCATCCATCCATCCATCCATCCATCCATCCATCCATCCATCCATCCATCCATCCATCCATCCATCCATCCATCCATCCATCCATCCATCCATCCATCCATCCATCCATCCATCCATCCATCCATCCATCCATCCATCCATCCATCCATCCATCCATCCATCCATCCATCCATCCATCCATCCATCCATCCATCCATCCATCCATCCATCCATCCATCCATCCATCCATCCATCCATCCATCCATCCATCCATCCATCCATCCATCCATCCATCCATCCATCCATCCATCCATCCATCCATCCATCCATCCATCCATCCATCCATCCATCCATCCATCCATCCATCCATCCATCCATCCATCCATCCATCCATCCATCCATCCATCCATCCATCCATCCATCCATCCATCCATCCATCCATCCATCCATCCATCCATCCATCCATCCATCCATCCATCCATCCATCCATCCATCCATCCATCCATCCATCCATCCATCCATCCATCCATCCATCCATCCATCCATCCATCCATCCATCCATCCATCCATCCATCCATCCATCCATCCATCCATCCATCCATCCATCCATCCATCCATCCATCCATCCATCCATCCATCCATCCATCCATCCATCCATCCATCCATCCATCCATCCATCCATCCATCCATCCATCCATCCATCCATCCATCCATCCATCCATCCATCCATCCATCCATCCATCCATCCATCCATCCATCCATCCATCCATCCATCCATCCATCCATCCATCCATCCATCCATCCATCCATCCATCCATCCATCCATCCATCCATCCATCCATCCATCCATCCATCCATCCATCCATCCATCCATCCATCCATCCATCCATCCATCCATCCATCCATCCATCCATCCATCCATCCATCCATCCATCCATCCATCCATCCATCCATCCATCCATCCATCCATCCATCCATCCATCCATCCATCCATCCATCCATCCATCCATCCATCCATCCATCCATCCATCCATCCATCCATCCATCCATCCATCCATCCATCCATCCATCCATCCATCCATCCATCCATCCATCCATCCATCCATCCATCCATCCATCCATCCATCCATCCATCCATCCATCCATCCATCCATCCATCCATCCATCCATCCATCCATCCATCCATCCATCCATCCATCCATCCATCCATCCATCCATCCATCCATCCATCCATCCATCCATCCATCCATCCATCCATCCATCCATCCATCCATCCATCCATCCATCCATCCATCCATCCATCCATCCATCCATCCATCCATCCATCCATCCATCCATCCATCCATCCATCCATCCATCCATCCATCCATCCATCCATCCATCCATCCATCCATCCATCCATCCATCCATCCATCCATCCATCCATCCATCCATCCATCCATCCATCCATCCATCCATCCATCCATCCATCCATCCATCCATCCATCCATCCATCCATCCATCCATCCATCCATCCATCCATCCATCCATCCATCCATCCATCCATCCATCCATCCATCCATCCATCCATCCATCCATCCATCCATCCATCCATCCATCCATCCATCCATCCATCCATCCATCCATCCATCCATCCATCCATCCATCCATCCATCCATCCATCCATCCATCCATCCATCCATCCATCCATCCATCCATCCATCCATCCATCCATCCATCCATCCATCCATCCATCCATCCATCCATCCATCCATCCATCCATCCATCCATCCATCCATCCATCCATCCATCCATCCATCCATCCATCCATCCATCCATCCATCCATCCATCCATCCATCCATCCATCCATCCATCCATCCATCCATCCATCCATCCATCCATCCATCCATCCATCCATCCATCCATCCATCCATCCATCCATCCATCCATCCATCCATCCATCCATCCATCCATCCATCCATCCATCCATCCATCCATCCATCCATCCATCCATCCATCCATCCATCCATCCATCCATCCATCCATCCATCCATCCATCCATCCATCCATCCATCCATCCATCCATCCATCCATCCATCCATCCATCCATCCATCCATCCATCCATCCATCCATCCATCCATCCATCCATCCATCCATCCATCCATCCATCCATCCATCCATCCATCCATCCATCCATCCATCCATCCATCCATCCATCCATCCATCCATCCATCCATCCATCCATCCATCCATCCATCCATCCATCCATCCATCCATCCATCCATCCATCCATCCATCCATCCATCCATCCATCCATCCATCCATCCATCCATCCATCCATCCATCCATCCATCCATCCATCCATCCATCCATCCATCCATCCATCCATCCATCCATCCATCCATCCATCCATCCATCCATCCATCCATCCATCCATCCATCCATCCATCCATCCATCCATCCATCCATCCATCCATCCATCCATCCATCCATCCATCCATCCATCCATCCATCCATCCATCCATCCATCCATCCATCCATCCATCCATCCATCCATCCATCCATCCATCCATCCATCCATCCATCCATCCATCCATCCATCCATCCATCCATCCATCCATCCATCCATCCATCCATCCATCCATCCATCCATCCATCCATCCATCCATCCATCCATCCATCCATCCATCCATCCATCCATCCATCCATCCATCCATCCATCCATCCATCCATCCATCCATCCATCCATCCATCCATCCATCCATCCATCCATCCATCCATCCATCCATCCATCCATCCATCCATCCATCCATCCATCCATCCATCCATCCATCCATCCATCCATCCATCCATCCATCCATCCATCCATCCATCCATCCATCCATCCATCCATCCATCCATCCATCCATCCATCCATCCAACCATCTGAAGGAAATGAAGAGGCTGCGTTGCGTGGCTAGGCCAGAGCGATCGGCTCCACAGCTTCCGTGTCGGTTGTCCTTCCTTTCACGCTCCACAGTGGCGGCCTAGTATTAGAGGACGACTAAATGTAGCTAAATGCTGCACATCAAGCCCTCGCCGCATCAAGCCCTTGGCTTCCCTATATCCCTGAGGTGCTGTTTCAGCCGCCATACTTTTGGACGCATAATCCTCAGGTGTGGTCTCTACAAGCCGAAGGGCAATACCAAATGCATCAAGTCACTTAGCAGACAGCGCAGTACGACAAAGTGATTTTGTCACTATCACCGAAAAAAGTCAGCGACTTTACCGACGTCCTCGTCCAGCCTTTGCATAAAAATCCGCATGAGCGCCTCAAGGAAAAGATCCTCACGCGTACCGTTCCTTGGGAACGCCGACGTCTGCAAAACTCCTGAGCAGCGAAGAACCTGGCGACAGACGCCCCTCCCAAGTTCTGCACCGGTTGACAGCTCTTAGGTGAACGTGACGCCAACACCCATAGAGCTATCCTCGAGTACGTCTTCCTGCAGCGCTTTCCCCAGTCCGTTTGCCTCGTCCTGCCGCCGCTGCTAACACGAAGCTAGGCCGCCTGGCTGAGCTCACTGATACCACCCACGAGGCTGCCGCTCCTTCGATTACTGTCGTTGCGCCTGAGCCTGAGCCCTCAGCGGTCGCCCAGTTTCATGCGCACATTGACGACCTCACGGCTGACATTGCTTCACTTCACGAGCACAGAAGACGCCAGGGCTCTTCAAGCCCGCTTGCTGCATCGTCTTCTCGCGACACGCGGGCAAGGAGCCCTCCGTCCCAGCTCACCTGATGGTATCACCTGCGCTTGCTTTGCACACAGTGCTTAGAATCGCACGTCACCTTGTACTAACTTGGGAAAAGACAGAAGGGATCACTGAAGCCGCACGTGAACGCTTTCCTCGAGCTGGCCACCTGCTCACAATTGAAGACAAGATTGCGGGGATACGTTTCTTCATGCAAACAGACGTCCAGGTTAGTGTAGTGCCCCCCTACCACAATGATCGCTATTCGAAGCCTTGTAGACAGCTTCTCCGCATTGCTAGCGCCTCTACGTGGCGACATGCGAGTTTCGTTCTATTACTACTGACCTAGAATTAGGCGGCACGTTCCGCTTGATTTTCGTCATCGCTGACGTCGTCTATCCCGTCATCTGTTCTGAGTTCCTCTCCTTTTAAATCCTTGACTTCAGCATGCGGCACCAACGGCTCATCGAACGCCCTACTCGTCTGTCAATGGTTGTACATCTACTGAGAGTTGACTGCCCCAATGGCATTCACATCCTTGTGTCCTCAAGTCCTTACCAGGGAATCTTGGACGTGTTTCGCGAGGTCACAAAACTTTGCAATCTGAACAAGCCTCCTAATCACATGTTACTCACCAGATCATCACACGTAGTCGACCAGCTTCTTTCCATCTTCGCCGTTTGTTCGGCGAGCGTCTCGCGGTCGATAAACCGGAATTTGTGTGCACGTTGAAACACGGCATTATTCGTCCTTAACCCAGTGCTTGGGGATCGCCGCTGCATTTGGTGCCAAAGGAGGATCGGAATGACTAGCGTCTGTGCGTAGACTATCGTGCTCTCAATGCTCAAATCATTCGTGACAGCTACCCACTTTTCCATATTTAAGATTTCGCATCTAACCTGATTGCGTGTAAGGTCTTCGTCAAAATCGATCTGGTCGAAGCATGCCACGTGATACCAGTTGAGCCCAATGACGTTGCAAAAACTGCAATCACGACGCCCTTCAGTTTACACGAGTTTGTGCGCATGGCTTTTGGATTGCGCAACCTGCGAAAAACGTTTAAGCACTTTATGACTGAGGTGACACGAGGTTTGCTTGCAGTCTTCGCGTACATACCGTAAAATCCTGAGAGATAGCCCGCCTAAAAGCGAGAGGAAATCGAGTGAAAATATGAGGTGGGCTAACTTCCTGTGTACCTTTAGAAAGTAGCACACGTTGTTTTGTAAAACTAGAAAATCTTGCAAAGAACAGGGATGGGTTATCATTTGGGGGTGGGGCACCTCTCGAGATTTCACGGTAAATTACATACTTTACGGTAATTATATGCCGGACAGGCCGCCATTGGAATCTGAAACTTGCAACGTTAAACGTTAGAACGTAATCTAGTGAAGCGAGTCTAGCAATGTTATTGGAGGAATTAGAGGGTAGTAAATGGCATATAATAGGGCTCAGTGAGGTTAGGAGAACAAAAGAAGTATATACAGCGCTAAAAAGCGGCACGTCCTGTGCTACTGGGGCTTAGCGGAGAGACGAGAACTAGGAGTCGGATTCCTGATTAATAAGGATATCGCTGGTAACATACAGGAATTCTATAGCATTAACGAGAGGGTGGCCAGTCCTTTTGTGAACCTAATAAGAGGTACAAACTGAAGGTCGTACAGGTCTACACACCTACATCCAGTCATGATGACCAGGAAGTCGAAAACATTTATGAAGACGTGGAATAGGTTAAAGTCAAAACAAAATACATTAGACTGATGGGCGACTTCAATGCCAGGGTAGGCAAGAAGCAGCCTGGAGACAAGTCAGTGAAGGAATATGGCATAGGCTTTAGGAATAGCAGGGGAGAGTTATTAGTACAGTTTGCAGAACAGAATAATATGCGGATAATGAATACCTTCTTCCGCAAGCGGGTTAGCCGAAAGTGCACATGGAGGAGCCCGAATGGCGAGACTAGAAATGAAATAGACTTCATACTCTGCGCTAACGCTGGCATCATACAAGATGTGGACGCGCTCGGCAAGGTGCGCTGCAGTGGCCACAGGATGGTAAGAACTCGAATTAGCCTAGTCTTGAAGAGGGAACGGACGAAACTGGTACATAAGAAGCCAATCAATGAGTTAGCGGTAAGAGGGATACTAGAGGAATTCCGGATCAAGCTACAGAACAGGTATTCGGCTATAACTCAGGAAGAGGACCTTAGTGTTGAAGCAATGAACGACAATCTTATGGGCATCATTAAGGAGTGTGCAATAGAAGTGGTAACTAAGTTATACAGGATACGAGTAAACTATCGCAGGAGACGAAAGTTCTGATCAAGTAAAGCGAATGTATGAAAGCCTCTAACCCTACAGCTAGAATAGAAATGGCAGAACTTTCTATGTTAATCAACAAGCGTAAGACAGCAGACATAAGGAACTATAATATGGATAGAATTGAACATGCTGTAAGGAACGGAGGAAGCCTAAAAACAGTGAAGAAGAAACTAGGAATAGGCAAGAATCAGATGTGCGCGTTGAGAGACAAAGCCGGCAATATCATTAGAAATATGGATGAGATAGTTGAAGTGGCTTAGGAGCTCCTTAGAAATTTAAACAGTACCAGTAGCACCCACGACGATAATGTGAGAGAGAATACTGTAGAGGAAATTGAAATTCCACAAGTAACACCGGAAGAAGTAAAGAACGCCTTGGGATCTGTGCAAAGAGGGAACGCAGCTGGGGAGGATCAGGTAACAGCAGATTTGTTGAAGGATGGTGGGCACATTGTTCTAGAAAGACTGGCCACCCTATATACACAATGCCTTATGACCTCGAGCTTATCGGAGTCTTGGAAGAACGCTAACATAATCGTAATCCATAAGAAAGGGGACGCCAAAGACTTGAAAAATTATAGTCCGATCAGCTTACTGTCCGTTGCCTACAAAGTATTCACTAAGGTAATCGCAAATAGAATCAGGAACACCTTAGACTTCTGTCAACAAAAGGACGAGGCAGGATTCTGTAAAGGCTGCTCAACAATAGACCGTATTCACACTATCAATCAGGTGATGGAGAAATGTGCGGAATATAACCAACCCTTATTTATAGCTTTCATTGATTACGAAAAAGCGTTTGATTCAGTCGAAATCTCAGCAGTCATGGATGCATTACGGAATGAGGATGTAAACGAGCCATATGTAAAAATACTGAAAGATATTTATAGGGGCTCCACAGCCGCCGTAGTCCTCCATAAAGAAAGCAACAAAATTCCAATAAAGAAAGGCGTCAGGCAGGGAGATACGAACTCTCCAATGCTCTTCACAGCACGTTTACAGGTGGTATTCAGAGACCTGGAGTGGGAAGAATTGGGGATAAAAGTTATCGGAGAATAACTTAATAACTTGCGATTCGCTGATGATATTGCCTTGCTTAGAAACTCAGGAGACCAATTGCAGTTCATGCTCACGGACCTGTAGAGGCAACGCAGAAGGGTGGGTCTAAAAATGAATCTGCAGAAAACTAAAATATTGTTTAACAGTCTCGGAAGAGAACAGCAGTTTACGATAGGTAGCGAGGCAGTGGAAGTGGTAAGGGAATACATCTACTTAGGGCAGGTAGTGACCACGGATCCGGATCATGAGACTGAAATTATCAGAAGAATAAAAATGGGCTAGGGTGCGTTTGGCAGGCATTCTCAAATCATGAACAGCAGGTTGCCACTATCCCTCAAGAGAAAAGTATATAACAGCTGTGTCCTACCAGTACTCACGTATGGGGCACAAACCTGGAGGCTTGCGAAAAGGGTTCTGCTTAAATTGAGGATGACGCAACGAGCTATGGGAAGAAGAATGATGGTTGTAACTTTAAGGGATAAGAAAAGAGCACAATGGGTGTGGGAACAAACGCGGGTAAATGACATCTTAGTTGAAATCACGAAAAATAAATGGGGGGCATGGGCAGGACAAGTAATGAGGAGGGAAGATAACCGATGGTCATTAAGGGTTACGGACTGGATTCCAAGAAAAGGGAAGCGTAGCACGGGGCAGTAGAAAGTTAGGTGGGCGGATAACATTAAGAAGTTTGCAGGGACAACATGGCCACAATTAGTACATGACCGGGGTAATTGTAGAAGTATGGGAGAGGCCTTTGCCCTGCAGTGGGCGTAAACAGGCTGATGACGATGATGACATACTAATCGCTAGCGCCACCCCGGCAGACATCGCGCAAGTGACTTGCGCGAACTTTTACAGCGCCCTTCGTCGTGAACACTCAAAAATGCGTTTTTGGAACCTCAGAGTTTCCTGGGACATCGCATTTCGGCACTCGGCATCGTGCCGCTGCCATCCCACATCGAGGCTGTCAGCAATTTCTCGATGCCCAATACTCTTAGCCAGCTTCGTGAGTTGTTGGGCGTCGTCAATATTTCACTCTGCTTTATTGCACACAGCGCAGCGTTACTGCAGCCACTCATCGACCTCTCGAAAGCGCCACGGAGACTGCCAAGCAAGCCGTGTCTGATGCAACTCTGCTTCTAAATGCCCGTTTTTTACGCACCGACTAGGGTTATGGTAGATGCAGCCATTGTGATCACTGGAGCGGTGTTGCAAAAATATGCGGGCTCCGAGTGGTGCCCCTTGGGTTATTTTTCTCGGTAGCTGCTATTCGCCGAGACACGCTACAGTGTCGTAGGTCGTGAGCTCTTGGCCATATATGCCATCAGCCAACACTTTCACCACTTACTGTAAGGACGCGAATTTCACGTGACGACTGATTATAAGCCTCTGACCTATGTGATAAGCACGGACTCATCAAAGTACGTCGCTCGGGAGAGACGGCATCCTGCATACATGTCCGAGTTCACCACGGACAAACGGGAAGTCAAGGGAGCCGATAACGCAGCAGGGGAAGCCCTCTGTCGTGATGCGGTGACTAGCTCCACTTCTACTGCTGTGGACTGGCACGCGCTATCCAAGGCAGGGCGCACCGCCCCTTAACAAGAATTGCGGTAACGCCCCTGCTTCCTTCACCTCGAGCTTGTTCTCCGTGCTTCCGCGCCACGCTGTTGGTGCTGCGATATGTGTGGGCCTCTTTGGTGCCTTTCCGTCTCTGCAACGTTCCGGCGGGCCGCATTTCACTGTCCAAACGACATTGATAATCCTGTCAGAAAGGTTAGGATGAGTGATGTGCAGGATGAGCGCATTCGAAGTATGTGGCGCGCTCAAAAGGCTAAAGGGGCAGTCGATGTATCCGCAGTCCTTGGAAAATAACCAAGATAACTGTGGTTAAAAAACCAGGCAGACACTTTTGGAACACATATTCAATATGTATCTAGCTTCGCGTACTATACAGAGACGTTCCTCAAATAAAAAGTAATGGAAGAACGCAACAAACTGCACCGCAAATGCATAGGAAACCATTTATTCACAATCCAAACTTTCTCAAAATTTATTTAAAACATTCAAATTTACTGAGCTTAGAGCAACATTGAACGCCTACAAAAGCCCTGCACCGGGAGCAGATAGGATCATGTACGACATGATCAAGAAGATGCACACGGACACACAAGCTAAATTTCGCGCACTTCCTAACAACATTTGGGGAGTCGGACAGCTTCCAGAAGCTGTATTTGTCCCAATCTTGAAACAGGCAGAAAAGCCACCCTTGGTAACAAGCTACCGTCCAATAGCGCTTACAGGCTGCCTATAGGATCCATCCAGTGAACAGGAGGCGCCACTGACCAGCAGCCGTGGCGCGCTGCTCAGGGCCGCCTGTGGCGAGCGCCGGCACACTGGGAATGTGGAAAGACAGCGAAATTTATACTGCGTGCACATGTCACCGAAAGCCGCGCTTCGCCGTTATTTTGTGTACATGAGGTTGCAAGCGTGGTCCTGGCTGGCGTCGCAAATACCTTTTGCGGGTTCGGGCATACTAAAGCAACTGGAGACTATTTGCATGCTGCTGCGTTAACTACCGGAGAGAAGCTGCGCGCTACTTCAGATTTTCTCTCCGTCAAGGAAGTGGCGGTCCCGGACATTCACGCGAAGTGCCATTCGCGGGAGGAAAAGCAACCGCACGAGGCCAGTCTGCACGTCAGTAAAACCAACTGTGAGACTATCGCTGCAGTCACTAAATTGGCACCATGAAAACGTTGTGTTTCTAATAGGTTTGCCGAATTTTAATCGACGCCTCGCTTTTGGCGATGCATCCTTCATTTCGCTCCGGCGCGTTGTACGCCGCGGCCTACCATAGCATTCCCATGTCAAATTGTTACTTTAGATCGCCATGAAGCTCGATCTGGGCCGGGTACAGTTGCATGGCCATTGGATCCCGATTTCGCTCTATCGACGTTGGGTCAATCGCGATCCGTGCATTGAGCTTGAGCTTCACGATCGCGATAGTAGGCTGTAGTCAGCACCACCATCCCAAGTTAACTAAACTAAGACAATTCGAATTGTTGGATGGTGTGGCACTGACAATGCTTGATCGCGAAGTTGAGAAATTTGATCTGGTAGGGCACGATCCTAATTAAATGCATTGAATTGAATGTGACACCGCGGAGCTCTAATGTTCTGCGCGCTTCATCGTCGTCTGGCATGGGGTCAAACGAAAGCTTTTGCGGCTTTGAAGCAGTTGTATGCGATCTGTCACAGCTCACTGCTGAACACAGAACCGGACACACTTGCCAACGTAACAGGCGCTACAAAAGTTGCTTCGCGCAGCAACTGAGACAAACAAGCCCTTATTTATCGGGTCTTTTCATTCGTGACATTATTCTCGATCGTACGCTTGCCGCACTTCGTAAATGTCCGGAAAAGTGTCGGGTTGTTGTCAGGCTCACTTTCGATTGTGTGTTTTTTTTTTTGCAGCTAAGCTGTATACCTCTACCGTCCAAGGAAATTTTCGTGGTGCTGTTGGGGTGGTAAGCAAGAAACTGCCCATACGTGGCCGATCCCGGAGATAGTGTAATGCCGGGCCGACCGGCGGCGGAGGTGCAGTTCGCCATTTAGGGGCCCACATACACAGCTTTGCTGGTCATCCTTCTTCACAGAGTGGAAGAGCACTGAGTTTGTTCTTCATTGGCAAAATGCTCAGAGCATATCCAGGTTAATTCGTTTGAGACACACTCAGAGCCATCTGCAGGTCAAAATGAGATTTATTAACCACGTGATCTCAATTTACATGACGTGATTGTTAGATTTTCATCATGTGCAATGATCGAGGTTCGTTACGCCATTTGCAGAAGGTCTGATTTCGCTTGCGAATTCATTTGCTCGAATATGGGCTTTGCTTTTGCAATGCGATTTCGCAAATGTAAATTCACAAGAAAAATTGCTCCATGTGACACGGTGCCTCTGACACCTGCGTCGAATATGAGTATTGTCTATGAATTAGAGCTCGCCAGCATAAAATAAGCTTTCTCGGCATATAATTTTGTTTAGCGCACGCAGCAGTTCTATCCTGATTATGCCAAATGCTAAGGCTACACTAAACAGTTGTCAAATCAGCACAGCTGTGACGATTGACTGTTAAATGTTTCAGTTGCGATCAGTTCTGAAATGTTTCAGTTCAATTCTGAAATGTTTCTGATCCAGTTTTAAAGGAGCTGACCCTGCCATTACCGCTGGCGTCGCATAAGCAGCGAAATGCGCACATAGCATGATTTACAAAACGAGCCCTTCTCACAAATGTGATTACAGAAGCAGATTTTACGCTCCTAGCAGTTGCGATCCATTTCTTTCGCTGTTCTAGTTCGTAAGGCGTTCCAGATAACCTGTAGAAATTTATCCCTGGCTGGCCTTCGTAACGCAGCAGTATTGCCGGTTCCACTTATTCTCTTTCGCACCTCCATAATTTCGGCGCTTACCCATGAAGCACATGCGATTGCACTATCGCAAGACGTATCCCAAAAAAACGGTGGGGCTAACGAAGCGAAGCCGACACGAAGTGCAGTGCGCATGAAGAAATACGCCTCGAGCTGTCCGAGACGTAGAGCCAGTGGCTCTACGGCTCCAGATTGCCAGATTGGGGTTGCCAGATTGGGCTATTAATAGCGAAATTGGGCTACTTTTTGTCCGAGTTCGCGGGAGAATTTTCCTTCGGGCTATGTGGCTATTTTTGGGCTATGTATTTTTCGTGTGTCAAAAAAAGTGAAAATAGTTAAGCGCAAATGAAAAGCATGCTGGAATCAAAATGCAGACGACAGCAGGTTAAAGAAATTGAGCGCGTCTGCTACAAAATAAAAATTTCCAAGCTCTATGTGAGAGAACACATGCCAAAAGGTCAAGGATCGTGCCTTTTGATAATTTCAATTAAGAAAGCTGGTCCCAGGAAACACGTCTCCATCTGCGAACTAACGCTACCCGCGCGCGCGTGCGCCATCGCACACAGACTGTTCCTGTCTCCACATGTGAGCTTTGGACTTTTTACTTTTTAAGCATGAGATGCTTTTAGCTCCCGTTGACGGTGCGCCGCGGGTGACCTTGGCGCCAGAACGGAGGGCGAACACCGAGCTGAACGTAACCGAAATTTGCGGAATTTTCTGCCTGCCGCATGGCCCCTACATGGCCTTTCGCTCGGGCCCTTCCTGCCGAAAGTGCTCCTCCTCCAACGCCAACGTAGAACATATCCTCTTACGCTGCCCCATAGCCACCACAGCCTATCCGTTCCCTACACATCTCTTAACACTCCTCCTGTCTTTGCTATCACTACTACCCGTGCCAAATGCCGCCATCGAACGGGTGTTCGGCCAGGTCTTGCTCATTAAATCCGACCTTAGAAATAGAAAGTCGAACGAGACATTGGTAGCGCTCCTCCACGTGAAGTTTGGCATGGCCAGGAACGGTGGCTGCCGGAAGGATTTTAAACGGGGCCAAGAATTTTTGTCCCGTTTCAGCTCTGACATTTTGTACGGACCAAGCAGTTCCACTTCGCAATAAGCTCGTGATGCTTAATCATCTCATACTTTTTGGTCTCTATATATTGTACTAGGCTTTGTATCAACCGCCATCTGTTGTGTTAGACTTTGTCTTGCAATTTTTTGTAGTTTTTCGTTTAGTGCATTGTGTGTTGTTAAGCGAAAATATCATCAGCTGCAAGTAATAATACTGAATGCCTGAATGCATGCCATTGCTTAGCGTCTTTATTGCGCGGTGCTATTTATGTGTTGTTCTTCTCGTGATTTTTTGGTGCTCTGGGAAAAATAAAACAGTGCATTTGCAATGAAGACCGCATTTGCCTTGTCATAAATTTGCCAGCGTGCCTGCATTTCTGCACTTCTTGCGCTTGTGCAGCATTCGTTGTCCGTGCCACATGGCGTCCGTGACGATGCGCGTGGAGGTCATGCGTGGTTAAGCATGGAAAAACTAATATGTAGGTATTCTTGCCGAAAATTAATTCAATACGCTGAAGAAATGACTTCACAAAAAGACGAAGCCTTTTGGCTACCCAAATGTTTCGGTTTTGGCTACATTTGGGCTACTGAGTAGGCCAATTTGGCTACTTGTGGTTGGAGTCATCTGGCAACCCTGAGAGCCACTTTCCCAGTGCGGTCGCATCGCTGCGGCAGATGGCGCCAGAGTGAGCACAAACTCGGCTGTACGGATCCTATGTAAGCTTTGCGGAAACTGATAAATCGCCGTCTCTTGTGTTTCATCGAATCAAACAACATCCTTTATCCCTGTCAATGTGATTTTCGAGTAGGTCACTCCACAGCCGAATATCATGTGCGCATTGAAGCAAACATCAGCTATGCCCATAAAAACACTTCCTGTCAGTTTTTATAGATATCAGTTTATAGCCTATGACGCCGCATGGGGCTTCGTCATTATGAGAGATCTATCGGAAATCCGCGGAAACATGCTTAGCATAATAGAAAGCGGTCTCTCACACCGTACATTCCGTGTTAGAGTTGCTAATGCTCTGTCTAGGTGATTTACTAGGAGAGTTCAATAAAGATTTCCCCTGGCTCACATCTATTTATAGCGGGATGCTGAAACTGGTGATGATGATGATGAATAATGATGGGTGTAACATTAAGGGATAAAAAAAGAGCAGATTGGGTGAGGGAACAAACCCGAGTTAATGACATCTTAGTTGAAACCAAGAAAAATAAATGGGGGCATGGGCAGGACATGTAATGAGGAGGGAAGATAACCGATGGTCCTTAAGGGTTACGGACTGGATTCCAAGGGAAGGGAAGCGCAGAAGGGGGGGGGGGCAGAAGGTTAGGTGGGCGGATGAGATTAAGAAGTTTGCAGGGACAACATGGCCACAATTAGTACATGACCGGGGTAGTTGGAGAAGTATGGGCGAAGTCTTTGCCCTGCAGTGGGCGTAACCAGGCTGCTGCTGCTGATGATGATGAAACTGCGTGTGTGTGATGACAATCGGCACTATAGGTCACGTGCCAATGTGCAACTCTGAACTAACAACGGTCTTTCTTTTACAGGTGCTGGAGTGGTGTGAGGTGTGATAATGGATGCAGTGGAATACAGAGCAGTCATCAAGTTCCTGTACTTGAAAGGCCGTACTCCAAGGGAGACGTTCGATCAAATAAAGGAGGTTTATGGGGAGGATTCCCCACCATATGATGTAGTGAAGAACTGGCATCGTCAATACGAATGTGGTCGCACTTCGGTGGAAACGGCTCCGATTGCAGGGCGACCCCACTCCGCTATTGATGAACACACCATCCAGCAATTGGAGGCCGCAATTTCGGAAAATCGCCGCATAACCGTTCAAGACCTAGCCCAAAATTTCAAAATAGGTGTGCGGTCCGTGAAAAAAATCATTCGGGACCATGCTCACATGTGCAAGGTATCCGCTCGCTGGGTTCCCCGGCTGCTCACACCTTTCCAAAAGCAGGAACGAGTCGAATGCTCCCAGGCTATTTTGACCATGTGCTATGAAAACCAAGAGCCCTTTTTCAACAGACTGATTACACAGGATAAAAGCTGGGTCCATCACTATGATCAGGAGACGAAAGACCAGTCGATGCAGTGGAAACACTTGGACTCACCGCCTCCGACGAAGGCACGCGCCCAGCTCTTGGCGGGCAAGGTCATGCTCACAGTCTTTTGGGACCAGCACGGATTTCCAGCAAAGGGTGCCACGATTACCAGGGCATACTATGCTTCACTGCTGCGGAAATTGCGGGAGGCCACCAAAAGCAAAAGACATGGCATGCTCACCAAAGGTGTCCGCCTTCTGAAAGACAATGCCCCAATTCACAACTCACATGCTGCCTAGATGGAAGCACGCTGCTGCGGCTTTGAAATTCTACCGCATCCCCCTTATTCACCCAACCTCGCATCTTCGCACTTCCACCTCTTTCCAAAAAATGAAGTCAGATTTGAAGGGCAAGCATTTTCCAGAAGATGAGACAGATTTCTGAAGTCACAACATGGCTTTTGGAGCAACCTGTCGACTTCTACAAGCGAGGTCTTCACGGTTGCATAAAATTATGGGAGAAGTGTATGTCCCTGGGTGGAACCTATGTAGAGAAGGACTAATAAATCTGCAAAGTTTCGTTGCTCTCCGTGCATAGGAAGTGAGTCAGGGGAAATCTTTATTGAACGCCCCTTGCACACAGGAACCTGCGGTAGCGCCGGGTGGCGCACTTAGCTGTACGCTTTTTATTGTTAAAATGAACTCTTTACGTTCGTGCATTCCTCAAAGTATATTTTATTTAGCATATGTCGATTATGTACAGATTGGATTTCAATCGTGTAACATCGCAGTCTGCGGGCGACACGTTCAGCTTACACTGAAGAAATTCGCAGCATGGGTAAATCAAAACATCTTGAAGCTGAATCCGCAGAAAAGCTCCTGTGTCCTCTTTACAAGGAAGAGGGGCCTGGTCCCTGAGCCTAGCATCCAGCTCCATGGTCAACGCTTACCTTTGGACACAAAGCAGACATTTTTTGGTGTCGTACTTGACTTTGAACTTACATCCATTCCACATATCTGAAAGCGAAATGTTTGAAAACAATGAACACTCTTAAAATTATGGCGCACACAAAATGGGGCAGTGACGGGGTTTTTAATCAACCTGTACAGGAGGCTCGTACGGTCATGTCTGGACTATGGTTCTGCGGTGTATCAAACTGCCGCTCCAAGTGAATTAAATATTTTGGATCCCGTTCACCATTTAGGCTTTCGGCTGGCCACAGGCGCCTTCAGAAGAAGTCGTATATAGAGTTTCTACGTAAAATATAAAGAGTGGTCACTCCACCTGCAAAGTACATAAGCTTTCTATACTTCCTCAAAGTTGAATTTAATCCTCGGCACCATTGTTATAAAACCATTAATAATTTGACGTCTACCACACTACTTCAAAACGGACCTTCAATGAGAAAATCTGTCTCACTAAACGTGAGAAGCTGAGAAAGGAAATGAACGTCCCACTGCATATGCATCCACTGACGGCTCCAACAAGGCTGTTGGCACTAAGTCTGTCGTAACTGTGGTAACCTTTGTCGAAGTTACAAAGCATGCTCAAGAAATGCACATCAGTATGCACTTTCTCGAACTCCAGTCGAAACACACCTTTCCAGAATTTTATACAGACGCATCAACGTCGCATAATAGCGTATCTTACGCGGCTGTCGGAGCATCCTCGTCGGAATGCAATATTCTGCACGCAGAAACGGTGAGGCGGTAAAAGCAAACGGCTTCGGTGAGGCAGTAGTGCTACTTGTAGGGACATATTTTACTACATCACCTCTTCTTACTACATTGTTTCTGCATAGCATAGGTCATGTATCATTGTCCAGTTTTATTACGAATATATTTACGCACTTTTCAACAAATATTTTTTTAGGTCCCACAGACTTGAAGCCTTTCTTGCGCATAACGCAGAGAAATTTTGGCGATCTACCTGGGACCGTGAAGCCTCTAACTTCATTTAATTAAAGCGCACATACGTAATTGGACTTCGGTAACAAAAGCGTGACTAACTGGTGCGATGTTCTGTCGACTGAGAATAGGACACGCATACGGTACTCAATCTTGCCTGCTGACTGGTCATGAAACTGCCCTTTGCTGTAGGTGGGGTGAGAGGCTGACCGTTTTCATGTCTTGGTGGAATGTGGGGATTCAGAAGCTGAAGAAAAAAGCACTTTCCTCTAGCACATCGAAGCCGTATTCCCCTTCATCCGGTATTCTTTTTCGGAGCAGAACCAATTTTCAATCATAAATCACTCTTAACTTTTTTTTACAAGATATCAGTTTATTGGGCGTTACAAGACCACAATATTCGTAGCACATCCTCTCATGAGTGGCTGATGCTGTGGTGGTAGCGACCTATATGGCATATACCTCCAGGCCCTTGTGCTTAAGGGCTTTGGTGTAGCAGTAGTGCTACTTGTAGAGAGATATTTTAGTACATCATTTCTTCTTATTACATTGTTTCAGCATACCATAGGTCATGTGTCATTGTCTAATTTTATTACGAATTTATTTGCGCACTTTTCAACGAATATTTTTTAGGCCTCTATAGAGCCATGCGTCATCCTCGTCTCGATGATCAATATTCTTTTACCAATGGCAGTCTATTATCATAGCCTGGGTGTTCTTTGGCCACATCTGCCCCTTGCCCCAATAAACTCCAATCATCATTTATTTTCCGTTGGCCACAATAACATGGCCAATGCCGGCACTAGCGCTGTTGTCCATCGAGTGCTAGTATCGCCGAAAGTAATCGTCAGAGTATGCGTCCCCATTGCACCGCGAGCTTTCTTTTTCTTATGTCACGATCGCAGGCATGCTTCCTGCGTTCCGAAGACTGACAGCTCTTTCAAGCACTTGGCGCTTGCACCCAACGCCGCTTTGTCGTCGTGTTTCCTTGAGACAGCCCACGCTTTGAGGCACCGTTGTCGGACTGCACGATCGCGTAGACTGGCCCACTTTGAAACTTATTCGTTACAGCGCAAACAGACGACCGCAAGAACGGAGACACGTATACAAAAGCGCCGATTAACAGCTGGTTTTATTGGAAAGGATAGCACACCTTATATATGCCAGAATGAAGCAAGGGAAATGAAGGGGAAAAACACGTGAAGGGTGATAGCGGGTCCACAACGGAAGCACAATACAGCCAAGCATGCGCAACAAAACGCAAACAATTATTTTATTTTTCTTTGCAATCAGAACCCCTCGACAGCCTCATCCAGGACATCAAATTCAGCATCAAAGAGAGCAAGGGAGGGATTGCTAAAGCACTTGCTACCTTTGCCCGGTCCACATTGCCCGGTAATTTCCTCGTAGACGCTCACGCTACGTAGAAACTGAACGACGTTGTGCGGACTACTTGGTCGCCCAATTAAGTTTTAATATTTATTCGCCTAAGCACGAATGCCATCGCCGTTTTAATATACACTAAAAGAAATTACCATATGTACCATTCATTGTAACAAGTAGTCACCGATAATGTCAATATCCGTGCTTCTGGCTTGCGTTCGTCCACTACACATATGTATAATCCAAGAATCGCCATGTCCTAGGCTCGCGTCGCACGGCCGGCGTGGAGATCACGCCACTGCTGTCATAAGATAGTCTACAACGTGGCTGACGTCATTTCGCTGTCGTCACACGCACGTATACTCGCGACACACACACTACTCCATTTGGAAGGAAAGGCTGGTCCACCTGGCATCGCCTGGTGGAACTGAATATAATGCTGGATATGCAGGTACCTGCAAAATGCTTCGCTCGACAGATTCCCACAGTGCATGAAATCGGCACATTTTTTTTTCCTATCGTGCCAGCTTGTTCTCTCATCTCGTTTACCTTTTCCGTCGTTCTTTTTACTGCGTTCTCCCGGAGTTTGTGTCATTTGAACTTAGCAGAGATAACGCTGCTGTCTGCCGAAACTCTGAGCCGCTATATCTAGCTCGCCTGCGTACTTGCCAGCGGCACGTTAATGGTGCATACACAAGCGATCATTATGTTAGCAAGCATTTCCGAAAAAGTGGCACTTGAACGCAGTTTCAGGGCTGTGTTACGGTAGTGAGACAGTACCAACGAATCCACCATTAAGGGCGCGTGATGAAGGAAGCTTTCAGAATTTGGGCCTCGGTCCGCCTGCAGCTATCAACATCCCTCCTTATTCTCGCTGCCAGAAAACTGCGAATTTCCGCATCCAATCCATTTCGCGCACAAAGTACGGCGGATAGAGAATTCGGCATACATTGCCTATGACATTAAATCACCATGACACACTAAATATTGACATCGCAGCGTTAGCGAAGAAAGACATAACAAGTTTATTCACGCAGTAAAGAAAAAGAAACTTTTGTTTTCTTGTGTCTAGCTATTGTATTATGTACGTATATTATGAGTACTTAGCCTTCCTATTTCATGTCCTTAGAGAGGCGTGTTTGATTGTAATATAATCTTGGATTCATGGTATGTCTGGTACAGTGCTTTTTATGAAAGTTTAGTAACGCTAAATGTGCTTCGTCTCTATTGCTGATGGGTGGTTGGAGCCAAGTTAAGCTTCATTGTTGCAGCTTTCTCTTCGGCCACATTTTTCGCCTTGTAATGTTGCGAAACAAAGTTGCTTTGATTGATGTAGCCTTACGTCTTGTAGGAAATTCTTTACACCATGAATCTTTTTTTGGCTGCTCCAAATCCAGAAAAATCGCCTGTGGCAGATAGCCCTATCGTTACCTTCGAACTAGTTTACTCGACGAGGCGGACATTAATTGTACGAAAAATGACAATGCATACTATACGTAATAGTAAAATTCACTGATAAACTAGATAAGTAATTACGTTACGGCAATTATTGCGGCTTAGAAATGTTAGTCGACCAGTTCCAAAGGCGTGCGCACTTGGAACGAAGTCTCAAGGTGGCGCCAATTTCAGGAAATTATTCTCCGAATTGTACGGCGAGGCACACATGTGTTCAAGTTACTTTTGTTCTTCAATGCATGAAACAGCGCTTTTCTAATTAAGCGATTGCAACAACAATGCCATGATTTAGGAGCGCAAAAAAGTATATGCAGACACGGCACAAGCGCCTTGAACATAAAAACAAAGACGGAAGCACGCATATGGCGGGGCTAGCGAGCTCGTCTTCTAGTGACGCATTGTTTTGAGATGCGAAGTTTCTTGAGGAAAGGTGCAATGAGAGAGCCGTTGCCGAATTCTTTCACATAAAGAGGAAGGGGGACGACTCTGTTAGTGAGCCTTCTGTTTCTGCCCGTGAATGAAATAGGATTCATCGAGGCGTTTATCTGATAGCAAAATTTTTCGGGCATCATAACCGCTGTCCGCGTCCGTGTATTGAATACATATCATGACGACGCTGCCGAATAAAAAATTGACAGTAACCATTGTTCCCTGTCAACCATTATTTCGTCCCATGCCTCTCTTTGCGCTCCTAAATTATGTAATTCTCTTTATGCCAACTATGCCATCTAAAAGTCCTTTTAAAAACAGGGGCACCTTATCGCAAGTTTGAAGGCGCATATCTCAAAACCAGTGCCATTCGTATAATTCATTCCAAGTCGATATACCTTTAAATTCACTAAGTCCAATCTGCAAATTGTAATATGTGCTGTAAATCGGTTAGTAAGACAGGTAATTAGTGTAATTCTTTTAATCACTCATACACGCCCCTGATTGCTCTTAGACGTAGTGCGCGCCACATCCAGTGATTTAGTTCAGGGATCATAATTGTGCCATAAGTGTCAGGTGATTTTAAAGAAAAATGTCGTACAACTAAAAAAAGATAGCGCGGTCACGAGCTCGCAGAAATGTCGGGGTTGAAAGTGGTTAAACCAAGTTTGTCGAACGATTGCTCCGTTTTTCTTGCTTTGGAAAAGCACGAGACCATTGGTTTACAGAGATTCAACATTTGTAGCAACAACAACCTATCTGCAAGTGCACCACAAGACCGCGCACAGATGCTGCTGGGTGCGAACGCGCAGTAACGATGGCTGGATGGATCATATGAGCATCCCCCTATTGAAAAAATATGTATCAGAATTTCACGAGAACTTCTGTACGCTATTATTGCTCCGTAGACTCAACGACGTCGTACGTCCCATGTGTACGAGTGGACATCGTCACTGAACGAGATCGTTCTCGTGTGGGTATATTAAACGACATTATTCTCGCATAGCTATGCTTGACGAGATAGTTCTCGCACGGCAATGCTCAACGATATTGTTCTCGTTTGTGCATGCTACATGAAAATGTTCTCATTCAGGTAAGCAAATTGACACTATTCTTGTTTAGCTGCATTCTACAAGTGTTCTCCTTTGTGTTGAATTTCTTTTGTTCATGCAATATTTTCGGTGAAGTTCCACACAGTAACATCTTCTGCCAACATTACAGCGATTAATTTCGATCACGTGAGTCGGCCGATGTGCCAGCTCAGAGACAAAGAGGACACTTTTTAGGGCCCACAATTAACACAAACCATCTTTATTTTGCATCCCGAAGCATGGTGGCCAGGTGCTTGTTCAGGTCCTTCAGCCTCCTTGCCTCTGTATCCACAGTGCTCGATGTTTTTGAAACAAAGTGCTCGTATGCATCTGCACAAAAATGTAAACAAAGCAGCCGGCCCTCTTAGATTACAACAAGCCATTGGAACTGACGTGCACAATAGGTAGCTCCACTGCATAACTGATTGGGCTGGTTCTTGCATGGTATTGTGTGTAAAGTGTAAACATCTCACAGAGAAACAGGAAAAAGAGAACACGGAGGCTTATGACTTTTCTACCTACGTAAATTGATATTTCAAGATTAACCACAGCAGTTGAAAGCAAGTGCTCGTCCTCGCATTATCTTGTCCTCATCTCTGTCAAATGTTCGTGTTTCACAAACAATAGAAATGGCTGCAGAATTGCAATACAAGACCAGAGAAATAGTCCAATACTTTTCCACTAGTGTTTTGCATTAAATGAACAAGTATAACCAGCTCATGCAAGCGAATACACAGATTTCACAGCTTTTTGCTACCGCACTGTGGAATATGCAGATGGAAAACACTGCGTATATGCCAGTGCAGAATTTTTTATAGGAAAGAATAATGCACCTTTAATACCACTATAGAAACTAAATGATAGTTTTTGTTAGCATGCTAGAGCACTGAATATGAACAGCTTCTATTACATAACATTTCAGCTGCTGTCTGGCCCTGCCCCCGATACTGCACTGGTCAAACAAAGGTGCAACCGCACTTTCTACAATGGCTTTTCGTATTATTGCGTCAGCTTTTTAAGGCTAATTTTAGCCCCCCCCCCCCCACCAGTTATCTGGGAGCCGTTGCATCACAGTGACGACAGCTCAGACAAGGATCTGTTTGTACGACTAGGTTAATCTTGTACAAGGTTAATCTCACTTTACTAATTATGTGGCACAGCAACACAATTGTTATATGCCGCCTCTTTAAAAATGCCTAATTTATTGTAGAGGCAGAAATAGCTTCGCTAACCACAGCGCTACTCAATTTTCATTAAAAATAATATCTTACTCCTGAAGTAGTGCAACAACTACAGCTACCAAACTGGTTATTTGCTGGTGTAAAATTTTAGTTAGCTTACCGGCTAATGCAAAAAGTTGAGTTGAGTTGGGGTTAATGGCACATAAGCAGCTTAGGCTATCATGCGCCAAACACTAGGTATGGATGCTTTCAATAAGTTGGGACACCTCAGTGAGTCCTTGTCTGGGCAAGAGCCCGGAAAGTCCCAACAAGTTAACTAAGGACCTCGGCCTTCTTCTCAGGGATGAGAAGGTGGATGAGGTGCTCTGTAATATGTAGTTAATATGTAGTTAAGTTAGGTTTTAAAGTTTTAAGAGAACTCCAGCTTCTTTTAAAAAGCTAAAAACACATTATACTTCAACAAGCCCATCTTCTCCTAAAATCAAAGCGGGGTGAAAAGGGATATGTTCTTTGTAGAATATGGTAAAAGACTTCTTCCTCAGCGGTTCAAGTTTTCTGCATGAAAATAGGATATGGTTAACTGTTAGTTCATCTCCACATAGTTCACAGTGCGGTTTGTCTTGCTTTGTTAGAATGAAGTTGTGTGTTAGGTGTGTGTGTCCTATGCGAAGACGGCACAGGACCACTTCTTTGAAACGTTCCTGGTGTGTACAAGATTTCCATTCGCCTAACACAGGTTTTAGCAGGTGTAATTTGTTGTTTGCTTCATTGTTCCAAGCAGACTGCCATTTTTTCCTTAGTTTATGATGTATTAACTTCATGCAGTCGTTAGGAGGTATCTTTACTTTTGTTATTTCTTTGTGCCGGGCCTGTGCCGCACATGCGTCTGCTCTCTCATTGCCACTAATTCCGACGTGGCTCGGAACCCAGCATAATTTAATGTTCAGTCCTTGTGTGGTGGCTTTTATTAAATTGTGTATAATGTCTCCTAATAATGGTCTGACTGCATTTTTGGGATGAAGAGCTGTGAGTGCACTTAGGGAGTCTGTGTATATGATACTATTTGCGAGGTTCTCCTTTACTATTTTCTCTATTGCTATAGAAATGGCGTAACATTCAGCAGTGAAAATGGATGTGCACTGCGGAAGTCTTACTGTTTCTTCCCAGTTCCCTTGGACGACTGCACTTCCAACATGGTCCTTTGTTTTCGAACCATCTGTGTAAAAATCTGTGAAACTGCTGTATTTTTCTTTTAGTGCTAGGAATTCCTGAATAATCTCTTGTGGCGGAGTTCGGGCTTTACGGAACTGTGTTAAAGTAAGGTCGGAAGCTGTCGGAAAGATGAACCATGGGGGTAGTGGATTTTGTCTGTGGGTAATGCCAGGTAAAGTGTCCAATATGCTAAGATTCTGGCACATCTCTTCAAATCGCAGGAGCAGTGGTCTTGTAGTTTGTCGTTTGTTGTTGAAAAGTACTCGGGAAAGGCATTTTGTTACAAGTGGGTAGCAAATATGTTTTGGTAGAGATTGTATCTTGAGAATATATGCACAGGTTAGAGCGGCTCTTCTAGTTTCTAGTGGGGGTTCGTTTGTTTCTGCGTAAAGGCTGGTTATAGGAGACGTTCGGTATGCACCACATGAAATACGCAAGCCTGAGTTATGTACTGGGTCTAATTTTTTAAGGTATGTCGGTCTTGCCGAGCCATACACTATGCAGCCATAATCTAAGGAGGAACGCACTAAGTGACGATAAATGTGTAGAAGACATGTTCTGTCAGAACCCCAATGTTTATAAGACAGTACTTTGAGTATATTTAGTGACTGGGAAGCTTTCTTTTTCAGGGTGGTTATGTGTGGTAGGAATGTGAACTTTTTGTCAAAAATTATGCGTAAAAATTTGTGTTCATTCTTTACTGGAAGTACGGTTTCATTTAGATGTAGGGTGGGGTCAACCTGTAGGCCTCTTTTGAGTGAAAAGAGGACAGCAACTGTTTCTTGGGGTGAAAATTTAAACCCGTTTTTGTCTGCCCAAATCGCGAGTTTGTTCAATGTGAGTTGTATCTGTCTCTCGCATGTTGGTAAGCTCGAGGATGTGCATGCTATTTGAAGGTCATCAACATATACAGAATACATAATGGACCTAGGAATTATTTTTGCTATGGAGTTCATTTTTACTATGAAAAGTGTCGTACTTAAAATACAGCCCTGCGGCACTCCATTCTCCTGGACGAATTTCTTCAACAGAGTTGCACCAAGGCGTACATGAAATGAACGGTCGGAGATGAAATCTTTCAAGCAGTTCAGCATCCTACCACGAATACCAAGTTCTGCTAGGTCGCGAAGAATGCCAAACCTCCAGGCGGTATCGTAAGCCTTATCGATATCGAAAAAGACTGCTAAACAGTGTTGCTTGTGTACGAATGCTTCTCGCACTGTATTTTCTTGGCGAACGAGATGATCAGTCGTTGAACACGTTTTTTTAAATCCGCACTGGTGGATGTCAAGGAGTTCACGTGACTGAAGAGTGAACGTCAGCCTAACGTTCAGGATACTTTCGGATGATTTTGCCAGGCAACTTGTGAGGGCTATAGGCCTATAACTGCTAAGGGTGGTTGGTGGTTTTGCAGGTTTCAGGAACGGTACAATCACGGCTTTTTTCCAAGCCTCCGGAATTTTACCTGATACCCATATTTTATTGAAGAATTGCAGAAGTGCGTTTACAGCAGCGTCTGAGAGGTGAGCGAGCATTTCATAATGTATTTCATCAGGGCCGGGTGCCGTCTGTTTACCTGCCGACAGTACTTTTTGGATTTCGTGAAATGTGATTAATGAATTATAGGGCTCATTCGTAGAGCCACTTGTAGGAAGTTTTTGTTTTTCGGTTGTATGTTTGTGCTTCAGGAGTGATGGAGTGTAGTTAGAGGAACTTGAAACATGAGAAAAATGTTCCCCTAGTACGTCTGCCTGTTCCCCTATACTTGTTTGTGTGCCAGGAGCTGTTAATAACGGAATTGTGAAAGGGGAGAAGCTGCCATTTAATTTATGGATTTGTTCCCACATTTTTTTGGATGTGGTTGAGCTGTTAATAGATAATATGTAGTTCTTCCAGGATGTTTTCTCAGCGTCTCGACGGATGCGGCGTGCGTTGGCTTTCGCCTTTTTAAAATATACAAGATTATCATGGGTTGGGTATCTACGGAATATGCCCCACGCTTTGTTTCGTTTCTTTTTTGCTTCCCTACATTCTTGCGTGTACCAGGTTTTATGATTATGTCGAACCACTCCTGAGGACTGAGGAATAGCTAGCCGCGCGGCATTAATAATACAGGTTGTGAACAATTTGTTTTGATCGTCGACATTTAAATCTTTCGAGAAAACTTTTTCCAGGCTGGCCTGTTCTTGAAACAGTGCCCAGTTTGCTAAGTGTAGCTTCCAACGACGTGGTTTGCTTGGGATGGTTTGTGGTGGGGATGATAAGTTAATTTTTACAGGAAGGTGATCACTTCCATAGGGGTTGTCAACGACATCCCATTTAAAATCTGTAAAAAGTGATGGAGAGCACAGTGACAGATCTAGGCAACTCATAGCTCCTGTGCTTGGGCAACAGTAAGTTGCCGCACCAGAGTGTAATAGGCATATGTCGTTGGTTAGAATAAAATCTTCAAGTGTTTGGCCCCTGGTGTCAGTAGTTTTACTACCCCATAACGTGTTATGTGAATTAAAATCACCACCTATTAAAAATGGTTCAGGTAGCTGCTCTAAAATTATCTCTAGATCTCTTACGGTAAAATGTGAATGTGGCGGAATGTACATTGAACAAATGGTAATGGTTTTGTGAGCTAAAACGGTGACAGCAACGGCTTCTGTGTGAGTGTTAATGGGAATTTCTCTGACTGCTATACCAACTGGCAGAACAATGGCTACACCACCTGACAGCCGGTTCGCCTGACTACGGTCGCGCCGTACAACAGTGAAACCTTTAAAAATTTCTTGTGTTTTTCGCCTAGGTTGGTTTCCTGTAAGCACAGGGCCACAGGAGAGAAGTTTATTAACAGGTCTTTTATGTCACCTAAGTTATGAATGAGACCTCTACAATTCCAATGAATCATGAAAGCCATTATGAAATTGAAAGGTAAAAAATGATATTAACGAGTGAATGGGATATAAGGAAGATGTTAGGTGACATGGATCTGAAGAAGGCAGATACAAACAGAGCGATAACCCTTAGGTTATCGCCTTCTTATTTTGAGTTGTTATTGGGATTTTGTCCCTCTTACCGCGCTCGAGGGAGCGCTTGTCCTTCGGTGTCGAGGACACCGGGGTTTTTGTTTCAACCTCCATTGCTCTCTCTGAGGTGCTGGACGACCGAGAGTTTGGCGCCGAGACACGTGTCTCGGGCCTTGGAGTTCGCTTGATCTTAGGACCCTGCGGGACTGGTGTCTGCAGGGCCGTTGAAGAGGGCGGAGCAGTACTAACTGCTTCCACCACGGGGGCGGGAGGAGTCACTGCGGCACCACTGCGCGTGGGCTAGGAGGACTCCGGAAGCCTCTGTGACGCTGCCCCCGCCTGCGTCACATCGGCATAACTGCGTCGCGGAAGGTACGACAGTCGTTTTCGGGCTTCAAAGAACGATATTTTTTCTTTGACAGTTAGTGCTATTACTTCTTTTTCTTTTTTCCAGCATGGGCAAGACCGCGAGTAGGCTGGATGGTCTCCTTTGCAGTTAGTACAATGTGGGGAAGAAGTGCAGTTTTCAGATTGATGATCAGTTGAGCTGCATTTAGCACAGGTTGTTTGGCCTCGGCATGCCTGTGAAGCATGTCCGAACCTTTGACACTTGAAACACCGTCTTGGGTTCGGGATATATGGTCTGACGTTTACTTTTACGTACCCTGCATCCAGAGAGGTAGGCATTACGCTTGTACCAAATGTAAGTATGATATGTTTGGTGGGGATTTCTTGGTCGTTTCTACGGATTACTATTCTTCGTACCTTTCTCACATTTTGTTCCTGGAAACCTTCCAGCAGTTCCTCGTCACTTAAGCCAATAAAGTCTTCTTCAGATATTACTACCCTGCTTGTGTTAAGTGTTCTGTGGGCTGAAACAGTCACTGTCGCGTCGCCAATACTGGTAAGTTCAGAGAGCTTATCTGCTTGATCTTTGTTATTCAGTTCTAGGAGGAGGTCCCCGCTAGACATTTCGGATGCTTTGTATGTTGGTCCAATTTTGTCTTTCAGACACTTCGCTACCAGGAAAGGAGAGAGTTTCCTTACCGGAATGTTGCTTTCACTATGCACTACATAGTACTTTGGAAATGTTGGGGCGTTGCTTTGAAAGGAAAATTGAAATGGTACTTCGGTGCGGCATCTCTTCAGACGCCGATCATAAACAATAGAGGCTTGCACTGCCATAGGAAAAAGTGTATGTTCGGCAACAGCGCCGACCGCCCACCACGGAGCCCAACGAGGGGACGCGGCACAGCTTGTGTACAAGCCTGCACGACACCAGCCGTACGCTATCACTATAACCCAATATGGTGTACCCAAGGTAGGATATCCACACCAGGTTAACCCTTGCCGCCGTGGAGAAAGGAAGTAAATGGAAGGGAGAAGAAGACAGGAAAGATGTAAAGTGAGAGATAAAGACGAAGGTTTGAGAAGAGAGAGATAGGAAGAGGCGACTACCGATTTCCCCCGGGTGGGTCAGTCCGGGGGTGCCGTCTACGTGAAGCAGAGGCCAAAGAGGTGTGTTGCCTCCGCCGGGGGGCCTTAAAGGTCCGATCACCCAGCATCGGCTCAACCTCCAGGATCCCCCTTTCCCCGGACACGGCTAAGCCGCGCACGACTACACGCGGGAGGGTCCACCCCTCGTGTGCTCGGGTCCGTGGTGTCGCAACACACCAAACGCCTGCTGACGCAGACGCCCCTGCGGGGGGCTAATGTAAAAACTACAATATTTTTATCGTCATATCAGCATTCATAGTAGCCAGGCCATGTGTCGCATTCGCAGTTGTGCAAGCAACATGCATTGCCGATTTATCTGTTCTTGCCCTTTCGCTTCTCACTTGATATCGCTGGGCAAACAGTCAAACTGGATAGTGAGACACTGGCTGTCACTTAGTTACCTTCCTTATGAATTGTGCGTAAAATGAGGCTTTTTTTTGGTGAAAGAGTTCTAGTTTGAGGTCTAAACAAGCTCCATGGCAGTTTGCATTTAAGGAGTGTAAACATCCTCTGAAAACATGTACATGAAAACACTGCCGAAAGAGCACTTTAAAAAAAGAACACGAGTGTATTTATCACCAAGGCCAACCCTTGTGGCTTCTTAAATATTTATCAAGTGAAACTGAAAACTGATACTGAGGTGCAAGGTGTCCATATCATATTACCTTGTGAAAGCACAGTGGTGCCTGGATGTTGTGGGGCCAGCTCGGTCGTGGAGATCAGCACTGATCAGCAACATTGTAGTCTGGTTACAGCTTTTCTGCAGGCCCAGCCACACCTGCATTAAAACAAGTGAGCTTGGTGTCACAAGAGTACTGTATTTACTCGCATAATGATAGCACTTTCTTGTAAAAAAAAATGGTCGCAAATTCAGGTGTGTGATCATTAGGCTGGTTAAATTTCCCACAAAAAGAATTTTTTTCATCCCGCGTTTGCTGCGGGATGGCAACAGGTCAACAAATAGGTGGCTGCTACTGTATGTAGTGCGGAACACCAAAACAAAAGTGGCAGCCGGCGTAGCAAGCTGAACACACCAAATGCGCCGAACGCGATTTTTTTTCTCGCGAGTACATTACGTGCATTGAAACAGTTTCTTCCATATCAGTAATGAATAATATCGTTAATCTCGGTAAGTTTGTGGCAATAACGTAGCCATGACCACTATGAGGAGGCAGAAACAGATGGGCACGCTTAGCTGCCAGTGACATAGAGGCACGGCGGGCATGGTGCGAAAACTGCGGCATTTGTCTTCACTACTATCCTAATATAGCACGTTTCCGCTAAGGGTGGGCAAATATCTTAGCTGTGTTACAAGTGTCGGCGTATGGATAGGGCACACTTCTAACGTATCAGTGTAAACGTGGCTGCTATCGTTGCCGCTCGTGATTTGTTGCGTGCCCACGAAGTGCAGATGAGAAGAATCGAAAGGCGCCTTTTTTGTTGTTGTTGACCACAACAATTACAAAGCCTTCACCTAATAAAGGCAATTTTGGTTGTAGCTTTTTTGTCATGGAAGTTCGGAAAGTGATGAAAGGAATGAAATCGGGCATCTGCTTAAGAATGTTTGGTGCGGGCAGACCGCTTTGTTTATCTTGAAGAGTTGTTCGCGTAGCATTCGACAGATGGTAAGCGCGATCATTAATAGCTAGACTTGGCACATGACATATCGCTGCGGCAAGATCGGGGCGCAATCATTACACAGGAAATTTAAAAAAAATTGAATTTGGACGACAAAATTCAGGGCTGCGATCATTACGTGAGTGCGATCATTATGCGAGTAAATACGGTAAATATAGAAAGGGACACTGTGAACAAAGCAATACTTATTAGGTATGAAATGCTGATATTCGCCGGTAGAAAGCTTTAAGTAACAAAGCCTGCAAGATAAGAAAAATGCAATGCATGGGCCATCTGTACAAGAACATTAATCGAGGGTCCCTTCATTTTTTAGTCCCTTCTCCTCCTCATGCATAGATCGCAGTTAGGTTAAGTAAACTGGACCAGATTACCACATAGCAAAGGTGGTCACTTTGTGGGCCAATTATGATACCATAGCACGACATGCATCCCTACAGTCGTTTTAATGTGTTCCGTAATGCTAGCCATATTGTAGGCCTTACAGTGTCAAAGCATCCATAACCCTAACAGCGTTACCCAGTAGGGATAACCAATAAGTGTCCACAGCAGCACAACTAAGCATATCTATCAGGAGGCTTTCGTTACACTTATACAACTCTCCTCCTATCGCTTCATCCCAATTTTTGTCAATACAAGCTTGGAGCCTCTGCACACTCTGAATGCACCAGGGCACTATAAAAATATCACATCTTCCTACCCAATTCCATATTTAATATAAGACTGGCAAGTTCCCTATCATGTGTAGAACAAACCAAATTGTTCTGGAATCAAGTAATCTTCCTCTACCTGTGAAAAAAAAGCATGCAAGAAAGAGTACGTAGAGCACAGGGGTGTTGATGGATATTAAATACCACTGTCGTGCAGTAGACACCACATCGGCAAAACAGGCCAACGTATAAATGACTGGATTTGCGACCATGTTAACTGAATGCTCAGGTCATTTGGTAGTCACTCGGTAGTGCAAAGCTCACTTGCATTATTTTGTTTGAAAACTGCAACTGTGGCAATGTGTTACGAGCATAGGGCTGGCAAGATTTGTGAGCCTTTCCTTATATGTGTGACAGAGAATCTGCGAGTTGGCTCCCCCTCCAGTGGATTATCAGATAGCAAGACTGCTTATTTATCATTGTAAAACAAGTGTCATAGTAGCCATGCCATGTGTCCTTGTCGCAGTTGTGTGAGCAACATGCATTGTCGAGTTATCTGTTCTTGCCGTTTCACCTCTCACTTTATATTGCTGTGCAAGCAGTAAAATTGGATGGCTTTAGACTGTTATGTCCTGTCATCTCCTCACCTTTCTTATGAATTGTTCGTTAAATAAGGCTTTTTTCTTGCTGAAAGAGTGCTACATTAAGGCATAAACAAGTTCCATGGCAGTTTGCATTTAAGCATCCTCTGAAAACATGTACACGAGGAACACTGCAACAAGAACGCTTAAAAAAAAGAACACGAGTGTATTTATCACCAAGGCCAACCCTTGCGTCTTAGCATATTTCTCAAAACTGATACTGAGGTGCAAGGTGTCTATATCATATTACCTTGTCAATGAAGCAAAGCACAGTGGTGCCTGGATGTTGTGGGGCCAACTCAGACGTAGAGATCAGCACTCATCAGCAACACAGTAGTCTGCTTACACTCTTTCTGCAGGCCCAGCCACACCTGCATTAAAACAAGTGAGCTTAGTCTCACAAGAGTACAATATAAAATGTGACACTGTGAACAAAGTAATTCTTATTAGGTATAAATAGGAATGAAATGCTGATATTCGCCCATAGAAAGCTTTGAGTTAACAAAGCCTGCAAGATAAGAAAAGTGCAATGTATGAGCCATCTGTGCAAAAACATAAATTGAAGGTCCCTTTTTTCGCTTCTCTCCTCCTGCTCGTGCATAGATTGCAGACAGGTTAAGTAAACTGGACCAGACTGCCACGTAGCGTAATCAAAGGTGGTCACTTCTTCGGGGAGCAGCCTATAGGCTGCTCCTTGAAAGAGTATTAGAAAATGCTAATAATGCATATATACATTATTCACAAGAGGCCTTGTTTCTCTCAGAATGCCACAGCCAATCACATATTTCAAACTGACCATCTTAAAATGCATGCAAAGTACAGCATAGCTTTGAGGGTACCCCAAACTACTGAAATTCACATCAGCCAAGTTCAGCAGACAACACCATAATCAAGCCTCTAGAAGATGTGCATATTATTGCAAGTTGACAGAATAATGAGGAAGAGAAGGTGAGGGAGAGGGTGCCACTATAGCATAGTTCAAACTCTATCCCACATCATGTGCAGAAGGGCAAAGAATGCGCAGCTTTCAGTTATACTCTCACCTGTGACCACTGCACCATGTTGACTGACATGCGTAACAAGCAGTTTGTGATACCACATTATTATATCCTGCAACTGACGTGACATCAGAGATCAGCTTCAAGCTTGACGCTAAGCTATACTAGGGACACATAATGAACTGGCTACATTAAAATCGAAAGCAAAAGTGTTGAACATTGTTTGCCAGCCTGTGCACTTGATATTTTACAAAACTTCTAGACAGAAATCCTGTGTTGGAAAGACAGCACGCACTTTACTAAAGCTTTCTCTCAGCATCGACATTTTTCTATGCATAGATTATTAACCATTATTTACCTTGACATGCTGTACACAAGCAGCACACCTGGAAAAGCAGAAACTAACATGTTTTTAGATCAGTGAGTTTTTCTCAGTGCTTTTGTTGCTGCAAGCTTAGCCTGCTTCTGGAACGTATCTTAATAAACTTACCTAAAGCAAGTGTCCCTCTGGTATTCTTGTTAGGGATTTTTCATTGCTAGAAATTAGGAAAGCAGCATAATTAAGCGCCATGACTATTTTTTACGTGCATTTTCGCAATCCTATGCCACCCCATTTCTCAACAGCTTTAGAACATCTTCACTAATACAACTTCATTCTCATTACTTAATGGAACATTAGTAAAATTGCAGAATAGCGAGAATTTATAAATTGCATGAGAGACTCGGGAAAGTTGGCAGGTACCAAATACACGACCCGACGCTAGAACACATAAATGGCTGTGACCGTTTTGCACGTACCTTGTCAAAGCAGGCAGATCAGATGCTTTGTCGTGCTGTTCAAGCTGCATAGTGCCGCAGCCTCCTATGTGGTGCAGAGATGCCTCCGTCTCAGGAAATTGTGACATCCCTAAACAATAAATGGTCAGCTTATTGTAATCACCGCTGAAACTGCAAACTTGTGATTTAACAACATCGCGTTAAATTGTGGAAAGCTCTCGTACAGCCAGCTACATGAAGCTGCATCCGCTTAGACAAATTAAGTATTTCATTCTTACATCACAGGCGGTTATTAAACGTGTCACAGGCACGAAAACAAACAGAACACCAAACAGAAGAAATACAGGTTGCCTTGGCGACAATCTATAAGCATCAAAGTTTGCATACAAGCTAAAAATCTCCTCACGAGTCAGATCATTTGGATGCCGTCGCGCGTTAACGTTAGCTGTGAAAACATTTGCACAACACAACAACGTACTTCTAGAATTGCCTATACGATTTCCTGCTGAGAAATTACGTACAGAAGCAGTGACATTCCCTGCTTGAATTTTTCTGCCCGTTCAGACCAAGCGATGCCCCGGCGCTAGCATACTTCATAACAAACAGAAAATAAACAATAGATGAAGCTCTTAGCAACATCAATCTCGGGGTAATTTTCGTGAAACTTTTTGCTAAATGTGCACTCCGATATCGAACGAACATTAGGGAATCACTGTTATTGTTTTTGTGGTTGTACTAATCATCTTCTGCTGCGCATGACAAGGTACACAACATGAACCATAAGAATGCGCCAGGCGCCGGACTTACCTTCCGAGGCGAGCGCTCCTTCGTGTCCGTTCACGCCGCATCGACTGCACCAACAGTCCGTCCAGCGTAGTGTTGAATTGCGGTGAACTACAGCACGCGAAAGCACAACTATCAACACATTCTTCCGTGCACTGTGAGCCGATGCGGGAGCGGAGAGAGTACAACAGTTTCCGGCTTGTTGTGCGCCGTTCTACGGATGTGTACTGTTAATGAGTGGTGCTGCTTGTGCATCGGGAAATGGTGCCACGCCGGCGGGATTTGCTTTCTTCGTCTTTGGCGAGGGCTTTCGGAAACTGCTCGCCTTTTGTGCGTGTGTGTGTGTGTGCGCGCGCCCTTCTGATATGCGTGGAATCCGTAGGAACGCCCGTACAGTCTTTCGCGAGTGCTTTGGGAAACTGCTCGCATTCTGCCTGTGTGCGCGCGCGCGTGTGACATTCGTTGTTATTGCGATTTGCAAAGGTGTTTTTCATTTGGCGACTGCGTCCGCGAATGCCAGGATGTGATACACGTTCGTCATTTAAAGACCCTGCTTCAGTGTAGGGTCACTTACATTTTGGTTGCTTGGAGGTCAGCTTTCAACCCATGGCAAGCCATTGCAGTGCGCTTAACCCTCATTGGCACACGAACTGCTTTGTAATTTCTCCTTTAAATTCAAATTCAGTTTTGTGTAGTATGTAGGCAGATAATGGTCACCAAGATGCGACGCTCATCTTGTTTTTTGCCACTGCTGTGCACGTATGAGGATTTTTTACTAGGTCAAGCTCTCTCAGCAAGTTGGGAAACACTTAGTGCAAATAATTTTTCACAGTAGTAACTGTGATCATGACCACAATTGATCACATGATATTTTTAGGTATTGTTATTTAATTACAATGTTTTTTTATTTATTTGTGACAAAGTGCGATGGATCTTGACTGCTATTTTGGCTATCTGTTCACCAACCTATTTACACTGTCTTGTGGTTCTGCTTTTTACTTTTATATGTGGGCATGCAAGGCCAATCGCATGCCTGCCTTCTACAATTGGACATAAACAGGCACTAACATGCCCTTAGCAGATTTGTATTTGACAGTATTGTGGTTGACGCACTTGGCTATTTGGAAAACATGCAGGTTCAAGTTCGCCCATTACTACCTCTGACTGATACCTCTGATGAAAGCAATATTATTAGGATGTGACAAAGTGCATACATAACTTGTCACTGATCAAACTGCTTGCAATAAACTTTGCCAACTCGTCCTTGTTTGAAGTGTCTCCAATGTGCTATAATCACATTGCCAGATTATTTTATTGCGTGCACAAACAAACATGTAACATTTTATTATGAAACTTTGATGGTACCTGACTCCTATATTGCAATAAAATATTAGGCAGATCTACTCTGAACAAGGGATTCAAACTCTGATGATAGCTTTCGACAATATCATTGTGCTATCCAGTGCTTACTGGCTGGTCGAGGAATGCGTCATGCAAAGGCAGTAGTATCGCCATAAGTGTTCATCCCAGAATATGTCCCCAAGTGAAAGTCATTGCATCAAAAGTACCGACACCAGCTTTGATGGGGATGCATATGTATTCGTTGCATGAAATTCCAGAAGTTGAGCTCTGAACGTCTTATTTGCTCTGTAGTTTATGCTGGTATATATGTGTCACAATGATTCAGTGTGATCATACAGCACATTGATCGCGCTCTTGCATGTACTACAAACAACTCATAAATCTCTCATTAATGAGCTTTTGTATGCACTACGACTTAAGTGCGCACACTTTGTATGCAATTCATAGTCATCTTCAAAGATCAAGTTGCTCATACGACTACAGTGCGTACACATCACATGCCACCTCACACACGTCATACAATATCTCGTCAGGTCTACAAACTCATCCCACACATGTCATACAAGCTCTATGCATTCTTATCGCACATCGCATAAATCCCGTGCACTTCGTAAAAGTCTGCATAGCACATCATACAGATCTCGCCTGTTTTCTATGAGAGTTCGTTCAATATGCATTTCATATGGTTCATTTCTCATCAAATCTGTGCGACATGCATACATCTCGTTAAATTTCTCGTCAAATCTGTGCGACATGCATAAATCTCGTTCAATTTCTCATACAAATTTTTCAATAGGGCCCCTTTGGAACGGGGCGGTGGGTTGCGCCACCAAGCGTTCGTTGTTATACTGCCTAATGTCCTACCAACGTTACAGAAAGAAAACAAGAAAAGGAAGAAAACAGCACTTGGATGCAGCCAGGGCTCGAAAGATTGACCTTCAGCCGCTGTTCGTTTTCACTTGAAAACGCATTGTGCAGGCAAAGTCCCAGTATGACGTTGGCTGAGCTAGGAGGTGAGATTTACGGAACCAGGCGTTTTCTTGGTTTAAACCTGGATTGGCAGAGTTGTCCCTCTAAAAATTCATCGATGATGAAATATACCCTAATGGAACATTTGAGCGCCTCTCTACGAATACGGATACGAAGAACTTTATTAAAGGGATCATGAGAAGCGCCGCCCCTTAGGGCGACAACGCGAGCCGCTCCCAGGGGAGCGGGGCAGTCAGTACCTAACCGAGCCGCCGCTTCGCAGGCCTACTGGACAGCCCAATGCTAACGACAGTACTCCGAGCTCTTAATGGCCGAGTTCAACTTCTGTTCAGTGATGACCTTATTCTCTCGTAACGAGGGACACCACCAGATCATGTGTTCTAAATTGCATGTCCCACTGCAGCTAGGATACTGTGCTCTAAAGACGTACGGGAATAAACAGTGCATCAAGGCCAGAATAGGATAAGAGCTAGTCGGAAGGATCATAAGGGTCATAGCTTGAGGTCTTGCGAGATTTTTATGTGGTGGAGGAAAGATTCTTCCCTCCAGACAGAAATCCTTTGTGAATTCGTTAAAGGTGAAAAGAGTGCCCTGAAACTCTTGGATTTTGATGATGATGATGAATATAGTGTTTTGTGGCGCAAGGGCCGTGAAACTGTTGGACATTGGACTGTGACAAGGCTCCTTCTCCCGCGCGGAGAGTTAGAACGCACGCCTCGGAGTGGGCAATGTCATTGAGATTGGTGAACAAGTCTAGATTTAGGCCCAAGTGTGCCGGAAAGCAAGTAATCGTATGTGGAGTGATTGCCTTGTTCCTGAGAATACTATGAGCCTCTTTCTCGATGGAGGCCCAGGCAAACGCCTTGGCTGCCTGCATAGGGTCTGTGTATATTTGTGTTCTGTTGTCGAAAAAGCCAAAGCAATAGCAACCTGCTGCGATTTAGAAGTGGTCCCAGCCACTGAGGCTGCTGAAAGAGCATGGCCTCTGTGATCAATTGCCCCTACGGCAAAGATAGATGAGCGGCCATATTGAGGCGGATACACGAAGTAGACCGATTGGGGTTCGTCCTCGCAATCGCCCTGGCCCTACGCCTTCCGTCACTTTGCTGTCGGTGTGCAATGCGAGAAACTGGCGCAACGTAAATGTTTTCTCTTTGCTCGTCACTAATACGATGCCTTCTCTCTTGAGCAAGTACTGGGTTAAGGCCCAGGATGGCTAGAATTCTTCTCCCCGCCGAAGAGCAGGATAGCCGAGGCAGTTGGGCCGATTTCTTCGCCTCGATTATCTTTTCCAATTATTTGTGCACTCCCTGTTGATACAGGCGTTCTGTACTAGCGGTCACGGGGATGCCGAGTACCCGATTAATGTTTTTGAACGAGGATCTTCAACTTCTTTTTCTCGGAAGTGTGCCAAAATGTGCATACCTGACACATAAATAATATGACTCATAAGGAAGGTGTGGAAAAGCCTGAGCAGATTGTCTTCTTTCAAGCCTGCCCTTCTGTTAGAGACGCTGTTGATGAGCCTAATTACATTTCCCGTTTTCCTGGTGATCCTAGCCAACGCGAGGTTGTTGGACCGATTTTATTCAATAACCATACCTAGTGCACAGATAGAGTCGACTCTGGGAATGAGGCTTCCATCACGTGTAACTAGACTGATTTCAACGTCCGAGAGCGGCTTCCAGCCCTTTGGCTTGGGACCCTTTCTTATTGGCCTCTAAATGAGTAGCTCGGATTTACTAGGTCAGCATCCCAGTCCCGTGTTTTCCAGATATGACCGGACCTAACCTAGCGCCGTCTGGAGGCCTGTTTTAAGCTACCCTTCGCTTCCTTTGGTGCACCAGACGGTTATATTATATGTATAAAGCGTGTGACTGACCCCACAAATGGCAGAGAGCATTTCCTAGAGACCCGGCCGTCATTGCTATGTTGAAGAGAAGTGGAGATACCACCGACCCTTGCGGCGTGCCCCAAGGTCAGAGCTCGAATGCCTCTGTTATGAGATAACCAGTCTTGACTGTCGCCTACCTCTCGTTGAGAAAGGAGTTGGTATAGCTATGAAAGGCAGCACTCAGATTGAGCTCTGATATGGCATTCAGAATGTGAACGTCAGACACATTCTCTAAAGCCTTCTCTAGATCTAAACCCAGGATAGCCTTGACATCTCTGGTTGCGTGGTCATTGACTTGGCATTTTAGGAACTTCATCGTATCCTGTGTGGACAAAGCCGGATGAAAGCCAATCATGTTGTATGGGAATAAATTGTTCTTCTCAATGTACTCCGATATAAAGTTGTGAATGACGCGCCCCGCCACCTTACCCACGCAGGACTTGAGAGATAAGGGCCGAAGGTTCCCAAAGCCTGGGTGCATTCCCGGCTTCGGAAAGAGAACTGATGCAGACTTCCAGGTTTCCGGCACCGATACCTGGCCCCAGATCCGATTAATCTCTTCAGTGAGGTGCTCAACGGAGTCAGCGTCCACGTTCTTTAAAGCTCCATTAGAGATTCCGTCTGAACCTCTGCAGATATTTTCATTTGGCGATATACTGGCTGGCAAGGAGAATCTGTCTCGTGCGGCACGTTGCAAACGGAGCGAAATGTGGCGCGACTGCCTAGCTAATCAAGAGATTGCGAAAGGCAGTGTGTGGGTGACGCGAAAACGCGATTCACAGCAGCCGCCGCAGACAAACCTGCACTCATGCAGCGCTTTGTTTCCATATATGGTATCAGTGAACGCGGTTGTCGCGTGCCTTATTCATGGTGTCAAAGGCGAACAGACGACGCGCGTTACACTGGCGCTATCTCTTAGAGATCGTCACCATACAACACGTTTTGCGCGGCATAACGCGTTTCTTCACGCTTTTGCCATACCGTCCTTGTTCGCTTAATGTCTCATGGTTCGGCTGCACCCTCCTCGTTCGCTCTCCTCCTCACGATTTTTTCACTCTCGCTGTCTTTCATCCCCCGGTGCTGTCTGCTTTATTTCATCCTTCGCTGTTCTCGACGAACGTCCAAGCTATACGTAGGAATGGGCGCCAAGAAGCCGCGCCCTAAAAAAAGAAAATATATTTTGAAGACGATTACCCCTTATGTGTGGGCCGTAAATTAAAACTGTAAACCTAATTAACGTAAACTACAAAAAGAAGTATATGCAATACGAATTGCATTCATGTTCATGGCTTTATTGCTTGCGTATCAATGAACTAATAACCACGGTAGAATATTTTAGAATTCTTAGCGACTGCGAGTCACCTACGGCGGAATCGTTTTGAGAGTAACATAATCCAGCTCGGACGCATTATTACAAACCCACACTAAAATGATGTCGTGCAGACATGTACATATTGAAATAATAGTGGACAAAGCACAGCAAGACGCTTTATTTTGCCTTCAACAAAGGCATCAGAAGAGCGACGTTTGCGTCCAGAAAATATAACGACATATGTATTTAATATTTCGCTTCTTTCGGAAGAAGCTCCCAGACAATATGAAGCTTGTCGTCCGTGATGTACCCTTCACGATCCAGATCATCTAAGTCAAATGAATATATTTGGAAATAAGCAGCTTGGTTACTTGATTCTTCGGGTCTTCTAAAGTAAGCAAGTTTACCATTAGTACTATCCACCATCTGACACTGTTTCCTTTGGGAAATATGTTTGACAGTCATCTGAAGTTTCTTACTGAAAGGCCACTGAAGAAACTCGTCGATAACACCCCTGTGCAGCTGAATAAGAGCATGCAGTAACACATGATCTCCCTCTTTTCTGAGGCACACTCCTGGCGACAAGTTATAGCCCGATATGTATATCTTTTCACTCGAGTAAAAATGAAAGCCTTTTGAATAGGCACTGTCTTTCATTGCCTTGAATTCCTTAACAAGAAACTCATATCGGGTGGAGTTGATCGTGTTGAAGGCCATTTCTTTTTCTTTATTCAATGTGCTCTCTCCTTCCATTTCAGTGTCCTTCACTTCACCATTGCCAGCAACACTTCCTCCGCACTTTCTGCAGATTGTCCTTGATTCATCGTCCAACACTTGCCGAAAGGTTTCCTTCAGTGCATCAACACTTTCGTTAGTTTTCGTGAGCTCAGCTCTATCCGCAGCCAGTATTGTTGTCAACTCCGCTTGCAACATGCTTCCCGTATTGTTTTCTTTGAAGTGGTTGACAGTTCGCCACGTGTCTACTAAACATTCCTTCAACTCTTTAACTGAATCGGCTATGGTTCTTGCAAGAACACGCGCCTCGTCGCTGTGTTCCATCAAGGTTTCCTCGACCTCTCTAACTGACGTCAAAGTAACTGTAGATTGTACAGCAACGCGATCCAATGTACTACTTACGCTTGACCTTTGTAGCAAAGCCTCTTTGACCGTGTTCATGCAATGTGAAATTTCATCTAGCGCATCATTTTGTGCAGTATGATCATTAATAAGTGCATCTAGCCTGTCTTTTATTTCAACTACTCGCACGTCTAAGCTTGCATTAAGAACCACCATCATTGCTTTTTGGTCATTGTCTGACTTCTCTAGAACCCAGGACGTCTGAGGCATTGCATAGTCTCGGCATTTGCTCTGTAAATGCCCGGCCACATTACTGCGGAGCACGAGCTTTGAACATTTAGGGCACAACATAGAGTGGTGGTCACAGTCATTGCAGAAATGCTTGGTAAGCTCTGACGCCGCTAAAATCATGTCGCAGCCACGTTCTTCATTCCAGCATTTTACCTGCAAGGGAAAAAAAGCGTTTGAGGAATTTTCCATATTAGCATCTTCATATTATTCTACATATTAGCATCTTCCACGTTACTTTATGCATTCGAACTTGGAATGCTTCAAGGTAAAAATAAGGTGTCACAGCTCGATGGGGCATCAATATCATCGTAGTGCTGCTATGAAGGGAAGGGAATGAACATACTCGTGAGGCGAAGTTGTTATATGGGCGTGGAATAATGCTCTTTTAAGATATTCACCATTCTACAAATAAATTGTTAGGAACAAAGAAGGTATAAATCGGGCAGCCACAACCCAAGTCGAGTACAGCATTACTTGCTGTTTAATAATAATAAACATTGCTGTTTGGCTTGAAGGATTCTTATGAACCTTTTCAATTTTCTGGAGTGAAACGGTGACAGCACTTGTAGCGTAGGCGCGAACTGGTGGTATGAGCATTTGGAATGAGAGTGATTGTTGAAGGCGAAATGTCTTAATACGTTGGTGTAACTTGGTTTGCGCCGCTTGAGTGCCGTTACTTTAAATTTAGGCGATCCGTTTTTTTCCAATGGGGCATTGCCGTCCTCGGGCGTTTGAGTCGCGTAACGACGATGAGTGGCTTGGTTGGCATAGGTATGAGTTCCTCGAACTCGACTAGGGCGAGATGCTTCTTGAGCCGAGGCATTCTTGTGGAAAACGTTCCTGTACAGCGATATCTAGACTACGAGGCTCCCTGGGCATACAGAATAAATCATATTTTTGAGAAGTAAACTAACATATTCGGACTGATACGAGGACACACAGAGACACTAGTGCCACAGAAGAAGCGCTGACTACCCAGTGAATATTCATTTGAAGAAAGCCAGCCCTTACATATCGATACCAGAATAGGCGTGGGTACACAGACATCGACGTGACAGTCATTTTCCATGCGAAAAGGCAATTTCTTCTTCTGATAACGGTGGTAACGGCACCATTCGCAGCTATATCCAATGTGTCTAAAACAAAGAAATGCCTGTTTCATTTCTCTCTCCTTCCTAGTTTCTTTCCCTAGAAACTTCGCCATCTAAAAGATGCGACTGCACGTGAACTAATTGCAATGGCCTGCCAATTGTCAACCATGCCCATATATCACGTTATCGCAGTACTGATTGCTCGATCATTGAAACGTCCCGCTTTTCCTACATATGTCTTGCCACAGCTTCAGCAAAACGAGAACAAGGTAAAACCTGGAGGTAACGTTTCGACAAGTGCGCTTGTCAGTTTCAAGGCGACATGTGCTCCCCATTTTTTCCCCTTGATCGCCACAGCTTAGTTGTATCTGGGAAGCCCAGTTGGGCATGCTGACTAAACCAAATTTTACGATTAGGGGTGCATTGGGCCTTATTACGCCCTTTCACTCGACTGCGCACAGTACTAAGTGGCAAGAGCTACTGCAAAGTAAATTCCCATGTCACATTTCATATCGACCACTAATAATGACGAGGACAGGGAATAGAGCACAAAATAGCGGTGCGGGCGTTAAGCTTCAATTGATTTATTCACGGCAACACGTGGCAATACATAGACAAATATCAGATGCGGAGAACGCAGCAACCACACCAGTAATCAGCCTAGCGAGGCAAGGACTTATCAGAAAAATCTATCTCCGATTGAACCAGCCTTATGGAAGTATCACTAACACAGTCGTGGCCTTTCTTATATGATATGCCTCCATCATTTCGCGTGTAGTGTGGCCCTAGCTTCTCCCCAGAATGTTTATCTCCTTGAAACGTGGTTTAGAAGGGCAGGCATTGCACTGCGCAAGAAAATGCGCCAATTCGTCTTTCGGTCGTGTTTCCTGGCTGGATCATTCAGTCTGGCTTATGTAACACTTGCCATACGGCAGCAGGATTTCATACACAACTACAACGTTGCCCCTTGGTCGCGGGATCGAATCCTGGCCACGGCGGCCGCATTTCGATGGGGGCGAAATGCGAAAACACCCGTGTGCTTAGATTTAGGTGCACGTTAAAGAACCCCAGGTGGTCAAAATTTCCGGAGTCCTCCACTACGGCGTGCCTCATAATCAGAAAGTGGTTTTGGCACGTAAAACCCCAAATATTATTAACGTTGCCCCTTATGTCGGTTGGCTACTTTCAAGTTGTGCGATAACTTGTGCACAATCGGTACTACGTGCGCTGGTCCCCCCCCTTTTTTTCTTTGTGTACTGGTTCCACCCGCATACAGTTTTACTATTAGAAATGGTTTCAGATATTGATCTGATATCACAACGGGGCAAACCTGCTTCCGTTGCTGCACTGATAGATAAAACGTTGCTCGATCTCGTGCTTGTATGGCCACTTCAGCGGTGCCCTAATACTGGTAGGCACAATAATGGTAGACTTAGGGAACAACAATGTCAAAAATGTATGCGATTGGCGTCTCGCTATTCATTGTAAATCCTGTCGGTGTGAGCCGCTGTTCACCGCATGCACCGTTGTACGTTTCATGCACAACAATCTAACAAGAGAAATCATCGAAGTTGAAAGTAGTATGAGCTCCTCGGTGCGTAAGCACTTTTTCGATAAAGAACTTGTTTTCGAAGAAGATAAGTATATGCGCATTGTGGTGGTTCTGGGCGAGTGTCAAACTGTGTTGAAGAAATTTAAATCATGGTTGCTAAATGCCCTCTGTGTCGCGGTGTCTTTTTTTTACGGTCGTTCCGTCTGCGCTATACAATCCGAAGATCATGAACCAAACAGCCCAAATTTCCGCTACCTTAATTCACATCGCCGCTATGACCCTCTTAAGTGGTGCAAAGTGTGCGCTGTTAAAAAAATACCGACTAGACCAGCCCATCAAACCAGGCAAGCGTACAGGTTCAATTGAATTTTAATGCGGTCACAAGCCTAAATATTGAAATTTTATAACATATTGGCAATGAAGCAATAAACAACATATGCGTTTACGGGGTTTCAATCGGTTTCTTCCCTGCCTTCTTCATTGGGAGTGTGTGGGGCATGGAACTTGCGCCTCTGGATAAAATACAATTTAGTTGAAAGTCTGCGCATGTCCGTGTCAATGTAATCTCGTCCTTGTCTTTCTTTGGCGCGGCATCTTTTCTTAAACATTACGGACCAATTTGCCCAATAACATGAGTTACTAATACCCGTTGCGACTATGACGCACGCCGTTGTGTTGGGCTCCGGATTAATTTAGAACAGCTGGGATTCTGTGACCAACACCCAGTGCGTGGTACACGAGAGCTTTTACAGTTCAGCGCCATCGAAACGCTGCCGCGATACGACGGCGCGACCTCGTGTTATGCAGCGCAACGCCAAAGCCACTGAGCAACCACGGCGGGTGATCGGAGGTGGTGCGACGCCGGCGACGCCAGAGCGAAGCCATTGCGGCTACGGCACCGCCGCTGATTTGCCACGTCTCTGTGCGGCTGCCGCAAGCCACAGAAATGAGTCGTAGGCCGCTCCACTGTGCGGCACAGAGAATTCCTCCATCGCCAGTGAGGACGGCCGGTGGCCCGCAAGCAGCGCGCGGCGAGTTGCCGTACCACTTAACGCGGACGCGCATTAAAAACATCCCCTTTCGGAGGGTAGCCTACACGCGTACATGGCCGCTATTTTGTAGCGATGCCTTATGCCTTATTCTATGCTATTCTTATCATCCATCACACACGGCCGTCCGATCCCGTTGTTAATGTGGGCAGACCGTCGCTCTGACCACTGGCCAAGCGCGAAAAGCCTGAAAAAGCATACAATCGGAAAAGGCATCGCTACAAAATACCGGCCACGCATGTCATCGCTGGCTGCGAGATCAAAGCCTGCGCTGAAGACAAAGTATAGGATGGAAGAGTTATTACACGTGAGGCTGAGTTGCAAAGTATTGCGAGTCGAGCGCAAATCCTGTTGCGCCGGTAGCCACGCGTTCCGAGTATAGCCCTTGAATTGCTTAACACTGCACTCGCACATGGTTAATCAGGGAATACCAGTAAATGTAATGGTGCAATTTAGTACATCACTATCTATTCTGATGTTTAACTCATGCAACCTAGCGTTGCATGCCACGAAAGACCAGCTGCAAAAAGAAAAGTTGAACACGACAGTCGAGAAAAAAAAAAAGCAAATGCGTGATGCCTGCGTTAAAATACAATTACAAAATGAAAGAACAGCCCCCCCAACCCATGCCTAAATAACGGATGTGAGTAAGCAAATCCAAATAGAAAGGTAAGAATTAACTCAATAGTGCTTCTGCATAACTTGCTACGCTGAACATATCTGATTGTTCACGAGTACCCATATCGTTCAGTCAGCAGCAAGCGAAACCTAGGATTATGGCGAGTGCAAAAAAATATCAGGCACAGACAGAATATAGCGTCGAACTAGTTGCTTGTCCTCACAGTTTCGCGTCGAAATAGCAGACTTCTATGAAAGGAAAACACGGGAAGAGCGGGGATGGAAATCAAAGACGATGAGCAAAGCGAGAACAAGGTAAAAGCGGTAGGCAACGTTTCAACAAGTGGGTTTGTCATTTTCAAGGCCCTGCTTTGAAAAAGGCCAGTCCACTCGTCGAAACTCTGGCTTCTGCTTTTACCTTGTTCTCGTTTTACTCATCGTCATTTGTATGTAATACTTTCTTATTGTCTTTAATCTTGTTTACTCGTGATTCCTCCGGTCTGACAGGAAAAGACACTTATTTCTGAAGATATGCAATAAACTTAGCTTAATTGATGTCGATAGCCTTCGCGCACGCGTTCGTTTTTCTCGCGTAATCCTACCTTCCGCCTGAGCAGGTTCTCCAAAGGAAAGTCTCTCCACTCTGCCTCTTCTGGAAGAAACTGGTCAGCGTCGAGTGGACAGGCGTATCCATCGGTGACTTGGCACTGCTCGTAGCAGCTTCTGCACAGCACGTCTCGACAGGGCAGGAAAACGGTCTCCCTGGGCAGCACACCACACGCGCTGCATATTCTGTGCGCAGGAATACGCTCGGCGAAATGCACAGGTCTCCAGTCCAGTTCCTCGGTAAAACCGCACAGCGTGTAACGCTGGTCTTGAGAATCCATGGCAAACAGCGCATACGTCGACTGGCAAACGTTGTGCCGACGGTTCTGCGGAAACTTCCAAACGTTGCCAGTGCTCTGTGGTCTCAGCTGTTGCAAAGGCTACTATCACTCTGATAATGCCACGCCCAGTTCCCGATTGTCCACGGCGCTGCTTGCGATTAGCGTGGAACAGTTTCGACATTATCTACTTGCTTTGGCGCGGCAGCGTTGTTACCGACAATTTTATCGGCTTTTTACGGCCAAGTTGTTTATGCGGACCCTGTTCCGTTGTTGTCGGACTTCGCTAAGAAATGGGCCACGTGACAAAGCGGGACAGGAAAAGAAGAGCTGAACAGGAGGAAAGGGGTTGGCGTGATTCCTTTCGCCCTGTGAGAAAGCTATCTGATACGCGAAGCTTATACTTTTGTCACAAAGTGCATTTTCGGCGATCGAGTGAGATCGACATCGAATTTATCGACGATTGATGCCACACTGCTCGGAAAAAAACAACGTTATGCTGGCGGTTTGCGGCCGACGAATAGTGCCCAGCGATTGAAACGCGATATAGGAGAGCGTGGCTGCCAGCGCTTCTTGCCCCAGAAATAAATTCCGGCAGCCACGTCAATCATCAAACCAATCCAACCAATCGTCAAAACGATTGCAGTGGCCGTACCTGCAGTGGTGAGTCTTGCGCCTAATATACGGAGATTTGAATTAATGGTTCCTCACATTCCATCCGAGCTACAACTATGGGAAAACCACGAGTAGTGCGTGCTCCTGAGGAAGAAGCAGCCTACCGCGAGCGTCAGCGAGAGTTGGCTCGTGAGCGGGCTCGTCGTTGTCGGGCCGACCCAGAGCTGCGCGCCAGAGATGCCGAGTTTAAACGGCAGTGCTCCTAAGGTATGCTCACCACGCGAAGCACTTTAAAGCGAAAATGTCGGGAAAGAATGGTGAAAAAAAAAAGATTTACAAGATAGAGTGCCTGCGAAGTTTTACTTGGACAGTGTAACACTCGGTGTAACCAGCGCAGCAACGCTGTTGGATCATCTTCACGGACTGGAAGGGGCAGTGATTTTTTTCGCCTAGCCGATTTGTGAATGTCTTGAACATTGAAACTAGAGAGCTCTAGCTCAGTGGGTTTACGGGCCAGCGGCCCCAGCGGGCGAACGGAATTGGTAGCGGAGTGCCGCACGAATCAAACAGCTCTGGCTCGGCGATTCCTCGCTTGGTCGATTGGAGTAGAACCACTGCTTATGTTCCCCTTGAGGAGCAGACTTGCGCGTCTGACTGAACGCGCCGCTCGCGCCCCTATTCGCCAAATCTCGTGACATGGGGAAAAAAGCATCATTTTCAGGCATAGCCAACTTCATGGCTACGCCTGTGCTCGCGCCCCCCGCGCCACTGCCTTCGCGAGCCCCTGTCTGTGCCGCTGCAGTCTCTGCTATGCTCTTGTTGTATGTGTCGTGGTGGAGTGTTATTTAGTGCAATTTTGATTGTCATTAGTCTACGGTGCTGCTCAGCTTGACACGACGCGTCTCAGGATTTTGTAATTGAGCATCTTGTCTAACTGTATGGCCAGTGTTACTACTAAAAGTGAAGAACAAGGCAGCGCCATGTCTGCGACAAATGAGTCTTAGTATTCGACAATCTTGCCAACAAGCAGCTTTATCTCTCACCCGCCGTGTCATGCATTTTCGATGCACAAAATAAACTCTCTCTTGTCAAACATGTGCCAAGAAAAAGAAGTAACAATCGAAGCAAAACGATTGTCGCGCGTCGAAATCGGTACTGCAGGTGAAGCGCATGGGCTCTTCAATATGACTCGCTATTTTTTCCAGCGTAACGGTACCTTCCGTAATGCACAAACCTATTCACGTCAGCCACGATATCTGATCATATAGAGTGAGTTTAAATCTCACCAGCGATAATTTTTCGTTGTGAATAGGCGATCGTATTCAATACATGTATGGCTCCTCTCGCGCTATTTCGCAGCTGGTCAGCCGCTGAAAAGAAAGTGTACCGCGAAAAGATACAAAGGAGCGTGTGTGAATACATTTATAAAGACTCCCCTTACAGTTGTAGCAGGGCAGCATAATACAGTCTATAGAGTCCGTAGTGGTCCATCAAACTGCGAAGCAAAACGTTTAACGCCGTATCTAGCTGAGCGTTGCTTAGGTAGATAGGGCTTCAAATTTTATACTCCGCACCGGAAGATCAAGTTAAGGCAATCGAACACGGTGGAAAATCCCCCAGCGCCCAAGGGCTCGAGGCCTTCATCTAAATAGAGAGACACAGGTCTCATAAATGTGCGGTACTAAAATAAAGCTTATTCGTGCTCCTCCCCCGTATCTAGCGTCTACTATGCCAGACCTACCACGATCGGCGCAAAATTTTACTTAGCTTGCGGTATTTATGATGCACGAAGCAGAGATATATTTCAGCAATTTGTTTATCCGCAATCATTGTTTGCTCAAGTGACCTATTTTATATTGAAAACACTGTGTCAAAAACAACGTGAGACGAGCAATTTTTTACACCTTAGAATAACTAGTATAGTGTCTGTTCGAGTTTTCGTATATCATAAAACAAAAAAAAATATTTCTGCGGATAGTGCCTCGCCACGAACAACTTATAACATAAAATTTATCTAAATTTGTTTTTTCTTCAAGCTTCCCTTCTTTCTTAGGTGTGAAAGACTTCATGCCGCTGAAGACACGGAATAAACGAGCAAGCACACGCGGTCGCTGAGCCACGCCATTTCATGCATTGAAGAGGAGTAGATTTTCGGTTTAACATGGATGCGTCGGCGAGCAATATCGCGGACTCACGCACAACCCTGCTCCCGTAAGGTTCTCGTTCACGGTCATGCGCATCGTCGCCAAATGGCCTCATTACGGAAACCCCTCGCAGTACACAGGGGTTCTCATCAGTGATAAAATACTTGCGAGTCTTTTTTAGCCTGCAGTCGAGCCAGCAGCGCGTTGGAATACGACGCAGACGACATGCCGGTGTTCGCGCGCGTGGTCGCCATGTCTTTTCCGCGAGAACGCTGGTCCGCTGCGCGCGCTCCACTAGGGTGACCAAGCCAGCGAGCGAGCGACCCGCTCCTCCGTAAACACGCTGGCCGCGCCAGCGTACAGCACATGCGCAGTGGCGTCTCCGCTGGCCGTCTGGCCCTTAGACTCACTGAGCCATAACGCTCTGCTAAACGCTGTGGAAAAGCAATTTCCTGAAACGTCAAGGGACAGGCTCCGATGGAAGCTCGACTAACTGCGAAATTAAGAAGCCGTTCGACGAATAAAAAAATATATTGGAAAGGCCATCTGAATATTTTTAAATCAGGGCTTGCTTTCCAAACCCTTTGGCATTTTCGTGACCGCGGCTGCTGGGTGCTAGTGCTGAGTTGCGAATATCTCACACAATGAAATCTGAAATATTTGCCCGATGGTGGGATCAAACCTCGGTCCTCAAGCAAAGCAGTCCAATGTCCTAATCAAAAGGCGACAATATTTTTATTAGAAAGTAAAACCACTAGGCCATGATCGCGCGTATACGCCTATCGCACCGACGCAAACCAGCTCTTTATGACGATGACCGCGTGTGTCCCATTGCGTAGCACGGGTGCGTGGGATCACACGCGGTTGCGCCAGCTTCCTAGACGCCAAAGAGGCAGAAACCAACTCGGCCAGTTCATATCATTTGATTAACCGCTTCACCCTAGCTCTAATTCACACAGATTGCAAGGTGGACATTTGATCAGTACTTTTGTTATTGGAAATATGGTCGGATAAATTAATAATTCTCACGAAGCTAACGTTTAGGTAAAAAAAAAAGTGCAAGTTTTTCTTGCTTCTTTTATGCAAAAGCCCATCTGAAACGCCTCACTCCACCGAAGTAGCCCACTGTCTACGGTATTGGACTGCTGAGCTCGAGATCACTTCAATGAGCCCGCCCACAGCTTGCGCGTATTGAATGTGGAGGGGGGATGCATAATCGGTTGTGAACGGTGTATTTTGTACACCTTAAAGAGACCTATGTGGTCAAAATTCTCCCACAGTCCACCACTACTGAGTGCCTCATAAGGAGATCATGATTGTAGAGCGTACAAGCCCAGAATAGTTTTTATAGCGATGGGGGTCATTCTACGTCAAATTTCCGAGACGAATCCGTCGACCATCTCAGAAATTTCTTTGAAAAATCATCTCTATTGGCTGGTACAAGAAAGGTGATTTCACAATATCTTTCAGACAAAAACATTTTTATTGCAAAAGTATTATATACACGATTACTCGAAAAGTCAGCGTTGTCCGTGGCGGCGTGACCGATAGTCGGTACCGAAAAATTGGAGGACGCTTAAGCTTCGCCTTCAAGAGTGGAACGCGACAGCGTTCCCATCGACCCGCCAAGGGGTGTAAGACAATGCGCTACGGCGCAGGGATCACTTACGAGGCGCCCCGCATCGGACTTTGCGCCCACCTATCACACGGGGAGTGTCGAGCAACGCAGCGTTCGGCGCGGCAACGAAACGTGCGCCTGAGCAAACGGAACGAACCAAAGAACTCGGTGTCTCTGAGGGGGAAACGATCTACGCCAGCCAAATGTCGTGATCAGCACGGGCAGAGAGATAGATAGATAGTAATCTAAAGAAAGGAACGGAGCTTGATTCTGCAACCCGCGTGGGAGCACGGCGAAGCGTCGTCAGGGGAGAGGGAGTCGGGGCCGCGACGCGCCTGGCACCGGTCCGCGCACAGCCCCAATGCGCGCATGGCGCGCCACCTGTCGGGGTAGCGCCGTACATTGAGAGGAGGGGGTTTTCTGTGTTTGCCGCAAGATGGCTCTGCGTGTGCGGTAAGCGCAGAAGAAATGTAGCGGAAACGTACTTCACTACTCGTGTAAATGCGACTTCTGTAAGTTACATGCTCATAATTACCGATATACACCGCAGTATAACTTTCTACGGCACGTTTTTAAGGCAATACCGCGTTCACTAGAAGCGCGTTTGTACCGCTTTCAAGCATCGAACTCGTGGCTCAGTGGTAGCGTCTCTGTCTCACACTCCGGAGACCCTGGCTCGATTCCCACCCAGCCCATCTGGGAAGTTGCTTTTTATTTATGAAGTGCCTGCCCTGATTTATCGCTCACGGCCAATGCCGCGGACACCGACGCCGAAGACACCGGCTTTTCTGCGACACGAGCTCCTTAACGCTATCGCGTTAAAATGGCCGACGGCGCCACGAGTGAAAATACGGAGCGAAGTCAAATTTGTCACTAAGGTTTCTGTAAACAAAGTCTAATAAGCTAATTGGAAAGAAAATTTGACGCACTGGGGTCTGGGTTGGAATCGAACCAGGGCCTCCAGGATGCCAGACGAACACGCTTCCCGGATGTTACATTGGCCCTACAGTAGGGATTAATTAACGTTGTGCCAATGCCTCCTTTACTAGATGCCTGCCGCGTTGTCCGGTAAACTCGGTTCCGGGCCCTCTCCCTTTTCTCGTCTCCGCGAAAATGCAACGAGCGCATCTCATGGCGAATCCCTGCAACTTAGATCACGTGCTGAAGCCTCTGAGATTACCATGACATCTATCACCGTCTCGGAGGCCCGCGAGAACGCTTGTTAACCGACGGCCGCGCATACGGGCGCTACGAACGCGCCGGCGGAAGCATTCGGCCGCCGCTGCCGCCACCACCGGAAGTTGAAAAGGCCCCGAGCGCCGCCTCGCGGAATTTATGCTCAACAAAGGGAACCGCCGCTACAATTGGAAAGCGGGCGGCGCGGCGGGTATCTAGTAATGGCCGATTTACTCTCGAGTCGCCCATCGCCGCAAGCCGCACCGCACGCGTGCGGTCGCGCAAAAGACTGCACGTATCAAACACTTGCGCACAAATTTCGGTTTACAATGTGTAAGGTATACACTGTGTACACAATGTAAACGGTAATTTGTGCACAAGTGCTGGATACGTGCAATTTTTCGCGCAACCGCAAGCGTGCGGTGCGGATTGCGGTGATGGGCGGCTCGAGCGTAAATCGGCCTTAAAGGAGGCATTGGTTGTGCGTAGTGCGTGCGGCATTGCAGACGTCACGTCACTGCCTCCATCACTGCCTCCCACGTGTAACTTGCTCTTCTGATTTCATCGGTGCTGTCTCTACTGCGATGCACTCTCGACGCCAAATAATGAGTGTATAAAATGCGTTGTGCCTAGTGCCTGCGTCATTGTACACGTCACGTCGCGGACTCTCGTGCGTCACTTAGTCTTCGGATTTTGTCTTAGTGGTGTATCCTTGGACGCACGCCGAAGCGCCTACTTCAGCGGCCTTTGTGAAACGTGGTCGCCCACGGAAGCACTCCGCAGAAAACGATGCAAAGGAACACAAGAAGGAATGCCGTTTAGGTTTACAACATTCACTAGGACATACGTATGAATACTACAATGCTTTAGCACTCCCACATTTAAGCAGGGTTAAGTGCCGCTGCCGAACTTTCTTGCCTCGTGGCATGCTTTAAAAGCTATCTCAAGTAGCCAAAATGCTTATGTGAAAAAAAATTGTGTAGAAATAGTTTTCCTGCGTAACGTTCACCAGCGACGTCTACTGAACGTAAAATGATTGGTATTCAATACGTAAAGTTACTTATTGGAGACTTCGGTCGGAAAATATTTCCTCAGATCTCCCGAATAATGACAAACATGCATCACATTACCCGCAGCGGTTGCTTAGTGGCTATGGTGTTGGGCTGCTAAGCCCCACAAAAGTGCATGGAACCGTAACCATAAAACGTTTTACTGTAAAAAAAAAAAGAATATTACTTTGCCATGCACCTTGTGTCGCTAACCTGCTGGCGGTGATTACAATGTTGTTAGAATTTCATTCTAAAGTTGTGTCCAAGTGGGCAGCGAAACATAATCAAAGACGTGAAATGAGATTCGGAGGGAATCTGAAAGATGGAGCAAGCTTGAGGCACAGGAATACTGTTCCTTCACCGAAAACTAGTACAAAGCACGCAAACCAATACTGGCTTCTTCGAAAGCTTTTCAGCTTCTTGTCTTGCCATCAATCCTCGTATCAACACCTTTCTGGAACAGTGGGTGTCTGAAGAATATGAGCAAATAAAAAAGTTCAATTGGGAACATCTTGCCTGCACCCTACTTTGCAAGTGTATTTATCTAGCTATGCTAATATCGACAAAGTTTTCAAATAATTGCAAAATTATGAGCATAAATCTTGGCTATTCCGTGCTCTTTTCTTGTGACATTTCCTCGTATACTGTGGTCTACACTTTCTGTAGCTACGGGATAACAGCTTTAGTTGCTTCTCATAATTGCGAATGGTGAGCGGTTTAGTGCTCGCTCTGCAGTCTCGTGCGTATTCCTCCCTTCTGCAATTCCTTTTTTACAGAAACCTTGCACATGGCTCCACCATGTCCGTCATCGCTAAGTCATACCGCATTTCTGACTCCACGGTCACCGTAGTAATTGGGCAAACATGCCAGGTCTGACGCCAGGTCCTGGAGCCATGTTTCTAGCCATGCTAACAACATCCCAGTGAAAGGAGATAGCCATGTATTTTGTGGCACTGTGGCAATTGCCTAATTGCACTGGCGCAAATGATGGGAAGCGTGTGTACATAGAAGCTGCAGCCCGCTCTGGTTCCATTTTTCATAATTACAAAGGACGTTTTAGCATAATCCCCCTCGCTGTGCGTGATGCCAGGTATAGTTTTACGATGGTGGAGATCGGCGATTCTAGATCACGTGGTGATGCAGGCCTGTTTGGTGAATGCTAACTAGGAATAAAGCTGAAAGCCGGACAGCTCAATATTCCTCCAGATATCAAGGTGCCAGGTTCTTCAGTCAACTTTCCCCATCTGTTGGCTGGTGATGAGGCGCTTCCTTTAATGGAAAACCTCATGCTGCCGTACGCTGAGTTGCGCTAGGCGCACCATAGAAAATACCTTTGCCTTTCTTGATAACAGATGGAGAATTCTCCGTCAAGATATCGGAGCTGCTGTAGAAACTGTAGAGCACATTCTGTGGGCTACAGTACTTCTACACAACTATCTCAGGACTCTTGATTCGGAAGGCTCCGATAGCTTGAAGTACTGTTCCGACACTGATGCCGATACAATTGATCCAAACGGTCAGTTAATTCCACGGAGGTGGAGATTATACGTTCTGCGTACTGGAGATCTGCCCGAAAACATCCAATTTTCAGGAAGTCACAATCACACTGCCCAAGTGAAAGCAGTGCGAGAAGCCTTCAAAGCGCGCTTTCGGTCTTCTTAGAGGCGTGTGCCATGGAAAGAGAAGGCGTTTCATTTATTCATGTGAGAGTATGAAGCCTTCCCACCGTGCTTCCAATTTTTAATACTCAAGTGGCCCTTATAGCATTCGAGCTGTTTCTTGCATTAGTTAAACATTCGAAATTTACTTGTCCGTAAATAACACTGCAAGAGCGACGGAGGGGAAGCCTTCCAGCACTTTCTGATGGCCTTGGCACACGCACGCATTGCCTGGTACACTTCACTGATTGTCATGTTGCTTGCGAAAGCCCATATGTGACGTGATGCAAAACAAGAATCGATGCCGTACACTACTCTTTGGATTTTGGTACTTTGCGTAGCATATTGTGCTTGTGTTGTGTGGCCTCTCGCGAGGCCACTGCTTGCATCAGCATGCAACGTGAAGCTGTCAAGCCACACCCCTGCTGTGTACACATGGCATTTCATGTTTCGGAAATTAACAGCGCTAAACAGACAGGGATGACGTAAAAGCAGAACACGACAATGGCACTGACTCACAACTGAAGTTTATTTTGATGTAAGTCACATTTATATACACAGGCCAACATGTCAACCACTAAGCGACTGTACATGCGTGTTAGAAGTAATCCTGGTGACTTTTCAAAACACACGTGGAAAACATGAGTGCGAATAAACAAGTGCGTCATAAGAAAAAAGACAAATCCCATGGACGACTTCCCTATCAAACTTAACAATCTACCATGAAACACTTTCTTCCAAATATCTCAGTGTTTTTTTTACTAAGAGTTACAGACGGCTTACTAACGCACCTTTGTTCTTCCCTGTCAAAGGAAAAGCTTCCATAATCTCCTTTCTGGTTCGATCTTTATGCCTGAACAAGCTGTGAAGAAGAAGACGCGCCTCGCGGCACAGACACATCGCCAACGCGCGGCTCGGCCTTGCTCGCGCTGTTGATTACTGTCGCCTTTTTTGGACAGTGCTTCGGGCTGTCTCGCCGTTCCCGGTCGCCGCGCTTTTGCCTTAGGAGCCGCCAATAAACCTCTTCTCAATTGGTGGAGGTGCTGGGACTCAAACCCCGTCGCTTGTAACCCTGGAGCTGCGATCAAGAACGCTATCGCCCGCCATGACCGACAGCTCATCCCAAACGGCGCCGACGCCACAGTCCGTCACTTGCACCGGCGTTGCACGACAACGCGACCCCAAGATCTTCAGCGGTGCAGACGACGACGACGTAGAAGACTGGTTGGCGTCATATGAACGGGTGAGCGCGCACAACAAGTGGGATGATCCAGCGAAGTTAACCCACGTCATCTTTTATCTGGCTGGTGTTGCCCAACTCTGGTTTCACAACCACGAAAGTGACTTACCCACATGGTCAATCTTCAAGACAACCTTTACAGAAGTGTTCGGCCGACCCGCTGTTCGCAAACTGCGCGCTGAACAACGCTTGCGCGCCCGAGCACAGCAGACGGCAGAAACATTCACGAGCTACATTGAAGACGTCGTGGACCTGTGTAAACGAGTCAACGCGGCAATGCCCGAAGCTGAGCGAATTCACCATATACTGAAGGGCATCGATGACGGCGCTTTCCAGATGCTTCTAGCCAGGAATCCGCGCACTGTGTCCGAAGTCGTCAGCCTATGCCAAAGTTATGATGAGTTACGGAAGCAACGCGCTTCGACTCGGCGTGCTCTGGGCAGCGACGACTTGGTGGCAAGCCTTGACAGCATGTACGACTCATGCTCATTACTTCAACGGGTCAAGGACTTCGTGCGTGAGGAAGTTGCCCGCCAACTTTCTTTAGTCCCCTTCACTCAGGAGCCCACCTCCCGTCTTCCAAACACGCTCCGCACTCTCATCTCCGAAGAGGTCGCTCAAGTTGTCCCTTCCGCACACCATCAGCCACCTGCAGCCACGAATCTCAACTCTGCTCTGGCAGTGCAGCCTGTCGCGACTCCTCCCACCTATGCGCAGCCAGTCCTGCCTGCACGGGCTGCGCCTCTTACGTACGCGCAGGCAGTACGCAGGCCTCCGCCTGCGTCTTTCGCGACCCATTCCCAACCGGCGCCACCGGAAGCCCATGCTTCATCTTGGACCGCACCGAGAGCTAATCCTTGGAGGACGCCTGATAATCGTCCCATCTGCTATTCTTGCTGCACTCCTGGACACGTCGCCCGATATTGCCGACGTCGGCCTCAAGCGTTCGGCGACGCCTCTCGGCCCTTCCAGTACGGCAGCCAGCCCTTTCGCCAATACGCCACTCCTTCCCACCAACCGTATGCTCGTGCTGACCTTCCAGAATTTCCTTCGCGTCGCTCGCCATCCCCTCGCCGACGCTCGCTCTCCCCAATGCGTCGGCGACCCGCACCACCTGACCAGGAAAACTGAACGTCGCAGTTCAAGAGGCAAGAACTGCGCCCCATTCGAACTGCCTAAGTCCTCGCGCCTGTCCTGCTAACGTGGTCGAAATTAGTGTAGAAGGTGTTCCTGCATTCGCTCTTGTGGATACCGGCGCAGCCGTTTCTGTGATAGCCGCCAAACTGTGCCGTTCGCTGCGCAAGGTGACCACGCCGCTTTCTGGACTGTCGCTTCGTACGGCAAGCGCTCAGCACGTCACTCCGCACGCAGCCTGTACTGTACGTGTGCTTATTCACGGCATTGCTTACATAGTCGAGTGCATTGTTCTTCCCACCTGCTCGCATGACGTCATCCTCGGATGGGACTTCTTATCCCGTCATAAAGCCGTGATCGACTGCGCACGCGCCGAAGTTGAATTTTCCCCTTGTGACGCACCCTTGCACGAAGATTGTGACCGCCCTTCTAAACTTACCGTGCGCGAGGACACAGATATTCCACCTGGCTCCTTCGCTCTCGTACCCGTCTCTTGCGATGCCATCACTGATGCAACGGTCCTCTTCACACCATCCGACGTCTTCATGAGCCGTAAATCTCTGCGACTACCCTTCGCAACACTTGACATGGCTGGCGGCTGTAGCAATATATACTTTTGCAATCCCCTCTGTGCGCCTATTACATTGCTCGTTGGTGAATACCTTGGCATCGTGGAACTCCTCGACTCTTCGTCTTTGGTTGACGTCCCCGGAGACTCTTTTGATGTCGACTCCGGCCAGTCGTCTTCGATTTCCGCGCTTGAAGAGACGTCCAAGGATGCTTTCTCGAGTGCCATCGCCGATACCCTCACACCTGCCGAACGCGCCGACCTTCTTGATCTCCTGCACCACTTTAGAAGTTCATTCGACGTTTCACAACCTCACTTGGGCCGCACGTCGGAAGTGCAGCACTACATTGACACCGGTTCACATCAGCCGTTGCGTCAACGACCCTACCGCGTCTCGGCCGAAGAGCGTCGTGTCATTACCACCCACGTGGAAGATATGCTGCGCCGTGACGTTATTCAACCTTCGCACAGTCCCTGGGCATCGCCTGTCGTTCTAGTTCGCAAGAAGGACCGGTCTATTCGCTTTTGCGTCGACTACCGTCGGCTAAATAAGGTAACGCGCAAAGACGTCTATCCTTTGCCGCGCATCGACGACGCCCTCGACAGTCTTCAGGGAGCAGAATTCTTCTCGTCCCTTGACTTGCGTTCGGGGTACTGGCAGGTACCGATGGCTGCAGCCGATCGCCAGAAAACCGCATTCATTACGCCCGACGGCTTATATGAATTTAACGTAATGCCGTTCGGGCTTTGTAACGCCCCTGCCACCTTTGAACGACTCATGGACAACACGCTGCGTGGCCTCAAGTGGTCCATATGTCTGTGTTACCTCGACGATGTCGTGGTTTTCTCGCCTGATTTTCCGACTCACCTGCTCCGCCTCAGACTTGTTTTGACCTGTCTAACGAACGCTGGCCTCCAACTCAACCTCAAGAAGTGCCGCTTCGCCGCGCGAGAGCTCACCATTTTAGGCCACGTTGTGTCCAAGCACGGCGTTCTACCCGATCCTGCAAAACTTCGAGCTGTCGCTGAGTTTCCGAAGCCTCAGACCATCAAAGAACTTCGGAGCTTTGTGGGCCTATGCTCATATTTCCGGCGCTTTGTTCGGAATTTCGCATCGATCATGGCGCCATTGACTCAGCTTCTGCGCGGTGACACCACCCTCTCCTCCTGGTCCCCTGCATGTGACTCCGCATTCGCTACGCTGCGTCGTCTTCTCACCTCCCCACCTATTCTTCGCCATTTCGACCCGTCGGCTGCAACTGAGGTACACACAGATGCCAGCGGGGTCGGTCTCGGCGCCGTCCTCGCCCAACGAAAGCCAGGCTACCCCGAATACGTAGTCGCCTATGCGAGTCGCACGCTGACGAAGCCTGAGGCCAATTACAGCGTGACCGAAAAAGAGTGCTTGGCCTTAGTATGGGCACTTGGCAAGTTCCGAGCATACCTGTACGGGCGCCCATTCGACTTGGTCACAGATCACCACGCGCTTTGTTGGCTTGCCAACTTGAAAGATCCCACTGGCCGCCTAGCCCGTTGGGCATTACGCATCCAGGAGTACGATATTCGCGTCGTATACCGCAGTGGGCGAACACACTCCGACGCCGACGCCCTGTCTCGTTCACCTTTACCTCCAGACTCGGCCTGCCGAACCACTTCCGCACACTCCATCTCATCTCTCGACATGGACTCCTTTGCCACCGCACAACGTCGTGACCCGTGGATCGCTTCTCTTTTCGACTATCTTTCTGGATCATCGACTATCCCTGTATCCCGAACCCTCCGACGCCAAGCAGTTCATTTTGCCATTCGTGACCAGCTGCTCCACCGACGCAATTACTCTCCTGAAGGCCGTCGGTGGCTTCTGGTGATTCCCCGCAGCTTAAGGTCACAAATATGTGCCGCTTTCCACAACGATCCACAGTGCGGCCACGCCGGAGTCTTCAAGACGTACGAACGAATTCGCCACCGCTACTACTGGCGCGGCATGTACAGTTTTGTACAAAAGTTTGTTCGGTGCTGTCTTGACTGTCAACGCCGCAAATCGCCGCCTTTACGCCCGTCTGGTGCCTTGCAGCCGCTTCCGTGCCCTACCACACCCTTCGATCGCGTCGGCATCGACCTATACGGCCCGCTTCCTATGACTCCAGACGGCAATCGGTGGATCGTAGTTGCTGTTGACCACTTGACACGCTACGCCGAAACTGCCGCTTTACCAAGTGCTACGGCACGGGATGTAGCCTTTTTCGTTCTACATCGCTTCGTGCTTCGACACGGCGCACCTCGAGAACTCCTCAGCGATCGAGGTCGCGCCTTCCTCTCCGAAGTCGTCAAAAGTTTGCTCTCGGAATGCCGTATTATTCATCGGACAAGCACGGCATACCATCCCCAGACTAACGGACTCACAGAGCGATTTAACCGCACACTTGGTGACATGCTGTCGATGTACGTGGCATCTGATCATGGTAACTGGGACCGCATCCTTCCATTCATCACGTTCGCGTACAACACCGCGATCCAGGCCACTACGGGATTTTCACCTTTCTTCCTCCTGTATGGCCGCCAGCCTACGCATACCATCGACACGCTCCTTCCATACCGTTCTGACGCCTCCGAGTGTCTACCTGTGTCCGACGTCGCCAGACAGGCCGAAGAATGCCGCCAGCAAGCGCGCTCCTTTACGGCCGACCAACAGCAGCGCCAGAAAGAAAACCGCAGCGACACGCTTCCGAACACCACCTACGCTCCAGGCGTTCTTGTGTGGTTGTCTGTGCCTTTCCAGACTCCGGGGCTTTCCTCGAAACTCGTCCCAAAATTCGAAGGGCCTTACCGAGTCTTGGAGCAAACATCTCCGGTGAATTTTCTGATCGAGCCACTGTCACCACCTGAAGACTTGCGCCGGCGTGGACGTGACATTGTCCACGTCTCGCGTCTCAAGCCCTACCACGACCCTCTGCCTCCTGATTCTTAAGGCGCCAGGATGGCTCTTTTTGTCCGGGGGGAGATTGTGAAGAAGAAGACGCGCCTCGCTCACAGACACATCGCCAACGCGCGGCTCGGCCTTGCTCGCGCTGTTGATTACTGTCGCCTTTTTTGGACAGTGCTTCGGGCTGTCTCGCCGTTCCCGGTCGCCGCGCTTTTGCCTTAGGAGCCGCCAATAAACCTCTTCTCAAAGCAAACAGTTTTTTCCGCTTACGGCCAGCACCCACACTCTCCACATTGTAAAGGCAAGTACAAATCCCCCGTACCTTTTAATGATGACAAGTGCGCCATTAATCTAATGTTCACGCAGCGGCTGGTCTTACCCACATAAACCTGCCCGCATGACAGAGGTAACCTGTACACAACTGAAGATGAACATATAACGCACCTATTGTTTAACCTGTAAGAACAGAAACTGCATTCTGTGCTGTGACCCAATAATTTTTTTTGGAACTGGGGACAAATCGTAGCAATTTCGTTGGGTGCGGACATGACCACATGCACCCCATAGCTACTAGCCACGTTCTTCAAGCAATGCGAAAAAACTTGTGGAAATATGGTTCCACCGCCTATCATTTTTCCTTGTGTGCGGAATTCCTTGATTTTTTACTTTAGCTTATCAGTACCCTTTATCCACTCAATGAGATTACGACAGGCCCTCAAAATTTAACTTTCAGGAGAACGAGCGTTCTGTATTCTCTGAATTTGGCCAAGGAAACTCTCCGTCAACGAGTGTTCACATGTTACAAGTTTGGGCAGTTTTTCATGTTGTTTCTGATCCCGGAGCTCCAGAAAAGATCCCCACTACCTATTTTGGATGCTTTCTAACCAGGACCGAACATTTCCGTCATAGATTTCAAGACGACGAAGGGTGGGGTCATTCACACCACCTCTCCAGGTTTATCAGACTAGATTACGTGAAAGCGTGGAAAGTTCTGTGTACGATTGCCATAAAACTTAAACATCTTCGGTACGCCCTCGTTCCTGAGAGCGATCAGGAAGTGGGAGGAAAGAAGTTTCCATGAAAACACATAAAAATATGGCAACAGCGCCGACCGCTACCACGGAATTCAACAAGGATACGCGGCAGAGCTTGCATGCAAGTATGCACGACGCCAGTCGTCCGCCGTTACTATAACCAAATATGGCGTACTCAAGGTAGGGTAGCCACACAGGGGTTAATCCTTGCCGCCAAGGAAAAATGAAGTAAATGGAAAAGAGAAGAAGACAGGAAAGGCGAAAAAGTGAGAGGCGAATATTTGAGGAGAGAGAGGCAGGAAATGGCGACTGCCGATTTCCTCCAGGTGGGTCAGTCTGGAGGTGCCGTCTGTGTGAAGCAGAGGCCGAAGAAGTGTCTTGCCTGCTGCGGGGGGCCTTAAAGGTGCAAACACCTAGAATCGGCTCAACACCCAGGATCCCCCTTTCCCCAGACACGGTTCAGCCGCGAGCGGCTACACGCGGGAGGATCCAATTCTCGTGAGCTCGAGTACGTGGTGTCGCCACAGACCAAACGCCTTCTCACCCGGACGCCCCTGCGGGGCGAAGTGAGATAGTCTGCGCAGTGCTTCGACTTCGGCATCGTGAGTGCACGACCTTTTCTCCTTGAGAGTTGCCAGGCTTAACACGGTTCTTCCTGGTAGAAAGGGTGCAGGAAGCCTGGTGGAAAGATACGTTGCTTCTACACTGAATTCCTTGAGAAACTTGTCGGCAAAACCAAGGTAGCCATGGAATGGAGGACTTTGCGCGGAACGGACCTAAACGCGATATGCGGGGAATTCCGGATTGATTGTGGGAAACAGCTGAAGAAGGCGGAGGTCATCGATGCGATAGAAGCAAGCGGCAGAGATGTCGATGAGACAGAGAGAGAGAGAGAGAGAGAGAGAGAAAACATTTATTTGTAATGAGATGGGGTGACTTCCTCGTAGGGTGAGGCCCTTAGTTCAGGGCCCCATTTGCTCGCGCCACTCCGCGTGCCCGCGGGATCAGCCGTCGCTGCTCTTGCAGGTTTAAGCTGGTCAGCGCCGTCCACCAGAAAGAAGGTGAAGGTGAGGGAATAGGGGAGTAACCCGGAGGGTGTGCAGATGGTAAAGGCTTGGGAGGATATTCAGGGCCAGAGGTAACGCGAACGCAAACTTCAGAAAGAAGCCGAAATAGGGTGGGACAAAGAATACAAAAGGGAAAAGGAGGAAATATATATGGATATCCAGTTTCTCAGGGGGCTGCAGGCATAATATAGGCTGCACGTTTTCGAGGACGGCGAATACATTGAAAGCTTTCTTGATTTTTTCGAGAATGTTCGCGCGGAGGTACAGCTGGACCGTGACTTTTGGTCTGTAGGGGTTGTTGGGAGTACTTCCCTGTTATGTGTCGTGTTGCTTAGCTGGCCTTTCTGATGTCGATTTCAAGAAGTACGATCTGGCTAAACTGGCATTATTGCGCCATTTCGGTATTTCTGTGGAGAGCGAGAGACAATATCAAAGTGACCAGTGCAAAGTTTGTACTTTGGAAGAAACTCAGGTCACGCCAGTGAATGAAGAACATGAAACGTGTGAGGTGGTGAAATCCACAGAGACTGAGCGTCAGAAAAGCGACGCCGTCACCAGTCTAAAGAGAGGGCCTATTCCGGAGGGCGTCCCTTGCAGATACGAGGTTTGTTCCAGTAGTGATGAGGAGGTTAATGAGGCACTAGAGGCCTTCCCCGTATCACAGCACATGGGTGACTTTACGGAATCGTCTAGTTTAGACCAGGATACCGTGGCGGCCGAGCCAAGAAATGATCAAACGCAGCAGAACGGAGAGGAAATCCTTCAGGGCTCCAGCATCGGTGACTGCGCAGTGCAGTCGTACAGCAAAACAGAGCCAGCGGTCATTCGGGAGAGCCTTTGTTGCGGGGCGAGGCCTGTTCCAGCAACACTATGAGGGTCAGTGTAGGGCTCGATACCTTCCTCGCGCACTCATCACTTGAGTGAATCTCTGGCATTGCCGAGAATAGAGAGCTAAGTAGAGACAGTGGCGATTCCGAAAGGCATTCCTTGCGGGGACGAGGCTTGTTTCAGTAGCCCTAACATTGTAAAGGAGGCGGTTAAAACCTTCCTCGTACCTCAGCACTTGAGCGACGTTGCGGAATCGCCAAATGGAGAGCATGACATGGCGGCCAGGCAGGAAAGGAACCCAACACTCGGGGTTTCTACCGGCACATTCGATAACCACAAGGCAACGCAACATTTTTTGAGACGGCGTAGGGTCAACAGAGCGAATTATTCGGCGCATCAGTCGCCACATCACAGCGCGTGAAACAGAGTAACAGGCCATCATGCAGAACCGAAAGGGGTTCAGTGCGGCAATTCAGAAAACGGAAGTGACGCAAAAGCCTGATTACGACACGAGAAGGCGCGTCTCTGCGAGCAACGTTGCGGCTGAGATGTTAAACCTAGCTTAGACATGCACGCCCGAACCGGGCCAGTCGAACACTCACTGAAGCGGAATGCGTCGCGAGAGCGAGGACGAAGGGAGAATGGGTATTCTTTCCGCGTGTATGGCCTACACCTCAGGGACGAGACAGCAATCCGCGAGCACACGGTGTGTCAGGTGACCGCGGAAGACAATTTAGGTCTTGCACCCATAGCGCTCAGCCTGGCTTAAGGGCTGTCAGTCGGCGACTCAATCGAGCATGCATTAAGAAACAGTAATTGTAAAATTGAGCGCATCCATGAGTTTTTTGGTGTTGTTTGTAATTATTGCGCGACGCAATTTTTTGTTAGTGATTAGGGACGTACCAATTTTGATCACGTTTCATTTTTATAGCTTCGCATTAAGCTCAGTTTCGTTGCACTGTTTTGTTGTAAGAGCCCGTTACGAGAAGAAAAGTGCGAAGCATATTTGGCGATAGTGGTGACTCGAGGTTGCACCGATTTTTGTAGATAAGCATTGCAACTTGAGGTGATTGTAAAGACAAACTTTCGTGAGGTAATTCAAGGCTTATAGAGTAGATGCATCATCGGTTATCACTTCGAAATTTAGATTTACCGAGGCGCGTTAAGCAGGCGATGATATTTAAAGATTTTTACGCGCAGGTAGAGTGTAACTTAGTTTTTTTTAGGTTTTAAATGCCAGTCTACGAATTAATTTAGTTCAGAGTAAAATGGTCAGCCCAGCCCAGTACGTTTCGCATTAGAGGCGCTGGTACTAGCTGGTTTCATTGACCGAACGGGCCACTCAGCACTGATCCCTTTGACTATTTTGATCGTTGTGACGAATTCCGTGGTTCAAAAGAGCGACCTGTTCTTTTACTTTGGCCACTTACGAATCACGCGCCACGTGGAGTTTTTAGTTCGGAAGGACCGAGTTGAGGGCACGGAATACGTTACCGGGAGAGGGTCCTGTCTCTTGGATTTTCCACCTAGCCGTCCGGTGACCAAATTGACAGTGCTCTTGGGGCCGTTTCGAGGTGGATGGACAAAGGAGGCTTAAAGTAGCCTACTCATGGGCTTGGGTGCTCCATGGTTGGCACGCGTTTCAAATAATTTTCCAGTTTTTCTTGTAGCGCAAAGAGCGCAAGGAGGTAGAGGAGAAAAACAGACACACAGAGGCGCCAACTTGAAACAATTTATTTCCGGGACCAACGCCCCTTTTTCTGTCCTCGCTTGTTATCGCTTTTAAGCACGTGCATACAGACAAGATAACAGGGCAAACGATAGCACTACTCACTTGTATACTAAGCCAAAACTATTATGTATAACGCATGCGCAGGAATTCCAACTCCTTCTTTGATAGCGACGTGGACTGTTGGCTAACAGAAGTATTGCCGAACTCCTTAATGGGAGCACTTTCAATGGTGAGACGAGTGAATTCACATTTGCTTCTGCTTGTATAACTGTATCTTCAGATCGCGAAACGCATCCGCACTTAGGACAATGAATTGCAAGAAACCCATTTGACGAAGGCTTGTTAACGTTATTGGAGTGCTCCCTAAGTCTATCATTAATGCATGTGCGGGGTTTGTACGATATAACTCGTTCCAGAGGGCAATGAAATTTAGTAAATGACATAGGTCCTACAATTAACGTACCCTTTTCTGTGCTGCTGCTTGCACGCGTCCATTGTGTTACTCTATGGTCTTGTTATTGCACACAAGCTGATAAGCTTGTTTGGAGGAATGAATACTACGTCAACCTTTCCACATAGTGCTATCTTCTTCAGGTTATGCGATAAGCGGTGGATGTAAGAAATTATGGCGAAATGTTTCTTCTTAAGAGACCCTGCGCTGGCTGACGTCAAAAAACCAGCTTCTCCTGACTGCGTTGCTGTGAGCAGTGCTTCAGCAATTGACACAATCAAATGGTTTGGAAAACCAAATATTTTGGAAAACAAATAATTGCCCGTATTAAAAGCTGTGAAGTATGTCTCTTAGACGGTCGCCTACTGCGACAGGGTGACTCAGTTGAGCATATGTTCGGGTTTCACTGAACAGCGGGGAAGGAATTAACAAAACGCGGTTGTCATCTGCTGAGCCGTTTCAGTTTGGCAGGGCTGACTTGATTCAGACCTTCGATTTTTTCCTTCGTTATTTCTTATTTTTGTGATTTTCGTGAGCTATGTCTTCTACACCACCGGGGCGATCTTGTTTGCACGAGGGCGCCGGATCGTCGCCAAGGATATTCAGAGAAGCTGCTCAGTCGCTACTTGGCACCCTACAAAGCGACGTGCGCGTTAGTGACCTGAACTACGAGGTTTTCCCTGATAGTGCCATATCGCCGCATCGTCGAAAGCACCACTAGGAGACGGTCGACGTTGTGCGACTTAAGCCTTAGTTCACGCGACAGTGCGAAAACGTCTGAAATTTCTGACTTTCTTTCTTGCCCCTCCCGCCCCCCCCCCCCCCCGTGCATACTTTCTGTTCGCTCGCCGTTTCCTCTTTACCTACGTTCGATTGCACGAGCATTGCAAGGATGCCAGTGTTTTTTTAGAGGGGGAAAATGCCATCAGGTAACCAGGTGCGGCGAGAGCGAGCCAGCATTCAGGCAAAGAAAGGAGAAGTAGAAGTTGCCTTTGCGTCGGCCATATTCTCGGCTAGGCCTTGTCTCTGCAGGTGCAGCACATTTTGTCATAAAGACCTTCTGTAGCACGTGACAATATTGAAATAAAGCTTTCTAAAATATTTCCCATTCAGTTACGCATGGGCATTGCCGTGAAGTTCCACAGAATGGTGAATGTGCAATCTCCAGAATTCCTGAGCATGTCCGTGCTACAAGCATAGAGAAAATAGTTCAACAATAGCGGACACTTGGCGAAAACTTGGGACAGGAAATGCGTCACGCTACTATATATGTCGACCGCTTAATGCCGTGAGCATTGGAGGAAAAATGTGAAATGAAGTTAAAAGAAATTGCTTTATTTTGTAATTTTACAGCAAAAGTAAAAATATTTGCGTATAAATTAAGTTTATATTTTGCCACTAACTTTTCTTGCGTTACCTAGCGACAGGCCAATGACTCGCCAGGGCGTCAGATACATGCGTCATGCGTCAGACACGCCGTCGAAGCGAGTAAGGCCGGTGCGCATGTGAACGTTGGCTTGTTATGCAACCCACCTGCCTGTCTTTTTTTCTTTTTCATTATTTAGCCTTGTTTATTAGGTTGCCGGAGTATTCTTGCGTTTCTTGTGTACATTGACACGGCACCACTGCACTATTAGACTACGCCAAGGTTAGAAGTCTTGTTTTGCAGTCTGCGACGCATTTCAAACAATTAGCTATACGGCGCGAAACCTCGAATTTTGACGCAGTTAGCGAAAAGCAGTTTGGCCGTGTGACCTGTTTCCCCCGTATAGAACATTACTGGGACGAATTCATGAAGCTTTTTATGGCCCCCCCCAACAACATATACCTTCTTTCGGCGCTCACACCTGTTGAAAACGCAACGAGCGATTGCTAAGAGTGATAACACGGGAGTGTGTTGCTTGCGCCGGCAAAACACGCAAAAGATAATGTCAAGGAGCTGAAACACCAGGAACTTGTAACTCGAAAATTCTGTCTTCCGAGCGACCGAGAACAGGCTTTGCACCCACGCATTGGTCTTGAGTGCGAGTGGAAGGAATTCTGCGAGCGCCTAGCGTGGTCTCGTTTAGAGGCTTTGTTTTGGCCGCTCACGTACGTCTACGTCAAAGTTCCTTCATCAGCTTGAGTTTATGCCTCCAGTGATTTGCCGAAATGACCAGCTTGCCTGTGGGTAACGGAATACCAGACACGTTCAGCGCTACGACAGAATGCTCGCAACGCACGCTGCTTCGATAGCTCTCGCTTGGGGTCGACAGCCAAGCGGCTAGCGGAGAGGTCTCGCGCGGGCGGGGGCGGGCTCCAAAACAACCGGAAGTGGACGATGTGACGTCGCATCGTGACGCAGGACCAGTGAAGACGGAGCGTAGCCCCGCTCGCTCGGCGAACGAGTTGAGGAGGAAAAGCGTGGATGGGGAGGAGGGTAACTTCTAATCGCTTGTAGCTCCATTAATACGTAACGCTTCACTCAAATTGTGGTGCGAATGTTATACTTAAGCTGTACCCTACGCGTCTACAAAATTTGTCCGAACCGTTTCAGGGGCCCTTTAATAAAATGATTGCGCACTGAGAGCGCGAGTGTTTGAGCACTAGAAGACAAAAAAAAAAGAAATGCCACGCTGGTCATCGCGGCAGGCGCAACATGTTCTAGGTAGCGTTCAAAACGCGCGCGTTGAAAACCGAAACCGGCAGTGTGGTTCAGGTATGAATACCGGTGGCATGGAACGCGACAGTCAATTCGGCCGCTGGGGTCTATGGGAGTGCGCACTCTTGTCGAATTCCTTTCTCTATGCTACAAGGCACTATAGTTTTTTTTCTCTTTATTTACCATAACACAGACATGCGCATGCTTGTTGTTATGTTGTCCAGTGTATAAAATCTGATCATAAAAGTGATGACTTCACAAATGAGGAACACGTTGCTACCCATTTGGAAGGAAAAAAGAAACAGAAAGCACAATATTAAAGAGCCCCACTAAAAAACTAAAACCGAAACCTAATCTTGAGTGTTCTGGTGCTGACATGTAGTGGAAGATTTGTAACTAAGCGCCATATGGCTTTAAACAATTACCCTGACAATGGTATTGGGCCGCTTCCAGCATGACAAGGGACAGTGCGACGTGCGATTTAACCACTCGGCCACGGCTTCCAACGTTTCCACAACGATACGCTTCGGTTTAGAAAATTTACAATGTAAATTTGCATGACCGTGTTTCAGAAAATTACTTTTGGGAAAAGTGTTACGCGTGCGTAGAGAGTAGAAATAGGCGCAGATCAAAAGCTGAGTTTCCGGACTACATGCGCTGTACCGGTAGCCATAGTTTTGTCACAACTACCGTTTTAGTATCGAAAATCAAGTATAAATTTTCGTCCTTTCCATAAGCTTCCGCTACTGAATGATTAACCGCTGTGCGAATAAAATTCTACCGTTTCACAGCATTATCGTTGCACTTGTCTCGTGCGGACTGTCTTCTAGAACACGTCCGTCACCTTCTTTTTTTCAATAATCGACTTGTACTTAGTTTTTGACGAAAAACCTACTCGTTCCATTGGAAACGCGCTGGCTTCGGGCCGCGTCCACTCGTTACGCTGGTTGGTACATGTCCAGAATAGCTGCATATGCAAATCATTTCCGACCGCACTATTCTAGTTGCTTTAGATGTTTCTACCTGCGCTTGGGATGGCACATGTCCTGTCGACTTCATGTCCTTGTCAATCCAGCATTATGACATCAATTCATGGGACAGCTTGAAGCAAATCTGGTAACATCATACCCTTTATATCGCCACGCCTACCTAAGTTGAATAGACGATATTTATAACATGAGAACACGGCGAAAGTGCGTTAACCGACGTCGTTATGCGTTTCAAGCGCTTTCCCCGGAGTACTGAATTCATTGCTCACCAGAACACTCCAAGTGAAATCAACTTCTTCGACATGGCGGTCTACATAGAAAATGGAAAACCTGCAGAGAACCACATTTTACCGGAACCCTACGGATAGCCATCAATATTTAGACAACACCAGTCATCATCCGCGTCATTGCAAGCGAATAATTTTTCTAAATAAACTCTAACTTGGAAATTTTGTAATTTACTCAAATTTTTGTAAATTTTGTTTCTAAAATGTCTTACCTTGCATGTTTAGATCGTCTATAGAGCAAGAAAAAGTAGTCAATTGTCTATCTTCTCCACACAACAGAAAAAGTGGGTAGGGAGCCAGACCAGCCCTATGTTGATTAAACTTTAAGCGAGGTATTCGACAGCGTAGTCGAGTGAAAGTTACCTAAGTTTGAAAGAAATTTCTGCGCAAAGGGAATAGTATGTGTCAATACTCTGCAAAATTAGTTACAGCTGGGTTTAAAAAGTCAAGCATGATGTCATATGGCCTGAATGGATGTGTAGTGATGTGGACACTGGAAATACCGTGAGAATTGTACCATTCAGGCCCGCTCTCACCAGGCTATCTGCCTTTTCAATAATGAATAATGCCTTATGTCCGGGTACCAAGTCAAGTCTTACAAATTTTGATTGGGCAGGTACATGCAAGATGTGAGGTTCTTCATTGGAAATGAGTAATGAACATAAGGATAACGAATATGTTATTATGACTACTGATGAAGTTGTGAACCTAGTTTTCTCCGGGTTCATTGTACACGTAACTTATATCTCTACAATCAGCTGCTTATGTGCTTTATGTGCGACGGGGTATCGTACGTTTAAACGCAGTCATACAAACGACGAGAAAGGTGGGCGTCCAGATAAAGAAAAAGACGTAAGTATACTTACGTTAGTATTAAATATATATGTGATTCTGTAGCCATCCTGGTTTAACAGTCAAACAGTCAGAGATTACAGCATGGTGCTATGCGTAGGAGGCATTCACAGTCGAAAGGTCCGATGGGAGGACCATCAATGACTAGGCGTGGTCCTTTGTTGAATCGTTGGTTCGGTGGCCGGCTCCTCGATATTTCACAATGTGCGACACCCTGAGTTTGGTTTGGCTGATTTCACAATCGCCCCGATGGGCTCCTACACTGTCGCTGGGACCCTAAACGCTCAATCCGTCTCATGTTAGGGACAATGACCCCGAACAAAGAGTCCAACGTGACCTTGCTGCTGGTGGTAGCTTTTCTGCAAGCCTGCGCGGACTGTGGCACTACCCGCCTGCCGGCATTAGTGATCAGGCTTTGTCACGGTTGCAGGCAATTAGATTGGAAAGAAAAATGCTACAGTTGCCCGAACTTGCTTTGTTGAAGTTTAGGCTGATCATATAACCGTGTAGTACTCAAATTAAGTTTGGTAATCAGAATTTGTTCGAACTGACTAAGCCTTACAAGTTCACTGGCTCTACTTCGTAAAATGCAATAGGTATCGTATTATGGTTTGTTCGGAATTAGTGAAACATTTGAAATTAGTGACTTGGACATTTGAATTAGTCCAAGAAAACACTTGGTGTATTGACGTTTTATGACGAATAATAAACATAAAGGTGTGAGTTTATTGAAATAAATATGGGCGTTCATTATGGTGCAACCAAAACACACATTAGTGCGCAGGGGCGGTTTATCCAGCGTTCAAATGGTTCAAATGAACCGGGACCTCCGGGCTTAGGGCGCGTTCCGAGGGCTGGACCGCCGAGGTGAACGTGATGTTTCTAGAGCCGAGCCGAGGCGCGCAGTCGGTCCGAGAGCACGTATCACCTAACACCTCTGCTGCGTTCAGCGAGCCTCCCCGTACTGCCGCTGCTTGAACTGCTCGTGACGCTGTGATTCTACGGCGCAGAAACGTATCAACTCATCACCGGCGATCTTGTGGATGTTCCACAGCTTACAGTATGTCAGTATCCAGCATAATAAGCCTTGTATCACATATAATCGCTGCGCGGTTGTTCCGCGAGCTCGTAAAGTTTCCCAATGCTGTTGAGGTGGATGAGCTGAGCGTGGTCCATTTCGGAGAAGATCATCTTCTGCTTGCCCACAGCGATTAAAGCACTCAAAACATATGAACTACAACACGGTGAACGCAGACAGGGCGCACAATAACAGTAGTGCAGAAGCGTGAACCAAGCCACACATGAGGTGCACAACCAAGGAACAGGTGTAGACGGCAAAATATCGACAGGGCAGTTTAGCGGGCGCTAGTCGTGGCCAGACGAAAGATGATAAGCGGACAACCGTTCGCAATATTTATTTAGCCTATTGCGCAACGTTACTTTGTAAGGCCTGTACACATTTACGCACAGCGTTAGGTTAACGTTACGATAATTTATTCGTGCTTCAGTTAACAAAAGAAGAATGAAAACTTTTCTAGCTTCATCCCCATGTGCGTCACTCCTCCAGAAAACTGACACTTTCATAAGTGCGCCTTAAGTGCAGTTCCTGAAGCTCATCACGAAGTTTTAATTTTCTTGTACTTACATAAGTGCCCTTTCCGTCAAGTTTAAGGATCGCTCTCGAATACGGCGGTAAAATAAACGGCAGCGCAATGGGTCCAACTCGCGTCGCGCACTGTCCCTCGCCACACAGGAGAACAAAATAGCAACGCGCCAAACCTTACAAAAGGCTCAGCTTCTAGCGGCGCCACAGTGGACGTAGGTAGACCGGAGCTGGCGCGAAGCTTTCGCTAATGTTTTGGCCACAGGTTGACTAAATCTCGTGTGTGTGCGCGACCAGTGAAACCTTCATGCTCTGAACCCTTCCCTGTTCTTTGTACTCGTTATTGTCTAGATACTAGAGGACAATCAGATCACCTGCTGGCCTTAAAGGTAAGAGGTTCAAAAATTACATGGGATATGAGTACTGGAAACAACTGGAAGCTCATTTATTATATCTGTTGTAGAGTAATTGACACGGATTCTTTTAAGGTAGCTTAAAAGTAAAGTGTGCATGTTTCCTGTGATATTTGCACAGCTGCTATTTCATTATTTTGCGAAGATTGAGACACAACTTAGGTCCCTGCGAGACCCTTTGGAACGTTAATATCCAGCGAATTAGCATTTGAATACATTTGTCACGAATATATTATGACGCAATTACTGAGTGCGTGCGTTTCCTTTTGTGTTGCTTCCGTTGTTATCAAATAGTTTCATGCTTAAGCGCCAGGTGTGATTAATTGGTACGAGCCTTTCTAACTGCCTTATTCAGAGCCGCAGGCTTCGCCAAGCTTTCACATTTCCTGCTCTATTTTTGCCGTCCTTGAATACTGTCGGTCTGCTTTCATTGGAGTGAGCGAGCGTCGCTGTAATTAACTTGAATGAGGACCCGCGAGGGGGCATTTCGTTCTGAAGATATGTGAATAGTAATGACCTAGAGATCTTATTAAAAAGTGAATTCCTGTTGTATCATCTTATTCTCCGAAGTTCCTTCATATTAGAGACAGATCCGGATCATGTCGAGAGAGTAGTTGGTAGACGGGGAGCAGCAGAAACCAGGACCAAGCGATAACTTCGCGTCGGCGGGTTAATTGCCAGTGTCAGCTTTCTTTGGCAATTTTTTATTGTCTTGCTAATTTACCGTAACGCAAGTCATACATTTGTTTTAAGAGTAATCTTCATTGTTGCGCTTAATCAAAAGTAATTCTATGAAAACATACTTCGCATGACTTACTTATGGCTTTGTAACCTTGGCTTGCAGGCTCTGTGACTGTACCATGCCAAGGAAAAAAGAAGCTCTCTGGCGCTCAAAAGCGGCATTTGGCAACAGTGAAAAAAATAAAAAAAACACCTTAGCGACACTTTGCGATAAATGCCTAAGCTTTCTAGCCATGTTGTCAGCCACAAGAGCGCGGCCAGTGATCCGTCAACCAGTTAGGCCAGTGAATGTCACCAAGCAGGCCATGCGCTCAGCGAGACCGTTTGTGCTGAAGCAGACGCAAACGAAACACTCTCGTAATGACTTTAAAGTCAACAGCCTCAACGAGCGCGTTCAAAGAACCAACTTCATCGCACACAACTACGAAGCCTGTTTCTCCAGGGACGAGCAGCCCGACCGAGACAGAGCAGCCATTGCTTGGTTCCCGCTGACTGGTTTGCACTGCGGGCAGCCACTGTCAACTTTTGGGTGGCACAAATCCAGGATGTGTGTGAAAACCCTACAAACATGCAAGGAGGATTAATCTCGCACGAAGAGGTATTTTAAGCCAACTGACGCGGCATCGAAGGGCTGCCACCGCCACTTCAAGCAAGAAATATTCTATGCTTACAGGAACAATGGCGAAGTCGCCTTGCGCGAATGGCTGCTGCACATTCCCTGCAAAGGATTCATGTATTGCTTTACTTGTACTCCGATATCCACAAAAAAGGACAAATTTTCAGGGTCGGGTCGGATCAGTTTATGGAACAAGGCATATGCGTAGTTAAAGGGACACGAAGTAAGTGAGTGTCATAGAGAATACGTGCTTGACCTGTGCAAGCGACGTTTCCTTAGAACATCCGCCAGTCGATCCCATGAAGAGCACAACTCGCAGCGGTAAACTTGCTGGAGAAATGGCCTTCAGCACATAGTTGGTGTTGTCTCTTCGGCGACTTTAGTCTTCCCTCCATAGACTGGAAGCAGTTGTCATCAACCTGCCGCCTTTCTCCTGATTTTATTGCCTTAACATAGGATTTGAACCTTTCACAGATCATATGTCAGCCCAGTCGTGATTCTAATATACTGGATCTAGTATTGACAACGGTCGCTTATACTGTTGAAAAAATAACATTTTTAGATGGTTTCAGTGACCAAAAATAATGCAAGTAAACCTTAAAGTACCATCCCGTTTTTCTACTGCCCCAACTAAGATAATGCGTGACTATAACGCAGCAAATTACAGTCGTATGAATGTTAAACTTGAAACATTTCTTGTTAGTGTATTACTTCCTTGTTTAAGTAACCGAACAGTTCAAGATAACTGGGATTTGCTCAAAAACAAGTTAATAGCACTGGTTAGTCAACATGTTCCCCTAATTAAAATAAAAAATCATAACCGCAACGCTGGTTCAATAAGCCACTCAAGAAACTGAGAAATAAAAAAGAAGCGATTGTACGCGGCCGCCAAACGCACGTGCACTCCAATCTCTTGGAAGAAGTACAGCGACTTCTTGAAAAGCTACTGGTCTATAGTACGCGCTGCCCGAGATAAGTACTTTTCGCACGATTTTCCAACGCTCCTCACAACTAGCACACACACACACACACAAAAATGGGAATCATTGTGCCCCGAGGTCCAGGACAGCAACATCATCTTGCATGATAACGACCACATTCCAAATCCAGACCATGACAATCCAAACGCGTTCGATTTATTCTTTACGCCAGTATGTAAAATAGAAGACGATTAAAACGTGCCCGAGGTAGCTGGTCTTGACTACCCTTTTTTACAACCCATCGACATTACTGTAGACGGAATGGCATCTATTATAAATGATCTGAAAGTGTCCACATCAGCAGGCGTTGGCGACATAAACTCAAAGATATCGCGATAACACGATATCAGTCTCGAGTAAAATATCTCATATATTCCGGCAATCGCTATCGAAAGGAATACTTCCCCAAGACTGGAAAATTGCGAAGGTCATTCCCATCTTTAAATGTGGCAATACAAATTCACCACTGAAATACAGACCCTTTTCACTTACTTCAATGGGGTGTAAGATGCTAGAGCGTATAATCACCTCCCATATTTACAATCATTTAGGGAATAATAACTTTTTCTTCGCGAACCAAAATGAATTTAGGAAGGGTCTGTCGTGCGACACGGAACTATTTGAGTTCACGACTGAATTACATTTTGATCTGGACAAAAACCTGCAAAGTGACTGCATGTTTTTAGATTCATTAAAAGCGTTTGATCACGCAGGTCACTGCCGACTAATTTGTAAACTGTTTTTGTTCTTAGATTCACTAACGCTATCTTGTATTCGGAACTTTCTTACCAATCGGCAGCAGTTCGCCGTGGCTAACAATTTTTCCTCCCCGCTCTCTTTCGTTTCCTCTGGTGTGCCACAGGGCAGTGTCCTGGGTCCACTGCTTTTCCTGATATATACAAACGACTTACAGAATAACATATATTCTCATGTGCGGATCTTCGCTGACGATTGTATAATTTACCAAGAATTTGCTGGTGCTGATGACCACGTGAAAAGTCAAAATGATCTTGTGCTTATTAGCAGTGGGTGTAGCACCTAGCTAATGTCGATTAGTCCAGATAAATGTAATGTCTTGCACTCGCAAAACATTTTCTTTCCAACTTTTCATACTATAATGATAACAATCCTGTGTCTGTAGTTACTCCATTCAAATACCTAGGCGTAACCCTGACATCAAACCTTTCCTGGACTACACATATCAACAGCTGCGGAAAGGCCTCCCGATCCTTGGGATCCTATCGTACATTTCTTCGCCCTAAACTTGAATTCGCTTCTTCAATATGGTCCCCTCATTGCATTTATTTAAACACTATGCTAGAATCAGTTCAGAATAGAGCGGCTCGATTCATCTCACAAAATTACAACTGGAACGAATGTATAAGGCAAATTAAAAAGAATTTAACAATTCCTTCTTTGAACACTCGTCGTGATGTAGCACTTTTATTGCTGTTTCACAAGTACGTTCACGGACCAAGGCCATCACCAATAGCTCTGCAAGTTCATCCACTCACCTCACGAAGATTGCATAATCATCTTTCTTTCACGCTCATCTGTGGTAAAACAGACGCTTTTAACTCATCTGCACTTCCAAGTGTCATCCGCTTGTGGAACCACGTTCCCGATATCCTGGTAGCTGAAGCTAACAAACAAAAATTCAGTCTCGGCATAAAAATTCATTTCTTACATAAAAAAAAAAACGCCTTGACTGCGTTGCGTCTTGTATGCCTTCTTCTTTTTCTTTTTTGTATCTCAGAATATAGACTTTGTGTAAACTTGACTCTTCGTTATATTATTATTATTATCAAAGCGCTTTATGCTCTGTATAATTCTATGCTCTTAGCACTATGTAAAATTTTTGGAGCTTCCCTTACCCAACGTCTATTCTTCGTGCCTGCAAGGTATTTTAAATAAATAAATGTATAAATAAATAAATAAATAAATAAATAAATAAATAAATAAATAAATAAATAAATAAATAAATAAATAAATAAATAAATAAATAAATAATGTTTCTGGCATAACGAGGGCTCTTTCTCACGGTATCTAATGATTTAATCCGGTCTTCCCTAAATGACAACTTCCTCGGGTGTGTTGAACTGATCGCCAAGTTTGATCCCTTCCTTGCGTCCCATATAAAGAACTTTGGGAACGCTGGATGTGGCAAGAGAACCCGCCTCTCCTCAACCATTGTTGTAGAGGGTGCGGAAGCTCTTGTAATTGAAGTGCGAAAAAAATCACTTTCGAGATCGCAAGTGACAAGTACTTCTCTCTTTCGGTTGATTCTACACCTAATTCGAGTCACAAAGTTCAACTTACAACGGTCATTTGCTATGTCGCTAACGATGAGCTTGAACATTTTCTCAGGTTTTCACCCATAACCATTCACAAGCGGGAACATCTCGCGAAGTGAACGCTTGACTTCTTTAAAAATCTAGGAGTTAACTTCTAAGACTGTCGTGGCCAGTCATGCGACAACGCAAGCAATATGACTCGCAAATACTCCGGCATTTAGGCTCATTTGAAAAAATTCAATCCGCAAGCAATTTTTATCCCTTGCGCCGCTCACTCTCTTAACGTGGTCGGGGCACGTGCTGTAGATTATTGTGGGCAAGCCATTATTTTTTTTCGGACTTGTACAGCGTATATACGTTTTCCTTGCTGCGGCTACTCATGGGTGGCCTGTATACTCCAGGCACACTTGAAACAAAACGCAACCGCTGTAATCCCAAAGCAAGTCTCAGACGCGCGGTGGTCAGCGCGAACGGATGCAGTAAGGCCTCTCATGGCAGTTTCTAACAGAAATCAAATCCGCCTTCATGGAACTATCCGAAGATAATGACGAACGAGTAGAAACGAAGCACGAGGCAAATTCATTACTGAAGGCAATGACAACGCTCGAAACCGCGCTGATGGCTGAGTTTTGGGATAGAGTTTTGCAGCGTTTCGAGGCCACAAGCAAGGCACTTCAGAGCTCAACACTGTCATTGAATGCTGCAGTAAACCTGATGAAATCGTCGTGTGATTATGCATCGGGCTTAAGAGAGAGGTTTAATGAAATTGAAAAGCTTGCGAAGGAAGCGTCGGACAATGCTTCGTACAAACCAAGCACTCAGAGAAAGAGAAAACGATCGTCACGATACGACAGTACTGAAGGCACGAGCACGCCACAGCCACAAGATCCTTCAGCTAAGTTACGCTGTGAAACTTTCTTCGTCAGGACTGACAATCTCCTGCACGCTCTCACAGCTCGATTGAGCGCTTGCGCCGAAGTCTGCTCGCAGTGTGCTGTTGTTGCAGATTGAAACTGCTTTTCCCAAGAACAGGGACGCCTGCAGGCAATGGACGTCGTGAAAAATTATCCTTCTGATCTGGCTGAAACATTTCCCGATGAGCTTAAACAGTTTATTTCAGCGAGTAACGAAGACTGTTCTTCTATGGCAGACATGCTGAAACTTCAAATTCGTGAATTCAGATGTTCAGAGGTTCAATCTCAGATGTTCACGTTGCTTTTAAAATTCTTTTGTGCTTGATGGTGACAAATTGCACTGGCGAACAATCATTCAGCAAGCTGAAATCAGTGAAGAACAGTATTTGATCAACGATGACTGACAGCCGCCTCAGCGATTTCTCGCTGCTGAGCGTGGAGACGGAGAATCTTAGGAGGGTCAATGTTGAAGATCTCATCAACAAACTGTCCCAGCTAAAAGCACCAAACTCTTCAAGAAACGTACATACCATTCTTTTCTTAAAAGATGAATAAAAAGAAAAAAACACGGTAATACGTATCGACGCCCCATTTCAAGGTAGAATTCTTGCGAAACGCATAACGTATTTTCTGCATTGTGTTCAAGTAAAGCTTTTTCTTTATAAAAATGAAAATTTATTCCGCAGTTTAACAGCTGAAACGGCGTGTGCAATATGAACGTGTTTCCTCCTCTTATAAAAGTGGATATTGCCTACAAAATATGTAAATGTATTACCGCTTTAAAAGTGAGCGATCTGTGCATAAATAAAAATATGTATGACTGTTTATTCGAGAATGTTATTAAAACTATTTACCCTCCTTTCAGTACTGAACCAACTTGATCAACAAATCTTGTTGCGGTCTTGTCTATTGGTCTCCTGGCATAGTTCAATTACGATGACTATTTCTTCACGTCATCTGCGAGAAAGTATACGCCCAGGCGATGTTCATAAACACTCCGGAGACTCTTCGAATACATATGGCATGTGTTCCTTGTAGCAAATTCTAAAAAGCATCAAGGGTGCTATGCAGTATGCGCCGAGTTTGGCGAAACTCGGGATCTTCACGAGCTCTGGCGACACCCCAAGATGAAAGCACGAATGGTACCGAGACACAGTTTATCTTTCGACAAGCCTCCAGTTTCATTGGTTTATCTAGATTCACTCTGGCTGGCTATCATTCCTTGGGCGTTGCCTTCTGGGCGGTCGACAAACTGGGCTCACGTGGTCATACCGTCGGTGCATGGTCGTGCCTTCTTTCACTTGTTTGTCGTTCCACCGAGTGCATTACATGCAGAAGCAAGTTGTAAAACAAATGGATTTAGTGCAATATTATTAGTTACTTTAACGTGGTTTAGAAGCATTTTAAAGCTTACAACATGTACGCTGAATATGCATTAGACCAATTTGTAATTTAGTACGCTTCGCATTATACCACGAGGGAACGCTGTGGTGGCGTCATCACATCCATTCACCGGGTAAGCATGGCGGCTAAGCATCAGAGAGGCCCAGTGTAAAAAAACCCGTACAACGAGCTTGCAGTGCGCGACGTAGTGATCAGGCTCGACGATGGCCACTATTTCTTGGATAGTTCTGTTCCTCCGTGGGCAATCTTCCCGTGCACCCGGTAAGACTGCCAAAAGCTTCGGCGATTTTACAGATCGCAACGCGCACCTACTGTTCACGGCGAAGTGCTGAAGAAACAACTTGTCCCGTGCTGCTTCTGCGAGTGCGCCGAGTTCCTCCACTCTGCGTGACTGCGAGCGTCACGAACATTACATAGTGTGGGCAAAAGGCAGACATCCTATATAGCTACGATGCGACAAGGAGGTGGTACCGACGATGGATCTCGCTACCAACACAGTGAAGGAGACATCGACAAACTGCAGATAAGTATATTTCTACTGGTTCATATTTAGCATAATAAGAGAGCACGGATTAAGTCACTTTCGTAGTAACGAACTGAATGTCCAGCAGTTTAAAGAAGGCAGTGAGAATCAATGAGTGTTCGTGCTTTTACATGCAAGTGGGCCCGCGAAAATATGGAAAAGAAGAAGGTAACCTTCACTAACTTGGTGAGATCACAGAAATTCATGAGCGACATTAACCCAGCAAAATTTATGGAAGAGTATCTTTATCCAAGTGAAATACTTAGTAACGATGTCAGTCTAGAGTGCGTGCCCATTGGTGCAGGCTTGTGTTCACCTGCCTTAAAGTGCAGATTCCGCAGCCTCCTAAAGTTGTATCCGACTATAGAAACACGTAATGCCTTGCACCAGTTGCATAGACTTCTGCAACTTGATAGCACACGATGATCAGGAGCAGAAATCTATGAAGGCATCCAAGCAAAGCTGGCTGGCCACACTTCCATTATGAGGGGCTGAAAAAGGTCTCGCCAAATATTCCCATGACGTCCTTGAAAAAGAGGTAGTGTTTGGCACTTCTTTAAAATCAAAAACAGATTACACTGAATGTTGTGTAGCACGTCACAACAAATTGAGCTTGGTTATTTGCACAGCATGTAATGGGAGGTTGTGCTTCACATGGGAAACAAACTGCTCTGTCCAGTACAATTTTGAGGCCGGTATGGCACCTATTATGTCAACAGTGTCTATATACAAATTACACTTTTCACAGGCCATTGATTTCACCATTATTTTTGTGTGATGGTTCTTTCAATCAGCGCTTGTAATACATGACCAGGTGGATTTGAAAGCAAAGCTTTGTTTGCAAACCTTCCGACTTCCATAATTGTGTGGCAAGGCACTGGCATGTTGTCGAATAGCTCACACTTCCTCGATCCTGCACCAAAGAAGCCCAATGCTCTATGTGAAGTTGGATCGCACAACAATTCAACGGCACACAAAGAAGTGTAACACACACAGCAAAGCATTCTGCTGTGTGTATTTCTCTTTGTGTCCCGTCGAATTGTTGAGCAATTAAACTTCAAGCTTCTATACACCGTCTTCATCCTCACCAATGCTCTAGTTATTAGGCCACAATGGTGTATATCTTTGAAATTTCCCAACACAAATTAGCTCTCCAAGAAATCACAAATGCTAAATTTTGCAGCACAGCTGTATGTATGCACGTGCCATATTCTTTACCACTAAACTCACAGGAATCAAAGAGGCAAGCATTAACCAGCCTTGCTGCTGCCGTTACCATTATCATCATGACACCAATGGAAAGACAGTGCCACGTTTCAGTAAAGGGAGTGCTGGAGGGAAAGGTGTGACAGCGAGGGCTTACAATAAAAATAACGGTTACGAGACATGTTCAATGCCAATATATGCTGCATGTCGCTCAGCCTACTTTGGCATTGCGGCAAGCGTTTACTCGTTGAGCTTATCACGTTTTGTGTAATCATTGCTCTAAAGCTGTACAAATGGTCTATTTGCTCTGCAATTTTTATTTTTATCATGGTGGGTTAAACACCCACTTTTCATTGGCATCTGCACCACATTTCTCCCGATATGTAATTTTGCCTTGGTGGTTCATGACATCTTCACGTACAGAGAGTTCTGCAGAGTATCGGATGTGCATTGTTCTACTGCTTAAGAATTAGAGTCCCATTATGAGACGAAAATATACAATTTATCCATCCAGAATAACGCCGCCCCCCCAAAAAAAGAAGATGCACTGAACCTCTGGCACATGCATCGACAGTGAACAGAGCAAACAATCTAAAGTATTTTCTTCATGTAAGCCAACACACTAAGATTCTCAATGCATTTTCATTTCGCCACAAATGCATAGGCACAACCGGCTTGGCGCAACATCCACATCTCGCGCTGCAACAAATTGTGCAATGCCTCGCTGTTTCATAGTGCGGCCGATAGATTACGCATGACCAAAATTCAGCATTGTGCATACTTAGTAACTTCACCAATGAAGAACCCCAAGTTCTTTATGAGATTAGGATTCATAGGTTACTTCACACAATTTGTGATATCCATTTATCTATTTATACTTAATTAACCTCTTTCCCAAGAAAGTGAGCCATTTGGAAGGCACCCTGACAGACAAGTAGAACAATCGGCAAAAAGTGATCAACCAGCGAAAAAGTCTGTTCATCACAGTAACGCTGACATTGAAGGCGCCTTAATTCCTACGTACGTTCCGTCGACACACCCGACTACGTTCGTAATGTTCCCACGAAGTAGGAAGCATTCGTTTATATATGCCTGCTCCGCCGCAGTATTCTGGAAAGCTAGCCACCGCTTACGCACTGCCGCATCGATAAGCGCGTCAGACACATCTCTGACACAGTTGCTAACAGTAGTTTGATGGCGTCCAATGTAACGCTCGGCGCCGACGCTTCCCTGAAAACTCCCAGTCCCGTAGAAACGGAGGGCACAGATGACTTGCTCTACGACGGTGAGCGAATGAAGCCCGCCAAGCTGTCTCCGCAGACGAGAGTCTTCGCCTAGCTCGTCACACAGCCAGCACACTGATGTCTTCGACAGGCGAAAATGACGCTGAAACTCCCCGTCGGTCATGCAGGTGAACGGGTCCGGACGGTCATACTGACGCTTGCTGCCGCTGGATGCATTGACACAGGCTGCTGCTGCCGCCGCCATGTTCCCGAGTTGAACTCGGAGGGGGTTTCGCGATGTACGAGTTTAGCACGAGTTCGCCTGTCAATCAAAACCAGAGGTCACGCCCCGCGCGAGGCATGTAACTATTGCGCGCGCACCCACTACAGTTCGGCCACGCCCAACTTATCTTCCGGCAACAGCGACGCGGTGTCGAGCTGAGAGGCATCAACAATCTTGACCGCCGACATAAAACACGCACAACGCACTGTCATCGGTGATGTACTGAGCACCACTCTCAAAAACAAAGCGTTGACTGTCGCTGGCTTATGCATACATCTTCTCGGGCTGAGATGGCCGCACAACACGGTTTCATTGCCTGCATTGTGTCGCGCAGCGCACAGTAAATAATTATCGGCACGTCACTGTAGCTGCTTGCAAGGCGTCGATGCGTCGAGGGCGACGACGATGCTGAGGAGTGCGTATTAACGCGATAGCGTTAAGGAGCTCGTGTCGCAGAAAAGCCGGTGTCGTCGGCGTCGGTGTCGGCGTCCGCGGCGTTGGCCGTGAGCGATAAATCCCGGCAGGCACTTCATAAATAAAAAGCAACTTCCAAGATGGGCTGGGTGGGAATCGAACCAGGGTCTCCGGAGTGTGAGACGGAGACGTTACCACTGAGCTACGAGTTCGATGCTTCAAAGCGGTACAAAAGCGCCTCTAGTGAACGCGGTGTTGCCTTAGAAACGCGCTGTTTCTAAGGCTCAGGCGTGCATTCCTTGCTCAGGCGCACATTTCGTTGTCGCGCCGAACGCTGCGTTGCTCGACGCTCACCGCGTCCGATCCGGGGCGCGTAGTCGCTGCGCCGTAGCCCATTGTCTTACACCCCTTGGCGGGTCGACGGGAACGCTGTCGCGTTCCACTCTTGAAGGCGAAGCTTAAGCGTCCTCCAATTTTTGCAACAGTCGTTTGAGATGGCTGCTCTGTCATCGATGATGAAACGGAGCCACAGCGTCGTAAACACGATCAGCGTCCGAGAATCGCTCGCTCTTCTAGACCCAGTGCAATGACATTTCTTCATCACAAGCACTGCGCACTCAACAGTTCCAACACCTCTCTCCGTTCGAAATCTGATTTCATAACTGCACACAAAAGCCGTCACCTGCCAAAATGCGAGTGCTGCGGTGTCGTTACGATATCCATCTGCGATCGCTGCTGGCTCCAGCAGAGGTAATCCGCAAGCACCTTCGACTGCACAACACACTCATATACTGCGTACATGCGCTCAGAGGCGCCTTCACTGGGCAAGCGATGACAAGCGATGAATGGTGTCGCTGGGGAAGCACGTACTTTTCGCAGTGTATCGCAGAGGCTTCGCGCACAAAGATAAACTGGTACATTTTCACTGAACTGCGTCACTACGCACTCTAAAATAACATACCGCCATTTGGCAGCGACAGCTGTTGTGTCGTTTTTAGTCGGTAATGCGGGGGCGTTAATAGCCTAGTGAAGCGCCTGCGATGAACAGCCGTACCGCGGCGCTGCGTTTCTATTCCCCTAATAGAGAAAGGAAGGAAGGAAAGAGAAAAGAAGAAGGCAGGGAGGTTAACCAGAATAACGTCCGGTTGGCTACCCTACACCGGGGCAATGGGAAAGGGGAAAGCAAAGATCACAGGGAGAGAGAGGAGGGAAGGAAAGAATCAAATTGTGGCAAGTTCGCTGACGCGTGCGGTTTTACAGAAATTGCCTTAATAGTCACAGGTGGTCGCACAAACCTAATAGAGAAAGAGTGGCCATGACCCTCTATGGATCATGACCGACTTTATTGAGAATAGCACTGCAGCGCCCCTAGGCGACTTATCACCGTATGAACGCCCTCGTGCGTGCGACCCGCTTCAATGTACCGCTTCTAAGCTTTCGCCTCCCTGTCGCCACTCGCGGCAAGAAGTGCAAAATTTAATAATTTGCTCGATCTCCGTTTGTCATCGCAAATTTCTAGCGTTAAAAACGAAAAACAGATACCTAAAGAGATAAAAATGTTCGTTATTTTATTTGCTGTATTTCAACGTATTCGTTTGAGTGAAAGTGTAGGTGCAAGAATGCGCCGCATGTACCCTGTTCGCATTCGATGGAGGATAGAAAGACAGTGCCCGAAAGATGAGGCACGCCCTTGACGCGCCCGGGAAAGGCGTGGCAAGCGGCTCACCGCAAGTGTGCAGACAGACAGCGGGGCAGTCACGGTATCGCTAAGTTGCGATAATCCGTTGATAACAATACGCGGCGCTGTCGCGTTTCGTTGTGCAGCCTTCTGCGCTTGAAACGTGGAAGCAGCGTACCGCGCAGGGTGCGCTCATGTTGTCATACGCGGCTTTCTGTCTACATATTTTTTTGCCTGCACCTTCGGCGCGTTCCGCGCTATCTCGGTTCACTGACTGCCGTCGAGCAAACTCGGGTAAAACTCGGGTGAACGAGAAACTCGGCGCATCCTGCATAGCACCCATGTCTCGAGAACCACGGCCGGGTAAGGCGGGAGGGGCGGGGGTGTCCCTTGTTTTTTTGGACAGGGCCCTCAGCGCTGTTAATCCGGCCCTGACAGTGCGGATCGCACTGATTTCGTTGCTTTTCTTGCAAATGCGCTGTGATGAGTAGAGTGCAGGATAAAGCAAGAAGGCCGCCCTCAATCGTCGCATCTGCTAAGTTATTACTGCGATAGCGCTAAAAGCCTCGTGTCGTACCAAATCCGTTGTCGGTGTCTTGCGTCGGACGTCGTTCAGCGAAAAGTCATTGCCAACAACAACCACGCAGGCGCTCCACGTGGCCCACTGGCGTTACTGAACTAATTGAATTACTCAAACTGACAGGCGTCAGAAAAATTATAAAGTAGAACCTAAGCACAAACTACAGGCATGATGGGGTCGAATTGTAATTTGAATATAGCAGTAAACATAATTCCATTACGCGACACCCCAGATACACCATTGTCCACCTTTTTACGCTTCATAGAGCAACGCGCTGAGCTAGGTTTCATGCAAAAAGACAATCAGATGGCGCTCGCCTCCGTTCAGCCGCGGCCTACGCAAGAGGCCGCATTTTTACCAGTTATGTCCAACACATTCAGGAAACAAGATGATCGTCCTTTGAGTGAACCGACAGTGCTAGAAAATCGTCCCCACCGGTCATTGGCTCAGAAGGCAGTGCAGGTAGTTTTGTGCTTTCTGAGAACATCTGGTTTGTACGAGCGGCTTTGACTCTAGTATTTTCCCTGCGCGTCTCTATACCCTTCTCTTTCCCGGCACTGTCCTCCCCTTCTCCCTTCCCTCAGCGTAGAGTAGCCAATCCGACTCTTGACTGGTCAACATTCCTGCCTTCCTTATATCCCTCTCTCTTTCTCTTCCTCGCCCGCTCGACTTAGTGCATAACGTTCGCCGCTAGCGTTTCCCGGTAAACATTACGGTTGTGTGAGTGATTGTGAAGAGGAAGAGGCGCCATTTTCTGCAGCCCTTTAGGGAGCACGATTCAGCGCCTAGACATTACGGTTACATAAGCTGCAGTTGCCGAGAGGCGTGAGGAGTCGGGAATCTTTGAATGCTATCGCGTTTCACTCTGGAAGGCGAAGCTTAAGCGTCCTCCAAATGTTTCACCTTTGCAAGAAACGTAGCAAACGAATCACTATCACTGATCAGAGTGTTTAGATATCGTACGATAGTTTGTAATTAGTGAAATGTAGGTAATTATTGAATGAAGCATTTTATTATTTGCCAACTTTCTGCGCCTATAGGCGATCCATTTTAGGGATTGAAATTGTCCCATCTCCCACAGAAAAGTTAGAAAATATGTTCCAAGAAAAACACCTGGCATATTCTCTTGTTATTACATAAAAGACACAAAGGTTTGTTCTTAATTAAATGGGTATGTGCGTTCATTCTAGTGCGGTCAAACCAATCAGTAGCGCGATGAGCACCGAGTTGGCTGCTTTTCATCAAAGTCTGTCTTGTTATGTATGGCGTAGGAGATAGCACGAAGGTCGCCATCACTCATCGCATCTGCGAAGTCATTTCACCTTTGCAATAAAAGCAGCGAACTAATCACTGCCACTGACCACAACATTTATTAGTCTGAGTGCTGCAAAAAGAATGCCAATGTGCAGCTGTGCTAGTAACGCCAGCTTTCATCTCGTTTGCAAATCTGTGTAGCGGAATACGTCTCATCGAATCCTCCAAAATAAACCGCTCTTAGTGCGCACTTGTCGTTGCCTGGCTTATGTTCTGAAGTATCTTCTATCGTTTGTTACAGCGATGTTCTCTATAGCTAGGATCCTGGGACTTTTACGGGTCGATCACGTGTACAGAAAACTGAGGTGGGCCGATCCCGGCGGCAGTGCGAGGCCCGGAGCAATGGCTCATAGCCCCGTTAGGCAGAGGCGTGAAGCCAACGTACAGCACAGCTTTCGTTTCCGTACGAAACACACAAATAAAGAAGCCGTCAAACCACATGATTGATGACCAGCGCACGCACTTCCGCGCTGAGCAACGAACGTTGCCGCCAATCTCTCGCCAGTGGTCGTTGTCGGCGACCGACGTAGATATGTGAAATGCGGTAACAAAGAAGTGGTTCGCAAACTACGCGGAACATTTTTGCCCCGGTTACTTCAGCGGTCCGAGTCAACCAACTACCTTACGCCGGCCATGCGTCGATTTAACTTTCTACAAAAACATTTCTCAAATCAGAACGGAAAACATCTGTGTGCATCATAGCGACCAGAAAGCAGATATACCAGTAATTTCAAAGTAATAAATAAAATAAAGCTTTTGAGAACTCCATTGAAATGGGTGTTTCTGTGATATACCACTTTGAATAGCAGTGTGCGTGGTGGGCACACATCATGGTATCGGTGTTTGAGAATTCTCCTACATGAGGCGCAACATATGTACAACTTCGCTGGCCTACCACCTTGTTAGAAGTGGATTGGCGGTGATTTTTGTTTGCCTTATGAACAAAAAAGTACTTTTATCGCAAATATATTTAGCGCTTACAACGGGTATTTATTTATTGATTGATTTATTTACAATACCCCTAAAGGCCCTCGAAGGAGGGTACTACAGTGGGGGGGGGGAGGGGGCCTACAAGAAAAAACACAAGTGTACGCTAAGGTACAGCACACATAAAAAGAAAAACATTTACAAGATATCTTTTTTCTTTTTTTGCCGCTCAACAAGGCAGTGTAGTTATCATATTGAACCAAGAAACCAAAAAAAAGAAAAGAAAAAAAGAGAAAAAAAGCTACGTACATAAAAAGATCAGGAGCGAGCAACAACTCAAAAAGCATCAAAAAGTATCAGGGAAACACACTTAATAAGAAAACACAATATTTTTAACAGCGCGTCACAGTAGTGCAAATTGTTTCCTTAAATTTGGCTATGTCAGTTTCCATGGCTATGTATGAGGGTAAATCGTTCCAATCGATGATAGTGTGTGGAACGAAGGATTGAGCGAAAGTTGATGACTGACACAAAATGCGTTTCACTTTGTTAGGGTGATCGCGGCGAGGAAAGATAATCGGCGGTGACTGAAAAAAATCATCACGAAGTGAGGTATGGTGGAAAATTTTATGAAATAGTGATAAGTGAGAATGTTTTCGACGAAGGCTCAAGGATTGCAAACCGGCACGTTTCTTTAAAGATGTAACGCTATATTGAATAATCTGAAAAAAATAAATCGAGCAGCGCGGTTCTGCAGCGCTTCAAGATTAGAGGCTAGATATACCTGATGGAAATCCCAAATTGCCAAATTACAAAGATTCTGTTTTTGGTTTTATATCCTCACATCAGGGCAGCCCCTCTGCCCAAGAATATGAACCCAGAGCACAACATCGACAGAAGACTTGTTGGAGCCAAAGCACTCCTCCGACGGGCAGCCGCCTCCGGGAAAGCATGCTGCTTTACGGACGCAGCCAAATATCCTGGCAGACATCCCTATGTAGCAGCGGTGGTCAACAAAGATGGCACGCTCATCAACGCTTGCACGGTCCACACAGATAGTTCTGAGGTGGCCGAGCAGGCGGCCATCAGCCTCGCACTCCTAGAAGACGGTAGAAGCTTGGTATACTGCGACTCCAAGAGGGCAATTCCGTCCTCCGAAACAGCGAGCACATCCCCGACCGTCGGCAGAATCCTTGGTACTCACCGCCTCACCTCGCACAACATCAATCGGTTCCCAGCACACAATGGACCATTGGAGGTGCCGTTCCCTAACCTCAACGAGACGGCACGCGAGGCCGCACGAGACCTAACTCACCGTGCGAGCCGGGACTCCCTCTCGGCAGGATGGGTGCCAGCGCGACCCCCTCGTCACTTACAATGATCTCACCCAGCATTATAAGTTAGTCAAGAGAACCATGCCGCTACCGCACAAAGCACTCAATAAAGCACAAGAAGTCACGCACAGGCGGCTTCAGACGGGCACCTACCGATGCCCGCCCTTCCTGCTCATCTTTCCGGACGCGCACCCTCACAACGCGTGTCGCTACTGTAAGGATATAGCTAGTCTTGCTCACATGCTCTGGGGTTGCGCCCTCGCGAAGGGGGCCAGGACAACCAAGAAAGTGTGCGACAGAGCTCTACGCAGCGCGGACCTTGAAGCACAGCTGTGGGCTATCCACCGCGCCCGCGACGCGGCGGAGGCGCAATGGCCTTTCTGTCCCGACATGGCCACTAACCGCGCACACCAACGGACCTCGAGAAAGTTATTCATGCATCCGTCCATCTCTATGCATGGCAGCCAAGTCTGGGCATACCGCCAGAAACCACGTGGAGATCTTTAGCGTCTGCCCAATCCATGATCCACGGCCGTTTCTGCAATCTTCCCCCAAGGAAATGCGGCCACCGTTCCCAGGATTGGATCCCGCAACCTCGGGCTTAGCAGCGTAGCGCTATAGCCACTATGCCATCTCGGCGGGTCGTAAGTGATGAGCCTAAGAAGAAAACCTAAGATTAAAATACAGTTTTCGTCATCTTTTGTAAAAAGTTTCGAGAGAGAGAGAGAGGGCTCTTTACTAGAAAAACAGAGAATTTTGCCGGCGCGTATATAACATCTGGCATGCTACTCTCTATAGGGATGGGGAATGGGATTAAAATATTCCAGAAGAGAGTGGGAGAAAAAGAGGATAAAAATAAATATCAAATGTCTGAGTCGACCTGATACTAATATTTACAGGTGACATGACGGGTAAATTTAGCTAAAAGTTTCGAAGTTTATATCATTTCGATTGACCAGCGTGAGCTGGTCATCGATGAAGTGTGTGGCTGTCAACGTTTCCCCATCTAAATCTGTATTTCCCTCTTGTGCAACGCGCCGTCTCCTGAGGGGAATAATTTGTTTATTAAAACAAATTAGAGCGCGAGAAATACACCCGCGTACACGCCCACAACCACAGACGATATCACTGTGAAAAAAAGAAAACGAAAAGGGCTAATGCTCCGTTTTTTTAACGCAGATCGAGGATTACAAAACGGAAGGCATTCACAGCGATACAGCAGCCCTAAAAATTCACCAGCGTAATGAGGGTGCCCAAAGAGGAAATGACCGAAGAAGGTGCCTTGGTGAAGATGTGCCGATCGAGCTTGCATTGATCTGAGTTTCATACAACCACCTCGTTAACAGCCAAAGTTTAAACTTAAAGTTCTTCAAGCAGTTTCGAGCAAAAACTTTTGATACGTTGCTTCAAGGGAAACCTTAGCTCTGTTCTTTGCAGATGCCTAGCACTTTTGTAAAGCTGACTGATAAGAAAGAACAAGAGAGACAGCAGTTTCTACGGCTTGCAGAATTCGCTCCTATCTGGATAATTCTGCCTTGCATATTGTAATGGAGTCAACATAAATATTTTAGTTTATGAAAAAATTATGAAAAAGTTATCAGTTTTGTTTAAAGGCGAAGCTTTTAAGGCGCTAACAGCGTTTAACGTCGCACTAAAAGCAGCCTCAGAATACTGGCGAGAGCAGCGTGCCGGCGTTGTTGTTGACGAACCTCGATGGTACACATGGTGAGACCGAAGGAAGCCCGTCGTCGTAGGAGAGAGAAAGAGACAGAGAGAGAGCGGTTGGGAAGTAGAAAAAACGAAGTTTTCTGTAACTTTTTCAAGGGGCTAGTCGCAGTTGTTCAGCTTTCATATAAATGAGAATATAAATTTAGATTGACGTTCACCACACAGTGGTTTGACACAGCTGTTCAGCATAAGTGCTAATGGTGCGTGTGAGCACCCATTTCATGCCAGAAGCGGAATACAGAACGCTGCCCTGGCTTCGGCAAAAGCGGATTGACTGGAGTGGATTCACCGGTGTACGCGCACTTAGTTTTCCTCCCAAAAGCGACGAAACCAACTCAGCCTCTCTGGACAGACACTCTCCACGCATGCGTCATCCATCGTAGAAGAACACAACGCCAACTGCGCAAATGTCTTTTGACACAACATTATATTGATACCTCTATAAAATATTTTCGCATCCCATGCGTCGGGGCCATTCTTAAAACGAATATTTCGGGGGTGGTAGAGAAGAACCCTGTTCTTTCGTAACAATCCGCAAATATTTGAAATTCGCAAACGCCTCACTGAACAAAAACACTTGATAATATTGTTACGGTGGGAAAAGAGAACGAGGTCGTCGACGGTGAAGAGGACGAACTGGCAAGAGCCTCTCGGGATTCTCGGCAGCTGTTTATCTAGGGTTAGCACACCGTGTAAATAGTTTTATACTCGTGACAATATTGTAATTATGCGAATAGATTTCTTTGGCTTTTGTAGCCCTTATTGTGGTTGGTGGTCGATGGCCAGTGGCCACACATGGCAAACGAAGGAACGTTTGTTTGCTTTCGCGCTTTTCTCTGGCTTGCTTTGTCTCTGGCTCTGGCCAATGCCACCTAGACTCCCTCAAGTCGATGCCGCAGCGTGGTAAGCGGTTGCGCTTCCTCAGTCCGTGCGGGTGTTACATAAATTCTCTTCGGCAGCTAGGTAGCATGCAAGAACAATATGTAAAAGAGAAAAAAAAGTAGCTATGTTTCGATTTTTGGAGCGAAACCGCGCTCACGTCACTGATTAGTCACACATTCCCGCTTTCTTTCTTTTTTTTTTTTTTTTTGTCTGGCTCCTGCACTTCGCTTTGTTCACCCGCCGGCAAAACTCAACTTGAATGTCTGCACTTCGAACACTGAAACGACCTCTTTGCAGAGCGTTAGAAGGCGAGTTGTGCAGCGAGCTAGCTTTAAATTAAGCCGCTTTCATAGTTCTTCGTCTATAGTTCAGTTGTGTGCGACGATGGTCAAGGCTCACAAGGCAGGATGCGCCAACCTCCGCTTGTCAATGCGCCTCGCAACGGTGTAAAAGCGATATTCAGTCCCAAGTGCAACGGTCGCCTTCAGTGAAGACAACCTTGCGTTTCCCACATTTCAGCTTTTATTAGGTTCCACGCACTGAGTACAGTTCTACGTTAGGAATAACCGGGATTAAAAGCGTGTGTTGTGTCAACAATGTTGCACATTGCGCGCAGCAGACGTACTTGCGTTTGCGTCATCTTCATTTTCTTTATTTAATAGATCTGCTTCGGCGGACACTGTATCAACTTTTTGCGAGTGTGTTCCAAAGCTTAAACTTGTTCACACTCTTATAATGTAGACTCGCGGACGTATGAGAGAGCTGGCTAGCCATCTAAAGTCGTCCTCTAAAAGGCGCATCTTTACAAAATTACACAAGTTATTTGTTCCTAGTAATGTCTAGCCACAACAGTGCGTGAGTCGCTTGCAGAAGGGCGCCGTGCGTCTCATCAGATGGCTTGATCAACGTGCCTGGCTGTTGAATGATGTACTATTTGAAGTGACCCTTGCATACCTACAGGAAATGCGCCAACCTCGCGCAAAGAAAATCTAGCTAGTATTATGCACTAAACGCAACAAGTGTAGCTTTTACTAACGATAGAAGGAACATACGAAAGCCATACTGCAGCTCACAGATGTCATGCCGTGACAATAAGGAAACTCGGATGAATTGCATACCTTGGCAGTTTTGGACGGAACCAGTTTATTTTTTCGTGGAGAAGCACATATCCACGTGTTTCTTGTATTGCACTTCAAGAGAGAAAGAACGTGGGCGTTTTGCTCCAACTAATAATTTCGATGTGGGGCGCGGCAAACAAAACGTCGCGGCATTTCTCAGATTGTCACACATCTGCACACCCATACATTGTGGACATATATACGGAGTTACAAGAAGAAAGGAGGGTTAACCGAAGGACCCCATTTTTATTAATCATATCTTAAGAAGTCGAAAAACATAGACACCAAGGAAAACACGGGGAAAATTACTTGTACTGACTAACTGAAAAAAAGAATTATGAATTATTGGAACTGAGAATGGTTGGGAGAACAACTTGCTGCCCGTTTTCATCTATTGCATCCACTTTAAATTGCATTTATTTTTAATTCCTTCATTTTAATTAGTAAGCGCAAGTAATTTACCGCGTGTTTTCGTTGGTATGTATGTTTGTTGGCGTCTTATGATACAGAGTTACAGGCAGATATGCGCAGTGGCGCCTGGTCTAGCATCGCTACAGCCCAAGATTGCTGCTTACATGTGTCGCACGACGTTTTCTAGAGGTGACACACTGCAGGGGCACTCCAGAAACGTGCTGCTGTGGCGCGTCTCAAAGAACGCGGTGTTCGTTTGGAAGCCTCTAGCTGCAGCCAGGGGACTCGACAAGCGTCTGGCAGCAGTGAGGACAAGATCACATATCACGCTGCATTTATAAAATATTATCGTGCGGAAATATGCCGAATGTTACCAAAAATTATATCGCCGTATTCGTACACTCGCAATGTTTCTGAGGACATCAATATCTTGGACCATTGACGACTTCACGAAGAACTACCGATGCCAGAAAATTCGACGCACGTGTCGAGGTTTTAACCCTAAATAAATAGTAATTTAAAAAGTAGCAGTGTCGCCCGGTAGGCGAAACATCGACTGCAATGGAAAATTAGTAGGCAGCTTTACTAAGGAAGGATAATAGCTTTATCGGCCGCGTAAACTTGGAAACATTCCCTTACTAAACAAAATTTGTTGCTGGGCTAGTTGGTTCATGCTTAATAGTGGTAAGCGCAATTTCAAGACGGGAAAGAAGACCGACATAGAATCACGGGACAAGCGCAAATATTTTCTCTAAAGACATACCCTTACTAACTGAACTAAGAAGCACGGTATAAGCACACACATGTAAACAGGGACACGTGACTCTCGACGAGCGCGAATACTCGGTGTGAAAACGCGGGTGCGAGCGAGCGCGGCCGCAGCTTCGAGCGAAGTCACCTTCGTGCGGTCCATCGCTTCAACGCAAACTCTGCGGCGAAAACGCAGCGCCCACAAAGGCATGAGCGTCGGCAGATCCCTTTCAAGATACGACACGTGCGACTGCGAGTGACCATTCAAATTACCGACTTGGCAGTGTCAGAGCCGCCCCACCCTCTCCATCCCGCGTTGCCTCCCCCCTTTCCGCCATGTATGGCGCGCAAGACTGCGTCGCGATCGCCGGCTTCCGCTACGTGCTTTCTCTCGCCCATACAGCATACAACGCGTGACGACCGTGTGATAGCCCTTGGAATTTATACGGAACATGACGGCGACGGCAAAAAGGCGGCGCGAGTGCCCATATAATTGTTATCGCAAAAAACCCACGATGAAATATATTACAATTGTTCCCGACTGCGAGCCACCTACATCGAAGTTGTTCTGAAAGGAGCGTTACTCGATTCAAAGACAATGTTATAAACTCGCCCTGAAGCATAGATACATACACATTCAAATATTACAGAAAGAAGTTCTGCACGAAAATTTATTTTGGTTTCGACGAAGTTATCTGGAAGAGTGAAGTTTGTTTCCGGGAAATAAAACGGCATATGTATTTAAAGAAATACATAATTCCCTCTTATTTTTCTACGTCCTTCGGAAGAAACTCGTACACTATGTGAAGGTTGTCCTCCGAGACGTACCCATCACGTTCAAGATCATCTAGGCGAAATGTAGCCTTTGTGCTGTGACCGCCCGGGTTGCTTGCTTCTTCGGGTCTTCCAAAGAACTTAAGCTCACCTTTATGGTCCCACACCTCCTGGCACTGTTTGCTTTGGGACGGATGCTTGACGGTCACCCGAATGTTCTGACTGAAAGGCCACTGAAGAAATTCGTCGTTTACACCCTTGTGCAGCTTAATCCAAGGATGCAGTAACACGTGATCTCCCGCTTTTCTGAAGTGCACTCCTGGCGACACGTGATAGCCAGATATGTATATCTTTTCACTCGAAAAACAATAAGATCCTTTTAAATGGGTGCTGTCTTTCATCGCTTTGAATTCCTTAGCAAAAAACTCGTATCGCCTAATGTTGATTGTGTTTAAGGCCAGTTCTTTTTCCTTATTCAATGGGCTCGGCCCTCCTTGCATCTCAGTGTCCTTCACTTCACCATTGCCTGCAACACTTCCGGCACACTTTCTGCAGATTGTCCTTGCCGCGTCGTCCAACACTTTGCCAATGGCTTCCTTCAGCGCATTCACACTTTCGCAAATTTCCTTGAGCATTTTTACGTTGCTGACTATTCGCTTCGTGTCTTCTAAGCCTTCCTTCAGCTCTTTTATTGAATCGGTTATTGCTCCTGTAAGCATGCGTGCCTCACCGCTGTGGTCAATCAATCGTTCCTCGACTGCTTTAACTGAGGATAAGGTAACTGTTGATTGTGAAGCAAGGTTATCCAACGTGCCACTTTCGATTGACCTTTGTAGCAGTGTTTCCTTGACCGTGTTGATACAATGTGAAATGTTATTGAGGTGATCATTTTGGGCAATATTACCACTAATAACTTCGTCTAGCTTGTCTTTCATTTCAAGTACTCGCACGTCTAAGCTTGCATTCAGAGCCATCATCATTGCTTGTTGGCCAATGTCCGACTTTTCTAGAGCCCTGGACGTCAGAGACACCACATTGACTCGGCATTTGCTTTGTAAATGCGCGGCCACGTTGCTACGGAGCACGAGCTTTGAACAATTAGGGCATGACGTAGCGTGGTGGTCACAGTCATTGCAAAAATGCTTGTTCAGCTCTGACGCAGCCAAAACCATGTTGCAGCCGCGTTCTTCATTCCAGCATTTTACCTGAAAGGAAAAAAAAGCTTCTGAGTAATTTTCCATAGTAGCATCTTCATATTTTTGATATTAGTATCTTCCATGTTATTCCACACCTCCAAACTTCGAATACTTCAAGGATCGTCTAGTGTGACGTTGCGTAACGAGACATCAAGATATGCCTCGTCGTAGTATTGCAATTTATTTATTTATTTATTTATTTATTTATTTATTTATTTATTTATTTTACAATACTGCAGGCCCTCGTCGGGCCCATGCAGGAGTGGTTACAACATGGAATACAGTACAAAGAAAGAAGAAAGTGAAACTAGTGAATTCAAAACAAAGAGCATTAGCATACACAAAAATGAACATACTCAATAAATATATACGCGCTGTTTAAAGGAACGGTCCAGGAAGCAGGAGAAACAGCGTTTACCATTAGAATGCATCTACACAGGCTGCATATCAAATACAGGTAATATCACCATTCGAATTCCAGATTCTCAATATTGTCAATAAATGCGTAGGCAGATGGGAAGTTTACGGCTCTAGAGGGTAGTATGTTCCAATCGGAAATGGCGTGTGGGAATAAAGAGTACTTGTGAGTGTTATTACGGCTGGGGTGGGGTCGTATTGATTTATTATGGTTGGTTCGGGCATAAAGTCTGAATGACGCGTGAGTGTATGTTGCTTGTGGTATTCGATAGGAGCCGTGATAAACCAAGTATAGAAATTTTAATCTGGAAATCATTCTACGTTGAGCCAGTGATTGGACGTTAGCCTTGACGCGCAGGTTCGTAATGCTCGTTTGACGTGAATATTGTGAATATATAAATCTCAACGCTAAGTTCTATATGCGTTCTAGTTTCTCGGTTAAGTACTTCTGGTGCGGGGTCCCTATAATGTCAGCATACTGTAAAGCGGGTCTAATGTGGGTTCTGTATGCATTTAATTTAACACTAGGTGTGTTTCTAAGTTTTCTTCTCAAGACATGTAGTTTACCTAGGGCCTTGTCATATATGTTATTTATATGAGTTTCCCAATTTAATTTCGTTGTAACAGTGACCCCGGGATATGTGACCTCCTGGTATTTTCTTAGTGGTATATTGTTTATTGTGTATGTAAACTGAAGCGCATTTTTCTTGTGTGAAGGAGATACTGGTAGTTTTTGATGCATTCAGTTTCATCCCCCAAATGTTGCACCAACTTTTTTATAGCAGCTAACGAATCATTTAGTTTTACCTGATCGTCTCTGGTATTCACTGTTGTGTACACTACGGAATCATCGGTGAATTGGCGCATTTGAATAGGAGGCTGAAAGCATTACCGAATATCATTGATGTAGATCAGAAATAGGAGGGGCGCACGAACGGAGCCTTGTGGAACACCAGAAAAAAAAGTTGATGTAATCAGACGTAATATCATTCACAGCTACGCATTGTTTTCTGTTTTCAAGATAGTTCTTTATCCATGATACTGTTTTCTCGTGTACACCAATGGCAATTAGTTTAGTAATGAGATCTGGATGTTAGGGGAAGGGCAATGAAGGGAAGCGGATGAATTTTTTGTGAGGTGACGCTCTCACACCGGCCTGAATAAGGTTTTTTTTTACGATATTCACCATACTACAAATATAAATTGTCAGGAACAAAGAAGGAATAAATCTGGCAGCCACAACCCCAGAAGCGCACAACATTACGAGAAACCTTGCTATTTGTCTTTTGTACATGCTGTTCGCACACACATGTACCATGTGTTTGAACTGGTGGTATGTGCGTTGGGAATGAGAGTGGCTGTCGAAGGTGAAATCCCCCACTAGGATGAGGCAACTTCGTTTGCTCTGTTTGGGTAGCGTTGCGTTCACGTTCGGCGATCCGCTTTCGTTCCAGTAGGACAGCGCCGTCCTCACGCGTCTCAGCCGCATAACGACGAGGAACGACTGGGTGCGTTAACATACGCGTTCCTCGAACTCGGCAGTGATGAGAAGCTTCTTGAGGCAAAAGGAGTGTGCGGTCTGGGTCGGTTGCTGCATACTTGGAACAAACAGCGCTTGTAAAGGACGCAGTGAGGACGACAGACAAGACATACGGTGAAGTGAAAACGCTGGTACACCGGCCAAACACGCCGATGTTTGAATCGCCTGCTGAGATTGCATCCCTGCTCGCTGGAAGGGTACGTACCTAGTCGTTCAGCGCAGCACTGCAAGGAATGTGGCTGCATACCTAGACCTATCCGGCACCTCTACCTATCCGGACCTATACCTAGACCGGCTGCATACCTATCTGTGAAATTGCACAATTTTAGGTAGAAATACAGAGCAAAGAGCATGCGCGATTCGCGAAGCGCTTTGTATCCAGTCGCAAGGAAATTGCTTTGTCAGCGTACCATCTGTTTCTCTCCATAGCTGTTAGATAAGCTATATTAAAAACGTGACAGCCTGCTATGACAACTCACGCGATGCCATTATTTCAATCTTATACCGGCGCGGATACCGTGTTTTTGTTGGTTCTCTGCACAGAGCCTGTTTTGCATTTGTTGCATCACCAGCAATAAGCCCGTTGTTATTAGTTCAATGACTTGTCTGCCATCCTCACTTCTTCCTGTGCAAGCGCTGTTTGTTCCCGTCCCTTCTTGAGGCGAGGCATTTTCCCCATCCATAAAAAGTAGGCAAGCGTACACTGAGCCATATACAGTAGACATTGATTCTCCGTCATGCAAAAAGGCAATTTTTTTTTTCTGGTAGCGCCAGAACCGGCACGCTTACACAGGTATTTCGAGCCTTTTTAATATAACATACCTCTATTATTTCTCTCTGCTTGGTTTTGTCCGTCACTAAAAACTTCGTCATCTGTAGCATGGGAGTGCACGCCAACTTATTCCAATGACCCGCAAAATGGCATCCATACACGCTCTTAACATTGCTGCACCCGATCGGCGTGCTCGACCATTAAAACACTGCCCTGCTTTTCCTGCATATCCTATACCACAGCTTAGCGATATCTGGCAAATAATGTTGCGCCTGCAGTCTATTAACATAGTTTAACCATTGGTGGTGCAACAGGCCCTGCTATGCTCTTTCATTCGAGTGCGCACGGTACATAGCTTGCAAGGGGCACTGAAAAGTAAATTATCATTATGTCGGTTGGCTACTTTCATCAACTAATGAGATAACGTGTGCACATACGGCACAGCGTGCACTGGTATCTTGTATTTTTTTCTTTGCGTGCTGGTTCGAAACATTGTTTTTTTTTCAGGATCCCCTCATATACTGAAGTAAGGAGAAAACAAGGAAAACCAACTTCTGCTAACCATGCTGTCTTATTTGAAAAAACTTTGCTCCATCTCCTGTTGTCATGGGTGCTTCAGTGCTGCCTTTATACAGGTCGCCGCCATGACCCTCTTAACAATGTAGCGGCTGGGCTGTTAAATAGCGACGGCGGCAATCTATCGACACTGACAACCGCAAGCGTTCAACTGACTTTTATTTTGGTGACAGGCGTAAATATACGGAGTTTACAACACATGCGCATTGAAGGAACAAAGAAAATATAGTTTCAGATGGCTTTGATGAGCTAATTTTGTTTGCTGCTTTATTGCACATGTGTGGTAAGCTCCTTATATTTACGCCTCATACTGAAACAAAAGTGACTTGGCAGTCTGCACTTGTACATGTATATCCTTGGAGTAACATCTTAAACATTATGAACCAACTTGCCCAACAAGTTTGATTGAGGCAAGTTCTGATAATTAGCCACGCCCTAGTGGGTGGCTCTCGATTAACGCCAAACCCATGGGGCTTTTTAATGTGCACCCATCGAGCGGTAGACGAGCAGTTTTGCAGTTCGCCTCCATCGAAACGCTGCCGCGATTTGACCCCGCGACCTCACGTTTAGCAGCGCCACGCTAACGCCATTGAGCAACCACGACGGCTGATCCGTGGTTGTGCGGCTGCCGTTGGTGCCGGAGCGTGGTCATTGAAACGACGCATCTGCCGCCGATTGGCCTTCCTGCTCTGTGGCTGCCGCAAGCCTACTTGCTCTTACATGGTCAATTAGAGTATATCTGTAAATGTAGCTATCAAATATAGTATTTCAGTACGTCTTTTGATGATAAACGCATGCAAGCTACCTTGCGACGCCACGAAGAACTCGTTGCATAAAGAAAAGGTAACAGGACAAGAGAGACGAGAAAAAAGAGAAGAAAAATACGTCATGCCTGTGTTAAAATAGACAACAAGAACGAAAGGACACCCTACGCCTCGTTAACTGATGCCAGTAAGTACACGCTAAAAGAAGGACAATTCATAAATCAATGGCGCTGCTATATAATCGCAGCTTGATACGCTGAACTTTTCTCATCTTACACAAGTTTACATAGTTTTCAGTCAGTAGTAAGTGAAACCTAGGATTATGGAGGTAACATCATACACGTACTGAATACAGCGTCGAACTGCTTGCTTTTAGCTCCTATGTAATATTTCCATCGTGTCTTTCATCTAGCTTACACATGATTCCTCCGCTTTAAAATGAAATGACCCGTAATTCTAACACAGCAGTTCCATTTTCCTTTACGAATGTATTCAAAGAACTTAGCGAAATTGACCTGCAAGCAACAACAGACGCATTCTTTCCCTCGCGTTCTCTTACCTTTCGCCCCAGCAGGTTCTGCAAAGGAAACTCCCTCCAGTCAGCGTCCTCTTCGCGAAACTGGTCACCGTCGAGTGGACAGGCGTGTCCGTCGTCGAGTACGCACTGCTCGTAGCAGCTTTTGCATAGCGCGTGTCGACAGGGCAGAAAAACGGTCGCTCTAGGTAGCACACCACAAGCGTCGCATATTCTGTACGCAGGAATAGGCTCGACGAAGTGCAACTCTCTCCAATCCAATTCCTCCGTAAAACCGCACAATGTGTGCCGCTTGCTTTGAGAGGCCATGGCGAACGACGCATACGTTCACTACGAAGCGTCGTGCGGAAACTGCGGAAACTTCGATACGTTGCCAGCTCTCTGTCCTCTTAGCTGTTGCCGAAAGCTACTATCACTCTGATAAACGTACGCCCTTTTCCTGACTGTTAACGGCGTCGCTCGCAGGGCGGCATGAAATGGTCTGGGAATTATCTACTCGCCCTGCTCAGTGAATGTTGTTACCGACCATTTTATCACCTGTTCCGGAGGGGGGGGGGGGGGCGTACACACGTCGCCATTGTTGAAACGAAACGCTGCGGAAAAACAATTTCCTGAGGTGTGAAGGGGCAGCCTACGATCGAAGATCGACTAACTGCGAAGTGCAGAAACCATTGACGACGAGAAAAAATATTCTAAAGACCGCCAGAATATTTTACAGAGAAGCTTTCTATTGCTGGGATCTGGGCGGAACGCGTCCGCCCCTAGATCAACAATTTTTCATACATCGGCCGATCCCAAAGATATTGCAATACCGGGGCGACCTGCGGTGGAGGAGAAGTTTGCCATTAAAGGGCCCACATACACAGCTTCGTCGAAAGCTTCTATGAAGACGTGGAATCGGCGATGGGTAAAGTGAAAACAAAATGCACTATACTGATGGGCGACTTCAATGCCAGGCTAGGCAATAGGCAGGCTGGAGGCAACTCAGTGGGGGAATATGGCATATGTTCTAGGAATAGCAGGGGAGAGCTATTAGCAGACTTTGCAGACCGGAATAATTCGCGTGTAAGGAATACCTTCTTCAGCAAGCGGGACAGCCTGCTTATTTTCGTAATTGCAGTTTTTTTTTCTGTGCGTGGTTGTTCGCGTATCGCTTAATCCTTGCAACGCCATTAGTAATACCTCCAATTTTACTCTACTCTGTTACTACACGTGAGCCAGCATGTCATGGCGCGCGGCTACTGTATTTCGGCAGCACAATAACAGGCAGATCAATGCGCCTCTTTTCGCATTTTCATTAGCAAATTCTGTATAGCACAAAATACAATAAGGTAAGTGATATTGTAGACCTGATTATCTCGTATCTACAAAGCTAACTGCACGTTCTATAGGCGCATGTAGATAACAAAAAACAAAACATCCTACAATTCCTGAATAGCAAAAGTTTTGCATGTGACACGACAATACTACCGAAGCAAATCGTTGGTTGCAACAGTTATCTCTGACTACTCGCGTAAAAGTATGTCAGTAAGCGAGACCTCTCGAAAGGCTGTAGACAGCACATTCTGCATACAAGAACACGGAACGAGCAGACATTCGGGGGAGGTGGAACGGTCCATTCTAGGATTTAGGTCTACAAAAAACTGAGGTAATAAGTTACATGCTTACACACAACGCAATTCCTGGAACAAATTTCAGGGCTGTTTCCGAAATATGGTGATTTCCGCGACAAACTTTTAGGACAAACATCTGTTGTTCACCACCGTATCAACACTGGAGACACGAATCCTATTCTTCGGCGTCCCTATCGCGTATCGCATGCTGAACGTCGAGTCATCCAATTAGAAGTGGCAAAATGCCCCGCAAAGGGGTCATTGAACCATCAGCGAGCCCTTGGGCTTCGCCTGTCGTCCTTGTGAAAAAATAAATGCTATTTGGCGTTTTTGTGTCGATTCTCGCCATTTAAAGATCACCCGAAAAGACGTCTACCAACTACCACGGATCCATTAGGCCTTGGACTGCTTGCACGGAGCTAAATACTTGTCGCCCATCGATCTTCGATCGGGATAGTGGCAGATTTCAGTTGGTGAAGCAAACTGCGAGAAGACGGCCTTCATCACGCCGGATGGCTTATGTCAGTTCAAAGTCATGCCCTCTGGCCTATGCAATGCTCCTACGATATTTGAACGTATAATGGACACTCTTGTTCGAGGCTACAAGTGGACAATCTGTCTCTGTTGCCTTGAAGACGTTGTTCTTTTTCCCACGTTCGACAGCCACCTTACCCGACTCGCTGTCATTCTTGCGGTCTTCCGAAAAGCCGGCCTCTAACTGAACTCCTCGAAGCGTCAATTCGGGCGCCGTCAGATTACCGTGTTGGGTCACCTCGTTCACGCATCCGGTGTCGAACCAGATCCGGAAAAAGTTCGCACCGTACGCAGTTTCGCTGTGCAACGTTCTGCTCCTGACGTGCGCATTTTCGTCGACCTGTGTTCTGACTTTCGCTGTTTCGTCAAAAACTTCACCGACGTTGCTCGGCCTTTGACAGATCTTCTAAAGAAGAACACGGCGTTCTCGTGGCGTCTTGAGCAAGCTCACGCGTTCGCCGCTCTCATCGAGTTTTTGACCACCCCTCCCATACCTGCCCACTTTGATCCATCTGCACCAACCAAAGTCCACACTGACGCAAGTGGCCACGGCATCGGCGCTGTTCTCGCACAAAAGCAGAATGATACCGAGTGCGTGATAATTACGCCAGCCGCTTGCTGTCACCCGCCGAGAGAAATTACTCCATCACCGAGCGGGAGTGCTTGACTTTAGTTTGGGCTATCGCCAGTTCCGGCCGTACTTTCATGGCCGCACATTTTTGGTCGTTACAGACCACGACGCCCTCTGCTGGCTGTCTTCCCTCCGTGACCCTACAGGACGGCTTGGACGCTGGGCTTTGCGGCTCCAGGAATTTTCATTTGTTGCATCCATAAGTTAGCACGTCTGCACAAGGACGCTGACTGCCTCTCGCGTCACCCCGTGGACCCTCCCGATCCTGTTGCGCATGATCCGGTGACTTGAGTGATGGCTTAGACTGACATGACCAACGTGCGCGCTGAACAACAACGCGACGCATCCTTACAGTCCATCATCGCCCGAGTGCAATCTGGCCGCACCGACGGCACGTGCCGCATGTTCGTGCTGCATGACGGCATCATCCACCGCCGCAATATCAACCGTGGCGGCCCTGAGTTGCTCCTTGTCCTTCCTCGTCATCTGCGATCCGTCGTGATCGAACAACTTCGCGATGCAGCGACGGCGGGACACCTTGGAGTTTTGCTTACGTACGACCCCGTACGACGCCGGTTCTTCTGGCGGGGTCTCTACCACTCTGTGCGTTGTTATGTCGCAACTTGCGAATTGCGTCAGCGCCGGAAGAAACCTTCCTTGCTACCTGTCGGTCGACTCCATCCAATCGTAGTTCCCTCTGAACCATTATTTCGCGTAGGTCTTGACCTGCTCGGCCCTTTTCCGACGACGACTAGTGGAAACAAGCGCATCGCTGTCGCTACTGATTACGCGACACGCTACGCGGCAACAAAGGCGTTGCCGACTAGTTGCGCAACTGACGTTGCCGATTTTCTCCTCCATGGCATCATTATAGAGAATGGTGCACCTCGGCTGTTGCTTACAGACCGGGCCGCTCGTTCTTGTCTCGAGTTGCGGAAGATCTCAGCCACTCTTTTGCCACTAAGCACAAGCTCTCCAACGCCTGCCACCCACAAACGAATGGTCTTACGGAACGTCTCAACCGAACACTCATAGAGATGATGCCGATGTACGTTTCCAACGATCACCGCGACTGGGACGGAACGCTGGCCTACGTGACATTCGCGTATAACTTGTCCCGACATCACACCGCAGTATTTTCACCCTTTTATCTTTTGTATGGTTGCGACCCCACTTTGCCCTTTGACACCATCCTTCTTTCTGTGCCCCGCGTCGCCACTGAGTACGCTCGTGAAGTCATCGATCGCGCTCACATAGCGCGTGAAGTTGCCCGATCTCGCTTATTAGCGTCACAGCATCTGCAAAATGAGCGTTACGACCGGTGCCATCACGATGTTCATTTCGGCCCAGGCGCTTGGGAGCCGCTTTGGTCCCCATGTCATTGGGTTGGCCTCTCCCAGAACCTTCTGTCTCGCTACACAGGACCTTATGAAGTCCTACGTCAATTTAACGACGTCAATTGTGAGATCGCACCGTTACAGTTTCATCCACCATCAAGTTTGCTGCCTGTTGACGTCGTGCATGTTTCGCGGCTGAAACCATACTTCGCCCACAGTTTTTTGCCTGCCATGCGCCGAGACAACGCTTCACCACCCGGGGGTCTTGTTACCGAAGGACGAAAGAAGAGAGAGAGGAAGAAGATCGCGAGACGCTGGCTGCTGACTAGTAACAGTCAGCAGCCAGCTGTCAGCAGCCAGCAGTCAGCGGTCACTAAATGACTGACTAGTAACAGTCAGCCATTTTAACCCCATTCACTCTGCTTGTATATGCATTGTAAATACAGTCTTACACTCCCAATATCCCCGTAAAAGTACGAAAGGGAAATGGTGGACGTTTATATGGATATCGAGCATCTCAGAGGTCTCCAGGCACGGTCTAGTTTGACGTACACTGTAAAAAATTTCCGTAATTTTACAGTCAAACCTGCCGTAAAAATTACGTAGACCGTTCAGTTTCATGAAAAACGGCGGAATTCTACGTAAAAAAACGGACGTGAGCTCTGTTTTTGAAATACGGAGAACCGTCCGTAATTTCATGTGGAGGGCAACTGAGCATGTTAAGAGCGAAAAATCAACACGCAACGAATATAAAGAAAAGACACCGCCCACGTTTACCAGCAGTTACCTAATATCACCATAGGTAACGCTGCTTGAACATTATTCATAGGCGAATCGTAGTACGCACGCACAAACGGAAGAGGTTTCAGCGGTGGCGCTGCTTACCACCCTTCATCGCTTCTACACGACGGGTTGCATTTCTCCGCCTCAACAGTACAGAGTGGACAGCGGCTGGAAATGGCGGTGTGCGGTGGTGGTATACCTGTTGCATTTGGGATTTCACTGAGAGAATAAGAAGGAATCGACGATGGACTGCTACGCAAGTAAGTGATTTAAGTGTCCTTTTTTGTTGTTGGTGCACGTCGCGCGTGCGAAATGCACTGCGATGGCCGGTGACGGGCTGAACTGTGTTGTGTGAGCATGCCCTGTCAATGCCCTGTAACGACATTCCCGCTTGGCCATGAGGATTGATAAAGCCGCGGCATTGCGAGTCTGTGATAAATGGTGTAGCGTTTGTTGTGCTGATTTCATATAGAGTACATTGAGGCGCGTAGGCAACATCAGCGACGATGTCGTCTGTAGCAGTTCGTTATCGGCTGTATGTGGCAGCTGTTTTACTGACGTTGGCATTCCAGTTTTGCAATGTGTTGTGATGTGTTCTTGGCATTCCAAAATAAAGTGAAGTTACTGTTCCCCTTAGCAATCTCTCACGGCGCGGTGTAACACTATGTTAGCCGTATTCGGCGACGCATTGCATCACAGCGAAATTCTATTTTTCCTTAAGCTTAGGACGCAGTGTGCTTGGCGTGCATAATCGCTGTGTTCATATCCGTAATTGAAAGACTGCTTCTGGAATTTAAAGTCTACTTGTGTATGAAGACCTCATAGAGCATGTTGCATGCGATGCCCCTACATCACAATGAATGGACGGTGTAGCGTGCTTGCTGCCGTAACCTCGTGCGATCTGCAGTGTTACGTAACACTGGTGTAACACGGTGCCTTGGAACACTTTGGGATCGAGCCCGAGCAATCGTGCGCGATCGCACTTGAAAGTGTCCGCGTGATACCCATTAAGGGTCGCTGGAGAAGAAATTGATTATTTTGCTAGCTGGTAATCGGCACCAGATGTTTCGCGAATTTTTGTTTTTGTTTTGTTTTTACTTCAGACAGCTACCAGGCTGACTATCAACGTTCTGACGCAATACGTCAGCATTTAACGTAATCTGGGAGTGGATTGCCACGTAAACTTTGCCCATCTGCGGCTTAATTGTAAAGCAAGTGCATGTGATAAGTAATTTTTAACGTAACCTTGACACAGAATAGCGGTGCCAAAAAGTGTGTAATGGACATCCAAAGTTACAAATGTTCCAAACTGGTATAAAAAATCAAAAGATGTGTCAACACTGATGTTAAAGGCTGGTTCTAATACTGACTGTCTCTAGTTGCATAGACTAATTTTCAGCATATAGGCATCAATACAATAATTATTCTAAATACATGTTGTGAGTTATGTAGAGCAAAATGTCTGCTGTTTTGCTGAATAGAAGGTGCTTCATGAAGTCTTTTTTTAAATGAGTTGAACGATACAATTGAAGACACCAAACGATACCACAGCAATTGGTAATTCGGTGACAAGCTTATGTGCAAGAGTATTTGTATATGAAAATGTTTTTGCTTTACTGTGGACGACCGGTCTGAAAATACCTGATATTATTTGCTTCAATTGCAGCTATTGCACCAGTGAAGGATGTCTGTGTGCCGGTTTGTGCTCAGTTTCTCAGCCAGCGGGCCTGAGAAAGTGTGCCACAGCAGTCTGTCTAGTGGTGCTCTTTGTTCTGGAAAGCTGTGCCATTCTATTGTATATCTGTCTTGCATATGCAGTCTTAATAGACAGTGACTGCAAATGTTGGTGGAATGACGAGGCCTATGCAAGTAGAGTAATTTTTGCAGATGCATTCAAAGGATAATTGATGATTTGTTTTCCTGTGGCAACAAATTGGTTCAGTATGAGCACGTCGACTTGAAAGGGATATTGTTTCATACCTGACTTGGTTGCACATATGAGTGGTGTTTAAAAAACACTTATAGTGCCAGAGTTCAAGATTCGAGGCAACAGATAAAACACGCACCAATAAAATAACTGTTTGTCTAGTGTTGGCTTAATGAGTATGCAACAACACTGCACACTGATCGTTAGCACTGTCATGCATGGGCTCCATGGTAACTAAGATTAGCCACGAATAAGCTCACTGTGAGCTAGTGTTGAGCTAACTATAACAGGTGAGTATGCGATGATGTAATTAAGTGCAACATTGGAAGGCAACGTAACAATGTAAAATTATAGCCTGAGCTCGCAGCTGCGTTGCGTGGTCAGGCGACCAAAAGATATGAATATTTAAAAGGGAACGAACAGTGCTACTGCCAGTATGAAGTGACAGCGTTGTACACAGCAACATATTCCCTTTGTCCTGTCTGTAGCCCTGTTCGGTTCCCTTCTAAACATGCACCAAGCAGCCCAATTCAGAATGCTCCGGCAGGTTAAGTGATGACACGCTAGCATAGTAGGAGCTATTCTGAAAGTTATGTCTGCTATGAAAATGTGTGATGAAGATACTTCACTGCTAAAAATTTGGTGTACAACTGCACAAAGCAGCATCAATAGCTATGTTGCTCCCCCATGTTGTGTCAAGGGTCTGTGCATGTTTTGTAAGATAATCCTTGAGTCGTTGGCTGGTTTGTCCTACATAATTGTGGCTGCAGGACAGTGGGATATTGTAAACAGCACCAACCATAGTACCTATGAACTCCAGCACATACTTTTTGATGTAAACTTCACGTGTTGCCCTGGTCCGGTTAACATTTTGTACGTGCCCAGATTGCTTGGCACTGAAAATAAAAAGGTAGTTTCAACTCTCTGAACAATTTGCTTGAATTGATGGTTGCCTTTGTGTACAGATTGCATAACAGTCATAGGCCTTGGCTTACTCGAAGTTGTCTGACCTAAGACGTCAGCTACGTTCAACTCCATTACATGCTTCTTGGCAATGCATGCTAAAAGGCAGTGCGAACGCACTGTTAAAAGCAAACATTGTACTTGGTTATGGAAGCTCCCCTCCACGTCGGGGTGGTACCAAGTGTTAAATGTGATCTCCGGTGTTCCTGTAGCAACAACATGCTTCAGTGTTCAGGTGCACCAATAGAAAAGTTAAAAACACCTTTGAGTGCAGGGAATAGCTCCAGCTCGATGCTCACCACAGAAAATCTTCAGGCCCAGATAGTGGAGCTTGCCTTTCAGTAGTAGTTTTGCTTACTTGAACATGCGTGGCACTTTGTAGGAGACATTAAATAGTTGCTCAACCACTTTAATTGTGACTTTTCACTGCCGAGAACACTGTCAGCTAGTCGTAAAACACTAGCTGCTGTAAGAACCAGCGTAGTAAAGGTATTCTGCTTCATTGGAAACTTTCTACCCTATATGACGTGAAGCAAGGCTACTAAATGGGTTGAGTTATTTGTTTTCTGTCTTCTCTACAGTGCTAGATGAGCTCATGGAAAGGGGAAAACTACATTTCAATAGATGAAGTGCCAACAGAGACAGCACAGTCAGAAAGAACAAAGACAGGACAAGGTGCTACTTGCAACTGTTTATTGAGGTCAAAAGCACTGAATATATAGCCATGGGGAGAGGGGGAAGAAAAAAAAAAGAAGCACGGATTATGTGAATGCGCATGTGCAAAAATATGGAAGATGTATATGAAGGGAATCATAAGATTAACCAAAATCTAAAACTTATCTAAAAACATGCGTTCATTTCTGTAAATAGTCGGAGACGGGGGGTCGACACAGGCGTCCCCTCTTTACTTAGTCTGGTTGGCCTCCAAAAGTTCACGTGCCACAGTGTCATTGCTTTTAAACATGATTGTTGTATTAGGAAGCCTTGCTTCACGTACTTGCTTATTCTCATTCTCACATGCCTTGCAATGAAGCAGCAAGTTTGAGCCATAACCATTTTTGAGTGAAAGCTTGTGCTCCTGCAGGCGTTCATTAATACATTGGCCAGTTTGTCTGGTTTACTCCTTCCCACACTTCAGCGGTATGCAGTATACGACCTCTTCTCCGTACTTCACAAAAGGGTTTGTGTGTTTACTAGAACACTCTACTTTCTTAGTCATCATATCCAATCAGACGGCACAAAGAAGCAAGTTTTTGGGGCTCGGAAGAAACCACAGGAATTTTGTATTTCACGATGACATGTTTAAGATTATGTGCTGCTTTGTGAGAATACGGTATCACCACTGTAGCTTTCTTTTCCAATGTTTGACCTTCTTCACTGCTTCATTTTTTCTTTTTGCACCTTTTTCAACGCCTCCGAAACTTTGCTCAAAACCAAACAAGGAAAGCCAGCTTTCTTCAACTTCAAAATCTGTTCGTCAAAGGTTTTGTGTGCCTTATGACAGCACAATTCTTTAAGGGTAAATTCAAGGCACATAGTGGCAATCGCACGTTTAACAGTCTTTGAGTGCATAGACTTATATTGCAACAATTAATTGCAGGGTCGGTATACCGACCTCGTGCCCGCAAGGATTTCTGCCGTATCCAGTGGCGATACCGTATTCTCATGAAGTGGCGCGTAATCTTAAACACATCGCCGCAAAATATAAAATTCCTGTGGTTTTTGCTGCGCCCCGAAAGCTTGCTACTTTGTGCCGCCTGATTGGATCTCATGACTCTAAAAGTAGAGTGTTCTATTAAACATACAAATCCTTTTGTGAAGTGTGAAGAAGCGGTTGTATACCGTGGAAGTGTGGGAAAGAGTGTATCGGACAAACTGGCTGATGTATCAGCGAACACCTGTGGGAGCACAAGCTTCCGCTGAAAAATAGTTATGGCTCAAACTTGCCACTTCATTGCAAGGCCTGCAGGAATGAGAATAAGCATGTATGTGAAGCAAGGCTTCAGGATACAACGATCGTGCTTAAAAGCAAATACACTGTGGCAGGTGAGCTGTTGGAGGCCAACCAGATTAAGAATAGAGGGGATGCCTGTGTCAGCATGCCTGTGTCTGAATATTTACACAAATGAATGCATGTTTTTAGATAAATTTTAGATTTTGGCTAATCTTATGATTCCCTTCATCTTCTGTGTTCTCGCGCGTGCGCCTTCACACAAGCAATGCTTCTGTTTTTTTCTTCCCCTTCTCCCCATGGCTATATATTCAGCTGCTTTTGACCTCAATAAACAGTTGCAAGTAGCAGCTTGTGCTGTCTTTGTTCTTTCTTACTGTGTTGTCTCTGTTGGCGCTTCATCTTCTGAAAGCTCTTCACCAAGTAGCCCCCACAACGTGTTCTACTGGAAAACTACAACTAGACAGTGATCTTCCATTTCTTGACCTCATTGTTTTCTTTGGTGAGTGTCATGTGCACTGCATCTATGCCCCGTCTTTTAAGGAGGGAATTCTGCCTTTCTCATCAGCGCACTGTTCGGCTGTGAAGCTCTGTCACAGAAGCACGAAATAGCATCCTCAACAAGTCGAGGAGAACTTCTATACCCAGGTCTAACATTGGCCTACAGTGGTGTGACCACTGTTAGATCACGTTCAGAAGGTCAGCCATGGTCTCAAAATCTGGGTTCAAAAAGGTGAATCAGACCAGGCCTTGGCGCAAAGTGTAGCAAGAGGCACATGCAGCAGTTCAACTGTGTGGTTGTTTACAACATCCCGCTGTCCTGCAGCTGCAACTAGGCAGGACAAATAGGCCTAATATTTGTTTGTTTGTCTGCTTGTGTGTGTGTGTGTGTGTGTGTGCAATTAACCAAAAGTCTTAGCCTGCGCTCGTGTTGTTTGGCCTTCTCCCATCTTTTCGTGTTGTCCCCAAGTAATCAGTCGGTGTCACATTCTTATAGAATTTGCAGTTATGAGATTCATGCTTTGGAACATGATCAGAAGCTACCAAATGGATGACATAATCCATCTACATGTGTTAGTGTAGATAAATGTGTCTGTGCAGTAGGGGTAGGGCATCATATGTGCTTGTTTAGCACTTATGTATGCACTTTTGTTTCCAGAGCTTGTGACACAGTGATTCAAACTATGTCTGTGAAAACAGTGCTGCACGTTGCAAGGAAATGTTACAACACTTGTAGGTGAAGCTCGGTGTTGTGAGAGGTTATAGAAACTTGCTTTTTGCAAGTTTCTAGAGCATTCTTTAAAGATGCTTCTTTAACTCCCGCGTGCATCGTGTTCATGACTTGCTATAAAACTGTCAACAAGTATGTCCTTTATGCCATCCATTTCTAAAGATTACATGAATATAATTAACCCTCTGAGGGTCGATCTTTTTCGCCATATTTGACCGCCCAGGGTCGATTTTTTTTATTGCAGATTCCAATTCTTAGGGACTTATTTCGAAAAAAATTTACCGTAATTTTTCTAGGGTGTCCGTAAAGCCACAAAAAAATTGTTTTGCGTTGGTATATATGGTACTCGTTATTCATGAATAACAATAATAAAAAAGGAAATAAACCTATAAGAGTAAAAAATTTGTTACATTGTTATAGTTCAAGGCTTTGAAAATGTGCACACGAGAATACTTTGCAAGACTCAAATGTTCCTGCTCTTACACTAATATGTACTATTATGAGCAATATCTAAGGGAACACAGGAACGCGTAGAAAACACCCTCAGACCCAGCTATATGGGTGATATGCAGCGGCCACCGTTGGAAACAAAGTGGAAAGGGGGACGCTGTTCTAACAACTGTTCGCACTCCCGCCATGCGTCTGCAAAGTGCGGAATTTCACATCGCCAGCAGACAGTGATAACACTGTTCGATATTGCGTCACTGGTAACCTTTTGCGTCGAATCATTACAAAAGATAGCACTGTTCCGGACTTCGATATTGATTTATGGTAAATCTTCTAAACCGGGAAAAAATTGTCTTTAAGGGTAAGTTCAAAATAAGTTTATTGGCGCTTGCCGAATATTAAAAAGATATTGAAGCAAATGAAATAAGGCAATAGCGTTATCGCAGCTTATCCTCGTCCTTTGCTTTGTTCGTTGGTGGCCTAATAACGCGTCATGCCATCGTCGCCTTAACGATGGCCTCTATTCTTTGAGGCCAAGATGCATAGAGAGCCTCGATGAGTGCGGTATCACGCTGAAGGCGGGCTTCCACTCATGTTCTATTGCTTCCCATAGTTGGTCGGTGTTCGCCAATTCTAGTGAGCTCTTCGAAAGGTTCACTTTCATACGGCCCCAAACGTGCTCTATAATGTTCATGTCGGCACCCTTCGCACACCACTGAAGTTGCATTACCCCTCGCTCTTCCAAAAGGCGCGCCACGTCCTTCGATGTGTGAACGAGAGACAAGTCCTGTTGGAAAAAATAACACCCATCCAGGTGCAGCCTGTTCAACACATAGGGGATCGTCTGGTGCTCGAGCAGAGTGCAATACGCAGCTCTGGTGAACCTCCCATCAATTCTCACCAGTGGGCCTAGGCCTGCGTGGGAAATCGCCCCCCCAGACGTTCACAGACACGCGTCCACTGGCGGCCACCTCCTGGATATTCTGCGGACTAAAGCTTGTGTTTGCGGTCCACCACACTCTCTTTCGTTGGTCCCAGCGGCTCGAGAACGTGGACTCATCAGAGAAAACTACATACTTCTACCAACTCTCACTCCAGCTGCGGTGTTCAGTAGCGAACCTCAGGCGAGCCGCTTTGTTGGCTGCGGTGAGCAGAGGTTTCTGTGCGGCAATGCGACTTTGCAGTCCTGCTTCTCTAAGCCTTCGTCGTACCGTGCTGTCGCTCAAGTTGTTCAAGCCAAGAGCACCTCGAATGTCTTTTGCACTTTGAAATGGCTTGTCGCTGACGGCAGCCACGATGCAAAGGTCTTGGTCGTTCGTTGTTGATCGAGGTGGTGTGCGGTGCGGCGCATCGTTTATGCGTCCTTCGTCTCGGTAAGCCTGGATAATCCGGTTGACCGTTTTCAATGGGCGGCTTGTCACGAGAGCAATATTGCGCTGTGTATAACCTCTTTTAGACATTTCTATTATATCTTCCCGCTCTTTAAAAGGCACTCGAGGCATCTTGAGGCTGCAAATTCAGAGTTGACTGCTCTGCGTGGGCCACTGCAGTGTGCGACGTGAATTTTTTCTGAACGAACTTCGTGCAACAGTCGCACAAGAGACAGTTTGTCAATGTTCTTTTGTTTTTAAATTTCTCTTTATTCTATTCCTCTGTCGTCATTGGTTTGAGCGTCGCCGCTGTTCGAGGTGCCACTGACAACCGAGTGCGTCGATTCAAATAAAGAATCTGTTTAAAATACAGGGCAAACTTTTTCTCGGAGTACTATCAAGCGGTTGCATGAACAAAAAAAGAGAATGAAAGAAAAGAAAGTGAATCGGTGTAAGTCACTGGTGACGATCACAGTCTTATCGGCTGTCGGACGATCCATGACGTAAGCTGCTCCTTTGTAGAAATGCCAGCGTGGTGGGAGTGCCAACAGTTAGTGGAAGAGCACTCGCCTTTCCCCCTTCGTTTTTCACAGCGCCATCCGCGTATCGCTCAGAGTCTGTTTCAAGGCTGTTTGCCACGCGTTCCTGTGTTCCCTTTCATATTGCTTATGATAGTACATCCATAGTGTAATCGAACTGTGTAGGTGCATGCACTCAAGAAAACTGTGCAGTTGTGTGCCCATCAAAAAAGCAAAACGTGTGACAAACTTCCACTAATCTTCATCTTATCGCCAACCAGATGCAATTAGTTTTCGCGAGTCTCAAAAAAAAAAAAAAGAAAAGGAGCAACAGAAGCGCATGCACGGCAGCATCCTTCCTATGCGCACCCCTGCGAGCACTAAATGAGCGAGAAACAAGCAGTAGCCTTTTGAGCGATTAGTAACGAGATAGCCATCAGTTTTGCAAGCGCAAGAAGCCGAAACGGCCTGCGAAAACAAAACCCAAGCCGCCACCCGCCCGCGCGCACGCCAATGCGCAAGCGGTAGTACATAGACACGCAGGAGCAAACTAGCGCTAAAACAAACCATGCAACGAAAACTGAGAGAGCGAGGCGTGCAAAAGAAATTCCCTGTATTTCCACATAATGGCAGCACATGACAGAAAAGAAAAGGTTAGGAAATTGTCGCGCTTTTTAAACCTACAGACAGTGCCGTAAATATACGTCATTGACCCTTGAAGGGTTAAGGAGTCATGCTCCTTGAAACAATTTCCCGTAACAACATTGCAAAATACCACCTGAGGGTCTCGCATCTCTTACATCTGCTGTTTTGCACATCATAATTTAATAAAACTGCATTTAGTAGCTGCGCAGCACAGGCCCCATTTTGTTTTATCACACTTCTTTGTCTTTTCTCCCCCTGCCCCAGGTCTTATTTCAACAACTGCAGGCCATCATAAAATTGCTTCAACATTGTTGACAGATTCCAATATTTTTTTCCAACCATTCTCTCATGTGATCTAAAGAAAATTAACTTGATTAGCCTGACATGAAGATGAATTCGAAATAATTTATTGTACTTGCTTGGTAGCACTGAACTGTTTCGTTAATCAATATAATACTTACAATTCACCTTTGTATTGCTGGGTACCGGTAGAGATATGGTTAGTTATTCACCAAAAAGGATCCCGAATTTTCCACCTTCTTAGTGTAGGTTAGACACTCACTTGTTGCACTTCACAAAGAGCAACTTGTGGTTGCTAGGAAATAAAGGTTTACTGAGAATTTTCATGCATCCAATTTGATTCTGTGTACTAGCATGTTTGTATTAGCATGTATTTCATAGAGTTGAGGCTCCATAAAAATACATTCTGTCATTCAATGTCTGTGACATGGTCAAGCAGGTTGACCATATCTAATTAGAACTTCCTATGTTCTGGGGCACTTGTTTGCAACTTAAATTATGTGGTTTGGTGCTGTCAGTGTAAGCCTAATGTCGTTTTTTGTTCTCCCAGGAAGGACGCAAGCATTGCAAGGAGCCATTTGACTTGCCGCCACACTAATATTGTATTTGGTAAGGTCTATTACAGATCTTATTTCGCGTAGTATGTGCTATAATTGTGTACAATGTGTTCAAAACTTCAGTAGGTGGGCTGTTCGACAACAGTTGTTTACAAATTAATAGTTATAAAAGATGTTCAAGGTCATTAGTTATACAATTGCTGCTCACTGCTGAATTTTTTTCCAAATTAAATGATGAGCCATCCAGCAAGTGCGGCTCTCCTGGCTAATTATACAAACTTTCAAATACGGTTAATTTTTTATCACAAGTGTACAGCAGTCGGGGACAACTGTTCACAGCGACAATTTCATAATATTTACTTACATGCAAAAATGAGTCAAAGGTCAGGTGTACTTATGAAGTTTTGTGAAACAAGTTCATCATCATATTGCTTACTTCATTGAAAAGTTTGTCGCGGAATTCTCACTTCTATGAACAGATCAACAGTTGTCGAACGATGGTCGTCTCTATAGCCAATGTTTGGGCCAGAGGCTTGTCTTCAGAGCACTAACAAGAGACTTTGCCATGCAGCTTGAGCTGATCAGTATGAAGAGATTACATAGGATAGGAACACAAAGCATTAGTGGGCCTCTTCGATTATCAGTCCTTGACAGACCTGGACTGCTTAGCACTGCTGTCCCGCATTTGATTTTCTCAATCGGCTTCGGAAGCCCCATCCACCAGTCCGAGAGCAGCCAGTATCGCATTCATTTTACCAGAAGTCACAGACTCTGCGGACTCTCAGAGCTGTCAGCAGATATTTGTTCAGACATATGCAAGTAGCTACCAGACAGCGGCTGTCTTAAAAAGATGCATGCGGGCTTGACGCTATGTTTTAAAAGAGGCTGTGTGTTTATGTGTACTTTGCGCGTTCCAGACAGCAAATATCATGCACTCAGCTATCGCTTCTGTTAAATCGATGCTTTGTGTGCCATAATGCGAGGTTTTCATGAGTGGTCTAATTGCTGCAACCTTAGTCCTTGTGTTTTTTAAGGCAAAACACAGTGATCAGGCGCAAATGCTTGCTTTTCTTGATGTGTTTCGTGACATCTGTCATGCTCATTGCTATATGCATAGTAAACATGTAGATTTCGCTGTTCAGATGAGTGAAACTGGTGGACGAGGAAACATATCATATTGCATGTAGATATTTAATGCTGGTAGCTGGCGTGGCATACAGGGTGTTTCACGTAACTTGAGCCAAACATTGAAAATATGCAAATGCCACATAACTGGACAGAACCAAGGTAATGTTGTTTGCCGTCGCTTCGACATACTCATTTCTTTTTCATTTCGCCAGATTAAATCATTAGTATTCGGTAATTAATCAACTTCCCAAATATTATGATTAATACATGCTACATAAAAGTGTTTTTCCTAGCGTGAAAGAAGCCTGCAAATACACACTAAATTGTTGCGTGACTGTCCATTCACAGCACTTTTTGTGTATTCGCGAGCTTCTTTCTCGAAAAAACACTTCTACGCAGCATGTCTCAAACAACAGAAAGCTGTATGGGGAGCTTTTCATGTTGCTCTACAATTTTCTCATGGACGCTTCTAATCTAATTATAATATTTGAAAAGTTGATTAATTAACGAAGATGAAATATTTATTGTGGTGGAATGAAAAAATATCTAAGTATCTCCAAGTGACGGCAAACAACATTACCTTGGTTCTGTCGAGCTACGTCACATTTGCACATTTTTATTGTTTGGCTCAAGTTACGTGGGACAACCTGTATAATCAGAGCTTCACAGATTGCTGTTGACATGTGTGCTGATTCCTTCTGTTACCCAAATTCGGAATTTTGCTTTTGGATGTGCAGGATTAGTAGACAGTGTAGACGCGCTCTGTCCTAGACACACGTCAGGCCTTTAGTAGACGGTTTCACGAGCTTTGAGGATATCGGCCTGTGCTTTGTGGGTGAACAGTGATGTGGCACAACCGTGTTTTTGCTTATTTTTGTGTGGCAATGACGCTTAAATTTTACAGGAAATGAATGAGCTGGCTTAAATACAGCGGTTAAGGGGCCCGAAGAGCGAGAGCACGATGTAAACTGAGCTTTGTTAACATGTTCAATGTGCTCAGGCTGCAATTCCATTATGCAAGCTTTATGGTTGTGTCAGCGACATGGCCTCTGAGACTGCACCATTTTGATGACCACGCTACTGAATTTGCTGGGTAGGGCGCTATCTACAAGTAGCTAAAAGCACGAGGTCACGGGATTAAATCCCGTCCACGGTGGCCGCATATCAATGGGGGCAAAATATGAAAACACCCATGTACTTAGATCTAGGTGCACGTTAATGAACCCCAGGTGGTCGAAATTTCCGGAGTCCTCAACTACGGCTTGCCTCGTAATCAGAAAGTGGATTTGGCACGTAAAACCCCATAATTTAAGCAGCTAATAGCAGACAACAGCAGCCAGGAGAGCGACTTCCAATCACGGTGCTTTCAAACAAAACCTTGGACAGTCCCAGGCAGCGGGATCACATGACTGAGATGCGCCCTTCTGTCAATGCAAGCCAGACCAGAAGCCGCAGGTGGTTTGCGGACAGTCTGGGACTGCATAATCGAAGGGGCACAGTGCTCTCACATACATTATGTCCACTGCGGGACGAAGGCCTTTCCTAGTAATCTGTAAATATATATGGCTTGCGCCAACTGACTCCATCCTATGCTTGCATATTTACAAATTTCGTCATGGTGCCTAGTTCTTTACCGTCCTCAACAGCGTGTTTTTTTAAATTTATCATGCATATCATTTTTTGTCGTTCTGTTGCTTGTTGAGCAAGCTTTCATTCTCAAGCTCCATTTTTATCATGTCAGGTTTCAGTCTCTTAGGTTAGTTTTAGCACAATACAATGATGGTACTTTTATGTGACTTAAGTCTTCTAAACAATTTATAGTCTTTAAATTTTCTTCTACTCATCAAGGACTCCTGTGACTAATTGCCTTAAGTAACATACTTCATTGCCTTCTTGCCCTAGAAAATGTAACTGGTGCCTTCTTGCAGGCCTTTAAAGTGGCAACATGTGTACTGCCGACAGTAGGGCATGTTCAGATAAATTCAACTGGACATGCCTGGCGATCACTTTTAATTTTGATTTAAAAATTTATTTTGCTGCCCAAGCCTGGCAACAATGAAATTAACCTTAGTTTTCCAAGAAAAAAAAAGGTGTCTCTGCAAAAAGCAATATAGAATTACCTGTTTAGTTAGAAGCATTCTCCCTGTATTTTACCGAATCTGCATTTTGGATAGATCCGCAGAAAATAGTGTTGTCGCTGCGGCTTTAAAAATATTTTGTACCAGACTGCAGGCCAATAGCATTAATTCCAACTAATTACCACAGAGTACCCCCACTACGGTATAAAGAAGAAAAATTTTGGAAAAAAACATTGCATAAATTGACCAAAGTTTTTTTTCTTTGCATTTACTAACAGCACGGAATTTGGCCATCCTGTTGCCATGAGTCATAGAAAATTGAGCAAATAGCTCTGTCCTCATTGGCTCTCAAAATCTACGAGAAGTGCTCATGTTTAGGCATGTTAATGAATTACTCTACTTTAAAATTTTTTAGGAGAGGCTTGATTCATTTCAGAAATTTCCCGAATTAAGCACATTCACATGAAGCAATGCAATCTGAAAAAATATGTTGCATTATTTGTTTCGTTATGGAATTGCAAGTCAAGAAATGGACAGAATAAACAGTACTGCCTGCCAGAGCCATGTATGGGGTCCAGGCATGATTGCAGGCTTCTTTACAAAAAGGGCAAATTTTTCGGTGAACACAGTGCAATATTATAACTTTTTATGAAGATGGGAAGGGTATGTTGATGCATTCACAACCGTAACTTTCAATTTTCACTGCTTGAGTAAAAAGAATATTCCACATTGATACTTCTTCCGTGACACAAACCATATCCGAAAGGGGCTGACGGCTGTTGTGACACAGTTGTGGTGCAAGCATGGTTTTTTTGTATTGTTGCTATTCTACCAGCCTGTCAGCTGGACAATATCTTTGGCTTGCTTGTTCTGGGTCGGAAGTAAACAACATGCATGGTTTGCGCTTGTTTCAAGAGTGCTTCATTGTTTTGGGAAACAGTAAAATCTGCAAGGTTGTTTAATGGAGCAATAGAGCAGTGAAAGTTGAAAGCTATGGTCTGCAGTATGTGGCCATGGCAGCTCTACCTAAATATGGGAGAAGTAATCTCCGAATGTCATAATGTGCACGTGACATCTTTGGCTGTTCCAGGCAAACCATCAATTGACTTGGGTCCTTTCTGTCTGAAGCTTTTTATGCTATAAGGCTACGAATGAATGTATACCAACATGGCTGAGTCTGAACCATTTCTTTTGACAAGAGCACTTGTAGTGACAGTTGTGAATACGAAATCATTGTTTATCTGAGTAACAATAGTGATGATGATGGTAAATAATTGAACAGCCTTAATTGATTGGTGTTTCTTTCTTTTCAGGCAAAGCCGAAGGCCTCTGCAAGCAGCCAGTCATTCCAAGTCTCAACCAATCCTTCCTCTAGTCAGCCAATTTCTAGTGTCTATGCGGAAAGGACTTGCGCAAGAGTGGACACGGGACACTAAAAAGGCGACAAAGACAGGCGTAAACTTCCAACCGGTGTTCATTACAAAAAGGTATGTATATGTACTCTTGCACACTTGATCATAATCTGTTACAATCGTGCAAGTCAACATGGCCATCACAAATAAACGAGCGCACCAAGGCCTAAGGCGGCTTCCTGCATACAGACCCCAGATATTCAAATTCTTTAACAGTCAGTGCTATAGGGATGGCTTGCTAACACAGTTGCATTCTGCAATAGCCGCTGCCTCAATGATGAGTCTAGTGTTTTCTTTCACACTGCTTGCTATTATTTCTGTTTTTTCAAACAGTCGATGACATTTGCATTGGGAGCAATGGATTCCAAGGAAACCTTCTTTCCCTTTTTGTACTCTCCGATTATGTTCCTGTAGTCTCAAGTTTAGGGAACTTCCCATTTGTCCCACGTAACGCTACCAGCAGGAAAGAGGTATGCTATGCACTATTCCTCTTGAGCATTTGATGAAACCCTTTCTCTGCACAATGTTGCATGATTTTGATTGTCTGCTGACAGGGCTGGTTTTGGCACATAACTTAGATAGCTTGCGGGGTGCGGAAGAAATGACCAAGACTGCAGTCCTTTGGCCTATTTTCTTTAGTTGCACCTATGTGATACTGTTCGCAGGAATCTAGCAGTCATCCCATACATTCACGCTATCTTGCATAAACTAAAGAAAATAGGCCAAAGGGCGGGAGTTTCGGTCATTTTTCCCGCACCCAACAAGTTATCTCAGTTATGTGCCAAAACCAGCCCTGTCAGCAGAGAATCAATTTCATGCAACATTGCTCACAGAAAAGGTTTCGTCGAAATGCTCGGGGGGAGTAGTGAATAGCACACCTCTTTTCTGTGGGCAGCGTTACGTGGGACAAACGGGAAGGTGCCTAAATATGAGACTACACGAACATAATACAAAAGTACAAAAGGGAGAGAGGGTTTCCTTGGAATCCAAAACTCCCCATGCAAATGTCATGCACTCTGAAAAAACAGAAATAATAGCAAGCAACACGCAAGAAAGCACTAGGCCCATCATTGAGGGGGCAGATAACGCATAAGGCAACTGCATTAGCAAATTATCCCTAGCGTTGACATTAAAAAATTTGCATACCTGGGGTCTGTATGTGGGAGGCCGCCTTAGGCCTTGGGGCGGCCTTAGTGCGCTTTTGTTACTGATTATGATCAAGTGCACAAAAGTACATATACATGCCTTTTCATAATAAACACCAATTGGAAGTTCGCACCTGTTCTTGTCACCTTTTTAGTGTCCCGCGTTCACTCTTGTGCTGGTCACTTCAGCATGGAATACCAACTAGCCCGGTCTCACACCCTGCTTTTTTCAGTAAAGCAGAATAAACACAGGTTTTTTCAGATTCAAGTGGCTTGTTGTTTCTCGAACACAAATCTGTACGTATGCTGTGTACATGTCGGATGCAGAACCCAAGTGCAACATGACAACACTGACACGAAGAATAAGCGGTGTAGAAAACAATGACACTAGGAGGAAACATGCAAACACAGCACGTTCTGTGTGGTGTATTTCCTGTGTGCTACGATTTCTGCCCCATTTCCAGCTATATCTTAAATGATGTTGCAAGTTATCCACGTTGTAATGTACGACTTGGGTGGTTCATTGCCCAAAATAACTTATTCCAATGAACGAAACAATTTGGCTCGAGAACACGAGCATTCAAGTCCCCGTTTCTTCATTACCAAAGTACGGTCATGTACTATAATCACAAGTACGGGGCTCAATTTACAGCATTTCCGTTTTACGGAACTCACCGTTTTTCTTATTTGCAAAATACGGTCAATTCTGTAATCACAACTACGGAGCTCACCGTTTTCCATTTAACGGAAATAATTTTTACGGCCTGTCCGTTCTACGGAAACACCATTTTCCATTTAACGGAAATCATTTTTACGGCCTGTCCGTTTTACGGAAACACCATTTTCCATTTAACGGAAATAATTCTTACGGCCTGTCCGTTCTACGGAAACACCGTTTTTCATTTAACGGAAAAGTGTCCGGCAACGTTTTACCTGCAACTTTGACCGTAAACTGAAGAAATTTTTTTTACAGTGTAGTCGAGGACGGTGAAAATATAGAAAGCTTTTTTTTTATGTTTTCGAGAATGTTCGCACGGAGGTACCGCTGGACTGTGACTTTTGGTCTGTAGGGTTGTTGGGAGTACTTCCCTGTAACGTGTCCTGTTGCTTAGCTGGCCTTTCTTATGTCGATTTCAAGAAGTACGATTTGGCTAAACCGGTATTACTGCGCCATTTCATTATTTCTGTGGAGAGCGACAGACAATATCAAAATTACCAGTGCAAAGTTTGTACTTGGGAAGAAACTGAGGTCGCGCCAGTGAATGTAGAACACGAAAAGTGCGCGGCGGTGAAACCCTCAGAGACAGCGTCAGAAAAGCGAGGCCGTCACCAGTCTAAAGAGAGGGCCTATTCCGGAGGGGGTCCCTTGCAGATACGAGGTTTGTTCCAGTAGTGATGACGAGGTTAATGAGGCGCTAGAGGCCTTCCCCGTATCAGAGCACATGGGTGACTTTCCGGAATCGTCTAGCTTAGGCCAGGATACGGTTGCGGCCGAGCCAAGACAAGATCCGACGCAGCAGAACGGAGAGGAAATCGTTCGGGGCTCCAGCATCTGTGACTGCGCACTGCAATCGTACACCGAAACCGAGCCAGCGGTCATCCCGGAGAGGCCTTCTTGCAGGGACGAGGCCTGTTCCAGCAACCCTACGAGGGTCAGTGTAGGGCTCGATACCTTCCTCGTGCCTCATCACTTGAGGGACTCTCTGGTATTGCCAAGAATAGAGAGCGAAGTAGAGACAGGGGCAATTCCGAAAGGTGTTCCTTGTGGGGAGGAGGCTTGTTTGAATAGCCCTAACATATTAAAGGAGGCGCTGAAAGCCTTCTTCGTACCTCCGCACTACAGCGACCTTCCGGAATCGCAAAACGTAGAGAATGACATGGCGGCCAGGCAGGACAGGAACCCGGCACTCGAAGTTTCTACCGGCACATTCGGTAACCACATGGCAGCGCAACATTTTTTCAGACGGCGCAGGGTCAAAAGAGCGAAGTATTCGGGGGATCGAAAACTCCCGAAAGTCGCCACATCACAGCACGTGAAACAGAAGAACAGGCCATCATGCAGAACCGAGAAGGGTACAGTGTGGCAATTCAGAAAACGGAAGTGACGCAAAAACCCGATTACGACACGAGAGGGCGCGTGTCTGCGAGCAATGTTGTGGCTGAGATGTTCAACCTGGCTTAGACATGCGCGTCGGAACCGGGCCAGTCGAACACTCACTGAAGCGGAATGCGTCGCGAGAGCGAGGACGAAGGGAGAATGGGTATTCTTTCCGCGTGTATGGCCTCCACCTCAGGGACGAGACAGCCATTCGCGAGCACACGGTGTGTCAGGTCACTATAGAAGACAGTTTAGGTCTTGCGCCACTTGCGCTCAGCCTGGCTTAAAGGCTGTCAGTCAGCGACTCAATCGAGCATGCATTAAGAAACAGTAATTGTAAAATTGAGCGCATCCATGAGTTTTTTCGTGGTGTTGTCCGTAATTATTGCGCGATGCAATTTTTCGTTGGTGATTAGGGACGTACCAATTTTGATCACGTTTCATTTGACTAGTTTTGCGTTAAGTTCAGTTTCGCTGCACTGTTTTGTTGTAAGAGCCAGTTACGAGAAGAAAAGTGCGAAGCACATTTGGCGATTGTGGTGACTCGAGGTTGCACCGATTTTTGTAGATAAGCATTGCAACTTGAGGTGTTTGTAAAGACAAACTTTTGTGAGGTAATTCAAGGCTTATAGAGTAGATGCGTCATCGTATACGACTTCGACATTTGGATTTACCGAGGCGCGTTAGGAAGGCGATGATATTTAAAGATTTTTACGCGCAGGTAGAGTGTAGCTTTTAGTTTTTTTAAGTTTTAAATGCCACTCTACGATTTAATTTAGTTTAGAGTAAAATGGTCAGCAGAGCCCAGTACGTTTCGCATTTGAGGCGCTGGTACTAGCTGGTGGCATTGACCGAACGGGCAACTCAGCACTGATCCCTTTGAGTATTTTGATCGTTGTGACGAATTCCGTGGTTCAAAAGAGCGACGTGTTCTTTTGCTTTGGCCACTTACGAATCACGCGCCACGTGGAGTTTTTAGTTCGGAAGGACCGAGCTGAGGGCTCGGAATACGTTGCCGAGAGAGGGTCCCAACTGTCTCTTCGATTTTCCACCTAGCCGTCCCGTGACCAAATTGACAACGGTCTTGGGGCCGTTTCGAGGTAGATGGACAAAGGAGGCTTAAAGTAGCCTACTCATGGGCTTGGCCGCTCCATGGTTGGCACGCGTTTCAAATAATTTTCCAGTTTTTCTTGTAGCGCGAAAACCGCAAGGACGTAGAAGAGAAAAACAGACACACAGAGGCGCAAACTTGAAGCAATTTATTTCCGGGACCAACGCCCCTTTTCTGCCCTCGCTTGTTATCGCTTTTAAGCACGTGCATACAGACAAGATAACAGGGCAAACGATAGCACTACTCACTTGTATACTAAGCCAAAACTATTATGTATAACGCATGCGCAGGAATTGCAACTCCTTCTTTGATAGCGACGTGGACTGTTGGCTAACAGAAGTATTGCCGAACTCCTTAATGCGAGCACTTTCAATGGTGAGACGAGTGAATTCACATTTGCTTCTGCCCGTAATAACTATCTTCAGATCGCGAAACGCATCCGCACTTAGGACAATGAATTGCGACAAACCCATTTGACGAAGGCTTGTTAACGTTATTGGAGTGCTCCCTAAGTCTATCATTAATGCATGTGCGGGGTTTGTACGATATAACTCGTTCCAGAGGGCAATGAAATTTAGTAAATGACATAGGTCCTACAATTAACGTACCCTTTTCTGTGCTGCTGCTTGCACGCGTCCTTTATGTTACTCTATGGTCTTGTTATTGCACGCAAGCTGATAAGCTTGTTTGGAACAATGAATACTACGTCAACCTTTCCACATAGTGCTATCTTCTTCAGGTTATGCGATAAGCGGTGGATGTAAGAAATTATGGCGAAATGTTTCTTTTTAAGAGACCCTGCGCTGGCTGACGTCAAAAAACCAGCTTCTCCCTTAACGTTTATCATTTACTCTGGCCGTGCTCGCAAGCTCACGTAAACTACGAACAGGACAAGCGCAAGTTTGAAGAGGCAATCCGGAGCGAAGAACTCGCTCCCCAACTCTCGGCCGTCCAGCAGGTCCACGACGCCGCCAGGAAACTCAACCTCCCGGTTCCGTCGTGGGAGACGCCCACTCCATGAGAGCCCGAAGCTCTCGTGGCCTGCAGGACCTGAATAAAGTTGATTTCCTTCCTTCCTTCCTGACTGCGTTGCTGTGAGCAGTGCTTCAGCAATTGACACAATCAAATGGTTTGGAAAACCAAATTGTTTGGAAAACAAATAATTGCCCGTATTAAAAGCTGCGAAGTATGTCTCTTAGACGGTCGCCTACTGCGACAGGGTGACTCAGTTGAGCATATGTTCGGGTTTCACTGAACAGCGGGGAAGGAATTAACAAAACGCGGTTGTCATCTGCTGAGCCGTTTCAGTTTGGCAGGGCTGATTTGATTCAGACCTTCGATTTTTTCCTTCGTTATTTCTTATTTTTGTGATTTTCGTGAGCTATGTCGTCTACACCACCGGGGCGATCTTGTTTGCACGAGGGCGCCGGATCGTCGCCAAGGATATTCAGAGAAGCTGCTCAGTCGCTACTTGGCACCCTACAAAGCGACGTGCGCGTTAGTGACCTGAACTACGAGGTCCTCCCTGATAGTGCCATATTGCCGCATCGTCGAAAGCACCACTAGGAGACGGTCGACGTTGTGCGACTTAAGCCTTAGTTCACGCGACAGTGCGAAAACGTCTGAAATTTCTGACTTTCTTTCTTGCCCCCCCCCCCCCGTGCATACTTTCTGTTCGCTCGCCGGTTTCCTCTTTACCTACGTTCGATTGCACGAGCATTGCAATGATGCCAGTGTTTTTTTAGAGGGGGAAAATGCCACCAGGTAACCAGGTGCGGCGAGAGCGAGCCAGCATTCAGGCAAAGAAAGGAGAAGTAGAAGTCGTCTTTGGGTCGGCCATATTCTCAGCTAGGCCTTGTCTCTGCAGGTGCAGCACATTTTGTCATAAAGACCTTCTGTAGCACGTGCCAATATTGAAATAAAGCTTTCTAAAATATTTCCCATTCAGTTACGCATGGGCATTGCCGTGAAGTTCCACAGAATGGTGAATGTGCAATCTCCAGAATTCCTGAGCATGTCCGTGCTACAAGCATAGAGAAAATAGTTCAACAAGAGCGGACACTTGGCGAAAACTTGCAACGAAAAATACGTCACGCTAATTTTCATGTGGACCGCTTACTGCCGTGAGCATTGGAGGAAAAATGTGAAATGAACTTAAATGAAATTGCTTTATTTTATTATTTTCCAGCAAAACTAAAAATATTTGCGTATAAATAATTTATGTTTTGCCACTAACTTTTCTTGCGTTACCTAGCGACAGGCCAATGAGGCGCCAGGGCACCAGACGCATGCGTCATGCGTCAGACACGCCGTCGAAACGAGCAAGGCCGGTGCGCAGGTGAGCGTTGGCTTGTTCGGCAACCCACCTGCCTGTGTTTTTTTCTTTTTCATTATTTAGCTTTGTTTATTAGGTTGCCGGAGTATTCTTGCGTTTCTTGTGTACATTGACACTGCACCACTGCACTATTGGACTACGGCAAGGTTAGAATTTTGTTTTGCAGTCTGCGACGCATTTCAAACAATTAGCTCTACGGCGCGAAACCTCGAATTTTGACGCATTTAGTGAAAAGCAGTTTGGCCGTGTGACCTGTTTCCCCCGTATAGAACATTACTGGGACGAATTCATGAAGCTGTTTGTGGCCCCCCCCCAACAACATATACCTTCTTTCGGCACTCACACCTGTTGAAAACGCAACGAGCGCTTGCTAAGAGTGATAACACGGGAGTGTAATGCTTGCGCCGGCAAAACACGCAAAAGATAATGTCAAGGAGCTGAAACACCAGGAACTTGTAACTCGAAAATTCTGTCCTCCGAGCGAGCGAGAACAGTCTTTGCACCCACGCATTGGTCTTGAGTGCGAGTAGAAGGAATTCTGCGAGCGCCTAGCGTGGTCTCGTTTAGAGGCTGTGTTTTGGCCACCTTTGTGTACATACACATAGCGTAATATCGTCTATTGCATCGGCTGAAGGCAAGTTCTTTTGAAAACGCGCAGTCGCATGTGTATTTGTGCCCTCGAGGTGCGGGAAATAAGGCCCGAGAATAGGGGAATGCTGGAAATAGGATGTTTTCGTGATATGCACGGTATTGCTTGGGATGGGTCAAGTATATTCCATGCCATGTATGTAAAAGCGAACTTCTTTTGTTTGGAATGCGGCCCATTGACCACTTTCGCACGTTTCGCCTCTGCGTGCATTGTTGCTGTAAGGTGCTAAGACCAAAATGACACATGCTTGTAATTTACGTTTCTTCAGCTGACATCGTCCGGTGGAGCTTCGTACAGGAACTACTCCTGCTTACCTGGGGCTACAAGGTTGGAAGAATGCAGAGAAAGCCAGGAACCAGCATTTATATACAGCAAAGTAAACATTTCCTCGTTTCTCAGCGAGTGTTGCGTCTTCTTTATGCAATTACACGTGCGACATATTGGGTGGAGGCTTGTAAAGATCGTTCGGGATCATTTTCTGCTAATAATATAGAGATTGCGCATCAAGAGCGCGAGCGTTCGAGCAGTAGAAGCCAAAAAAAAAAGAACAAATCCGCGCCGGTCAGCGCGGCAGGCGCAACATGTTCCAGTTAGCGTTCAAAACGCGCGCGTAGAAAACCGAAACCGGCAGTGTGGTTCAGGTATGAATGTCGGCGGCATGGAGCGCTACAGTCAACTCGGCCGCTGGGGTCTATGGGAGTGCCCACTCTTGTTGAATTCCTTTCTCTATGCTACAAAGCACTATACTCTTTTTTAGAGCGCAGCCCTTTGGCGTCCGTTCCTGGGTTTCGCGTCGTCGTCGGCCTCGTAACCAGCTCCGCCCCCCTTTCATCCCCCCAGCGCTAGCAGCGACCGACTGATACCTCTGGATGCCGCTGACGCCGCTAGAGAGTCAAGATAACGTGACTGCATAGAACACCGTCGCCGCCATGCAGAAAGAGGAGGAAAGGGACCCCCCCCCCCCTGTATCGGCGTCAGCGGCATCAGTCAGTCGCTGCTATCTCTTCCCTCCTCCCTTTATCGTGTTGTCCGCTTGCTGCGCGTGCTTCTGCCCCCATCGTTTGCCGCTGGGTGTACACGCCGCCCCCCTCCCCCCTCTTCCTGCGAGTCTCCGGTTGTCAGAGCGCCGGCTCGAACTTAACTCCTTTCTTCGCTCCTCCTCCAATGCAACCCCTGTGCGGTGGCAATCAGAGAGCCAGATCGGTGGCGGCGGATCTGTATATGTGCACCGCCCGAGCCGAAATTGCCGCTGCCGTTCGCCCTGTGCGGTGGCAATCAGAGAGCCAGATCGGTGGCGGCGGATCTGTATATGTGCACCGCCCGAGCCGAAATTGCCGCTGCCGTTTGCCACTGCGAAATTATCTGCCAGTTCTTTCTGAGCCATGAGCGAGACGACTGATGGAAGTCCTCCGTCTGCTGCTGCTGCTGCTGCTGCTAAACGAGCTGCCAGAGCAGAGGCCCAGCGCCGTCGCCGTCAGAATCCAGAGGTGCGTGCCGCCGAAGCAGAAGCTTACCGTCGCCGCCGTCGAGATGATCCAGGAGTACGGGAAATATAAAAAAAAAATTCTGTGATAGCGCATACATGTGTTGCTCGATTTCTTTGCCTCAATCTATCGAAAAGGTGAAACAGCTTATTTGCTGCGCTCAAATTTCGCATTAGGAAGTAACGTAATCCTCGGTAATTTTTTTTTCCTTTTTTTAACATAACACAGACATGCGCATGCTTGTTATGTTGTCCAATGAATAAAATCTGATGATAAAATTGATGACTTCACAAATGAGCAACACGTTGCTACTCTTTTTGAAGAAAAAAAGAACAGAACATACAATATTAAAGAGCCTCACTAAATAAACCAAACCCGAGACCTAATCTTGAGTGTTCTGGTGCTGACATCTAGTGGAAGATTTGGAACTAAGTGCCATATGGCTTTAAAAAAATTAGCACTGACATTGGTATTGGGCCGCTTCCAGCATGACACGGGGCAGTGAGACGGGCGATGAAACCATTCGGGCACGGCCTCCAACGTTTCCGCAACGATGCGCTTGAGTTTATCAATATACCATGTAAATTTGCATGACCGTGTTTGAAAAATTGCTTTTGGGAAGAGTGTTACGCGTGCGTAGAGAGTTGAAATGGGCAGAAATCGAAAGCAGAGTTTCCGGACTACATGCGCTGTACCGGTAGCCATAGTTTTATCACAGCTACCGTTTTAGTCTCGAAAATTAAGTATAAATCTTCGTCGTTTCCATAGGCTCCCTTTGCTGAATCATTAACCGCTGTGGGAATAAAATACTACCTTTCCATAGCATGATCGCTGCACTTGTCTCGTCCGGATTGTCTTCTAGAACACGTCCGTCACCTTCCTTTTTCAATAATCGACTCGTACTTTATTTTTGGCGAAAAACCTACTCGTTCCATTGGAAACGCGCTAGCTTCGGGCCGCGTCCACTCGGTGCGTTGGTTGGTGCAAGTCCAGAATAGCTGCATATGCAAATTATTTCCGACCGCACTGTTCTAGTTGCTTTAGATGTTTCTACCCTTTAGACTAACATACCCATGAATGAAGGAATCGAAACCATATCGAAGTCCTTCGCAGTCATTCCTCGAGCGCACGCGCCTAAAGTTTACCTGTCACTCCTTAAGTTTGTTCTCACGCTCAACTATTTCTAATTCGATTCTATTCACTATCTGCAAACGTTCGGCTCAAGCATGGGAACACCAGCAGTGCAGATTATTGGGCTAGTTGGTTCGTTGCATCAATTGAAGGCACAGCGATGGATTGACAGGCACATGAAAGACGACAGGACTTGCGCTTGCGATGACGTACGTTCCGTCGTCTTTCATGTTTCTCTCAATCTAGCGCTATGACTTCAATTGATGGGAACACCATTCACTCCCACTAATGTCAACATTTTCATGGTACAGCTTGAAGCAAATCTGATAAAATCGTACCCTGTATAACACCACACCTACCTACGTTAAATAGGCAATATTTATAATATGGGAACACGGCGAAATCGCTTCAACCGACTTATTTAGCCGTTTCAAGCGCTTTCACCGGAGTATTCACTGCTCACCACTCTCCTAGTCAAATCAACTTCCTCGACATGACTGTCTAGATAGAAAATGGAAAACGGAGAACGACATTTTACCGGAAGCCTACGGATAGCCATGAATATTTAGACAACACCAGTCACCACCCGCGACATTGCAACCGAAGAATTTTATAAATTAACTCTAATTTGTAAATTAGAGTTAATGGTTAGAGCAGCTGAGTGCACTAACCATGCAATCTATTCTCATATGATTGCTTTCGGTGGAACCGATTTCAGTGTGCGCTTATTAGCTGGTTGAGCAAAATCGTACGATCTGATAGGCGGTGATAGGCGGGTTTGGGCGACACTATCGCGAAGGCGATAGTATCGCCGAAAGTGATCGTCTGAGGCCGAAAGTAATTGTTCCAAATTACGTCCCCATTAGGCCACCACCTTCTTAAAGCGATAACAAACCTATGGACATTCCAGACGCATCACTGCCGTCGGCGTCGCCGTGACGTCCCTTATAAAGTTCAAGGGCGATAAAATTGTCACCGCATGTCATGGGGTGTATATGCGAGTGAAAGCGTGCGAGGTTGAGCGGGCGATGGCAACTCAATCTCGTTGACGCAACGGAGGAGAGCGGGAAGAAAGCTCGCTGGCTTCCGTCTCACGCAAGGCTTCGGTAAGAGGGTAGGGAGGGGGCAAGGGCGGTGTACTCTGGGCGGCCCAAGTGGCCGCGCGCGCCCAGCCATGCAGCTGTACTTGAAAGCCATCTGCGACGGGTACAGAGTCCGCACTGCGGTGCGTTTTCGTGGCTTAGATCGCGTTGGGGGGTGCGGGAGTCAGCACGAAAATCAGTTGCTTGCTGCTGCTGTGGTGCTTCCTCACTACATCGTTTTCACAGCGAGTTACCACAGTCATCGAGTGAGATGTGGTCATGTTTGTATGTCAGCGCGTGATACCGTGCTTGTTAACTTATTAGTATGCGTATGTTTACATGTTTATATGGCCGATAAAACTACAGTTCTTACTGCGTATAGCTGTTCAGTAATTTGTTATCTCAATCGATGCGTCGCCTCTTAGGCGAAACAGCGACTTTTCTTTTTATTTCTTAGGTCATGATTGATGTATCGCCAACTTCATCGTCATCTTCATCGTGCCTTCATCGGCACTGCCATGGTCATCATTACACGTGAGCAGCGGAACACACGGACGCAGGCTGCAATAAAGCTGCGGTGCTTGCGGCGTTATGTCTGATTGATGTCAGTGTTTTTAAGCCTAGTGCGACATATCAGTGGCGACGAGGCCTAGCGTCCCTAGGTGAGAAGCCCCGCGTCAGTATGAGTGCTGGACGGCCACCGGAATTTGCCGATGCAGAAGGTACGTGGCCTACGTATCGCGTTCGCTTGGAGGCGTACTTTGAGGCTCATAGCATTGTGGACCCAACGAAGAAGCGAGCGCTGCTCATCGCTTCGCTCACGGACAGTGCAGTGCGTGTGGTGCAGGGCCGGTGTCAACCACTAAAGGTGAATGAACTGAGCTATGAGGAAGTCGTCGGGTATGTGGAAGATCACTATGCTCCGGAAGTCAACGAGATCGCTGCAAGTTATGCTTTCTTCATGCGTTCGCAACAAGACGGGGAAGCTGCTCAGGACTTCATTGCGGACATTCGACGCCTAGCTGAGAAGTGTAACTTCGGCACGTCATTGGAGCGCATGTTGAGGGATCGAATCGTTTGCGGAGTGCTGGATGAAGACGTTCGGCGCCATTTACTGACGCGACGGAAGCTCACCTTAGAAGAGGCTGAAGACTTTGCTGTCTCGGCACAGAGAGCTGTTGAAAATGCCAGGAGCATGAACTCGGCGCACTCAGAAGTACATTTTGCCCGACAAAAGCGCCATTCCTCGAAGCGACTTCCCAAGCCGGAACAACGCGACGTGTGTGGAAGGTGTGGAGAATCGCATGCTGAGGACGACTGCAAACACCTTCGCGCGGTGTGCCACCGGTGTGGAAAACGAGGACATCTACGTCGGATGTGCCTGTCTAGCACAAATAGTGACCGTCGGCAGGGATCTTATCCAGCAAGACAACGGCGCCAGGGTTCGTACGCCACGGCAGCTGGAGAGGACACAAGCTCGGACGACAACGACGCCTTGCACACGATTACAGCGGTTCTCCATCACGCAGCCAGTATCCGCAAGGTTAGGCCTATTTACAAGGACATCAGTTGGAATAACGTTCCGCTCACTATGTTGGTGGACACGGGGTCACCTGTAAGCGTCATTCCCGTAACGGTGTTCCGCAAGTACAAGCAGCTCTGGCCTCCGTTGGAGAGTTCACAGTTCAAGCTCTCTTGTCTCTTGGGAGAACTTCCAGTTGTCGGCCAGCTTAGCATGACCGCTACGTGCGACGGGAAAGATATTCCTGGTACTGTCATAGTGGTCGACAGCTCCGGACCATCTTTGTGCGGCAGAGACACCATCAAGGCATTTAATGAAGTTGGAGTGGCAATGTTGTCGAATGTGGTAGCGAACCTGCAACCGGCTGGAATACAGGCTGTCAGCACAGGTCTGCAACAGCTGCTTGACGAATATGCCGACGTGTTTGCTCCGGGACTCGGCCTGTGCAAAGGACCACCGGTCACATTTCAATTGAAAGAAAACGTGTGTCCACGCTTCTTTAAGGCCCGTACTGTACCCTACGCTCTCAGAGATAAGATGTCTGAATCGTTGGATCAGCTGGTCGCGGAAGGCGTTTTGACGCCGGTAAAAACCGCTGAATGGGCAACCCCTGTGGTAGCCGTTTTGAAGGGTGATGGGTGGACCCTCTGTGTCGAGAAAGCGTCTGAGACAGTTCGACGTCTCACCTGGTCCAAGTGTCGCCGCTGAATTCCTTTCCCGGAATCAACAGTGACCATTCTGGGCCCCAGTTGATCTCGCACTACTCCTGGTATCCACCTGCGACGACTTGTTCGGAAATCGCGCATCCAGACTGGGTCACCTGCCTGAACTGGAGACCCTCCAACTCGTGGTAGGAATTCTGGTGACCTTTCATCGGGAGCGATACAGTCCAGCTTTGTTCTTATTTGGTACCCCAATAAGAGTTCCGCCGGCGACTTTCCATCCTTGACGGGCGTTCGGCGATATCGACATAAAACCCGCGCTATGCGTATTTTGAGGTCCATTCCGGGGTTCTTCTTTAGTCCTTCCTTGAGCGTACGCACAGCTCATTCGGCTAACCCATTCGACTGTGGATGATAAGGGGCTGTTGTGAGTTGTTGCACATTGTTCCGTGCCAGAAACTCACGAAAAACTTTGCCCACAAATTGTGGTCCGTTATCAGAAACAAAGGTTTTTGGAAGGTCGAACCGTGCAAATATTGATCTTAGCGCGTTGGCAGTGGTTTGCGAAGTGGCAGTTTTCATTGAAATGGCTTCCGTCCATTTAGTTTCCGAGTCGACGACGACTAAGACCATTTGTCCGTCCAACGGGCCTGCGAAATCTGCGTGCAGCCGGCTCCACCTTTCCCCGGTGGCTGGCCAGGCCAAAGGTATCTGTGCTGGTGGCATCGCTGAAGGCTGCGCACATGTGGAACATGAGTTCACCAGTCGCTCTATGTCGGAATCCAGTCCCGGATACCAAAACAACGTTCTCGCTGTGGTTTTCATGGCTGTCATGCCGGGGTGTGTCTCGTGCAAAAGACGCAACACACGCCTTGCCGCCGCCAGGGGTAGAACAATGCGATGTACCCAGTACACCAAATTATGGCTGACTGTAAGCTCTGTCCTTCTGTTGAAGTACGGCCGGAGGTGCTCATGGCCCTGCGGAAGATATGACGGCCATCCCTGGGAAATCCATTTTTTAACCTGCCGAAGGCTGGTGTCTCGATTAGTCAGATGTTCAACCTCGCGGGCGCAAAGCGCTGTTTCCGCAAGAGAGTGGGCATACAAAACGTACTCGTCGGCAGCAAAGTCCCGCGGCTCCTCCATTACTGGCAAGGGCAACCGACTGAGGGCATCAGCTTTGGAATGGTCACTGCCCTTCCGGTACTGCAATGTGTAGTTGTAGTTGCCAAGAAACCAGGCCCAACGCTGTATTCTTGCGGCCGCCATCGGTGGTATGGCTTTACCTGGATTGAATAAACCAGTAAGAGGCTTGTGGTCTGTTACTAAGACGAACTGATGTCCGTACAGGTAGTCTTTAAACCGGGCGACGCCGAATACCAGTGCCAAAGCTTCTTTTTCTAACTGCGAGTAATTGCGCTCGCTCTTGGTAAGTGTCCTGGACCGGAATCCGATGTGGTAGTCAACACCATTCACGCGGTGCGACAAAACGGCCCCAATGCCTACTGATGATGCATCGCACTCCAGCCGCAGTGGCTTATCCGGGTCGAAGTGAGCCAGAAACTTGGAAGCCACAATTGCCTGCTTAACTTGCTGAAATGCTTTCTCCTGTTCCTGGCTCCATTGCCACTTGACTCATTTGCATAAGAGAGCATGTAGCGGAGCTAGCATGGGCACTGTTGATTCCGGGAAAGGAATTTAGCGGCGACACTTGGGCCAGGTGAGACGTCGAACTGTCTCAGACGCTTTCTCGACACAGAGGGTAGCCGTAAACCCTGCAGGTAGCACTCCAATCACGTCGCGACATAGTCCGGAAGTGGCCCAGACGGATAGCCCGCCACCGTTACGAAGATCGACCCGACAGCGACGGCCTCCTGAACGCTTGGACCTGTAAGAGGGGGAGAAGTGATGTATCGCCAACTTCATCGTCATCTTCATCGTGCCTTCATCGGCACTGCCATGGTCATCATGACACGTGAGCAGCGGAACACACGGACGCAGGCTGCAATAAAGCTGCGGTGCTTGCGGCGTTATGTCTGATTGATGTCAGTGTTTTTAAGCCTAGTGCGACATATCAATGATAGCACACACGCTTCTCGCGTTACTTCAAACACTCAGCGCGTGCTCGCCATGCCACCATGTCGTCTTCTTTTTCTGCGACAGCCCACGCTGTTGGCACGATCGCCGCGACCGGCGATCGCCCAGTAGTCTCCTCGTAGCAAGCTGCGCTACGTAGAAACTGAGCGACGTTGAACGGATTTCATGGTCGCCCACAAGTCGTAATATTTCTTCGTCGAAGTAAGATTGTCCATCGCCGTTTTAACACACACCACATGAAATAGTCATATGAAGCTACGGTTGTTACACGTAATCGGTGATGAGGTCACAATCCGTGCTTCTCGCTTATGCTCGTCCCCTAGCTGTATAGAACCACATAGTCGCCATGTCGTAGGCTCGTGTCGAACGGCCAGCGTAGAGGTCACGCCACTGCTGTTATAACATCGTGTACAACGTCGTCGTCGGGTTGTCAGACACACGTACACACGCGATTTACGCACTACTCGATTTGCAGAGACATGTTGGTCCACCTGGCATCGTCTGGTGGAACGCCGAACTATAGTCCGGTGCCTGCAAAATACTTCCTAGAGTAGATTCCCACAGTGCGTGGCAGCTGCAGAATTTTTCTCACTTATCATGCCCACTTATTCTCTCATCTTGTTTACTTCTCTGCAAGTTTCTTTATTACCATTTCATGTGATTCGCTGCACGTTTAACTTTGTAGAGAGAACGCTGCAGCCTGCCGAAAGTCAGCGCCACAATTTTAGCTCTCCTGAGAGCTTGCCAGCGGCAGGTTAACGGCGTATGATCAGGCGATCATTACGTGGGCAAGCATTTGCTAGCAAACTGGAACGCAGCTTTGAGGCTGTGTTACCTTAGTGCGAGAGCATCGAGAAATTCTTCATTAGGGCGACTCAATCAGCTTCCAGAATTTGGGCGGAAGTCTGCCTGAATCTAGAAACATGCCTCGTTATCGTAGTTCAAAGAAAACTGGCCACTGTTCCTTACCATTTGACACTACGTACTGGTAGGAATGTACACTAGGTGTTTCTTTAGCTGCACCAAATTTTAATAATCGCATGTCGCAGATAGCACAATTCGAAACCTTGAAACTCGACGACGTGGAAAAAAAACTACAATATTCCCAATCTGTAATAGGGTAATTAACAAAATTGAATAAGTGATTTCACGAATAAATAATTTACGCCACGTATTCCAATATATGAAGTGCAGCCGGCGAGTTCGCAAGGCGCAACCACTTTGAGCGAATTTTCAGGTTGACCCAAGTTTCAATACGTGAAACTTCATAGCGTCCGAAGAACTGAATTGGCGTTCCAGATAATTTCGTTTCAACGCATAAACCAGCGTTATCCTAATTATTTATATAGAACACTGCCATGACATAAGAGCGTAGAAAACATACACGACACACAAGAAACAAGCGCCTTGAACATAAAGAAACGAACAAACGCACATAGCTGAGCACGTGAATTTTTCTAATTGTGACGCATTGTTTTGAGGTACAAATATTATTGGGAAAAGCTGCAGTGAGTGAGCCCGCTTTTTAGAGGAAGGGCGTCACATAAAGAAGAGGGGGAGAGGAATGCGTTAGTTAGCCTTCTGTTTTTTTTTTGTACGTGAAATAATCAGGTATGTCGAGGCGTATATCAGATAGCCAAATTTTAATATTCTGGTTCAATATTACCCCATCTGCGCTTCCGCTTATTTTATATGTTTCAAGACGTTGTGTAATAACAAGTTGACAGTAGCCCTTGTTGCCTCCCAACCCTTACTTTGGTGCCGTGTCTTTTTTTAACTCCGAAGTCATGCCATAAATGCACCAGCTTTGCTCTTGTAGCACACTACTACGTGCCACAATGGACCGCTCACAAAGGACGACGAGTACACGCCGAGTACGCTTAGGGTGCGCGGCTACGCCTATCGATTACGCAGCGCTGTGCGTACTGGCGTTCCCCTTTAACAATGACGTTCTTCCCGACGTGTATGCGTCAACCCTGGCCTTGAGAACTGCACGCACGTCTTTGTGCCCCATGACGACGTGCGTCCTCCCCTTACTGTGCATGTGTGATGGTCCGTTCAAAGTACTCAGGCGTGCACCTAAACACTTGGTATTTCGCATCAACTGCCGAGAAAATACGGTCCCTGTCGACCGTCTGAAACCTGCCTTCTTGGATTCTGACGACTTAGCCACTTCTGCTGTCACGTTCCCTTCCGACCAGGCCAGTACTACTCCCTGCGTGCGTTTCGTACCACCGCCATCTGCGCCTCGGCATTCGTGCAGCTCACGGTTTCCTCTAGCCTGAAGCGTGGCCCCGTAGCGAATTACCACGTGCCTCAATAATCCGGTCACAAAAGACGACGCGAACACGCCCAGCACACTGACGGTGCGCGAGCAGTGCAATCGGCGGAATCAGGCTTCCGCCTGATTCCGGGAAGAACGCCATTGCGGCAGGGAACGACAGCACGAATAGAGCTGTGTAGACGGTAGGCGTATTCAGAAACGTCAGCACGCACGGTTGGCGAGTCGTTGAAGAATTCGCCAGAGACTCGTGGAATGCTGCCAAACATAAACTCGGTGGCGCTGGTGGAAGATTCACTGCGATGAGTGGTGCAGATTTCAAACATAACGAAAGGAAGGCACTCGATTCATGTAGGAAAAGTCAAAGCCATGAGTGAATCCTTCAGTTGGCGGTGAAAATGTTTGATGATCCAATCCGATATTGGGTGGCAAGAGGTAGTGCTGATAGGAATGACGCCGGCTAGCTGAAAAAGATTGGCGAAAAATGTTGAGTCAAATTGGCGACCTCGGGGAGTCGTAATGCTGAAGGGACACGGTAGCGGCTAATCCAGAGTGGGATAAGTGCTCGAGCTATCAAGTTCCTGATATGTGCAGGAGGGGCATCGCTTCAGGCCATTAGGTGAACTTGCCAGTGCAGGTAAACAGGTAGTGAAAATTCCGCCAGGGCAGAAGGGGGCCAAGAATATCGACGTGTAGATTGCTGCAGCGGGTGTCCGGGGACTGCACTTTAGACTGTTGGCAGATGATGCCCGTTTGTGACCAGCAACAAACGTGGACGTTGATACTGGACCACACATAACGGGGACCGAAGAGTCACTGTGTTGCGCGAATGCCAGAAAGTGCCAAAGAATGGAGGCAATCTAAGATGGCCTGGAAATGCGGGGGAGGTGCGTAAGGACAAGGACGTCCGGTCAATGTATCACAAACGAGGTTCGCATCGCAGTGTGGAAGCAAGATACCTTCAAACACCAGAGAGGTGCCACTCGTGCGAAACAGCTGGAGCTCGGAGTCGGCACTCTGGGCGGTACGCATGGCTGTGAAGTCGTTAGCCGGTCGTCCGTGGTCTGTTGCATGGATGTCGGCACGAGAAAGTGCGTACGCAACTGCGTTGGATTTTCCACTGACTTGACGAATCTCGCTGGTGTATTCAGAAATGTAGGCGAGCTGTCTGTGATTTAGCGGGGTGCGTAGGAGGTGCGGCTGAACGCTAGTGCGGAAGTCAGTGGTTTATGGTCGGCAACGACATGGAAGGAGCGCCCCTCGGGTATATGTTGAAAGTGCTTCACAGCCAGATAAATGGCGAGCAGCTCTTAGCCGAACGAGCTGTAGTGGCTCTCAAAGGGCGAAAGCTTCTTAGAAAAGGCGTTGGGCGGCCAAGCACCAGCAACGAAGTGCTGCAAGACTGTGCCGGCAGCGGTGTCCGATGCGTCAACCATGACATATCTTGGGGTACCGCAGTTGGGGTGGACGAAGCGCGTCGCGCTGGAAATGGCTTTGATGCCTCTAAACGCGCGGTCAGCGGTGTCGTTCGAGGCCACAGGAGTATTCGTTGTCTTGAGGCCCGAGAGAAGGTCGTGGAGAATCTATGCTATATTGGCGCAGCGAGGAAAGAAGCGGCGGTTATAGTTTTCGAGGCCAAGAAATTCGCGCAGTTGCGTGGTGAAACTCACTGGAAACTCACTGATAGCTATGACGCAGGTCGGGATTGGACGAATGCCGTGTTCGTTAACACGATGGCCGAGGAAATTTAGCTCTGTTACGCCGAACTCAGTTTTCGGACCGTTAACGACAAGACCAATCTTGCCGACTCTCGAGAGCACTTCACGTAAATGGGTCTTGTGAGCTTCAGGGGTTATGCTATAGACGAGGATGTTGTCAAGACAGGCGAAGCAGCACGTCAAGCCACGTAATACCTCGTATCCGCAATGCTGAAAGGTCTGAGCGGCATTACGAAAACCTAAAGGCATGCGCAGATATTTGAACCGACCGATAGGTGTTATAATGGCAGACTTCTGAATATCTGAGGGTTCCACAAGAATGTGATGGTTGGCTTTCAGCAAGTCGACCTTACTAAAAATGGTGCAGCCGTAGAGTGCCGACGTAAAATCCTGAACGAGAGCTAATGGGTACTGGTCAGGGACAGTGACCTTGTTGCGAGCATGGCAATCACCGCAGGGGCGCCAGTAGCCGGTCTTCTTGGGACACCATATGGAGTTGCGAGGCCCAAGAATTGGAAGAGGAACGAATGAAGCCCACGTCAAGCATGTGTTAAAACTCATTTTTGGCAACAGCTACACGATCCGGCACGAGGCAACGAGTGCGAGCAAACAGGGGAGGGAAAGTCGATTTGATATGATGTGTCAGGCTATGAACGACCGTACACTGAAAGGATGGGGTGTCGGAAGAAGGCCGGAAACTCCGCAAGGACGGTTGACCAAGTGTCGGGGACGGCCATGTGCGCCTGGAGAAGCGGAGCTGTGGAGTGCGGCAGGAAATGACTTGGACAGTTTCTCGTCTCGTAATCCAAGATGCGGCTGGGCTGCACGTCAACTAGTTTGTAGTGCCACAGAAAGTCGACTCCAATCATGGGCTGGCGCAGAGCCGCCATGGCAAAGATCTAGCGACAGGTACGGTCAGAGGCCCGTATTAAGAGTCACCGACTTTTGGCCGCAGGTCTGGATGGTGGATCCGTTGACCGCGGTGAAAGGGGGCGAGTCGCGAGGTTGGCAGCGCTCAGAAAACACAGGAGGAAGCACGAAAAAATATCGGCGCCAGTGTCGATGGCATAGCGAACTTTGATGACACGGTTTGTAACAGAGAAAAGGCGACTGGATCGGAGGCCTAGAAAAGCGGTTGCTGTCAGTGTTAGGCCCATCGATTTCCTGCGTAGGAGCAGGGCTGGAAGCACTGGTTTGGGCGAGAGCCATAGCGACGGTGCTAACAGCAAAGCAGAACGGGATGAGAAGAACGGCGTCCACAGTGACCGGCACTGTAGCGGCGAGGTGGTGACGAAGAACGCAGCCGGCATGTTCGGATAGAAGGAACCTCATCTGTCAGTCGCGCTACTTGCTGTGTAAGCTCCTCGTAAGCTTTGACGAGACGCGCATAGCTTTCGCCAGCGGCTCCGCCGTAGGACAGAAGGTAACGAGGACAATGAACTGTGGCCACGGAGGGAAAACCGACATCCATAATCTTAGAGGGCTACTGAGCCAGAGATTCCAGAGTCGAGGATGAAGACACGGTCAGGATCATGCGCACGTGCGGTGGAAGGCGATGCAGGAAAAGTTTCCGGAAAAATGCGCTGTCGGTTCAAGGAGAAAGGTAGCTTGAATACGACTTGATTAGTCGCTAGGTAAGCGGTTGTCGAGCTCCTCCACAATAAGAAGTTCCTCTAATCGATGCCGCTTCGTTTCAATGGCGCGCTGGATGAGCATGGCCTTAATGTGCTCTACAGGCGGTCGACGGACTGGGAGTGTAGGACATCATCAACAATGACAGCAGTAGTACGAGGAAGTACTCCAACGACGTGGTCGAACATGGTCAACTGCGAACTGAAAATGAAACCAAATGAACTGCGAATGGAACCAAAGTTACAAGTCCGACGACCAGAACTCCGCGGGCTTGACAGCGGCGACCTTAAGATCGCGAGGTGGTGGCGCTGACCTTAGTACTTCATTGGGCGAATCGCAGGCCATGGCTGACTTGATAGAAGGCGGACTGCGAAGACAGCGGCGCGACAGGTTCTTGCGCCCGTAGGCCCAGCGGAAGCCGCTGAAGCACGCTGAGCTGAGAGCCATGATGCGAAGTCCGGGATCACCAACTTGTGGGTCAATAAAAGTCAGACGGACGCTGGTGGCTGGTGTCCACAAATTATATTTTCAACCAAGCCCGCTCAATAAGGCGGAAGTTTGATTCCGCCGATTCAGCACACGCAGCGTCACCGTGCTGGGAGTGTCCTCGTCATTTTTTGTGAGCGGACCATTGTGGCACGTAGTAGTGAGCTACACCCTGTGAAAGTCCGTTTAAACACAGTGGATATGTAACAGAACTTTGGCAGCTAACATCTAAAAACCGGTGCCATCCACAGGATCCGTTCTACGTCTATATGCTTTAACAATTAAATTAAATAATCATGTTTTGCGTGCCAAAACATCTTTCTGATTATGAGGCATGCCGTAGTGGGGGACTCCGGAAATTTCGACCACCGGGGGTTCTTTAACGTGCACCTAAATCTAAGAACACCGGTGTTTTCGCATTTCGCCCCCATCGAAATGCGGCCGCCATGGCCGGGATTCAATCCCGCGACCTCGTGCTTAGCAGCCCAACACCATAGCCACTAAGCAACCACGGCGGGTTCTATGTGCTTTGCAAATTCACTGGCTAGAATTCACCATTTGCAACATGTGTTGTAAAGGAACTAGTGAGAAACGTAATAAGTAAAACAATGACCATATAAAATCAATGATCAAATGAATGATCAGTCAAATACGCATCTGTTCGCTCATAGATGTAATGGCCGCGACATCGAGTAATTTTTTATTCACGACGCGCGGAGAAAATCTGCTCGAAGACAGGACGAATACGCAGCCGACGTAAGCATGGTATGGCGGGAAAGATCAGCCTGTGGTTATCAATGTTCTCTCTTGAAAACTGTTTAATGACATCAAAGGAAAATGGCTCGCCAACAGTTACACTATGTTGCATCTGGTCAAAAGCGCACCCGAATATCATATATCCGGTCCATACGTGATGCTCTAAGCCGTGTTCTACGTTCTTAAAAGGTTCAAGTGGCACACGTTCCTGGCCAGAAACTTGGACAATCTCACGGTAATGTGAAGGACAGATTACCAAAAGAGAAATTCCCAGGTGTTGTGTGCGCTGTCCCTAGCGCTGATTGTGACTACGTGTATATTGGCGAAATTGGTGACTTTGGAAGGCGTCTTAAACAGCGCAACTATAACATAACAAAATGCGAAAACTAGGGCATTGGATGAGCGTGCCGCCTCAGGGGGCCACGCAATCGAATGGGGGACGGCACGTATCCGTGCCAGGGAAAATGGGCTATCGCGAAATCTTTATCTTGAGTCGCTCTTGATTCAGACTACGCCGCACACTCAGCAGATGGTTAGCTCAGATGGCAGAGCAGCTGCCCCGGAAAGGCGGTGGTTCGAGTCCCGGACCAGGATGAATTTTTCTTCAACTATGAGGCCTTTCTTTCGAGGAACCCGTATGGTTGTCCTTTGTAGCAATCGCTGCGAACGGGTGGATGTCTGATTTTCCCTTTATTCATTTCTTCTGTCCACCTTGCGGGTTTCCGCAGAACTACTACTTCAAACACTCAGACCAGGAGCGATGGCAATCTGCCGTGACTGTAAGCGCGCTGCCTGCGTCACTAGTTTAGGCCTATTTAGACGAACTGCTCGAATATTTGTTTCTTTTACCTGTGAAGAAGGCTGGTGAAACATACTTTCTTTAAAATTAACCTTGATCGGCGTAGTGCTCCGGGTTCTGTCTACCTTTTGAGGATGTTCCATCCCGACCAGGCAGGCTTCCGCCAAACGCTCAACTCAGTTCAAAGGTTAGAATTGTGTTACCAACCACAGGTAATTTTTAAATTTTCTTGCAGCTAGAAAATGGCACTATATTTTGAAGATGACTACCGCTTGTGTGTGCGCAGTGAATGGGAAAAGAAATCAACGTTAACTTAAGGAAAAGAAGTATGTGCGATACAAAATGGGTTAACATTCATGGAGCGATTCATCAGGAGTGCAAGCTTTCTGTTTCAGCAATGAACCCGTCGTCTCTGACGTTCGGACAGTTTTACTTATGTATGAATAAATATTAATTCAAAAGTAGCAGTATCGCCCGGAAGGCGAAACATCGACTGCGATGTAAAATTAGTAGACAGCTTCACTAAGGAAGGATAGTAGCTTTATCGGCGGTATAAACTTGGAAACGTTCCCTTACCATACAAAATTTGTTGCTGGGCTAGTTGCTTCATGCTTAATACTGGTAAGCGCAATTTCAAGACGGGAAAGAAGACCCACATAGAAGCAGAAGACAAGGGCTAATATTACTCTGAAGACTTACCCTTACCAACTGCATTAAAAAGCACGCTGTAAGCACACACATGTAAACACGGATACGTAACTCTCGATAAGCGCGGATGCTCGGTGTGAAAACGCTGGTGTGAGCGAGCCCGGCAGCAGCTTCGAGCGAAGCCACGTTCGTGCGGTCTATCGCTTCAACGCAAACTGAGCGACACACGACATACGACACACGATTCGACAAGATACGACACGCGCGACTGCACGCGTCCTTTCGAGTTACCGACTTGGCGGAATCGAAGCACCCCCCCCCCCCTCCATCCCGCGCTGCCTCCCCGCTTTCCGCCATAGGTGGCATGCAAGATCTAGCCGCGATCGCTAGTTTCCCTTGTGCGCCATCGCGAAACGCGCAGTTGCCGCCGCAGCGCTGTGTATGCCCTCCGCCCCCTCCCTCCCGTACCCTCACGGCCTTTCGTGCGCGCAAGACTGAGCCGCGATCGCCAGCCTCCCTCATGTGCTTTCACTCGCACATACAGCATACAACTCACGGCGGCGGTGTTATCGCCCTTTACACGGAACATGACGGCGACGGCAAATATGCAGCTCGAGTGTCCATATAATTGCAATCGCAAGAAAACCACGAAGAAATATATTACAACTGTTCCCGACTGCGAGCCACCTACATTGAAATTGTTCTGAAGGGAACGTTACACAACTGAAAGGCAATTTCATAAACTCGCCCTCGAGCAATGTCCTGCACACACATACACATTGAAACATGACTGAAGAAAGTTCTCGACGAAACTTTATTTTGCTTTCAACGAAGGCATCTGGAAGAGCAAAGTTTGTTTTCAGGAAATAATACGGCATATCTACTTTAAGAAATAGGTAAAATTCCTTCATTTATCTTGCTACGTCCTAGGCAAGAAGCTCCCACACCATGTGAAGCTTGTCCTCCGAGACGTACCCTTCACGTTCAAGGTCATCTATGCGAAATGAAACCGTGTCGCAGTAACAGCCGACGTTGCTTGTTTCTTGGGGTCTTCCATACAACTTAAGTACACCGCTATTTTTCCACACTTTCTGGCACTGTTTGCTTTGGGTTGGATGTATGACGGTCACCTGAATGTTCTGACTGAAAGGCCACTGAAGACATTCGTCGATCACACCCTTGTGCAGCTGAATACGAGGATGCAGTAAGAGGTAATCTCCCTGTTTAACCAGGTACACTCCTGGCGACACGTGATAGCCACAGATGTAGCTCTTTTCACTCGAGTAAGAATGAAAGCCTTTCGAATAGGCGTCGTCTTTCATTGCTTTGTATCCCTTAACAGAAAACTCATATCGCATAACGTTGATTGTGCTTAGGGCGAGTTCTTTTTCTTTATCCATTGCGCTCGGCCCTCCTTGTTTCTCAGTGTCCTTCACTTCACCATTGCCCGCAACACTTCCGGCGCACTTTCTGCTGAATGTCCTTGCCGCGTCGTTCAACACTTTGCCAAAGGCTTCCCTCAGAACATTAACACCGTCGCAAATTTCCTTGAGCATTTCCAGCTTGTGGACAGTTCGCGTCGTGGCTTCTAAGCATTCCTGGAGCTCTTTTATTGAATAGGTTATTGCTGCTGAAACCATGCGCGCCTCCCCCCTGTGGTCAATCCATGTTTCCTCGACTGCTCTAACTGACGATAACGTAACTGTAGATTGGGAAGCAAGTTGATCCAAAGTACTACTTCCGATTGACCTTTGTAGCAGTGTTTCTTTGACCAAGTTGATGGAACGTGAAAGGTTATTTAGGTGATAATTTTGGGCAGTGTGATCACTAATAACTTCGTCTAGCCTCTCTTTCATTTCAACCATTCGCAAGTCAAAGTTTGCATTTAGAGCCACCATCATTATTTTCCGGTCACTGTCTGCCTTTTCTAGAGCCCAGGACCTCACAGCTATCACATAGTCTTGGCATTGGCTTTGTAAATGCGCGGCCACATTGCTACGGAGCACGACCTCTGAACAATTAGGGCATGACGTAGAGTGGTGGTCACAGTCATTGCAAAAATGCTTGTTCAGCTCTGACGCAGCCAAAACCATGTTGCAGCCCCGTTCTTCATTCCAGCATTTTACCTGAAAGAGAAAAGAAGGTTCTGAGCAAGTCTCCATATTAGCTTCTTCATATTACCTTTGATATTAGTGTCTCTCGTGTTATTCCGTGCCTTCGAACCTCGAATACTTCAAGGATCGTCTACTGTGACATTGCGTGATGAGGCATCAAGATATGCCTCATCGCTATATGGCTATGAAGGAAAGCGAATGAATTTGTCGCGAGGGGAGGCTTTCACACCGGCGTGAATAATGTTCTTTTAGCATATTCACCACAATACAAACAGAAACTGGTAGGAACAAAGAAGGAATAAATCTAGCAGCCACGACCCCAGTAGAAGACAACGTTACGAGAAGCATTGCTATTTGGCTTTTGTACATGCTGTGCGCACACAGATGTACCATATGTGTGAAATGGTGGTATGTGCATTGGGATTGAGAGCGGCTGTCGAAGGTGAAATCCCTTACTACAATTAAGCAACTTCGTTTGCTCCGTTTGGGTGGCGTTGCGTTCACGTTCGGCGATCCAGTTTCATTCCAGTAGGACAGCGCGGTGCTCACGCGTCTGAGCCGCACAACGACGAGGAACGGCTCGGTACATTAACGTATGCGTTCCTCGAACTCGGCAGCAGTGAGAGGCTTCCTGAGGCAAAGAAGTGCACTCGTCTTGAGTGGTCGTTACACAATTGGGACAAACAGCTCTTCTACGAGACGAAGTGAGCATGACAGACAAGACTGATGGTAAACTGCAAACGCTGCTACATTAGCCGAATACGCCGACGTTTGAATGGCCTGCTGAGAGAGCATACATACTCGCTGAAAGGGTGTGTACCTAGTCGTTTATCACAGCACTGCAAAGAATGTGACTACACACCTATCTGTGAAAATTCACAATTTTAGGTAGAAATACGGAACAAAGAGCACGAGCGATTTGCGAAGCTTTTGTATCCAGTCGCAAGGAAATTCCTTTGTCAGCGTACGATCTGTTTCTCTCCATAGCTGTTAGATTAGCTATATTGAAAACGTGACAGCCTGCTATGACAACGCACGATATGCGATGATTTCATTCCTATAGTGGCGCAAAATAGCCTGTTTTTTTTGTTCGTCTACTCCACTCAGAATGTTTTGCATATATATTGCAGCACCAGCAATAAAACCGTTGTTATTAGCTCAATGACTTGTCTGTCACCCTCACTTGTTCACTTGCAGGCTCTGTTTGTTCCCGTCCCTTCTTGAAGCGAGGCATTTTGCCCGTCCATACAGGCATGCGTACACAAAGCCATCTGCAGGACACAGTGATTGTCCATCATACAAAAACGCCATTCTTTTTTCTGATAGTGAGAGAGCCGGCACGCTTACACAGCTTTTTCCTGCCTTTCTAATATAAAATGCCCCTATTATTTCTCCATCCTTGGTTTTTGTGTGCCTCTCAAAATTTCGTGATCTAAAGCATGAGAGTGCTTGCCCACCTATTCCAATGGCCCGCTAAATGCCATCTATACAAGCTCTTCACATTATGGCGCCCCGCCGGCTGAAGTACTCGTTCATTAAAACCCTGCCCTGTTTCTCCTGCACATCCCATACCACAGCTTAGCGATTTGTGGCAAATCACGTTGCGTCTGCTGTCTGTCAACATAGTTTAACCATTGGTGGTGCAAAGGGGCCTCGTATGCTCTTTCATTCGAGTGCACACGGCACTTATGTTGCAAGGCGCACTGAAAAGTAAGTTCACATTCTGTCGGTGGGCTACTTTCATCAAATAATGCGATAACGTGTGCGCATACGGCACAACGTGCACTGGCCTCCTGTATTTTTTCTTTGCGTGATGGTTTGAAACATCGTTTTTTTTTTCTCAGGATCCTTTCATATACTGTAGCGATAAGAGAACGAGGAAAACCATGTTCTGCTAAGCCTGCTGTCGGATTTGAAAAACTTTGCTCCATCTCGTGTTGGCATGGGTGCTTCATTCAGTGCTCCCTTTATACTCGTCGCCGCTATGACCCTCTTCCACAAAGTAGAGGCTGGGCTGTTAAATTAAATGCCGACGAGGGCACGCTACCGACACGGACAAGTGCAAGCGTTCCACTGACTTATTTCGGTCACAGGCTTAAATATAAGGAGTTTACAACACATGCGCATTGAAGGAACAAAGAAAATACGGTTTGAAATGGTTTCGATGGGTTAATTTTGTTTGTTACATCCTTGCAGATGTGTGGTGAACTCCTTATATTTACGCCTCATGCTTAAATAAAATTCACTTGATAGTCTGCACTTGGCCATGTCTATGCTTAGCGCAACATCTTAATAATAATAATTGGGGTTTTACGTGCCAAAACCACTTTCTGATTATGAGGCACGCCGTAGTGGAGGACTCCGGAGATTTTGACCACCTGGGGTTCTTTAACGTGCGCCTAAATCTAAGCACACGGGTGTTTTCGCATTTCGCCCCCATCGAAATGCGGCCGCCGTGGCCGGGATTCGATCCCACGACCTCGTGCTCAGCAGCCCAACACCATAGCCACTGAGCAACCACTGCGGGTATACAGCGTCGAATTACCTGCCTTACGTCCTATGCAATATCTCCGTTGTTTTTCCATCTAGCTTGCACATGATTCCTCCGCTCTAAAAAGAAATGAGCCATGTTTCTAACAAAGCAGCTCCATTTTCCTTTACGAATCTATTCAAAGAATTTTGCAAAATTGACCTGCTAGCAACAACAGATGCATTCTTTCCGTCGCGTTGTCTTACCTTCCGCCCGAGCAGGTTTTGGAAAGGAAAGTCTCTCCAGTCAGCGTCCTCTTCGCGAAACTGGCCACCGTCGAGTGGACAGGCGTGTCCGTCGTCGAGTACGCACTGCTCGTAGCAGCTTTTGCACAGCACGTGTCGACAGGGCAGAAAAACGGTCACTCTGGGCAGCACACCGCATGCGTCACATATTCTGTGCGCAGGAATAGGCTCGACGAAGCGCAGTGGTCTCCAGTCCAGTTCCTCGGTAAAACCACACAGCGTGTGCCGCTTGCCTTGAGAAGCCATGGCGGACGGCGCGTACGTCGACTGCGAAACGCCAGCCAACTGTTCTGCGGAAACTTCGAAACGTTGCTAGCGTTCTGTCATAGAGAAAGAAATTCAACAAGGGGGGACACGCGGCAAAAACTGGCAACAGGAAACACGTCACGCCTAGTTTCAGCTCCATCCGTTAGTTGACGCGAGCTTTAGAAAAAAAGAATGTGAAATGAACTTACAGACAACGCTTTATTATTGGTATTCTTTCCCACTAAAACTAATAAAAGTTTTGCGTGTAAATGAACTTATACTTTGCAACTTACTTGCGTTGCCTAGCAACAAGCTAGCGGCACGGCAGACGCGCGTGTATACGTCATGCGCCAGACAAGCCGCAGGAGCTAGCGAAGCCGGCTGCGCATGTGAAGCTCGCGTGCTCGGCGACCCGTCTCTTCTCGATGTAGCCCGTTTCGGGGCTTCCGGCGTTTTCTTCGTTCCATCTGCACTTCGACGCGGCACCGCTGCCCTACTGGACTACAGCAAGGTGAGGAATTTTGTTTGACACTCTACGACGCGCTTCAAGCACATGTAGGCTTAACTGCACAAAACTGAACCTATATAGTGGCGCACTTATCGAAAAGAGCTGCACCGTCCAAGCCTAGTTAATTTGAGTTAATTACTCGTACTGGGAGATGTTTGCGACGCTTTCTAAGAGCGCAAGCATTATTATAACTTATTTCGGTAGTTTTGGGGCACACAAGCCGCACCTGGCTTTGTGACGAAAAGCGCCTCGGCCTTGTGACGCAATTTCGCCTGTACTGAATCTTACCGGGACAAGTGTTGGCGCTTTCTCTGACCCCACACATTATTGTAACTAATTTCGCTACTCTTTAGGATACTTTTCAAGCAGAGTGGCCGCGCTCGGCGTAGTGGCTTAGTTAGCGAAACGCAGCTCGGCTGTGTGCCGCAGTTTCACGTGCACTGAATCTTACTCGAAGTTCGTGACCCATTTTTTGACCCCAAAAAGTATTGTAATTCATTTCGTAACTTTTTGGGATACTTTTGAGGCATGCTCGCAGCGCCTGGGGTTGTGAAGCTGTAAGCAAAAAAGCAAGCCGGCCATGGGGAGTTAGTTTTGCGTGTACTGAATTTTAGTGGGACAAGTTTGTGATGTTTTTATGGCCCTGCAACAACATATACCTTATTTCGCTGCTCACGCTTGTTTAAAACGCAACTAGCGATTGCCGACAGTGATAACACGGGAGTGTTGCTTGCGCCTGCAGGACGCGCAAAAGATAACACCGAGGAGCTCAAGAACTTGACATTTCTGTATTCTTAGCGATTGGAAACAGGCTTTATACCCATGAATCTGTCTTGAGTGCGACCAAAAGGCATTCTGCGAGTGTGTAACCTGGCCTGGCTGAGGGCCTGTTTTAGCCACCTCTGCGTACTTGGCGTACCATCGCGTCGACTAAGGCCAAGTTGTTTTGGAAACGCGAAGTCACCCGTGTATTTGCGCTCTTAAAGTGAAGGAAAGAATGACCGGGATGTTTGAAAATCGGATGTTTTCTTCAGATTTTATTGTATTGTGTGGGAGGAGTCTATTTGCTATGAAATGTACGTAAAAGTGAATTTATCTGTAATGCCGCTCATTCACCACTGACGCACGTTTCTCCTCTACACGCAATATTCCTGCTAGGTCAATATACGAAAACGATATATGCTTGTAATTTACTTTCTTTCAGCTGATGGCATCCGGTGGAGCTTTGTATGGCAACGACTGCTGCTTGCCTGGTACCACAACTTTGAGGAATGCACAAAAAGCCCGGAACGAGCATTTAGAAAGAGCTAAATAAATATTTCATCATTTCAGAAGACGTCGAGTTTTCTTTGTGAAATCGCACATGACAGAGATTCGGTGGAGGCTTGTAAAGAACGTCCGCAATCATTTTTGCTAAATCAAACGATTCCGCGCCCGTCAGCGGAGCCGGCGCGGCGGGTACCAACTGGCGTTCAAAACGCACGCGCCCGAATCCGGAAGGTGTTAATACCAACCGCTTGGTGCGCTACAGTCAATTCGGCCGCTGGGCTCTATGGGAGTGTTCACTCTAGTTGAAATTTTTTTTCTCTATGGCTCTGTCCTCTCAGCCGTTGCCGAGGCTACTATCGCTCTGATAAACGTACGCCCTTTTCCTGACTGTTAATGGCGTCGCTCATTGGTCGGCACGGAGCGGTCTGGGAATTAACTACTCGCTTTGTTCAGTGAATGTTGTTACCGACCATTTTATCACGTGTTTCGGATGGCTGACGCACAAAGGTCGCGATTGTTGAAACGACACGATGTGGGAAAACAATTTCCATAGACCCCAACGGGCAGCCTAAGATGGAAGCACGACTAACTGCGAAGTGAAGAAACTATTCACGAAGAGAAAGAAAATATTCTGAAGACCGCCTGAATATTTTACAGCGAAGCTGTCAATGGCTAGATCTGGCGGAACGCGTCCGCGTGTAGATCAGTTTTTCACACGAGGGCCGATGCCAAAGATAATGCAGTACCGGTCCGACCCACGGCGAGGGTGAAGCAGGCGTTAAACGTACCCACACGTGGGCGAAGCTGAAGGTAGTGCAACGCCTGACCAACACGCGGCGGAAGTGCAGTTTGCCATTAAGGGGCCCACATACACAGCTTTGCTCGTCATTTTCCTTCACAGACTGGAAGGGTACTGAGTTCTTTAGGGTGACGCTTTCTTTGGAAGCCCTTTCGTATTTTCCCGACACGGTCTGGTTGGTGCTGTTGCTGACTCGCGAAAAGCTTTTGCTTAAAATATAATTTGAAAACTGTGCATGATGGTGGGACCGAACCATTCGTCTCTAAGCAAGGCAACCCAACGTTCTATGTATTAGGTCAGAATACTTTCTTCGAAAATACAACCGGACCTATGTCATCTGGAATACCATCTAGATAAACGAGATTTGCGCCACAAACGCCAGTTTCTGCCCTCGAGCTTATTAAGCCATTCCTCTGATAAATAAAATAAATTAAAGGCAGGGAGTGACGGCGGATCCGGATCATGAGACTGAAATAATCAGAAGATTAAGAATGGGCTGGGGTGCGTTTGGCAGGCATTCTCAGATTATGAAAACAGGCTGCCATTATCCCTCAAGAGAAAAGTGTATAATAGCTGTGTCTTACCACTACGCACCTACGGGGCAGAAACGCAGAGGCTCACGAAAAGGGTTCTAATTAGATTGTGGACGACGCAACGAACTATGGAAAGAAGAATGGTGGGTGTAACGTTAAGGGATAAGAAAAGAGCACATTGGGTGAGGGAACGAACGCGAGTTAATGACATCTTAGTCGAAATCAAGAAAAAGAAATGGGGGGGGGGGGCATGGGCAGGACATGTAATGAGGAGGGAAGATAACCGATGGTCATTAAGGTTTACGGAATGGATTCCAAGGGAAGGGAAGCGTAGCAGGGGGCGGCAGAAAGTCAGGTGGGCGGATGAGATTCAGAACTTTGCAGGGACGACATGGCCACAATCAGTACATGACCGGGGTTGTTGGAGAAGTATGGGAGAGGCCTTTGCCCTGCACTGGGCGTAACCAGGCTGATGATGATGAGGGCCGAGGTTCGATTCTTGTATTCATATAGGAGGTTGTGGGCAAGTATTGCACCAGGATGGCCAATCCTGCTATGCCACCCTGGTGCCACGAGCTATGCCAGGACGTCATAGCTCGTGGCTATTGCGTTTCGGCAGGCCAATGGCCGATAGATGAACGTGGCTCATTTCGCCTTTTCATTAACAAATTCTGTAGAGCACGAAGCAGAACACACGAAAAGATATTGCAAACCTGAGTATTTCGTATGTACCATACAAACTGCACATCCTGTAGGCGCATATGCATACCAAAAACAAAACTTACAATTTTATAACAGCAAAATTCTGTTCTTCGTTTTGCATGTTACAATACTACCAAAGCTAATCGCTTGTCGCAACAACTATCTCTGAATGCTCGCGCAAGGAATGTCAGCGAACGAGATCGGTCAAAGGTTGTAGACAGCACATTTGGCATACACAAGCACGGAAGAAGCAGCGATTTGGGGGCGGTGGAATTGTCCGTGCTATAAGGCTTTGGTGCACAAAAAAACTGAGGTAACAGGTGACATGCTTACACGCAACGCAATTGCGGGAGCAAAGTTCAGGCCTGTTTTTGCGATACACTACTGTCACTTGAAACACGTCAACTCATATTACACAGTGTGTCCGTAAAGCATGGTACATTTTTGACCAGTCACTGGAAAGCAACAATACAAGACATAAAACTGATATCTTTACCAAATCAAACTCGAAGTTTTCGTAGTATGATCTGCAATGGTGTGGGCACACCAGTGAGGACGCAGCACCACTAACTAGGCATCAGCGTGAACAGCCGAGGCCAGTCGAGATGCGGACGGTACAGATGAAAATTCAGTCTGTTCTGTGGCTTGCTAAATTCGAATCTATGACCAAAGTGCACAGCGTGTAGAATCACCGCGTGCACTTTTTGCACACGGGTGTTTTTGCATTTCGCCCTCATCGAAATGAGGCTGCCGTGGCCGGGATTCGATCCCGCGACCTCGTGCTCAGCAGCCCAACACCATAGTCACTGAGCAACCACGGCGGGTCCTGTGACCGGTCAAAAGTGCACCATGACTTCATGGAGACACTGTATCTCGTTGTGAAATTTATGATAAAGATATCGCACAAACGTTTACCAATCCAACCCACGCCACGACATAGGAATAACATTAATCGGTGGGAGAAGCAGTTGAAGATACCGGCAGTTTGCTTGACAAACACCGTTCTGCAAGGCTGTCAGTAAGTTGCGAGTCTGTGGAGGCTATACGGGAGAGCTGCACGAACTACACTGAACACTTATGAAACTTGGAGAGTTTTTTTTTTATTTGGTGCATATTTCACATTTCCATCTTGTTTCGTTGATTTCCTGTGACCGGTCAAGTTATGGGGTTTTACGTGCCAAAACCACTTTCTGATTATGAGGCACGCCGTTGTGGAGGACTCCGGGAATTTCGACCACCTGGGGTTCTTTAACGTGCACCTAAATCTAAGCACACGGGTGTTTTCGCATTTCGCCCCCATCGAAATGAGGCCGCCGTGGCCGGGATTCGATCCCACGACCTCGTGCTCAGCAGCCCAACACCATAGCCACTGAGCAACCACGGCGGGTCCTGTGACCGGTCAAAAGTGCACCATGACTTCATGGAGACACTGTATCTCGTTGTGAAGTTTCTGATAAAGATATCGCAGAAACGTTTACCAATCGAAATTTTTGTTCTAGAGTGCTACTATCTTGGGGTAACAGCTTTGGCGATGCCGCTCTCACAAGATAAGTCAGATAATACTCATCAAATTCTCGCAGTTAAGTTATCTTGATATATGAATTTCTTATTTCTTAGTAAAAAAATCCAGTGACGGATTAGTTTTTTCTACCATTTACCTAATCCCTGTCTTCCTCGTTATGAAAACACCTATTATCGGAAGACTAACTGACAAAAGTTGCAGGGCATTGGCCAACTATCTATGGGCACTTACTAGTCTAGACGTGAACACATTTGTACGCAGTGCTATGATATGATATGAGTGATATGACATGACGGTAAATTTGCTCGTTATCAGCAAAATCATTTCGTCTGCTTTGTTCTGAGTTACCAACAGCGAACAGAGCATAAGGCAGATTAATACGCCATAAAGAAGAGAAAAGCAGGCGGATTTTAGTTTTGCTCCGTAAAGTAAAAATGGGAGGACGCTTAAGCTTCGCCTTCAAGAGTGGAAAGCGATAGAGTTATCACACCCCGTTCGCACCATCCACTCATTCGCTCGGCATGCTCTTGAGTCACACAAAGACGACCGTGCGCCTGAGCAAGCAGAACAAATAAAAGAACTCGGTGTCTCGGAGGGAGAAACGATCTACGTGACCTAACCGTCGTGATCAGCACAAATTATCAGCGTTTAGTTTTCGATAAAGCGAAAAGAAGTTGCCGAGGAATGACGAAAAGCAAATTCCGTCCGCAGATTAGCTAGTACGGACTCTTCTCAGGAGACACTGTCGATAGGTAGCATCAGTGTATTTACACACCACCGACAAAAGTACGGCGTGCGCAATTCGCCTTCATTGTTCTCTTATAGCCGTTTCGATAAGGTCAGCGTGTGCTCACCACATGACGAACATTAGATTGGAAGCGGGAAAAAGAGACCCTGTTATCCCTCTTCATTCTGGTCCGCCATAGAGCCGCCCCGTCTCCTGACCTTTCGTTTGTTTTTCTTACATTGCTAGAACCCAGATACAGCAGCATTATCTTGCAGAGCACAGTAGAATGCAAAGGTGGTGCGCGTGTGCAGAGAGCGTCAGGAGTGTAATAGCAGAATGACAGCCGAAGTAATAAGACAAAATCAGAACTTTATTTTCAACAAGTTATTACAATTTGTTCGGGGTCCTTCAACGGAAAAGCTGTTGTAAACAGCTTGAAAGTTCCTGAAGGACTTTTTTATGACTGCACAGCAGTCAGTGTACTAGGAAGTATAATCACGTGTCATATATAGTGATATACTAGATAATAACTTGTCTTTAACAGCAATAATTGCAGAGTTATCAGTTACTAAAAGGAGCGAACAACGCAACTGTCTCAACCAAAACTATCATTAACACATTAAATACATCGAAGAAGAAAGGGAAGAACGCATTGGTAACACCAGCGTCAGATAATCATCCATTTGTTCTCGCGTACAGGCGTCGTGTAACGACTGAAGAGCAAAAATGGTGTCGCATATCGTTCCGGATAAAGGCATTAACATCAAAACCTTGATTTTTATGCTTATTAAGAATTGAAGGAACATAATAGCTTTGGGACTGCATTAGGTAATTTGTACGCCCTTTTTGTACATAGCCATTTATCCCGACCGCGGGTGCGTCAGTCACTTTACTAAATGAATGAATGAATGAATGTGTGTTGTTTAGTGGCGCAAGGGCCAGGTATGGCCAAAGGTCCCCGAAACAGTGTTAGTGATATCGCGGTGGAATGATGAGTTTGTGAAGTTGATGTGACGTAGCTGTGAAGAGGCCTAAAAATAGTCTGTGTAAAGTGCGTAAAATCTACGTGCTATAATATTATGGTGATGTCTAATGATGAATATTATGAGCCTTACACTACTGCATTGCGGAAGAATCATATGATATACAGAACATATAACATGGAAAAATTAGCTACAGCACAACTGGCTCACCAGAGCCCTTGAAACACAATGGCCTGTAGGAATGTGCTCTACAGTACGGTTATCCCAGCGGCATCCTCTAAATTGAGGAAGCGCTACGAATGTATGGGACTAATAACTTGTAAGACCACATCTCTGAGGAAACCTAGGACTGTATCTGTAATAAAAAGCGGTTCTAGACAAAGAAACATTGTAGGATGAAGAGGAATGTTCTGCCGGTATGCTAAGGAAAAATGTCTTTTTTTTCTCAGATTCGGCTTCCCGACACTCCAGAAGGACGTGGAGTACGCTCAGCCTCTCCCCGCATCTACCACAGGTTGGAGGCTAACTTCCAGTGTGAAGAAAATTATGGGGACCAAATGTGTGTCCTATTCTGAGACGACAGAATTGGACATCTGTTCGGCACGATATTGTAGTAGAGGGCAAGAATCCTAACTGTGGCTTTATCAGGCGGAGCTTATTGTTTCCGCATCCCACATGCGTTGCCAGTGGTTTCGTAGTTTCTTTCGCAAGAAAGGCCTCAGATCTGTGACAGGCACCTCAGCGGTAGGGTTAATGGCTTGTGATGCGATTGACGTGGCCCTCTCGTCCGCCAGAGCGTTACCCTCGATGCTCCTATGGCCAGGCACTCAGCATATAACGATATGCTGGTTAGATATGTACGCTTTACACAAGACGGAATAGAGTTCATTAGGAACTTGATTTTTGTGTGCACAGAGTGACATCAAGGCCTTCCGACGCTTAGGGAGTCTGTATGTATCGCTGATTTTTGAAGCTTCGATTTTCTTATATGCTTCACAGCAGACAGTAATGCCTCTGCCTCGGCCATAAAGATCCTTGTTTCCGGATGCAGTACGTCGGATTCTGAGAAGGATGGGCCGACGGCAGCATAGGATACCCCGGCATTAGACTTCGAAGCGTCTATGCAGAACTCTGCGCTGGAGTGCTTGTGCTGGAGTTCTAGGAAATGCATTCGGATTTCGATCTCTGGTGCGAGTTTTGTTACTTCTCAAAAGGATATGTTAAATTCTATCACCTGCCGCTCCCAAGGTGGTAACAGCTTGGTTGGATGCATTAGGCGAAGCTCGAGGAGTGGGACATGCATTTCATCACTAAGCTCCCTCACACGAAGCGAGAAAGGCTGTCTTACAGAGGCACGGTTATAGAAAAGTGTAGTACACGTCGTATTAACATAGGTAACGTCATAGTTAAGTGTTAAGACATGGATGTTGATGATTGGAGTGTATTTTCAGGAAATATGTAAGGCTGATGTAAGTTCTCTGTAGATGGAGTGACCATTCATTTGATTCTGCATATGAGCTTTCAATAGGGCTTGTCCTGAAAGTGCCTGTGGCTACGCGGATACCTAGACGGTGGACAGGATCTAGAATCTTTATTCCGCTCAGAGCGGCAGAGTTATATACGATGGCACCATAGTCCAATCGTCATCGAATTAGGCTTTTATCGACATTCATCAGACACTTCCTGTCGCTACCCCATGTTGTGTGGGATAGAATTTTCAATAAGTTCATTGTCCTTAGACATTTTTCCTTAAGATATTTAATGTGCTAAATAAAAGTAAGCTTGGAGTCAAGAATGATGCCTAGAAATTTGTGTTCTTTGTTGATAGGTATTTCATGTTTACACAGTTGAACACAAGGATCTGGAACCAGGCCTCTTTTTCTAGTAAAAAGAACATAAGCACTTTTGTGGGCGTTGATTTTAAGTCCGTTTTTGTCTGTCCACTTCGAAACGTTGTTCAAGCCCTGCTGCACCTGTCTCTCGCATTCTGCGACGTTACAGGATTTGAAGCCGATTTGTATGACGTCCACGTAGACGGAATAAAGAATGGCAGGTGGTAATGAAGCACGAAGCGTGTCCATCTTCACGATAAAGAACGTACAGCTAAGCACGCCTCCCTGGGGTACACCTGTTTCTTGTGGGAAAGGTCGCGCAATACGTTGCCGATTTTAACGCGGAAGATACGATTCAATAAACAGCGTTCAATTATTTTCAGCTTAATTCTACAGATGCCCATTCCCGACAAGTCTCGCAAGATCCCGTAACGCCATGTTGTGTCACACGCCTTTTCCATGTAAAGTAATATTGATAAGAAAAACTGTTTATGTACAAATGCATCACGAATATATCTTTCAATGCGTACAAGATGATCTGTTGGCGACTGGCCTTCTCTCAAGCCACAATGATAGGGATCAAGTATATTGTTGAGTTCAAGGAAATGTATGAGTCTGCAATTTATAATTTTTCCAAAAAGCTTACACAGGCAGCTTGTAAGAGCTATCGGGCGATAGCTTGGCGCCAGGGATGGGTCTTTCCCCTGCTTAAAACAGGTTACGCCATTCCTTCTTTCCATGTGTGTGGAAGGTATCCGGCAGCCCAAATAGTGTTGAAGAGTGCGAGTAGTGTAACTTGTTTGTCAGTGTGCAAGTTTTTGATCATTTCAACATGACTCGGTCTGATCCCGGTGCAGTGCTCTTGCATGAGATCAAGGCAGGTGCCAACTCGCCAATACTGAATGGCCGGTTATACGCTTCGTCGTGTCTGCATTCACGTACGAATGGCTTAAGTTCTTCTAATTCTTTGTATTTAAGGAAAGATTCAGGATAGCGTATTGAGCTCGACAAACGCTCAAAGAGTTCCCCAGGAGAGTGTGCCTGGTCATGCAAGGTATGCCCTTGGTCGTTCACCAGAGGCAACGGACAGATTTGCTGCCTTTTAACTTTCTTAAGCCATTCCACACTTTCGACTCCTGCGTGTATGAATTAATACCCGAGGGGAACCTCGCCCAGCTTTTTCTCTTTGCCTGACGGCGTGTCCGCCTTCCCTATGATTTAATTTATTTATATTAAATTAGATTTTCTGTAGTTAGTGATCTGCGCTATACGCCCCATGTCTTGTTCTGTCTCTTTCGCGCATGTCTACAGTCTTCGTTCCACCAGGGAACACGTCGTCTTAGTGAAACACCATTCGTCTGGGGATAAACTTTTCGGCTGAATCAATAATAAAAAAACGGTAAAATATGCAGTTGCATCATCTATAGTAAAATTATTTATAATATCTGGTGGTAAATAAGATGATTCTTTAAAGTGCTCCCAATCCACCGATGCTAATTTTCATCGAGGAATATGTGCAGGGTCCTCATGCAGAGTTATCACGTTTAAAATTACAGAGAAGTGGTCACTTCCAAGCAATTTATAGATTACGGACCATTCTAGGTGAGGCAGAAGAAGAACCGATTGCTAAATCAATTGCTGAATCTGTGTTGTGTTGGACACTGTAATGCGTTGGCTCCTTCTTATTCAACGGGCAGGCACTAGAGCTCAAAAGCAACTTTTCAATTAACCGACCTCTCGCGTCGCATCGCGAATCTCCCCACATCGTGTTGTGAACATTAAAATCACCGACGAGTATGTAGGGGTCAGGAAGCTGATTAATTAGGTTATGGAAATCGGTTTATTTCAGGCGATAGTTAGGCGGTATGTATAAAGAGCACACAGTCACCAGTTTGTTAAAAAGGATTGCCCGAACCAACACAGCCTCAAGGGGTGTCTGAAGGGCGATCTGTTGACAAGCTAGAGATTTATCCGCAACAATTGCAACACCGCGGGAGGCGTTAGCCTCGTTGCGGTATTTACGATAGATTATGTACTGACGTAAAAAGTGTGTCTGTGTGGGTTTCAGATGTGTCTCTTGAACACACAGCAACTTGGGATTTTGTTTGTGTATTAGTTCTCTAATGTCGTCGAGGTTGTGTAGTATTTGTGTTTCCATTTTGATAAATGTGTTGGGTGCTGTGTGTTTAAGAGATTAAGATTAGTTCACGGGCCTTTTCGAGGCGCCGTGACGGGAGTGTTGTCTTTTTTGGAGCGGTCGAAAGATGCTCGCCGCACCTTAGGCGCTGGTGGCACCGTCTGGCTGGTCCTTGTGTCCATCGCCTATTGCGAGGCGCTCGACACGCTGTCTTCCGAGCGCTTTGTTTCACGTGAAGGCCTCTGCCTAGGCCTAGGCAGGTATGACAACCGCCTACGTGCCTCCTTGAACGATATATTTTCTTTCACTTTGATCTTGACAATTTCTTTTTCTTGTTTTCAAGACGCGCTCGACGACGAGTACGCGGCCTGCTCTCCATCACAGTTTACACAATGCAAAGAGTTCTCGCAAGCTTCAGACGTGTCTTCATAGGCACTGCATTTCGCACCTGTTTGGCGGCCTCGGCAGCTCTGCGAGCTGTGGCCGAAACGTTGGCATTTGAAACATCTGAGGGGATTTGGCACAGATGGTCTAACACGGAGCGTGATGTACCTGGCCTCTACAGAGTCGGGCAGAATACTTGAACCGAATGTGATTATCAGGTGTTTGGTTTTGATTTCTTTGCTGTCATGCCTCATCTTAATTCTTTTAACATTGATAACATTCTTGTCACTGAAGCCCTCCAAGAGTTCATCCTCAGTGAGCTCCAGAAAGTCTTCATCCGAGACAACACCGCGGCATGTGTTCATTGTACGGTGTAGGGTTACAATTATTTGGGTTTCCCTAAATGACACTAGGTTTGGCAATTTTTCATACTGTTTTTGATCGCGGAGCTCCAAGAGAAGATTACCACTTACCATCCTCTACGCCTTATAACTTGGACCAAAGACTTCAGTCAATGACTTACTGGTTTGTATGGTGTTTCAGAATGAATGACATGGAAACGCGGGAAGGATTCTTTTTGCCGACCGAAAAACTGGAAAACTTCACCCGTGCGCCCTCTTTTCTGAGGGCGATCAGCGAGTGGAGGGAAGGAACTATCCATAGAAGAATGTCTAGTTTTCGGCAATAACGCCAGCCACCCACCGTGGAGCCCTACATGGCGACGCTACAGGAACTGTAAAAACAGGTCCTGCAAACGCCAGCTGTACATTATCACTATAACCAAATATGAAATAACCTAGGTTGACTATTCACACCAGGTTAGCGCTAGCTGCCTGGAAAAATTGGAAGAAAAGGGAAGCCAGGAGAACACAAGAAAGGTGGAATGTGAGAGAAAGACGAACATTAGAGTGAGAGAGAGAGACAGGAAAAGACAAATACCGATCTCCCACGGGTGGGTCAGTTCGGGGCTGCCGTCTATGTGAAGCAGAGGCCGAAGAGGTGTGTTGCCTCCGCCGGAGGGCCTTAAAAGTCCGAACACCCGGCATCGACTCAACCCCCAGGATCCCACTTTCCCCCACACACGGCTAAGCCGCGTACGGCTACACGCGGGAGGTTCCAACCCTGGTGTGCTCGGGTACGCGGTGTCGCAACACACCTAACGCCTGCTCAAGTATACGCCTCTGCGGGGGAGTCACTTAATTGCCGCTGTACATACTCCCGAGAGTAATTTTAATAGTGAAGAGAATTTCTTAGACGAAAAGAAATATGAATACAGTAAACGAGTCATACACATGAGGCACTTTGATCATGGTAAATCTGGTCAAATGTGGTGAGACCTTTTGTGGTGGTTTGTGTCGTAAATTGCGTTACTTTTGGCTTGGATAATGAACGGCCGAGAGACGTACGACATCAAGACCCAAGGTGGGCTTCCTACTGAAGCGCCCCCTCAATGTCGTTTATTCAACTACCCAGACCGTTTAATCCCACATTTCTCTGCCCCACTCGGAAGACACGGTCAATCCTGGAATGTAATGGGTCACACAATGCGTCGACCATATCTTGAGAAGACACTCACTTCACTCTAAGAAGAATTCCGGGGAAAACGGGAGTAACTGGGCAGTTCGTCCTAAAAAGGGCGCTTTCGTCCCTCAAGGGAGTAACTGCATGGATGTGCGTGTCGTGTGCAAATTTTGGAGAGTAAGTGTTTAGTCCCTGGTCAGAAAGAGAGCAACGGGAGGACGAACGGCAACAGTTACTCCCCATGCGCTCCGCTGTTTTCGTCCATGTCGTGGAGTGATGCGGCAAAAACTGTATTGTCTATAAATCGTGAATAGTTCGAAGTTAGTGCGCTGTCTATTGAACTACATGCAAAGCAGCACTTTGCCTCTTCGTGAGAAAATTGCGTGAAATTTAAAGTTGGAATGTGAAGGGCCATGCCCTTCGTGGGCACATCATAAGTGAGCGATACACATTAAACGCGCAAGTCATTGATAGACTGCCAGATTGTGCTGGTCGATAGTACCTAAGTTCATTCCGTTCCAAGGAGATTACGAACTTAACTGAAGTGGTGTGTAGCTCAAACGGGACACACTAAGCGACAGAGCAATTGTCCGTCTCTGTCGTCTTAGGTGCCCCGTTTGAGTTCGCATATACACGTTTACATCGCGTAGTGCCTAAGTTTAAAGCACCCTAAGAATACTCGGGCAGATTTCTTTTCGCACTCGCTTATGGTTGCAGGTACACTCAACGTTACACTCTCCCCGCACAGCGTACACAAAATGCCGAGTCGCTTTTACATTGCTGCACCTGCATGCCAATGCTTAACTTGTCTCAATTTCCTACCCCGTCAAGCAATCTGCCGTGGCGCAGTGGTTACAGTAGCTGACTTGTGGGCGCGAGGACGTGAGTTCGAATCCTCCTTTCGGGCACCTTTTTTTCTTTTTTTTTCAGCTCAGTAATCTTTTTATTAGTGTATAAATGCCTAATTTTATTAATTCCACCTTTGCGGAGCATCGGAAATAATGACCGTTACTCCCTTGAGGAGCATCGGAAAAGAGCAACTGTTAGTCCTCGGAAGAGTAACTGCATGGGGAGTAACAGTTCATCCCCTCGCGCTTACCCCCTAAAGGGAGGAATGGTTGTGGCAGATCAGTTGCTCCCCTAAAGGAGTAACCTCAATACCCCATTTCCTCCTTTACTTCTTAGAGTGTTCTTCGCTCAGGTTGGAGTTAACGTCCTCCTCTTCATTCCTTGGTGTAGATGTTAACATTTCGGGCCTTTCTTCCTTCTGTCTGGAAGTTGGTTTCATTTCCTCTTAATGTACGATACCTACGTGATCTTCCTGAATTCATGCGGTAAGAATGAGATTATATGAACTGCGTATAAGTTTTCGCTCCGGAGGAATGGAAACCCAGGATTTTGGCTTGTTCTTTTTCGCGAGTGGGCCCACTGTACCAGGTTTTTTCACGCAGACTGAGCTTCCTGCTGTGAACTCGCCTCGAACGCTTACGTTGTGCCTTTGGTTCTGGCTTTGGGCTTTCTTCAGATTCTCTTCCTTATCTCTCCTCCGGAATTCCTCATGGTTCGGCAACTTTGGTTAGCTGGGATGGCAGGGTAGGTAAACACGTCCTAATCTGTCTTCCCATTAAAAGCTTCGCTGGAGTATATCCACAACGTCCAGGAGTCATCGCGTAAATGAGCAGTCCTAAACTTGTGTCTTCACCTTTATTGGCATGTCTTTGACAATTTTCACCATCCTTTCTGCTTCACCGTTGCTCTTGGGATAGTGAAGACTGCTTTTGACATGCCTTATTCAGTACTCCTTAGCGAAGTTGACGAACTTCCCGGACGCGAATTGAGGTCCATTGTCTGACCTAAACGTCTCTGGTAGTCTATTACGGACAAACGATGACTTCAACAGAGCTATCACTGTATCCGTAGTCGTGTCTCCTAGATAAGACTTCTAGATATCGGGAGTAATAATCTACAACGACAAAATACTGCTTGCCTCTCAGTTCAAGCAAGTCAGCAGTAACTTTCTGCCATGGATATTCTGGTAGCTCTGACTCAATCATTGGCTCTGCTCTTGGAGTCCGTTCTTGATTCTGGTGGTGCAGTTTGCGACAACCTCGTGAATTTGATCACTTAGCCCGGGACACTATATCGACATTTTTGCCCTTTCTCAACTCTTCGACACCCCTTTGCGCCGTGCGTGCAGTTGGCAAAGCACTTTCTTCCAGAGAGTCTTTGGAATCACCAGCCCGTTGTTTGTTGCTAATATAATGTCTTGCACTATGAGACCGTCTCTGTATTTCATGGAATACACGGTGAAGGCGGGAGATGGAAATTCAAGACAATGAAGTGAAAGCAGGAGCCAACGTTTCGACAAGTGGACTTGTCTTCTTCAAGGCAACATATGCTTTCCTCGCCACAGTATATACAAGTGGCCTTCTTGTACCGGGGAGGGGGCGTAAGGCGGGTGGGTGGGGCAACGAGGGAAGGTGTGTTAGCGTGTCGAATTGAGAATAAAATAAAGGAATGCTGTGCCCAAGGCCAGGGGCCCCCTTCTGTCAACCACGTGTCAACGCACGCGTGTTAGCCGGCTTGTCGACGGCGTCTGACACGCCGACGAAGTCATCCTGCACGTGAGTAAAGCCTACTGTGACATAACATTGAAGTCACTAAACTGGCAACGTCAAAAGATTGTGATTTTACTAGGTTGACTAATTTTTAATAGACGCCTCACTGTTGGCGCTGCACGCCTCATCTCGCTCCGGCGCATTGTAAGCGGCGGCCTATCATTTGATGCCCGTGTCGCATTGTTACTTCAGATCACCATACAGATCGATCTGGACCGGGTACAGCTGCACGGTCACTTTGGATCGCGATTTTGTCGATATGCGTTCAGTCCATCGCGATCGCTGCCTCTAGTTCGGGATTCACGATCGCGTTCTTAGGCTTTCGTCGGCCCCATCATACCACGTGAGCTAAACTTACACGATTCAAATTGTTGGATTGTGTAGGATTGACCATGTTTGATCGAAATTCAGAAGTTTCATCTGGTCGGACGCCATCTTGATTGAAGGTGACAGCATGACACGATGGTGCTCCAACTTTGTGGGCTTTGTCGTCGTCTGTCACGGCGCCAGATGAAAGCTTTTGGAGTTTTGAAGCAGTTGGAAGTTGTCCGCCATGACTCACTGCTTAACACAAAACCGGGACCTACCTGCCGACGTAATCGATGCAAGAACAAGTCGCGATACGCACTAATTAGGTTAGACAAACATGGCCTTATTTATCAGGTCTTTCGATTCGTTCAAATTATTCTCATCAGTTTGCCGCAATTTGTAAACGTCCGGAAAAATAGTGGGGTTGTTGTCAGGCTGACTTTCGGTTCTGCTGTTTTCTGCATTGACGAAATGCTTAGAGCACATCCCGGTAGATTCGTTTGAGACCCATTCGGATCCATCTCCAGCTGAAAAATGAGATTTAACAACCACGAGATCTGAATTTATATCAGGTGTTTGTTCGTTATTTATCATGTACAATGATCTAGGTTCATCATGCCCTTTTCACAAGGTCCGATTTTGCTTGCAAATGCGCTTTGCTTTCGCAAATGTAAAATTGCAAGAACAATCGCATCATGTGAAACTGCGCCTCTGACGCGAGCAGACGAAACGAGTATTGTCTATGAATTAGCGCTCGCCAGCATAAAATAAGATTCCTCGGCATAACTTATTGCTCATCACGCACACCAGTGTTATCCTGACCATTTCAAATGCTAAGGATGCACTAAGCAGTCGTCAAATCAGCACAGTCGTGAAACATTTATTTTAAATGTTGACCAGCTGACCCAGGGATGACCGCTGGTGTCGCAGAAGCTGCGAAACGCGCACGTGTAGCATGATTTACAAAAGAAGTCCTTCTCACAAATATGATGACCGAAGCTGATTTACTTTACTCCCCTCACAGCTCCAATCCATTTCTTTCGCAGTTCTAGTTCGTAAGGCCTGTCAGGAAACATGTATCAATTTATGCCGGGCCGGCCTTCGTGGCTATGAGTTTCTTATGCATCATTATCGCCAGTGCCACTCGTTCCTCTGGGTATCTCCGTAATTTCGACGCTTATCCATGAAGCGGCCGCTATTGCACTGTCGGAAGATGTATCCGAAACAAAGGGGAGGGATAATTATCACAGGAAAACGGCCCCAACCGTGGCCGATACGAAGTGCAGTGCGCGTGAATACGCGTCCAGCTCACCGAGCCGCAGAGCCACCTTTTCAGTTCAGTCCAATGGCTGTGGCAGATGGCGTCAGAGTAGCCATAAACTCGACTGTGCGGAGCCTATAACAATTCGCCACATTCAAGGATGCATATACTACACCATGTTGACCCAAGCCGCCTGAGAGAGAAAGAAAATTTGGGAAGAAAGGAGATGTGAGGACAGAAACGATAAGTTGGTAGGAAAGCAACAGGTTGAGGAGCGGGACAGAAAAAGGCGACCACCGATTTACCCTGGGTGAACATCTTGAAGGGGCAGCGCAAGACGACAAACACAAAAGGCAGGAAACACAGGGGGCAGCGCTGTCGTCTTGCGCTGTCCCTTCAACCTGTTCAAACAGTACAAACTCTACCAAATATCGATTCTTCTACAGTTTCTTTTACCAGATTATTTTACCCTGGGTTGGTCAGACCGGGGTTGGCGTTTACGTGAAGCCGACACCCAAGGGCTATGTTGCCTCCGCCGAGAGGCAGTAAAGATCCAAACATCCAGCTTCGTATCAGCCCCAGGATCCCCCTTTTCCCGGACACGGCTAAGCCACGCATGGTTAAACGTGGGAGGGGATAACCCTCATGTGCTCGGGTACGTGGTGCCGCAACGCGCCAAACGCCTGCTGTCGCAGACGCTCCTGCTCGCAGGAGTACGACAATAACGTCGAGGAGGGTTGAAGGTGGCCGAAGGTTAAATGTCAGGACGGGTGACAGAAAAGATGGTCTGAGTGCACATGTTTGCCAGCTCTTGTCGAAGAACGGATTTTATAAGCAGTGTTGTCGGTTAGGCACACTGGGCTTCTGTCGCATGTAATGTGCGGGCGCTGCGGCTTTGATTTTGCGTCGACCGATTCGGGTAATAGGCCCTGACAGTGAAGGCTGAGTCGCAATGTGAACATCCTCATGCGTGGATGTCGCGGCCATGTACAGAAGGCGGGTAAAACTGTGACCGATGCGTCGGCTTTAAGCATCCTTGAAGCTTCGTCATTCAGCAACCATCTGGTTGACTGTCGAAAAGTCTTTAAACACGATTAGGTTGAACGCATCGTCCGCAATTTGTTTCAGTACGTGCGCGAACTTATCAGCTTCTGTCATCTTTGCATCAACTTTCTGACAAAGGGCCAGCACATCCTGGATGTACAGTGCTCACGGAATGAAACGCGTCAATTTAGGGCTAAGTAATTCGCATACTTTCGTTTCCACCGACTGCAGCTCGTGTCACATAGACGTAATTCTGGCGCGTACACCTGCATCGGAGTCCTCGTCACCTTTGGTGACCAAATTCCTAGCTGCATGACATGGTGCTTTCGTGTACCTTGCACATATGTAGGGTTCTACTAAATGCTCTGTGTTCTATTTCATTCCGTGAGCACTGTACATCATGTACGCATCGGTAGACTTCTGCACACGCAAAGCAAGTTCTTGCTTTGCGGCACGCTGGCACCCTGCATGTTTGCCAAGGAAATCGCGAAATTTTGTCTTACATACGCTCCAGCTTGTGAGCTCATGCACTCATGCAGTCGAATCCAGTCGTCGACGTCGTCGCCATCAGCGCCGGGAAAGGTGCCAGGATCACGGACTGGAGCCAGGATCATGGCTAGCATGGCGGCCGCCGCTGACGCAGTTTTACCGCAGGAAGACATGCCGAGAGTGGCGACTTGGCGATAGCTGCGGATCTCCGTCTTGCGTCAGACCCCCAGCACGACCACCAAGATGTTACGTGGAGGCAGACACAAAAGGGAAACGTCTTTACAATATATTTACAACGAGAACAAGCACTGAAACATATGGTCGAAAGCCCGCGCCAGATCAAAAGCGTCTGTTTATCGACGCCTCTATACAGGAACGTTACCACAACAAGATCTTTATGAGACCGCGTCCCTACGGCAGCGCGGGCAGTAACCCTTTCAGGCATAATCATTATTTTTGGAGTCCCATAATTTAGCTGCCTCCATGAGTTTGCTTCTTATATTGACTCTATATAGAAAGATCGTATATTTAATTTTTGCTTACATACCTATGCAAAACAGACAAGTCGTGACTTCTGTATAACACCGCGAGAGTTACCACTTCGCGCTCTTCAGAAATTCCACCCAGGAAAACACTGATACTTTTGGTTTCAGAGCTTTGAATTCTGATCTTCTACATGCCACAACAACAATATAATCATGGGGCACGCCATAGTGGGGGGACTCAGGCACAACTTTCACCACGTGGGTATATTTAACGATATTGCGGCCAAATCGCTGGACATTTAGAATAAAGTTTTCACTTGCTAGATATCGCCGCTGAGTGCGGGAGTTGGCCGACGTTTAGGTGGACTTTTATAACAGAAGGTTAATTTACATTGTGTAGAGGACGTAGAAACAAGTAAGATAGCAGTAGACAGTCATCGTCGGCCGGCAACAAATCGTACGCTGCGGCCCGCGGCAAGGAGAGCGTCTCTGAACGTCTCTGCCTTTCCGATGGTTCGCTGGCATATAACCCCTTCAGTCCGTCGGGGTCACATCACCTCCAGTCAATTGTCGAGCCCGTACAGGTGTCGGTCATTTCGGGCCAATGGGGACACTCACTGGGCTCTCCCCTCCGATGGCCGCATCGGTCTCACGCTGCTTCTTTGTCCGGGCGTCCTGGAACGAGCTTCCAGTGCTGCAAAGCAGCTTAGCTTTCTCGGGACTAAGGTCATCCACCTGGAAACGTGCTGACCTCCATGTACACTTTCGGGATGGGACACCCGAGGGGGGGAGGCGAAATCTCCCCGCGCGACACACAAGAGCAGGCTAACCAGTCAGTTTGGCTGGTCTGGTGACGCGTTTGATGGCCGCCTGCGCACCATAATTGGGCAAGGTCGTCAAGGTGTTGGGCTAGGGGAACTTGACCTATCCTGAGAAATGGTCCCTATCTAACAACGTGCACCCAATGCATTGCTCGCGGGAGTTTTTGCATTTTCCCCCCATGTAAATGCGGCCGCAGCCCCCAGGATTGGATCGCGCGGCTTCGGGATCCAATGCCACTGCCACTCATCCACCTGGGCGGGTCATGATTAACAAAGCCTCACATGTCGTATGCTTGACTAAAAAACTGTTTTCTTTATTTTCGGTAGGATCTTTAGAAGTTTATATCATTCCAATTACAATCACAGAGACTGCAGGGTAGGTTCTGCTGGTCATACGTAAAATATGTGGCCGTAACTTCAGCTTTTACTTTATGTATCTGTATTTATCTCTGCTTGTGCAACGCACGCCATCTATTCAGGGGAATAATTCGTACGGTAAAACAAACTAAATGGCAAGAAACACACTCGCATATACGCGCACACGCCATCACTCTATAAAGCGCCCCCCCCCCTCCCCTGCCCTAGACCCAGGCTCTATTGGGAACTGCTACCAGCTAGGGCATCAACAAATACCATGAATAAATTGTACTTTTGTATTTGTTAACGGTCAATACTGCCTGTTCTTTTTGAGAGGCTCTATATTTATTCAGCGCAGAGGCGAGAATTAGCTGGGTTACAGGAAGAAAAGGCTGCTTCTCGTGACTAATGCTAAACGTATTTTATAGATTGATGATTACAAAACATTAGCAATTGAAAGAAATGCGGCAGCTCCAATAAAATTACCACCATAATCAGTGTGGTCAAGAAATAAATGAGTAAATGAATGGCCTTGCTAAGGATGTGCCGATATAGTTCCCGTTCATATATTTTTATGCAACAGCCTCTTTAACAGCCAAAGTCAAAATTCTTAGAAATTCCCAAAGAATCACTGACAAACTCTTTAAAAACGGTTAAGACGAACGGTAACTCTGTTATCTGCAGATACCCAGCACTTTTCTAAAACTGACTGAGAAAAAAATGTAACACTACGATTTACGGCTTGCAGAATTCACTGCTATCTAGATAGTTTAGCCTTAAATATCGTACTGCCATGAACATACTGATTTTAGAACTATTGCTGACGTAATCATGAAAAATTGTCAGTGTTGCCTGAAGGCGACACATTTTAAGTGCTAAGAACGTTTAGTGTTGCACTGAAGGCGCCTCAGAATGCTGGCGTGAGCAGCACAACAACAATGTTGCTGATGTCGCACCTGAATGGTACACCGAGCGTAACTAAAGAAAAACCACCCTCACTGAAGAGAGAGAGAGACAAAGTGCGAGACAGCGAGGGATTGATTGGGAAGTAGGAAATTTTCTCTGACCCTTTAAGGGGCATGGCGAAGCGCCTAGTGACCGTTGGTCTGTGTCCAAGAAAATTACAAAATAAATTTAGCTTTTCGTTCATGACGCAGCCGTTTGCACACAGCTGTTCAGCAGCAGCGCTAAGGTTGTGTGTGCCTGCAACGCGCATGCCAGCAGTAGAATTCATAACGCTGTCCTGACTCCGGCAAAAGAGGACCGAATGGAGCGTGGCGGTCTGCGCGCTTCGTTTTGTCGCTTTTTGGAGCAAAATTAACTCAGCGTCCGTGGACTGGCAGCGTCCACGCATTCGTCAACCACAGTAGGATATCACGGAAACGCCAACGCGCAAACTTGTCTCAAAGGTTGGTTCAATTGCTATTGCTTTAAAATACATGACCATCACACGCGCTGCGTTAAATGGTTTAACGGAATCATTCATCTACAGTTGCGAAGAACAGTGCTCTTGTTCCGAAGGAATTTGCAAATATAGGGCACCGCGCCAAGCTAGAGACTTCTTCAGAGGGGAACGCCTCACTGAACATAAATTTCGATGTATAATTCGCTTGATTTTATCATATAGTGAATAGCTTCATTATAAAATAGCAGCCGTTATCGTGGTTCGTAGTCGATGGTCGGCGGGCCAAGAGAGTTAAACCAAGGTAAACCAAGAGAGTCGCAGTTTCGCCCGAGCGGCGAAGCATCGATTGGAATAGTCAATTCGAAGACAGCTATACGAAGTAAGGCTAGTAGTTTTATCAGCCGCATAAGGTTATACACATTCGATTACTAACTAAATCAGCAAGCGTGGTGTCAGCACGCACCGGCTGAGCATGAACATATCAGACTCGATGACCGCGGACACTGCGTTGCTGAGCGCTTGGACTCCGAGTTCTGCAGCGAGATGGCGTTAAATTTAGCTGCTTTGAGAGCTCTTCGTCGAGAAGGTAGTAAGCTGTGTGCGATGACGGTCGCGACTCACAAAGCAGGATCCACCAGTCTCCTTTTGTCAATGTATATCGCAAGGCTGAAAAGCGACAATCCGTTCCAACTGACACAGCCGCTTTCATTCAAAACTTCTTTGCATTTCCCCCATATCAAAATTGCTCAAGTGACATGCGCTGAGTAATGAACAAGGAGAAAGTGTGTTAAGCGAGGTACCCTATTTCTATTATACATATAGTAAGAAGCCAACAAACAAGGACACCAAGGAAAACACAGGAGATATTACTTGTCCTTACTAATTGTAATATTACTTGTCCCTACTACTAATTGAAATACAGAACAAGTAAATCATTGAAATTGAAAGTGGCCACCACTAACAAACGATGACTTTCTTGGTGAAGGCAACTGTTGAATAAAAGATCACGTACTCGCGACGCCTGCGGCAGAAAGGATGTTGCACATCCGCCGCCAAGGTTTGTGAGTGGTGGCGCTGATTAATACTACCAGGATTATTTGTAGTAGTAGCACATCTACCCTGAGAAGTGGATGGGGAAACCGCGCCGTGGTAGCTTAATTGGTTAGGACATCACACGCGTAATTCGAATACGCGGGACCGTTCCTTACCTGCAGCTAGTTGTTTTTTCATCCACTTTCAGCGTCATTTATTTATCATTTCTCTATATTCAATTATTATGTACAAATAATTTCCCCTGTGTTTTCCTTGGTGTCCTTGTTGGCGTCTCATAATATGTATAATAAAAATTGGGCCCCTCAGTTCGACGAGGGCATCTTCTCGTTCTTACATGACGAGAGTTTCGAATCCGACAACATTGATGCCTTCATGTAGCATGTGCGGGTTTATTGACCAGTTTCCTTCAGCCAGAAAGATCACGTACTCGTGACGCCTGCGGCAGAAAGAATATTCCATATCCACCGCCAATGTTTGTCAGTGATGGCGCTGGTTAACGCTTCCGGATCACTTCTCGTAGAAACATATAAACACCTCGGAAAGTGTATGGGGAAACGTTGTCGCGGTAGCGCAATTGGTTGGAACATCGCATGCGTAATGCGAGGACGTAGGATCGTTCTCCACCTGCGGCAAGTTGCTTTTCATCCACTTTAAATTACATTAATTTATAGTTTGTTTATTTTAATTAGTTATTACAAGTAATTTCCTCTGTGTTGTCCTTGGTGTCTTTGTTCGTTGGCTTGTTATGATGCACTGAGTAATGTACTACCTTAGGTATAATTATCGGGAATGTGTCCTTGAGGATTAAAAACTACTGTTCCATGTTTCACATTGTGCGCAGCGCCTGTGCTAGCGCTGTGAATTTTTCAATTTTTTTAAAAATTACATCTGCTTTGGCAGAATCCGCACTGATTTTTTGCGTCTGTATTCTGAAACCGCAAGTTTTTCATGCCTTTGTCATGTAGTCTGACGGACGTCTAATATAGAGAACTGGCTACCTGCCTATATCCGTGCTGTAAAAGGCCCATCTGAAGCCTGCCAAGAATTGTAAAAGTTAATATTCTTCCTAGTTATATCTAGCTACACCAGTGCGTGATTCACCCGCAGAAGGGCGCCGGGCGTCTCATGAGATTGCTTGATCAACATACCCGGCATATTGAATGACGTACTCTTTAAGGTGACCCTTGCATATCTACAAAATGACAGCAAACAGCCCAAATAAGATCGACGTAATATTATGCACCAACGCCTCACCTACAGTTTTTAGTAACGATCGCAGAAACATAAAAAAGCCCTACCGAAGCAAAACAAGAACACTATACCTTTGCAAAAAACAAACAAACAAGGAGTACTTAGCACGGATGTTTTGGACAGAACCAGTCAATTTTTCTTTTCACAGAGTAGCCTATATCGAGAAATTTCTTGCCTTGCACTTTAGGAAAGAAAACACGTGGACGTTTAACTCCCACTAATAATGCCCGTTACAGCGCGGCGCACAAAACGTCGCCGGCATTTTGCAGCTGGTTGAACATCCGATACGAAGCTTCCCGGCACACAGCACCTCCAACTACCATTAACGAGAAGCCGCAAAAATCTTGATCAGGCGCCCCCTCCAGTCACGAGCTGGTAGTCGCATATAATCTACTTTTCACACAATACACGCGGAGTTACCGGCACAGATGTTCAGCGGCGCCATGTGGAGCATCGCTACAGCTCCAGATTGCTGCTTGCACGTGTCGCACGTTTTTCAGACGTGACAAATTGCTGGGGTGCTCCAGAGAAACGCGCGCATTGGCTGGCTGAGCAAAACCGGGTGATCGAATTGGCTGGTTGAGGACTACGTCACGCGAAGGCGGTAGTATCGCCGAAAGTGATAGTTCGTGGCCGAAAAGAATTCTCCGAGAATCCGTACCGGTGAGGACACGATGTGTTTTTTTTTTTTGTTAGGCCACAATCGTTCGCATCTTTTTCACGTTCCATAGCCAGACAGCTCCTTAAAAGACTCGATCGGTGCGTGCACCCCATGTCACCTTGTGGTCTTCTGTCCTTGTGACAGCCCGAACTTTGAAGCACCGTGTCTGACTGCACCGTCGCCGGGACCGGCCCGCTTTGTCCTGTAATTTCGTCGCAGCAGATCAGGCTACGTAGAAACGGTAAGGTGTTGTACCGACTTCCTTATCGTGCCCAAGTTAATTAAGTCCCGATATTTCTGAGCCTAAGTACGAATGCCATCGCCGATTTAACCAACACTACAAGAAGCTACCATATGTGCCGACGTAGTCGCTGATGACGTCATATTGGATGTGTGTAGCTTAGTTTTGTCCTCTAACTATGTCGAACCCTACAATCGATATGGCGCAAGCTGGTGCGAAATGGCGCGCGAGAAGTCACTTCGTTGGTGCCACAAGATCGTGCACAACGCGGTTCTCGTGTCGTCACTGTTGTCGCAAAGACGTGTGCTCGCGATATACACACTACTCCATTTGAGGGAACATGTTGGTCCACCTGGCATCGTCTAGCGGAAACCCAAACAATGCTGGATAGCGCGGTACATGCAAAATGTTTCGCAGAACAGATCCCCACAATGCGTGGCATTTCCACAATTTGTTTTCACCTATGATACCCGCTTCTTCTCTCACCTTGTTTATGTTTTCCGTCGTTTTCTGTATTACAATCTCCTGTCGTTCGTTGTACTTAGAGCTTCGTAGAGAGAACACTGCCGTCTTCCGAAACACAGAACCGCTATTTTTAGCTCGCTTGCGAGCTTGGCAGCGGCCAGTTAATGGCGCATGCGGAGGCGATAATTACATGCGGAAGCATTGCCGAGGAAGGGAAACTTGAACGCAGCTTCGATGATGATGATATGTGTTTTATGGTGTAGGGGCCAGGTATGGCCAAAGAGGGCCATAACAAATGGTAATTATATCCATTAATTGCGGATGGCCTGGACAGTGAATTTCTTATCGTAGATATGACATGACTGAATAAGGAACTAAAACCTGTCGCTGTAAATTGCGTGAAATATTTTCACGTGGTAGTGACGGTTAAGAAGGCAGCAAAACTGTGATTAACGAAACGAGAGTTTTATTGGCGAATTTATGCTCTCAAAATAATAATAATATTTGTGGTTTTACGTGCCAACACCACTTTCTGATTATGAGGCACGCCGTAGTGGAGGACTCCGGAAATTTTGACCACCTGGGGTTCTTTAACGTGCACCTAAATCTAAGCACACGGGTGTTTTCGCATTTCGCCCCCATCGAAATGCGGCCGCCGTGGCCGGGTTTCGATCCCGCGACCTCATGCTCAGCAGCCCAACACCATAGCCACTGAGCAACTACGTCGGGTCCGTCAAAAAAAAAAAAAAAGGCAGGTTACACTCAAAGAACAGCGGTAGCGGCGAACACGATCGGCGGTCGTCGAAATCTGATCAACGGGTCAACCACGTCGGCTTTTATACATCAAAACGTCGAATGTTCCAGACTAATCGCTGGGACCCGCGCGCCTTCCACAATGTTCTACATTATGCGCGTCGCGCACACATGCAATCAGATTGCACAAGATTCGGTCACAGACAGTGGATGGAACCATCCACAACATTCCAGAAACTTCCGACACATGCAAGCGCGTCCTGAACTGTGCGATAACATTTGTTAGGCGGTGAAACGTGTCGCCCGATAAAGACAAATACACGTGTCAATATGTAGGTACTAGAATAATGAGGCTGACTGGTTAGTGATGTGGGCTATGGCAATCGGGTTTCGTTAAAAACATGACGCAACAAAACATAACCGTGACACAAGAGCTTCGAGATAGCCCTTGTATACAAGAGCTGTTAATCGTGTACAAAAAATTACCTGGCCAAATGATTTTCAGAGTCACTGTTTGAGTGAAAAATTTAGGCTAATTTCAGGATAAAAAGCGGATCATTGCTAAGAAAAAATACCGGGTGGGGAGGTATATTATCGCGATATGCATAAGGGAAACACGTTTTCCTCTCTGCTTCTATTCAAGGCATTGATTGAGAACCTGGAGGACTGTGATATAATTGCCGCACTTATTAGAAGTCGGAGGATCCCCCACAGTCAAGATGTAAGAGTGAGTACTGTAAGTGCGTCCTATTCTTAATCGGCAAACAAGTACTTCCTTGTACCGTGCTGTTTTCTCACTTATCGAGTTCCATAGCTTTGGTTTTTAATGTGTAGCTTATTCGATGCTTGTTAATCCCACTCTCCTTGCCAACGATTCCTAAGTTTACGGCGTAGATAAAATTTTAGGTCAGTAGCAGTGATAGCAATATTTCCATCTGTGTCACTAAAACTCACTGACGTAGCCTTTTCGTTCGCTGCTACGTTGCCTGTTATACCTTTTTGGCCAGGTCCCCAGCATAAGTCAATCACTTGGTTGTACATTTATGCGGAGCACAAGCTGTACAGTTCATTCAAAACAGAGCTCTCGTGTTTTCCTAGACTAATTAGGGTTCTCACAACAATGACTGAATCTGTGGGCACAATCGCCTTAGCGACGTTTGTGAGCCTTATGTGTTGAATATCCGAGCGTACAGCGTATGCTTATACTGTAAAGATACTCGTGTCTGGATTTAGTGCCCTAGATGTTGAAAATGAGGGTTCGAAGGCTGCGTAAGCAGCACCAGCTGGAGACTTCGAAGGATCAGTGTAAAATTTATCGCAGGAATACTTCTCCTTCAGTTCAACAAAATGCGATTGTATGTGAGCCTCAGGTGCTCGTTTCGATATTTCTAAGAATAAGATGTCACATTGGATAGTCTGCCATTCCCAAGGCGGTGGAAGCCGAGTAGAAGCCATTAGGACATTCTCTAAAAGCGGGACGCCTGTTTCTTCTGAAAGTGCTTGCAACTGGAGGGACAGAGGGGGCCTGGTGGCTAGGTGGTTACGGAAAAGCCTGATCGTGATCAAGTCGCGAATAATTTAATGGTACGGATGATCAACATCCGATTGTACCTTTAAGACATAGGAGAAGCTAGAACATGTCCTCTGGACTTGTAGAGACCATTCGTTACTTTCAACGTACAGGCTTTGTACATGGCTTGTGCGGAAGGCGCCTGTAGCAAGGCGGATACCCAATTGGTGGATAGGATCTAACATATTCAAAGCACTAGGCGTAGCAGAATTATATCCAATGGCTCCGTAGTCAAGGCGTGATCGTAATAGGCGTTTATACAAGGTAATTATGCATCTCCTGTCACTTCCACAGGATGTATGTGACACGAGCTGCAACAGGCTCATAGTCTTGAGGCACTTCACTTTAAGATACTTAAGATGGGAAATAAAGGTTAGCTTATTGTCTAAGATAATACCTAAGAATTTACGTTCGGAATTCACAGATAGTCGTTCTCCATGAAGGTCTATAATGGGGCCTGGTAGTACACCTCTCTTGTTCGAGAAAAGGATGCCTGTACTGTTTTGGGGGTTTAGTTTTACACCGTTCTCATGCGCCCACTTAGACAAGTTATTTTAGCCGAGCTCTACTTGTCGCTAGCAGATACTTAGGTTACATAATTTGTAACTTATCTGGATGTCATTCAAATATACGGAATAAAACATAGTACATGGTATGACAGTCTGGATTGAGTTCATTTTGACAGTAAAAAGAGTGCAGCTGAGCACACCACCTTGTGCAGCACCAGTCCCCTGCGTAATAGGACGAGAAAGAACATTACCAACGCTAATACGGAACGTGCGATAGGAGAGGTAGCTCTGTATCACGTTCAGTCAGTTGCCTCGAACTCCCATTCCAGCCAGGTCACGGAGAATTCCAAAACGTCCTGTTGCGTCGTACGCCTTCTCCATGTCTAAGAATACTGACAAGAAAAGCTTTGTGCACAATGGCATCACGGATATCTGTCTCGATGCGGACAAGGTGATCTGTTGTGGATCTACCGTCCCTGAAACCACGCTGTAAGGGATCGAGTTTTTTGTTTTTGTTTTAATCCTTTTCTCAAAGAGATTGCATATGCAACTTGCCAGAGGTATGTGCCTATAACTACTGGCGGAGGAAGGGTCCTTGCTCTCTTTGAGAATATGAATTACAATTTCTTCTTTTCAGGCGGACAGAATTTATCCGGCAGAGAACATGTAGTTAAAGAGCAACAGTAATTTTCTGTGGGCTTCAGGGTGTAAGTGTTTGATAATTTCATACAGTATTCTATCTCTTCCTGGAGAGAACTTATTACAACAATTCAGTGAAGCCTTAAACTCCGCCATAACAAATGGGCATTTCTATGCTACATTGCCTGTGCATTTGCGACCCAGGGACTGTTGCTCTGCTTGACACTGGTATCTTGGAAATGTATCTGTGTAATGGGATGTACTGGAAATGGGCTCGAAATGTGCTTCTAGACAATGAACCTGGTCCTCGAGGGTGTCTCCTTGTATGTTTACTAGTGGTAAAGGATAACTTTTTCGGCCTTTTATTTCGTGTACGCTAGTCCAGGCTTTTCATTCGTCTGTATAAGAATTATTGTCTGCGATGTATTTTTGCCAGCTTTCTCTTTTGGTATGGCGGCGCGTTCTTCTATCTTCCGACTTTCTTTTCTAAAAGCAGATGAGGTTTTCTGCGGGCGGATAGTCAGGGAGGTGGTTCCAAGCTTTATTTTGTTTCTTTCGCGCTTCCCTACATTCATCGTTCCGCCAGGGAACACGTCATTAAGAAGGAGATCTATTTGTTGTTGGATACATATCATCGCTGCATCGACAATAAATGCTATTAAACATGCAACTGCATCGTCAATAGTAAACATTCGAATGTCATCCCAAGTCAAACATGTGAGCTCTCTGTGTCGCTGGCAGTCCGCTCAGTCGACTTTCCTCTGGGGCACATGTGGGGAGCATTAATCCCGTTTTGTTAATTTTAATTAAATCGGAAAATGATCACTTCCGTATAGATTCTAAAGAGCCTTCCTTTCCAAGTGTGACACGACTGTACTTGAGGCAATGCTTAAGTCTATGTATGAAAATATCCTGTTTCGACGCTGCAAAAAGTCGGTTATTTCTTATTTAACAAACATGCCATCTGTATATAACAACAAATTTTCTTTCAGGCGCCCTCTGGCATCCCATCGGGAGTCACCCCACAAAGTATTGCGTGCATTTGGGTCTCCAATAACAACATATGGCTCCGGAAGTTGTGCAATAAAGCTTTTAAATTCTGTTTTGGAAAGTTGATAGCTGGGCGGGATGTATAAAGAAGTAAAGGTCAGAAGCTTACAAAAATGCACTACTCTGACTGCAATGGCCTCAAAGGGCGTTTGCAGCTGCAAATGTCGGCAGGCGACACCCGTATCAACTATTATAGCAACACTGCCTGACGAGGCGAAAGCGTCGTGGTGGTCTTTGCGGTAAAAGGCATATTGGCGGAGATAGTGTATGAAGGATTGAGGAGTGTCTCTTGCACGCATAGCACCCTTGGATTAAACTTGTTTAGGAAGTTCCCTAATGTCATCAAGATTGTTTATTAGACCTCTCGCATTACAGTGCATTATCTGTGCGGACATATTGGAAGTGTTTTGTGGTGCCTTTCAAGAGAAATCAATTAGGTTAGCTCACGATCGAGACCTTTCCAGGCCCCGTGATACGGGATTTTTCTTTTTTCTTGGCGCGCTCCACGGAACTACGGTCCTTCGGCGTCTGAGACAATGGAGTAGTGTTTGTTACATCCATCGCCTCTTTAGGGGCGCTGGATGACGCCCGCTCGGCGGGCACGCTCAGGTTTTTTTTTCGGGCCTGTCTGGACGAGCAGTGGCCCTGGACCGGCAGGCCCGAAGGTCTGCTAGTCCATGCTGAAGTGACTAGCGCCAGATTAGAGACGGGGCAGAAAAGAACGACAAGGAGAAGCGCTTGTCCATGTCGCCATCTTGTACCCCGTATCTACTCTAGCGCTAGTCACTTCAGCATGGAATACCAACTAGACCAGTCTCACACCCTGCTAGTCCTTCGTGTCAGGTGGCGGAACAGCAGTGGCTGCTCTAGCCAGCGGGGCTGGTGGGGTAAATGCCGTCACGCTCCATGTGGCTCGGACGGCCGCCGGACGATGTGACGCTGGCCCCCGGCGCGTCACATCACCGTAGGACGGATTCGATTGCTTGTGAGCAGAATAACCATTGCGCGCTTCTGGGAAGCGAATGTTTAGTTAGACGCCGAGTTCCATTATTACTTTTTGTTCCGTCCGCGACGAGCACGATCGCCAATAGGTGGAGTAGTCTCCGTCACGGTTAGTAGAGTAAGTTGCAGAAGCACAGTTGTCTGAGGCGTAGTCTTTAGATGCCGATTTTGCACAAGTAGGTCGCCCTCGGCAGCCGTGAGACCCACGGCCAAAACGCTGACACTTGAAGCATCGGCGCGGATCTGGAATGTACGGTACGCGTACACTCTAAGAACAGTTTACACCCTTTGGAGTGCCCCTTCTGCCACACAACAATAACTGTCAATTTCCTTGATGCGTTTCCTTTCTTTAACGCTGCGAGCCCGGTACTTTCCAGTAACGAACGGCATGCGCGTTATCAGCATGATAGCATATCCTGTCGGCAATGCTATCATGCTGATAACGCGCGTGCCGTTCGTTACTGGAAAGTACCGGGCTCGCAGCGTTAAAGAAAGGAAACGCATCAAGGCAGATGACGATCATCGTTGTGTGGCAGAAGGGGCACTCCAAAGGGTGTAAACTGTTCTTAGAATGAAGTTTACAACATCCGGTCTGCATTGAATCAGGCAGTTCACTTGTCGGAAACGTAATTATTGCAGGCTTTGTTGGAATTTCCTTGTCATTGCGAATTAACTTAATTCGTTGCATCTTTACAACATTTTGCTCTTGCCATCCTTCCAACAGCTCGATTTCTTTTATTAAAATATACCTCACAGGCTTCAAAGTGACGCATTGAGTAACGGAGGCACTACATAGAAAATACATAGAATACATGACATCTATAAACCGTGTCAGTTTAGAAACTACAGCCGCAAGTGCAACAGAGATTAAACATAATTATTTAGTTCACGGTTCGCTAGGGAAAAGAACCATATAATAATAAGGAATAAATCACACAGATTGTTTTCAGTGAAGTCGTGTAATTAACAAGATCATAGTGTTAAACAGTATTCCTGATTAAAAGAAAGATAGAAAAGTTACTAACGCGACATTCCAACTTAACGGTAAGCATAGCAACATGACGGTAATAATGCGACAATAAGCTGTAAAAGATTGTGCAAGTACAAGAGATCGTTGTGCGACAAACGAAAAACTTCACATTTCTTTAGTCATGTATTCAGTCAAGGCATCACGGAGTGAATCATAGTTGGACCGGCATGCAATGCTGTCCGGGAGCGAATTCCATATTCTGATAGCACGAGGAAGAGCAGAGTAATGGAATGCGTTTGTAGAACCGTAAAGGCTGGTATAGCCGAAATGATTATGAAGCCTATGTGACGTGGAGTAGGGTCGTTTCAAACATGCAGGTGTTTGAGTGGAGTGAAGGAATTTGTGGAACAGTGATAAAAGGGCAATGTCTCGGCTAGTGCTCAAGGATTGTAACGAAAGCTTAACTTTAAGTTGTGTTACACTAGAGTGCTAGCTGTAATCGTTCATGATGAAGCGGCTTGCTCTGTTCTGGATCCATTCTAGCGTTTCAACGAGGTAGTTCTGGTGAGGTGACCAAATGGGAAATGCATACTGGAGCTTGGGACGAATGAGAGTTAGGAGTTCACTGAGGTCAAGGAGGTCGTCGTCAGAAATGACACTACGCACAGTGTTCATTGACCGATGGGGATCCACAGAGACAGGAATGTCACCAAACGCAACAAGTTTTTTCAGTTTGATGTGTTGAAGCTTGAAACTCACTACCAAAAGAAGTTCGCCGATTCCTGGCGTAGTTACTTTGTAACCACAGCCGATTGCGTGTGTCAGACATTTTGCAACAACAAAATGGGAACATTATACGGACTGTCTTGGTTTCATGTCGGCTATAGTACTTGGGAAATATTTCTTTTGGTGCCATGAGAAAACTGAAAGTTTCAGAGGTGCGCCCCTCTTCAGGGAGCGATCAGAGAGGGGGGGGGGGAAACTAGAAGCCTTATATAGCATTATTGTATTCGGTAGGAATGCTTGCCGCCCACCTCGGAGCCCAACCTGGGGACGTCAGGGGATTAGAAATATTCTATTATGCGTACACCAGCGGTACGTTCCCACCATAACCTAATATATATATGCCCAAGATTGGATATAATACACAAGGTTAATCCTTGAGACCCGGAAAAGAGGAAGGTAATATAGGCAGGCACGAAAGATGCAAAAGCGGGAGAGAAAGACGCAGAGAGGAGGACAAGGAAAGGCGACTGCCGATTTCCTCCCGGTAGGTCAGTCTGGAGTTGCCGTCCATGTGACGTAGAGGCATCTTGCCTCCGCCCGGGGGCTTTAAAGGTCCAAACACTCAGCATTGGCTCAACCCGGAGGATCTCCCTTTCCGCAGACAGGGCTAAGCCGCGCACGGCTGCACGCGGGAGGCTGAAACGATCATGTGCTCGGGAACGCGGTGTCGCAACGCACCAAACGCCTACTCATGCAGACTCCCCTGCGGAAGGAACGCAGCTTTGAGGCAGTGTTACGGTAGTGAGAGACCACCAAAGAATCCTGCATTAAGGGCATCTCATTAAAAACATTTCAGAATTTGTACCTATAGGTCCGCTTGAAGCTAGCAAGAGCTCTGCTTATGTGCGTTCACCGAAAACTTTCGCGATTCATTTTCGCGATTCATTTGGTCTTACGTACTAGCAGAAATTTCTTTTGACGTAGAGGAAGGACACGACGTCATATTTCAGCGGCTCCCTAGCCTCTCTGGCGTGATGGGCAACGAACATGCCGATGAAGCTGCTCGATCAGCTCTTGAAGACGGCGTGCAGGTACAAATCCCGCTGTCTAGAACAGATAACGCAGCGGAGTCGCGAATGCTTCAAAATGACGCCATTTATGCAACACACCTAGTTCCCAGCTCACACGTCATCATCGACTGGACTATTGTTTTCAACTTCGTCCTCCAACTGGACTAACGCTACCGTAGAGAACGGTTCGTTACCGAATGTGGCTTGGCGTGGCTTTTACAAAATCCTTTACTTTCCACATCAAATGAAAAGAGTGTGCTAGGTGTGACCATTGCGGCAATGCGGAAGCTATGGAACACGTTCTTTGCTATTGTCGCCGATACGGCGCACACAGGGAGTCACTCGCTACCGCGCTGATAATCCGGTAACGCCGACTGACACAGCCGTCAGACCACGAGACAGTCAAGGGACTCTCGAAATTATTGCGTTAGAGTTTGAGGTTTGTACTGACGAACAGCATATACAAAGGTGGTTATGATATCGTACAGAAGGAGGTCCCCTAGTGAAAACACTTTAGGGGGACCTCCTATAATACGTTGAATGAAATGCAAAACTACTAAATAGCAACAAATGGGCAAAATAAAACCGTTGCAATAAAATGGGAGCAGTAACTCAAATATTTATAAAATAATAGGCAAGTAGAATAATTTCAGTCGTTAAAGAATTCCAGTTAAGAAATTGTCATTACTCAGTAAAAATAATAAAAGACATTATTAAAATTGTGTTATTGGTTAAGAATAAAAGCACGAAGCAAACGTTTAAATGATGACACGCAAACAACAGCTTTCTTATTACAAGGCAAGGAATTCCACAACTTAATTAAAACTAAACCAACACTTTCGGTACCCTAATTAGTGCGGAATTTCGGAAGTAAGAAATTGGTAAAAAATGATCGGGTTTTACTTGCGAATACCACGTTCTGATTAGGAGGCACGCCGTAGTGGGGGACTCGGGAAATTTGGGCCACCTGGGGCTCTTTAACGTGCCCCTAAATCAAAGTAGACCGGCGCTTTCACATTTTGCCCCTCATCGAAATGCGGTCGCCGCGCCTGGGATTAGATCCCGCGAATTCATGCTTAGCAGCCCTACGCCACAGCCTGTAAGCAACCATGGCGGGTAAAAATAGTGTAGAGAAAAACGTGCATTACTTCTACTGGTAAGTCCTTGCATGAAAACAAATTTTAAAAGGTCATCGTCTTTAACTGCTCGATATGGAAATATGTAAACATTGAATTTCACAAGATTAGGAATGCATAGTATCGTAAGATCGTGGTACATATCTGTAACTTGTGATCGGCGATTACTCTTAGTAATAAAACGGATGGCAATTTTGAACATGTTGTAAGGAAGAAAGGTGAGGTTGATAGATTTGACCCTACTAAGTTATGCAATAGTTTAGACGACTAAGAATGAATGCGTAGTATAGAGTAACCAGATTAATGTACATCAAGATAGCGCCAAGCTTTGGTAGAATCCGAATCACGTATGAAGTTTTTCTTTGTAGTTCACGGATATGCAACTTAAATTTTACGTGAGCCAAACTTGACACCAAGGAACGAACAGTGGTTGGAGCAGTGGCCCATTAGGGAGACTAGTCCTCGCGTACGCCCCGACTTCCTCTATTTATTTTTCGTGACCTTGCTTTTTCTCCGCTATTCTTTACTTTTTTAATTTCCCCTAACCCTTCCCCCACTTCAGGGTAGCCGACCAAAAGCTTCACGGTTTATATCTCGGCTTTTCCCACACAGTTTGGCTCTCTCTCTCGCTCCTAACACCAGGCGGTTTCTTTAGCTAAACCTACTTTTAAAAAATTGCCTGTCGCAGATAGCACAATTCAAACCCTTTAACTAATTTGCTTGATGAGGCGGACATACTTCTACGAGAAAATGCTATTCTTAATAGGGTAATTACCACAATTCACTAATTAATTTCACAAATAACTGCATTATGGTGCGTATTACAATTTACGAATTGTAGCCGGGATGTCCGAAGGGGGTATCCACTTGGAAAGAATTCTGAGCGTGAACCGTGTTTCAAGATATTAGTCTTCAAAGTATGCGACAAAATAAGTTGGTGCTCCAGTTACTCTAGTGCCCCAATGCATATAGCGGCGCTTTACTAACTAATTAAAACAGTGCCCTGATTGAAGAGTGCAAAAAAAAAACAAAGCAAGGAAAAGAAAAAAAAAAACTCACAGAACGAAAGTAAGGGTAGACATGGCACAAGCGCCTTCAACATACAAAGGAACGCACGCCTCTGACGGAGCACGTGAGCTCTTCTCGCTTTGGCGCATCTCGCGATGCAAATGTTCTTCAGGAAAGCTGCAGTGACGAGCCCGCTTGTTAGTGAAAGGATTTTGCTTAAAGAACAAGGGGGAGGATTGCGTTAGTTGGCTTTCTGCGTTTTTGTACGGGAAAGAAATCAGATTCCTCCGACGCGTACAGAAATATCAGATACCCAAATGTTACTTTTTCGGGTTGCGCATTAACGCGTCTGCGGCTCCGCCTATTGTATACACTTCATGACACTGTGGCATACAAAGTTGACAGTGGCCATTGTCTCCTGCCTACCGCTTCTTTCGTGCGGTTTTTTTTTTACTGGGGGGGAGGGGGGATTGTAAACCATGTCGTAAATGCACCAACTATGCCTTCTAAAAATCCGTTTACCAACAGCGAATTTTTATCGAAAGTTCGACGGCGCATATCTCAAAACCGGTGCCCTCCAGAGAATTCGTTCGAGATCGATATGCCTTGCAAGTTCAATAGCTACAATTCGCAGAATAAGGCTGCTAATAAAATATTATTAAATGTAATTAGTGCAATTTTGTTAGTCAAACACGCATCTAAATGGTCTTAGACGTACTGCCGGCCTCATCGGATAAATCAATTCAACGGTTGTAATTGTGCTATCAGCCACACGTAATGTTTAAATATGGGGCAGCAAAAATATTTTGAAGATGATTATGCTTTGTGTGAGTACCGTAAGTTAACAGGGGATAAAAATAACAGTGTAAGATTAAGCAAAAGAACTCTGTGAGATACAAAGTGCATTAACGTTCACGGAGTGTCGTCAGAAATTCAAGCTCTTGTTTCAGCAATGAAGGCATCCTCTCTAACGTATTTGTCGTTTTGCTGATGTGTAGATAAAGAATGAACTACTATGAAATATCTTAGAATTCTTTCCGACTTCGAGTCACTCACGCCCTATTTTGAAAGAAACATTACACGGCTCGGAGGCTATTTTATAAGCTAACACTAAAGGGGTGTCGTGTAGATACGTAGGTATTGAAATATACTTGAACAAAGTTTAGGACCATGCTTTATTTTGGTTTCTACGAAGTTGCCGGGAAGAGCGAAGTTTGTTTCCAGGAAATAAAACTGCTCGCGCATTTAATGAAATACGTAAAGTTCCCTTCATTTATTTTGCTACGTCTTTCGGAAGAAGCTCCCACACTATATGAAGGCTGTCGTCCTTGACGTACCCTTCACGTTCAAGATCATCTACGTGAATTGCGAGGAGGGGGGCATATCCGATATTGTTACTCGATTGTTCGGGCCTTCCATAGTGCCCAAGTTCACCAGCCGTGTTCAACCGTATCTGACGCCGTTTACTTTCGGACGGATGTTTCACGGTCAGCTGAATGTCCTGACTGAAAGGCCACTGTAGAAATTCATCGATCACACCCTTGTGCAGCTGAAAAGCAGCATGCAATAAGACATGGTCTCCCTCTTTTCTGAAGTAAACTCCTGGCGACAGGTGATAGCCACACATGTATGTCTTCTCGCTCGAGTAATGAGAGCCTTTCGAATAGGCGCGGTCCTTCATTGCTTTGTATCCCTTAACAAAAAACTTACATCGCATAATGTTGGTTGTATTTACAGCCAACTCCTTTTCCTTATTCAATGCGCTCGGCCCTTCTTGCTTCTCAGTGTCCTTCACTTCAGCAACGCCAGCAACACTTCCTGCGCACTTTGTGCAGATTGTCCTTGTGCTTCCGTCCAACACTCTTCCAAAAGCTTCCTTCAGCGCTTCAACACCTTCGCAAGTTTTCTTCAGCACAGCGGTATCCGACGTCAACCGTTCTCTCAACTCTGCTTGCAACGTACTTTGCATATTCTTCTTTTTGAGGTGGTTGACAGTTCGCTTCGTGTCTTGTAAGCCTTGTTTCAGCTCTTTGATTGAATCGGTTATTGCTCCTGCAAGCATGCGCGCCTCACCTCTGTGGTCAATCAATTTTTCCTCGACTGCTCTGACTGAGGATAACGTAACTGTAGATTATATATATATATAATCTACAGTTACGTAGTGTAGATCTACAGTTATATATATATATATATATATATATATATATATATATATATATATATATATATATATATAATATGAACACGCACTTACGGACAGGCAAGAGTGCATACGCATTCTTGTGCGTATACAAGCGCCTTCCTTCAAAGACAGTCGGTAGTGCTCTGCCGGCCAAGGATGGAGTGTCGGACCCCACTTGCGCTACGTCGGCGGAGGAGTTGAATGAGCCGGGAATGTCACCTGAATTGAAGGGAGCGTGCAGGTTGTTTCACTCTGCCTTCGCGGAGAGAGCGAGTCCCGCAGCCAACTCCGCACGGCTTCGCACGGAGCAACAAAACTGTAGCAACAGTAACACAGTTGTTCTGCTCTCGCTACTCTTGCCTGTCCGGAAGTGCGTGTTCATATATATATATATATATATATATATATATATATATATATATATATATATATATATATATATATATATATATATATACGCAGTAGTCGCTATAGGCATGTGTACCGAGACAGAAGCTTTCTGACAGGCCAACGTGACGAGATGGGGACCACAGGAGCATCAGAGATCCAGGCGAAAAGTGGACGTCTCTGTGTTGGCGATCGTACAAACGCCGTTGCTTCTCTTGGGAGGCCAGGAGGCGAGCGCAGGCAAATTCACCGGCTTCAGCGGCCCTGGTGATGGCGTCAGTGCATACTCGCTGGTCACTACGTGACTCGGTCTCAATGTGACTGGCGGTTGGGGCATAGGTTTCTACTACCTTTATTCTATACCTCCTATTTAGTTTTAATATGACTACTGCTACGTACCTCTCATTAATGCTGTAGAATTTGTCGATGTTGCCCATTATGTCCCTGTGGATTAGGAATTCTACCCCATGTTGCTTCTTATGAGGAAGTACTCTATAGGAGGGGACCCGGCCGTTAGTCAGCACTGTTAATCAGCTTGATCAGTTCTTGTAACTTCACTAAGGCCAGTGATATCCCAAACAACGCCTGATAGTTCCTCAAAGAGTCCTGCTAAGCTAGCTCCACTCGAGAGGGATTGTGCATTGTACGTTGCCAGGGTTAGTTTCCAGTGGCAGTAGGTAAGCATTTTAATTATGCTGATACAATGACAATACAGCAGGAAAGTGACTTTCATGCATGCAGTCTGTCGGCATTCTCACGTCAAGATACTCATCCTTTTACAAAGAAGCGCCACGCTATCGTAATGTGAGTAACGGGAATATATAAAACGAATATATACATGCAGTGCCTTGGGTAATGAGGAAGCGAATTCCAAGACTTGGTTGACTTCGTGACACGAGGCTGATCATTATCTAGAGACACAACCTTGCTAGTACGTAAGAGATGATCAGGTGGAACAGCCGCTGGCCAAGCTAACCCTACCTGCTGGAACACCCCCATCATATAACCAAGTTGAACTTTCACTATGGATAACAGGAGTATTTAGTAGTAAGCTCATATGTTTGTATTAATTAGGAAAATGTTTAAAGCGAATAATCCTTTCCTATGTAGCAAATCTCGTTGGCTGGTGAGTTCGTTTTCACACTGTGCCGCTGTCAAAGGGAGGCCTCATTTGCCTTTTTGTGGCTGTTGTCTTGCCTGATGGGCTCGTACTGGAGAGCCTGGAGCAACCAGGGACATTTTATGCTAAGTGCAGGTGCAAACGTTGACACAAAAAGAAAATGAAACCATAGAATATAGATAGGGCTTAGCAGACATGCTCAAAAGAAGCGTCGAACAGGATACGGTGTCCAGTATGCAACGAAGGTAGGTTAAGGCAGATACACACTAGCGGAAAGTTAAGATCTCTTAAGACCTCTCTTAAGAGGCGAGTGGTGAAACCCTACTCTTCTTCCTCTTATCAATCGCCTCTTTCTCTTTGCCTCTTCTCTTTCTCTTCTTTCTTTTAATCATTACTGTTCACTACTATTGTTACTGTTCACTACTAAGCCTTTTTAGTCATTTGTAATCAATTGTGGTCAATAGAAGGCGTTGCTAGACAAGTTCGTCATGTCATAGTCTTAGTGGTGACTACAAGTCAGTGAAGTAATTATTTGTCATTACTGGTGATTACTAAGCATTTTTAGTAATTTCTAAGGAATTGTAGTCGTTGAAAATTGCCGTTACTCATATTGGTCATTCAGTCATTATTAGTCTTTACTGCTCACTACTAAGAATTTTAGTCATTTGTAATCAATTATGGTCACAACAAGCCGTCGTTAGACATGTTGGTGATATGCCAGTCATCAGAAGTCATTACAAGTTATTAGTAGCCATTTTAGTCATTACTACTAAATACTAGACATTTCTAGTCATTTCTAATCAATTATGGTCATTACAAGTCATCGTTAGGCATATTGGTCATTTGGGAGTCATTAGTAGTCATCACATGTCATTAGTAGTCGTCATTAGTCATCACTAGTCATTAATAGCATCTGCGAATCTCTATTTTAACCGTCTGATTCACTAACTGTCACTATCGTTCGTTTTTCATTCTTTAATCTGTCTTCATATGGCGTGATGAAGCTTCGGCGGGCACTTCAACAGGAAGGTCTGCTGACACCAACTGCGCCATCAGCTTATAAAGGCTTTCGCCTTAAAAACACACGCGGCTCACCGGCGCCGGCAAGATGCGCGCATCGAATGTGCCTCAGGGCAGCTTTTTCGTGCCGCAGGATGGATCGGTCCTGGGGGGGGGGGGTATTCTGCAAGAGTCCACCCAGTGGACTGTCTATTTCGGCCGTTGCTGATTCGATCCCGGTGTACGAGAGAGGAGGAGACGATAGGCTCTAGGCAGTCAGGAGCAGCCGAAATGGACAGTCCGCTAGGTGGACTTGCAGAATAAATAACCCCTCTGATTTTCCGCGGCTCTTTGCGGCGGTGTTCGCCGTCACCGGCGTTCGTGACGCCTTTCAGTGACGGGTGCAGCGGAAACTGGTTTCCTGTGGACCCGCACAACCTCTTGATTTGTACTCGTATGCGGTGTCAGTCGGTGTGCTCGCTTCGCACTATCGTCTACTCAAGCTAGCTCTCGCTCGCGCTTGTTTTGGTCTTGTTTGCGCTTCTTTTGATTGTCATGGTTTGCAAATAATTTCCAAAATGATGAGTCTAAACGAAGATGTACTGATGGAAAGGTGTTTATAGACAGTGCGCCATGTCCAAGTCTGTACGAGAAGACGGACCCTGAATACAAAAAAAATGGAGGAAGCTTCAGCTTCGCCTTCAAGAGTGGAACGCGACAGCATTCCCGTCGACCCGCCAAGGGGTGTAAGACAATGTGCTACAGCGCAGCGATCACTTACGAGGCGCCCCGCATCGGACTTTGCGCCCACCTATCACGCGGTGAGCGTCCAGCAATGCAGCGTTCGGCGCAGCAACGAAACGTGCGCCTGAGCAAACGGAACCAACCAAAGAACTCGGTGTCTCGTAGGGGGAAAGGATCTACGCCAGCCAATCGTCGTGATCGGCACGGGCAGATAGATAGATAGATAGATAGTAATCTAAAGAAAGGAACGGCGCTTGATTCTGCAACCCGTGTGGGAGCACGGCGAAGCGTCGTCAGGGGAGAGGGAGTCGGGGCCGCGACGCGCCTGGCACCGTTGCCCGCACAGCCCCAATGCGCGCGTGGCGCGCCACCTGTCGGGGAAGCGCCGTACATTGAGAGGAAGTGTCTTCTGTGTTTGCCGCAAGATGGCTCTGCGTGTGCGGTAAGTGCAGAAGAAATGTAGCGGAAACGTACGTCGCTACGCGTTTAACTGCGACTTCTGTAATTTACATGCTTATAATTACCGATATACACAGCAGTATAGCTTTCTACGGCCCGTTTGTAAGGCAACACCGCATTCACTAGAGGTGTTTTTGTCCCACTTTGAGCGATCGAATTCGTGGCTGAGTGGTAGCGTTTCCGCCTCACACTCCGAAGATCGTGGTTCGATTCCCGCGCAAGTTGTTTTTATTTATAAATTGTCTGCCGGGATTTTTCGCTCACGGCCAACGCCGCCGAAGACACCGGCTTTTCTGCGACACGAGCTCCTTAACGCTGTCGCGTTCAAACGTGGAGGCAGCACCTCATTCCCCTTGTCTTTTGAACGCGGGAAAGCCGCAACAGAAGGGAGCACACCAACATCATTATGATTTGTGGAAACAACGTTGTCTTCTCCATAAGGCATAACTCGTGTTAAGAACGAAGAATGTAAATACAGCACCAATCTGTCAGCAGATGAAGGAAAAAGCACGCGACGTCTCGCACCTGCATGCAAAGTAAAATATAGGAGGCAAGATTTTCGTGCTGCCGTGTCACTGCCGCAGCGGCTCGCGGCCAGTTGGTGCCGCCGCTCTGCCGCAGTTGCGTTTTGCCACAAGCTGTGTGCCGCGCGCATTTTTCCGCTAGTGTGTATCCGTCTTAAGAAGCACCGACGCATGCTAAGTTTGAGAAGCCCCTAACCATATTTGGGCCCTGCAAGCACAAAAGTGTCGTGCGTAACGACATCCAGGATGGCGGTGCCTGCAAAGTACCAACCAAACCACTTCTTAGCACAAGAACAGCTCAAATTTCGAATGAAAGCTCGTGCAGTATTACTCTCTACGGTGTGCCGCTTCCTGTGGAAGAATCAAGGTCACATGCACGAATGCCTCTCATTAGAAACACTGCCTGCAACGTCACTGATTATCTCAAACGACTTTGATAAACCATCCAATACAGAACATGCAATACGACCATTTTGAGAAACATAAAGGAAAAACATGTTCGTGCATCCTGTGGCACATCGTTACTTGTCTCTGGAATGGGAGAAGGCAGGGAAAGAATATAACTCGGAGATGCTTCGAGGCAAGGGGAAAATTTTAATGTTGAAAACACGAAGCGGAAGAGAATTGATACAAAGTGAGGACAAACTTAGAATGCAAAGCTGGGCACCATCAGTAAGCATTGGTGAAACAGCAGCAGAACAATATTGTGTTGCTTAGAGGTGTAAACAAGTGCTTTGAGAAACACATCGTTCAACATGAGTTTATTTAGGTTAGGTTAGGTGTGTGCGTGTGGTTATTTGTGTACAGTACTTTGGCTTTTGTGGAATGTGTTTGCGGGGTTGGAGGGCCACTAATTTACGCCGAGCGAGGCATTTCAGAGTGAAAACTCCTCCAACTTTTTTGTACGGTGTATAATTGAAAATAATCTGTATACAAGACAAGCATTTTCTATAAACACAAAATAAACTCTGCTTAAACCAATTCACACGACAGATGCGGTCAAGAAAACGTTTTTTTCTCTGATCTGCTCCAGAGTTTAGTATGCGAATGGGTTGATGCACTAAAGTACCTACATGATAACTGCCGATTTCGCCTCTTAAATGATGAATTTTGGCGGCGACAATATGGTGGGTCACTTAAACGCCAATCATGCATTTCTTCAACGCTAATTACATCAACATGGACATTAATTGTGTCATTGGTTCTGCCAGAACTTACTTTTCTACACTTTCATTGAAGCTACTTGCATTTATTATTGTCACTTATTGTATTGCTATTGTGACAATATATGATATTTTTTTCAGTAGGTTCAGCTGCCAGGGCCATATATATGCAGTTGCTGCATGGGAGCTTGTGCGCAAGTTCCCACAGCTGAGAGATGCATGTGGGGAAGGCCATGTAAGTACGTTAGCGTTTTATGTGTGGCGATGTTGCACTGCTAGAAGATGCATCTGTAGGCATAAGACCTTGGGAGATGACAGCATGACAAAGATCTGGACAGCGGTAATGTCATAGTGGCGTCATGTTGCTCTAAAATTATGTATTGAGCAAAGGCTAGTGGCAAAGGTGGAACAACAGTGCGAAGAGTAGGTCTCTGTGTCATTCTGTTTTAAAATTACAATATAGCAGAAGAGTGTGCAGAGTCTGTGCCAAAGTGGGCGTAGAAGATTTAGCGTCGTTTCCCCCGTGCTGCCTCGCTAGGGAAGCTGAAACCAAAACCTTAAATACACATTAGGATAGAGGCTTGGGCGAGCTGGTCGTGGTTCATAATGGCGGCGTTTGTGTAGCTCAAGAAAGTAGGAAAGGAAGGACAGAGACGAGTGAAGAGCGCTAACTTACCGCCGCTTCTCGTCACTTTTGAATTATCCGATTCAAATACCTTTCGATTTCATGATTTGAAGCTTTTAGTTACGCCTACACATGTTGATGGATGTATGAACCACAAAGCGCTAAACCACTTCTGCCTTTGAGCACGGCCCACTCAAAGTTAGTTAAGAGGAGTATCACTAATCTTTGCTTAGCCAACGCCCTCAAGAAATCTTGCCCCCTCCCCCCCCCCCCACAATGCTAGGTAGTGAAACAGGCGAAGCACCTGGTAGAAGCAGATTATCCAGTACACTTGCTTTCTTCGGTTGCTGAAAAGTTGCTCGAAGTCGTGCAACGAGGACATATGCTGGAGAAACGAGACATCGCAGAAACAAGTCGGCCTGTCGTTGTGCCGTATGTGCACAGCATTTCACACGTTAAAGATTGGCCAGGGCGCCAGGGTGTTTTCTTGGCCCCAGTGAAAGTACAGAAGGTACGCAAGCGAGTCGACTAACCGCGCTTACTTTTCTTGCAAACTAGTCTTGTATTCTTCCTGAAATTATTGTTTAAGAGAGAACAATACAATAAAATATTAAGCCAGGTTATATTAATTATCTTATGTCTATCGTTATTTGCTACAGGCCAATATATCACTTTGCTGCATAGGAAATTGCCACCAAAGCTCCTGCTGCTGGTCCACAATTTGACTCTTGTCACCCTATTCAAAACGTGCGAGCTAATGTAATCTCCGTGTGACAGCTCCTTATGCCAATCTGTGAATGAGCCAGTGTAACAGTAGAAGCACATTCCGTCCAAAATACATAGGTGGAGCCACTCCATTTTTCCATGTTAGTTATTTTCTCGTTTACAAAAGCTGTGTTATCGCTGCAGATCAATTTGTTATTTCAGAAGCGTAATCTTTTAATCTAGCTTGACTTTTCATTTTTGCATTCGTGTCCCTTTTGTGCTGAACGACAATCTGCAGGCCCTGCTGGCCATTCATTGCATTTTTTTAGTGGTACAGTTAGTCTGCATTTAGTGAAAAAAAAAGCTGATGAGTATTCATCTGATTTATGGTGCCTCAAATATTTCATTTCAGATGGCCGACAGCCCTCAAGTTCCAGGCAAAGAAAATGAGGATAAAGTTGCCCTCTGGGATTGTGAAGCACGACGCCAATCGGCAGAAAGCTCAGAAAGAAAAAGCTGCACATAGTGAGACAGGTGGCAATACTAATGCTGTCAAACCATGCATCAGAAAGTTAACTCATTCATTCCAGAGTCCTATTTTATTAACTCCCCTTTAACTTCACACTTTTTCGCCCTTAGGTGATTGTGAATAAATCGGACTGGATTATTTGCTTAAATTTTCTATAAACGTTTGGCAGCACATGAAAACTTGGTGTCTTGGGATCTAGATTTAAATCACAAGGACTTTTTTTCGATTCACAAATGTATTTTTAAGCTTACTTCAGTGTACAGAAATTAAGATCAAGAGTGCAGGCCACATCGCGGAACAAATGCTTCGTTTTGCACTAATGTTATCTTAGACCTGTAGGAACTTCAGTTTGGCCTAGTTCGTGTTTACTGCATATCATATTGAACGCAAATAAAGACGGGGACAGCGGTAGAGAACACATAAACAACAAGGGAACAAACGAACAAACGAAAACCACGAACAAACGAGAACCACGAGAGCAGCACGCAAGGCTCCCTACGTACGCACGCAAGAATCGGATGCGTGCGTACGCAACGGCCGCGTACGCATCTCGTACCGTTTGTGTTGTTTTCTGCACATGCGCAGTTTGCAGAACGCAGCGATCTTACGTACGCAACGCCGTTGCGTACGCTACGTACGCAGTACTAAAACTGCCTATTGTCTCCTGCCTACCGCGTCTTTCGTGCGGTTTCTTTTACTGGGGGGAGGGGGGATCGTAAACCATGTCGTAAATGCACCAACTATGCCCTCTAAAAATCCGTTTACCAACAGCGAATTTTTATCGAATGTTCGACGGCGCGTATCTCAAAACCGGTGCCCTCCAGAGAATTCGTTCCAGATCGATTTGCCTTGCAAGTTCAATAGCTACAATTCGCAGAATATGGCAGCTAATAAAATAGTATTAAATGTAATTAGTGCAATTTTGTTACTCAAACACGCGTCTAAATGGTCGTAGACGTACTCGCGGCCTCATCGAATAATTCAGCTCTATAGCTATATTTGTGCTATCAGCCACGTGTAATGTTTAAATATGGTGCAGCAAAAATATTTTTAAGATGATTATGCTTTGTGCGAGTACCGTAAGTTAACAGGGGATAAAAAAACAGCGTAAGATTAAGCAAAAGAACTCTGAGATACAAAGTGCATTAACGTTCACGGAGTGTCTCGTCAGAAATTCTAGCACTTTTTCAGCAATGAAGGCATCCTCTCTAACGTATTCGTCGTTTTGCTGATGTGTAGATAAAGAATGAACTATTATGAAATATTTTAGAATTCTTTCCGACTTCGAGTCACTCACGCCCTATTTTGAAAGAAACATTACACGGCTCGGAGGCTATCTTATAAGCTAACACTAAAGCGGTGTCGTGTAGACACGTAGGTATTGAAATATATTTGAAAAAAGTTCAGGACGATGCTTTATTTTGGTTTCAACGAAGTGGCCGGGAAGAGCGAAAACTACTAGGGCATTTATTGAAATACGTAAAGTTCCCCTCATTTATTTTGCTACGTCTTTCGGAAGAATCTCCCACACTATATGAAGCTTCTCGTCCTTGACGTACCCTTCACGTTCAAGAACATCTACGCGAATTGAGTGCAAGGGGTGATAGATTTTGTTACTCGATTGTTCGGGCCTTCCATAGAACTTAAGTTCATCACACGTGTTCCACAGTATCTGACGCCGTTTACTTACGGACGGATGTTTCACGGTCAGCTGAATAGCCTGACTGAAAGGCCACTGTAGAAATTCATCGATCACACCCTTGTGCAGCTGAAAACCAGCATGCAATAAGACATTGTCTCCCTCTTTTCTGAAGTACACTCCTGGCGACACGTGATAGCCACACATGTATGTCTTGTCGCTCGAGTAAGAATGAAAGCCTTTCGAACAGACGTCGTCCTTCATTGCTTTGTATCCCTTAGCAAAAAACTCATATCGCCTTATGTTGATTGTATTTAGGGCCAACTCTTTTTCCTTATTCAATGCGCTCGGCACTACTTGCTTCTGAGTGTCCTCCACTTCAGCAATGCCAGCAACACTTCCTGCGCACTTTGTGCAGATTGTCCTTGTGCTGCCGTCCAACACTTTTCCAAAAGCTTCCTTCAGCGCATCAACACCTTCGCAAGTTTTCTTGAGCACAGCGGTATACGTCGTCAACTGTTCTCTCAACTCCGCTTGCAACGTGCTTTGCGTATTGTTTTCTTTGAGGTGGTTGACAGTTCGCTTCGTGTCTTCTAAGCCTTCCTTCAGGTCTTTTATTGAATCGGTTATTGCTCCTGCAAGCATGCGCGCCTCACCACTGTGGTCAATCAATTTTTCCTCGACTGCTCTGACTGAGGATAACGTAACTGTAGATTGTGAAGCAAAGTGATCCAAGGTACTACTTTCACTCGACTTTTGTAGCAGTGTTTCCTTGACCGTGTTGATGCAATGTGAAATATTAGTTAGGTGACCATTTTGGGCAGCATGATCCCTAATAATATCGTCTAGCCTTTTTTTCATTTCAACTACTCGCACGTCTAAGCTTGCATTCAGAGCCATCATCATTGCTTTTTGCTGACTGTCTGACTTTTCTAGAGCCCAGGACATCAGAGACAGCACATAATCTTGACATTTGCTTTCTAAATGCCCGGCAACATTACTACGGAGCACGAGCTTCGAACATTTAGGGCACGATGTAGCGTGGTAGTCACAGTCATTGCAGAAATGGTTGTTCAGCTCTGATGCAGCCAAAACTATGTCGCAGCCACGTTCTTCATTCCAGCATTTTACCTGAAAGGGGAAAAAAGAGTTTTTGAGCAATTTTACACATTAGCATCTTCATAGCACCTTTCATATTAACATATTTCATACGTTATTTTATGTCTTTGAACTTCCGCTGCTTCAAGGTTCGTCTAATGTGAAAAAATGTGATGAGACATCAAGATATGGCTCATCGTAGTGTCGCTATGAAGGGAAGCCAATAAATTTGTTCGTCAGGTGATGCTGTGAGATTGGCGTGAATAATGTTCTATTAAGATATTCACCCTACTCCCAAGAGAAATGGTTATGAAGGAAGGAATCCGGCAGCCAACCCCACTCAAGCGGGTCCTTAAGCGAAGAACTGCTGCTTGGCCAGAAGAAGGATTATCACGAATCGGTAATTTTCTGGAGCGAAACTTTGACAGCGCTTGCACCGTGTTTGCGAACTGATGGTATGTGCACTGGGAATTGGGGTTATTGTTGAAGATGAAATGTCTTAATAGGATGAGGTAACTTCCTCAGCTCCGTTTGTTTGGCGTTCGGATATCCGCTTTTTTTCCAGTAGGGCAGCGCGGTCCTCAGGTGTCTGAACCGCATAACGACCAGAAGGGACTCGGTGTGCTTAGGTATGAGTTTCTCGAACTCGGCTGTGGTGAGAAGCTCCTTGAGGTGAGCCATTTATGCTGTAAACGTTCCTGTAGAGCGATGTCAAGGGTACGAAGCACCCAGGGCACACAGAATTAATTTATTTGAGAATCATATTCAAGAAGCGCTACTGACACGAACACACACAGAGAGACATGTACCAGAGAAAAAGCGCTGACTGCCAACTAAATGATGATTTGAAGAAGGCCAGCCCTTATATATCCATCCCGGAATAGGCATGCGTACACAAACATCTACATGACAAAATCATTTTCATTCATGAAAAGGCTATTTCTTTTTCTGATCAGGCTAAAAACGGCACGCTTACACAGCTATATCCAACCTTTTTCATGCAACATACCCGCATAATTTATCGCTCCTTACTTTTTCCCCTAGGAACTTCGTAATCTGAATCATGGCAGTGCATATTCACTTGTTCCAATGGAGCGCTAAATGCCATCCATGGCCAATCGTCACGTTGCTGCTGTATGGATGTGCTCAATCATTATAAAACTTTCCGGTTTGTCCTACATACACTAGTTTAACGCTATCTGGCAAACCACGTTGAGCGTACAGTGTGCGAATCTAGTTTTACGATTGTTGGTGACGCGGGGCCTACTATGCTCTTTCATTCGATTGCATACATTACATAGCTTACAAGGGGCACTGAAAAGTATATTTACATTATGTCGGTTGGATAATTTCCTCAAGTTGTGCCATAACTTATGCAAATGCGGCAGCACGTGCAGCGTTCTCTTGCCTTTTTCTTTGCGTGCTGGCTCGGAACCTATCCGCTCTTTCTTTCTTTTTTTTCTTTTTTTTTTGCAACCCGCCGTGGTTGCTCAGTGGCTATGGTGTTGGGCTGCTGAGCATGAGGTCGCGGGATCGAATCCCGGCCACGGCGGCCGCAGTTCGATGGGGGCGAAATGCGAAAACGCCCGTGTGCTTAGATTTAGGTGCACGTTAAAGAACCCCAGGTGGTCAAAATTTCCGGAGTCTTCCACTACGGCGTGCCTCATAATCAGGAAGTGGTTTTGGCACGTAAAACCCCAAATATTATTATTATTTCTTTTTTGCAAGGTGATTTCAGATACTTAAGTGATGCAACAACGAGGAAGGCATGCTTCCGTTTACTGTGCTGTCAGATTTGAAAAACTTTGTTCCATCTCGTGCTTGCATGAGTGCTGCCTGAATACACGTAGCCGCTATGGCCCTCCTCATGAATTTAGAGTGTGCGCTGAAATTAAATACTGATGGACGGGCAAGCGCAAACGCTCAACCGAATTTTATTTCGGTCAGACACGTAAATATAAAACACAAGACATGCGAAATGAAGCAACGAACAAGATATGGGTTCACGTGGTTTCCATGGGTTTCTTTTCGTTTGTTGCTTCAACTTAAAGAAGAAGGGGGATGATTGCGTTAGTCGGCTTTCTGCGTTTTTGTACGGGAAAGAAATCATATTCCTCGACGCGTACAGAAATATCACATACCCAAATGTAACTTTTTCTGGTTCACTCACATGTGAGGTGAACCTTTATATATGCTTCTGACTCAAATTAGATTTATTTAAAAGCCGGCGTTTGCCCGTGTCGATATTAACTTGTCCTTGTCTTTACTTGCCACCGCAACTTTTCTTAACCATTACGAACTAGCTTCACCAACCACAATATTTATGGAGCGACGATCTGCTTATGAGGCACACCGTATTTGGGGGCTGCAGATTAATTTAGAAGACCTTGGGTTTTTTGAACATGCCCTAAATGCGCTGTACACGAAGATTTTTGCAGCTCGCTCCCATTGAAACGCAGCCGCCGCAGCCGCGATTTTACCCCGCGACTTCGTATTTACCAGCGCAACATTAAAGCCCCTGAGTAATCACGACGCGTGATCCGTGGTTGTGCGGTTGCCGGCAACGTTAGAGCGCAGTCATTGCGACCAAGCCTCCGCCGCTGATTCGGCACGTCACTGTGTGGCTGCCGCTAACCAAACAACTGGGTCCCAGACCCATCATCTCTGCGGCATGGAGAATTCCTCGTCCGCGAGCGAGGTCAGCCAGTGACCCGCAAACAGAGTGTGGCGAGTTACCGTGACGCTAACGTGGACGCACAATAAAAACACTCCCATTCAGCGGGAAACTTGTATACGCATATGCATGGAGGGCTGCGTGATCCCACCCTCTGCTAACGATGAAGTACAGGCTGTAAGAGTTATTCTACGCGATACCGATTCAATGCATTGCGAGTCGAGCGCAGATGGAGCAAACACAGACGCAGCTAGAGACAAAAGCTCCGGGTATTGTGCTTGAATGATTGAACACTCTAATTTTATATCGTTATTCAGAGAATATCAGGTAATATATTAGTGCAATTTAGTCAATCAGTATCGCTTTTGATTAGTGCATGCAACCTAGCATTCGACGCCGCGGAAGAACATTTGCAGTTAGCCATCCGCGAAGGTCAGCACGCAAACCAACCACTGACGATCCTCACGGATTCCGAACTGGCCTGCGGCAACTTGCTACAAGGAACAATTGGAAGCCTTGCTGCACGAATTCTAGCCCAAATACTCAAGGAGCACCCTGAGGACTTCACCCCCCAAGCCATCATCTGGATACCGCGCCACACTGGCATCTCGGGCAACTTGCAAGCGAACAGGGCAGCTCGAGGATTCGTACATATCCGAGCACTCATCACGCCGGCTGCAGAAGACCTGGACCCTGTCGACCTCGAGTATTCAGCCACGGTGAACTCTCACAGAGGGCGTCGCTTGCGATATCCACCACCCCATCGAATTTTGAAGACAGAGGACGCACATAACCTACACATAATACATCGGATACACCCCACAGCCTACAGGGACGAGTGCCCGTGCTGTGGGGCCACACAAACACTATACCACAATACGTCGGAGTCCACAGTACACAACATAGAACAACCCGACACGAACACCACGAGGGAGCAATTGGAGGCACTGCTGTCCAGCTCGGCCCTCGTCGACCAGCTCAAGCTGATTAAGAGAGCTGAGAAGATGGCAAGAGCCAGCGGAGCCCGGGACTAGGCGCCCCGACCATTAGCGGTTTTTCTGATTATTCTTTTAATAAAGTTTACCTATATATCTATCTGCAAAATAAATGCCGGAGAACAAGACAGACGAGAAAAAAAATAAAGAAAATGTAGAATGCCTGCGTAAGAAATTATTAAAGGATAAAGACAAAGAAGAGCACCCTATGTCTCAATAACGGGTGCGAGTGAGCGCACCCAAATAGAAAGGTAATAAATCAATAGCGTTGCTTCATACTCGCTGCTTCTTACGCTGAATATTTCTGATTGTGCACGGGTTCGCATAGCTTTCAATCAGCAGTAAGTGGAACCTAGGATTATGGCGAGTTCAAAGCAACAACACATACGTACGGACAATAGCGCCCAACTATATGATTGTCTTCGCGGTTTCACTCCTAGGTAATATAATATAGCCTTTCATCTAGCTTACACGTAATTCATCCGCTCTAACAGAAAATTGCCTGTATTTCTAACAAATCCCCATTTTGCTTTTTCAATATTGACACGTGTACTTATCTTTACCGGGCGACCACGTTTCGCCGCTTAACAAATGTAATCGCACAGCGCGGGACGCACCTGTATGTATCCGAAGTTTCTGGAAAGTTATCGATGCTTCTACCCGGCTGTCTGTTGTCGCCGAACCTTGTGTTATCTGATTTCATCGCGTGACGCGAATGGTGCAGAACTTTGTGGAAGGCATGCGGGTCCCGACGATTAGTCTGGAACGTTCGACGACTGATCTGTAAAGGCCGACGCGATTGACCCGCAGATCAGATTTTCGACGATCGGCGACCGTGTTCGCCGCTATCGTTGTGCTATAAGTGTAGACTGTTTTTGTGGGCACAGGTTCGCCCAATAAAAGTTAGTTTTGTCTTTCACAGCATTTGCTACTGTGTTCTTCAACGTCACCACCACGTGACATCTTACCCAGCACCTCCACCAGATGTCACGTGGTGCTGACGTTGAAGAACACAGTAGCAAATACTGTGAAAGACAAAACCTTTATGGGGCGAACCTGTGCCCACAAAAACAGGCTACATGTATAGTACAACTATAGCGGCGAACACGGTGGGCGATCGTCGAAAATCTGATCTGCGGGTCAAGCGCGTCGGCTTTTATAGATCAGTCGTCGAATGTTCCAGACTAATCGTCGGCACCCGCGTGCCTCCCACAAAGTTCTACACCATTCGCGTCAGGTGATGAAATCAGATAGCACAAGGTTCGGCGACAACAGACAGCCGGGTAGAAGCATCGATAACTTTCCAGAAACTTCGGATACATACAGGCGCGTCCCGCGCTGTGCGATTACATTTGTTAAGCGGCGAAACGAGGTCGCCCGATAAAGATAAATACACGTGTCAATATATTCAGTGAACTTTGCAAAATTGATCTCGCTAGCATTAGTACACGGATTATTTTCCTCACGCATTCTTTCCCTACCTTCCGCCTGAGCAGGTTCTTTAAAGGAAAGTCTCTCCAGTCAGCGTCTTCTTGAAGGAACTGCTCACCGTCGAGTGGGCAGGCGTGACCCTCACGGAGCACGCACTGCTCGTAGCAGCTGTTGCACAGCACGTGTCGACAGGGCAGAAAAGCGGTCACTCTGGGCAGCACGCCACACGCGTTGCATATTCTGTGAGCAGGAATACGCTCGGCGAAATTCAAAGGTCTCCAGTCCAATTCTCCGGTAAAACCACACAGCGTGTATCGTTGCTCTTGAGAAGCCATGACGAAGCGCACATATGTCGACTGGCAAACGTCGTAGCGACGGTTCCGCGGAAACTTCAAAACGTTGCCAGAGCTTTGCCCTCTGAGCGGTTGCCAAGGTTGCTATCACTCTGATAAGCGCACGCCGTTTTGCTCATTGTTCACGGCGTCGCTTGCAAACGGGCATGGAACGATGGGGAAATTATCAGCTCGCCTAGCTGCGCAAATGTTGTTACCGACAATTTTATCGCCTTTTCGGATAGTTGAATTGTAAAGGTCGCGAACGTTGGAACTAAAAGTTATGGAAAATTTCCTGAGACACCGAGCATCACTCTACGATAGAAGCTCCACTAGCTGTCAAATGAAGAAAGAATCGGATAAAAAAAAAGAATCTTGAAAAGACCATCTGAACCATCTGAACCCTCTCGGCCTTTCCTCACTGTGGCTTCTGGATGCTGCTGCTGACTTGAGAGTCGCTCTTCCTTGAAATAAAATTTGAAGTATTTTCCCGTTTTGGGATCGAATGATGGTTCTCAATGAAGCGCCCCAATGTTCTATTCATTAGGCCACAAGATTTTACTCTAAGGTACAACCTTGTACAGCCCTTAGGCCACGATCGCACTTGTACATCCATGGCAGGAACGCCAACCTGCTCGAACACCGCGTGAGTCCCACTGCTTAGCACGGGTGCGGGAGAGCACATTCGCGCTCGTCTGTTTCGTTGATGTCAAAGACGCAGGAATAAACTCGGCAAATTTATATCATTTGAATAAGAGCTTTAAGCATGTTGCGATTCCAGTGTACCTCTGGCACACGGGTCACAAGGGCAAGCTTAAGTGCACTTCGAGCGAGTAAGTTTTGCCGCTAGTGTCATTCGCAGGCTGACACACGGGAACGCTTAGGGACAATTACTGCAGAGCGCACTCGCTGACGAGTGTGTTCGGCGAAAGCACTTCTTGGTGGCGATGTGTGTACACTCTTAGAACTGTAGGGAGTGTAGCGAGAGCAGAACAACTGTGTTACTATTGCTACAGTTTTGTTGCTCCGTGCGAAGCGGTGCGGAGTTGGCTGCGGGACTGGCCCTCTCCGCGAAGGCAGAGTGAAACAACCTGCGCGCTCCCTTCAATTCAGGTGACATTCCCGGCTCATTCAACTCCTCCGCCGACGTAGCGCAAGTGGGGTCCGACACTCCATCCTTGGCAGGCAGAGCACTACCGACTGGCTTTTAAGGCAGGCGCTTGTATACGCACAAGAATGCGTATACACTCTTGCCTGTCCAGAAGTGTGTGTTCATATATATATATATATATATATATATATATATATATATATATACACGCAGCAGTCGCTATAGGCATGTGTACCGAGACAGAAGCTTTCAGACAGGCCAACGTTACGAGATGGGGACCACAGGAGTATCAGAGATCCAGGCGAAAAGTGGACGTCTCGGTGTTGGCGATCGTACAAACGCCGTTGCTTCTCTTGAGAGGTCAGGAGGCGAGCGCAGGCAAATTCACCGGCTTCAGCGGCCCTGGTGATGGCGTCAGTGCATACTCGCTGATCACTGCGTGACTCGGTCTCAATGTGGCTGGCGGTTGGGGCATAGGTTTCTACTACCTTTATTCTATACCTCCTATTTAGTTTTAATATGACTACTGCTACGTACCTCTCATTAATGCTGTAGAATTTGTCGATGTTGCCCATTATGTCCCTGTGGATTAGGAATTCTACTCCATGTTGCTTCTTATGAGGCAGTACTCTATAGGAGGGGACCCGGCCGTTAGTCAGCACTGTTAATCAGCTTGATCAGTTCTCGTAACTTCACTAAGGCCAGTGATATCCCAAACAACGCCTGATAGTTCCTCAAAGAGTCCTGCTAAGCTAGCTCCACTCGAGAGGGATTGTGCATTGTACGTTGCCAGGGTTAGTTTCCAGTGGCAGTAGGTAAGCACTTTAATTATGCTGATACAATGATAATACAGCAGGAAAGTGACTTTCATGCATGCAGTCTGTCGGCATTCTGACGTCAAGATACTCATCCTTTTACAAAGAAGCGCCACGCTATCGTAATGTGAGTAACGGGAATATATAAAACGAATATATACATGCTGTGCCTTGGGTAATGAGGAAGCGAATTCCAAGACTTGGTTGACTTCGTGACACGAGGCTGATCATTATCTAGAGACACAGCCTTGCTAGTACGTAAGAGATGATCAGGTGGAACAGCCGCTGGCCAAGCTAACCCTACCTGCTGCAACACCCCCATCATATAACCAAGTTGAACTTTCACTATGGATAACAGGAGTATTTAGTAGTAAGCTCATATGTTTGTATTAATTAGGAAAATGTTTAAAGCGAATAATCCTTTCCTATGTAGCAAATCTCGTTGGCTGGTGAGTTCGTTTTCACACTGTGCCGCTGTCAAAGGGAGGCCTCATTTGCCTTTTTGTGGCTGTTGTCTTGCCTGATGGGCTCGTACTGAAGAGCCTGGAGCAACCAGGGACATTTTATGCTAAGTGCAGGTGCAAACGTTGACACAAAAAGAAAATGAAACCATAGAATATAGATAGGGCTTAGCAGACATGCTCAAAAGAAGCGTCGAACAGGATACGGTGTCCAGTATGCAACGAAGGTAGGTTAAGGCAGATACACACTAGCGGAAAGTTAAGATCTCTTAAGACCTCTCTTAAGAGGCGAGTGGTGAAACCCTACTCTTCTTCCTCTTATCAATCGCCTCTTTCTCTTTGCCTCTTCTCTTTCTCTTCTTTCTTTTAATCATTACTGTTCACTACTATTGTTACTGTTCACTACTAAGCCTTTTTAGTCATTTGTAATCAATTGTGGTCAATAGAAGGCGTCGTTAGACAAGTTCGTCATGTCATAGTCTTAGTGGTGACTACAAGTCAGTGAAGTAATTATTTGTCATTACTGGTGATTACTAAGCATTTTTAGTAATTTCTAAGGAATTGTAGTCGTTGAAAATTGCCGTTACTCATATTGGTCATTCAGTCATTATTAGTCTTTACTGCTCACTACTAAGAATTTTAGTCATTTGTAATCAATTATGGTCACAACAAGCCGTCGTTAGACATGTTGGTGATATGCCAGTCATCAGAAGTCATTATAAGTCATCAGTAGCCATTTTAGTCATTACTACTAAATACTAGACATTTCTAGTCATTTCTAATCAATTATGGTCATTACAAGCCATCGTTAGGCATATTGGTCATTTGGGAGTCATTAGTAGCCATTACATGTCATTAGTAGTCGTCATTAGTCATCACTAGTCATTAATAGCATCTACGAATCTCTATTTTAACCGTCTGATTCACTAACTGTCATTATCATTCGTTTTTCATTCTTTAATCTGTCTTCATATGGCGTGACGAAGCTTCGGCGGGCACTTCAACAGGAAGGTCTGCTGACACCAACTGCGCCATCAGCTTATAAAGGCTTTCGCCTTAAAAACACACGCGGCTCGCCGGCGCCGGCAAGATGCGCGCATCGAATGTGCTTCAGGGCAGCTTTTTCGTGCCGCAGGATGGATCAGTCCTGGGGGGGGGGGGGTATTCTGCAAGAGTCCACCCAGTGGACTGTCTATTTCGGCCGTTGCTGATTCGATGCCGGTGTACGAGAGAGGAGGAGACGATAGGCTCTAGGCAGTCAGGAGCAGCCGAAATGGACAGTCCGCTAGGTGGACTTGCAGAATAAATAACCCCTCTGATTTCCCGCGGCTCTTTGCGGCGGTGTTCGCCGTCACCGGCGTTCGTGACGCCTTTCAGTGACGGGTGCAGCGGAAACTGGTTTCCTGTGGACCCGCACAACCTCTTGATTTGTACTCGTATGTGGTGTCAGTCGGTGTGCTCGCTTCGCACTATCGTCTACTCAAGCTAGCTCTCGCTCGCGCTTGTTTTGGTCTCGTTTGCGCTTCTTTTGATTGTCATGGTTTGCAAATAATTTCCAAAATGATGAGTCTAAACGAAGATGTACTGATGGAAAGGTGTTTATAGACAGTGCGCCATGTCCAAGTCTGTACGAGAAGACGGACCCTGAATACAAAAAAAATGGAGGAAGCTTCAGCTTCGCCTTCAAGAGTGGAACGCGACAGCGTTCCCGTCGACCCGCCAAGGGGTGTAAGACAATGCGCTACAGCGCAGCGATCACTTAAGAGGCGCCCCGCATCGGACTTTGCGCCCACCTATCACGCGGTGAGCGTCCAGCAATGCAGCGTTCGGCGCAGCAACGAAACGTGCGCCTGAGCAAACGGAACGAACCAAAGAACTCGGTGTCTCGTAGGGGGAAAGGATCTACGCCAGCCAAACGTCGTGATCGGCACGGGCAGATAGATAGATAGATAGTAATCTAAAGAAAGGAACGGCGCTTGATTCTGCAACCCGTGTGGGAGCACGGCGAAGCGTCGTCAGGGGAGAGGGAGTCGGGGCCGCGACGCGCCTGGCACCGTTGCCCGCACAGCCCCAATGCGCGCGTGGCGCGCCACCTGTCGGGGAAGCGCCGTACATTGAGAGGAGGGGTCTTCTGTGTTTGCCGCAAGAAGGCTCTGCGTGTGCGGTAAGTGCAGAAGAAATGTAGCGGAAACGTACGTCGCTACGCGTTTAACTGCGACTTCTGTAATTTGCATGCTTATAATTACCGATATACACAGCAGTATAGCTTTCTACGGCACGTTTGTAAGGCAACACCGCATTCACTAGAGGCGTTTTTGTCCCACTTTCAGCGATCGAATTCGTGGCTGAGTGGTAGCGTTTCCGCCTCACACTCCGAAGACCGTGGTTCGATTCCCGCGGAAGTTGTTTTTATGTATAAATTGTCTGCCGGGATTTTTCGCTCACGGCCAACGCCGCCGACGACACCGGCTTTTCTGCGACACGAGCTCCTTAACGCTGTCGCGTTCAAACGTGGAGGCAGCACCTCATGCCCCTTGTCTTTTGAACGCGGGAAAGCCGCAACAGAAGGGAGCACACCGACATCATTATGATTTGTGAAAACAACGTTGTCATCTCCATAAGGCATAACTCGTGTTAAGAACGAAGAATGTAAATACAGCACCACTCTGTCAGCAGATGAAGGAAAAAGCACGCGACGTCTCGCACCTGCATGCAAAGTAAAATATAGGAGGTAAGATTTTCGTGCTGCCGTGTCACTGCCGCAGCGGCTCGCGGCCAGTTGGTGCCGTCGCTCTGCCGCAGTTGCGTTTTGCCACAAGCTCTGTGCCGCGCGCATTTTTCCGCTAGTGTGTATTCGTCTTAAGAAGTACCGACGCATGCTAAGTTTGAAAAGCCCCTAACCATATTTGGGCCCTGCAAGCACAAAAGTGTCGTGCGTAACGACATCCAGGATGGCGGTGCCTGCAAAGTACCAACCAAACCACTTCTTAGCACAAGAACAGCTCAAATTTGGAATGAAAGCTCGTGCAGTATTACTCTCTACGGTGTGCCGCTTCCTGTGGGAGAATCAAGGTCACATGCATGAATGCCTCTCATTAGAAACACTGCCTGCAACGTCACTGATTATCTCAAACGACTTTGATAAACCATCCAATACAGAACATGCAATACGACCATTTTGAGAAACATAAAGGAAAAACATGTTCGTGCGTCCTGTGGCACATCGTTACTTGTCTCTGGAATGGGAGAAGGCAGGGAAAGAATATAACTCGGAGATGCTTCGAGGCAAGGGGAAAATTTTAATGTTGAAAACACGAAGCGGAAGAGAATTGATACAAAGTGAGGACAAACTTAGAATGCAAAGCTGGGCACCATCAGTAAGCATTGGTGAAACAGCAGCAGAACAATATTGTGTTGCTTAGAGGTGTAAACAAGTGCTTTGAGAAACACATCGTTCAACATGAGTTTATTTAGGTTAGGTTAGGTGTGTGCGTGTGGTTATTTGTGTACACTACTTTGGCTTTTGTGGAATGCGTTTGCGGGGTTGGAGGCCCACTAATTTACGCCGAGCGAGGCATTTCAGAGTGAAAACTCCTTCAACTTTTTTGTACGGTGTATAATTGAAAATAATCTGTATACAAGACAAGCATTTTCTATAAACACAAAATAAACTCTGCTTAAACCAATTCACACGACAGATGCGGTCAAGAAAACGTTTTTTTCTCTGATCTGCTCCAGAGCTTAGTATGCGAATGGGTTGATGCACTAAAGTACCTACATGATAACTGCCGATTTCGCCTCTTAAATGATGAATTTTGGCGGCGACAATATGGTGGGTCACTTAAACGCCAATCATGCATTTCTTCAACGCTAATCACATCAACATGGACATTAATTGTGTCATTGGTTCTGCCAGAACTTCCTTTTCTACACTTTCATTGAAGCTACTTGCATTTATTATTGTCACTTATTGTATTGCTATTGTGACAATATATGATATTTTTTTCAGTAGGTTCAGCTGCCAGGGCCATATATATGCAGTTGCTGCATGGGAGCTTGTGCGCAAGTTCCCACAGCTGAGAGATGCATGTGGGGAAGGCCATGTAAGTACGTTAGCGTTTTATGTGTGGCGATGTTGCACTGCTAGAAGATGCATCTGTAGGCATAAGACCTTGGGAGATGACAGCGTGACAAAGATCTGGACAGCGGTAATGTCATAGTGGCGTCACGTTGCTCTAAAATTATGTATTGAGCAAAGGCTAGTGGCAAAGGTGGAACAACAGTGCAAAGAGTAGGTCTCTGTGTCATTCTGTTTTAAAATTACAATATAGCAGAAGAGTGTGCAGAGTCTGTGCCAAAGTGGGCGTAGAAGATATAGCGTCGTTTCCTCCGTGCTGCCTCGCTAGGGAAGCTGAAACCAAAACCTTAAATACACATTAGGATAGAGGCTTGGGCGAGCTGGTCGTGGTTCATAATGGCGGCGTTTGTGTAGCTCAAGAAAGTAGGAAAGGAAGGACAGAGACAAGTAAAGAGCGCTAACTTGTCGCCACTTATTGTCACTTTTGACTTACCTGATTCAAGTACCTTTCGATTTCATGATTTGAAGCTTTTAGTTACGCCTACACATGTTGATGGATGTATGAACCGCAAAGCGCTAAACCACTTCTGCCTTTGAGCACGGCCCACTCAAAGTTAGTTAAGAGGAGCATCACTAATCTTTGCTTAGCCAACGCCCTCAAGAAATCTTGCCCCCTCCCCCCCCCACAATGCTAGGTAGTGAAACAGGCGAAGCACCTGGTAGAAGCAGATTATCCAGTACACTTGCTTTCTTCGGTTGCTGAAAAGTTGCTCGAAGTCGTGCAACGAGGACATATGCTGGAGAAACGAGACATCGCAGAAACAAGTCGGCCTGTCGTTGTGCCGTATGTGCACAGCATTTCACACGTTAAAGATTGGCCAGGGCGCCAGAGTGTTTTCTTGGCCCCAGTGAAAGTACATAAGGTACGCAAGCGAGTCGACTCACCGCGCTGACTTTTCTTGCAAACTAGTCTTGTATTCTTCCTGAATTAATTGTTTAAGAGAGGACAATACAATAAAATATTAAGCCAGGTTATATTATTTATCTTATGTCTATCGTTATTTGCTACAGGCCAATATATCACTTTGCTACATAGGAAACTGCCACCAAAGCTCCTGCTGCTGGTCCACAATTTGACTCTTGTCACCCTATTCAAAACGTGCGAGTTAATGTAATCTCCGTGTGACATCTCCTTATGCCAATCTGTGAATCAGCCAGTGTAACAGTAGAAGCACATTCCGTCCAAAATACATAGGTGGAGCCACTCCATTTTTTCATTTTAGTTATTTTCTCGCTTACAAAAGCTGTGTTATCGCTGCAGATCAATTTGTTATTTCAGAAGCCTAATCTTTTAATCTAGCTTGACTTTTCATTTTTGCATTCGTGTCCCTTTTGTGCTGAACGACAATCTGCAGGCCCTGCTGGCCGTTCATTGTATTTTTTAGTGGTACAGGTAGTCTGCATTTAGTGAAAAAAAAAAAAAAGCTGATGAGTATTCATCGGATTTATGGTGCCTCAAATATTTCATTTCAGATGGCCGACAGCCCTCAAGTCCCAGGCAAAGAAAATGAGGATAAAGTTGCCCTCTGGGATTGTGAAGCACGACGCCAATCGGCAGAAAGCTCAGAAAGAAAAAGCTGCACATAGTGAGACAGGTGGCAATACTAATGCTGTCAAACCATGCATCAGAAAGTTAACTCATTCATTCCAGAGTCCTATTTTATTAACTCCCCTTTAACTTCACACTTTTTCGCCCTTAGGTGATTGTGAATAAATCGGACTGGATTATTTGCTTACATTTTCTATAAAAGTTTGGCAGCACATCAAAACTTGGTGTCTTGGGATCTAGATTTAAATCACAAGGACTTTTTTTCGATTCACAAATTTATTTTTAAGCTTACTTCAGTGTACAGAAATTAAGATCAACAGTGCAGGCCACATCGCGGAACAAATGCTTCGTTTTGCACTAATGTTATCTTAGACCTGTAGGAACTTCAGTTTGGCCTAGTTCGTGTTTACTGCATATCATATTGACCGCAAATAAAGACGGGGACAGCGGTAGAGAACACATAAACAACAAGGGCGGTAACTTTCAACTGGTTTATTCACGGCAGCCCGTGGGCATATATATGATAATTGGTTGCCCCGCTAGGCTGATGAGTATTCTTGTTTGCTGCGTTCTGCGCATGTTCTATTTGTCTATATATGCCAACGGGCTGCCATGAATAAACCAGTTGAAAGTTAGCGCCCGTGTTGTTTATGTATTCTCTTCCGCTGTCCCCGTCTTTATTTGCGGTCAATATCATATGTAGACCTATAACATTTGCATTCACAGTCACTATCTGAACCGTGTACTATTATCTGTTAACTTTTGCTACTTATGTATGACTTATGTGTGCACATGTGTGTACAATGCTTAGTGTTTTATAATTTGTAGGCAACATTTTGGAAGGCCACCTATGGTGAAAGAGAAGGTGAGAAAAGTGTTAACTCCCACATTAAAATTATGAAGCTGGAGCTGCGCATGGCAGGCGGCAGCCTTGATAAAATTGAAGAATCAATAGTCAAGACATTTCGAAGCCGGAGGAGCTTAATTGAAGTTTTGAAGCCGCCCCTTGCGCAACTGCTTGAAATATACCCGGCACTCAGAGTTTAACGACAGGCAGGTGCTCAAATTGCATGGTCTTATTGGTATTAAGCATACATGCATTTCTTTGGATTGTGTTTTGCATTCCTGGCCATGCTTTCTCATTGATGTGCGTCATATTGATAAAACAATGTGTATCTGCTTCCTTGGAGTGCCAGCTTTTCAATAGAATAATTTATTTCTTTGCAACATTGACTTAGTGCCCTAAATATCCACAATGTACTGACATTACTGCATATTGAGTCATGAATTTTAAGCGAAATGTATTGAACATTTTGTTAGCCATCTCAGATTTTTTTAATTGTCGCAGTTTATTGCATCATCATCATCACAGGAAGTGTATAATAATTCTATTCATCATATGAATGACTAAATTTCCTGAGGTAAAACTACAACTTATGGTTAGAAAACACATACATATAGGTTTCATGTAATAGTTTGTTAAATCATTTATTATGTACACTAGACATGTTCTTTCTTATTACTCACATGTACAGACGTGGCCACTGCTAGCAGGAATGTGTGCCTCCATCGGCGCTCGCGAAGTGTTGGCAAACGCCGCGCCGGGCTTTTCGCCAATCACTTGACTGTGCCTGCGCCGCAAGCTGTCATGAAGTGCCGCTTGTGGGGCACTCTGCGAAATGATGCCGCATACTATACGTTCTTGTTAGAAGTGACCGCGCCTGCACATTGCTAATGTTTCTTCCGTGGCTTTGTTTACACCTAAGACGGTTACAAATGCGCAAGATGTGGCTATTTGTATCTAAAACCAACAGAATTGTGTTGCTGATTCTATAGCCAAAAATGTCCTGTATAATTAATTGATGAGTATTGCCTGTTTCGCTGAGTGCAAGTGTGCCTAATAAAGCTTTAAATTACTTTTAGCAGCGCATTTTTCACTAAAGTAAAACCTCGTTATGTCGACATTCAGTTAATTCGAAGATTCTTTTGAACCTGTGAAATCCGAATTTTCCCTACAACGTGACAATCCCGGCCTTAATTTGGAGTTCATTCCTATAGCTTCAATTTATTCTCTCTTTAAACTGCCAAAATCTTCCTATTATAGAAATTTAATAGAAGAAATATTTCCATGTGAGAGTTGAGCAGTATTTTATGCTTCCACTACTTATATAACACTTGACATGTCTGTGCACTTTCTCACCTGGGAACTGAAATGGTTTTCCGGGGAATAATTAATCAATTACAGGAAAACGCCAAATAAATTCACAAAAAGGTCGCACTGTAGTTGTATAGGTTAAAACGCAATATTGGGTGGTCACAATAATATATCTGTGAATATTTCCAGCATATTTTTTAGAGCGAGAACAAAGAGAATAGGGGCAATATGCAAGAACATTCGTGCGCTCAAATTTAGATGCACGTTAAAAACCTCAGGTGGTGCAAATAACGTGGATTTTCGGTTTCCACACGACATGCTTGCAAAGATGTTTCACGGTCTCTTTATTATTCTCGCTTTGCTGCCACTCATAATAAAATACAGGAGAGCTGCTCTTGACACTTGCATGATAATTTTTCAATAAGATGAAGCGCCGAGATATGTCATATATTCGTAATCGCGGTGATTGTTTTGTTTTGACCACAGTGCTTCTGGAGATTTTGAGTTTCCTGGTCATAGCATATCACGTAAATCGCACGCGAAAGTTGACACTGATGTAGGAGAAGAATAATAAGGCCGTTCTGTCCCCTGAGTAGCTGCCTGTGTAACGCTGGTATAGTGCCGCTAGAATGTTTTTTCTCCATTGTCACTTGTCATTGACAGGGCTGTGGTACCATAGAGGTCATGATTCAGCCGTAGAGATAGCTAAAAGTGGTGTCACTGCTTTGTCGTAGAATAGCTCCGAAAGATTTGATTCAGCTGCAAGATACTTCAATGTACCTCTTAGAAGTCAAAAGCACTTTTACTATCGGATGTCACAAGAAACCTCCACTCTACTACCATGCTAAAAAAATTTTTGTCACGGCAGAGGTTAAAGAAGTTTTTGTTTTTCGGTTGAGATTCTGCACTGTCATTCAAATAGCAAATCTTTTTTGTAGAAAGTTATTCAGCTTGCTTTAATGGAAACGCGAACACCACCACGGTGCCATGTTGCAAGCAAAGGACAGCAGAGGGCCACACCATAAATTGGCTTGGCAAACGCTGTTGTGAGCCGTTCAAAGCCTCTAAAGGGAACCTCATCGAAAAAGAGGCGATATGATACTCCACCTGGTGCCGAAATATTCAACATTGGACTTTGAGAACCTTCACAAGAGCAAGTTGTAAAACTTGCATAAGCTTGCAACCACCTCTCGCCCGCGCGAAGCTTCGGGCGAGAGGTGTCGTCCGAAGCTTTTGTCGCCGACACCAGCAAGGTTTGATATGGGAGCAGTGATTGAAGCGCGACTACGTGATAAGAGAAAAACATCAGTAAAGAAAAACTGCCTCTTAAGGGGAAACAAGCCACACCTTCAGCATATTCAGCGGAAGCCAAATTGGCAATGAATTTTATTTGTGGCGAGGAAGACAGAAAATTCCCAACTTTATAGTTAAGGAGGGAGAACCTGTTGTAGCGCCTGCTAAAGAAGGGGTGTTCACACCGCTATCAGTGGCAATGTAGTTAGCTCGCGTAGTGTGCAGAAAAGCGCGCTCGTAATATTCTTCAGCTGCTATACAAGTGTTGTTTGGCATATCAACAGTTTTGCGAATTCTGGTGGCGTTCCGTTTAGAAGTTGTTTCGTTTTGGTAACATGTTCAGGGCCTTTCAGGGGAGGTGGCGTTGCAGTTCTAATTACAGACCACATACAGGCTATTCTCTTGGAGGAAATTCCCGACCTTGAATGTTTGTGCATAAAGATCTCATGCTGGGGCCATACCTTGATTCTGCTTGCCATTTACAGACCTCCTGATGCATCAGCTGATTATCTGTTAAAACTTGAAGAGCATATGTCTCGGTTCCAGAGAAACAAATTGATACTTATTGGTGACCAAAACCTGGCAGGCGTTAATTGGGAGCGTTTTGAATCCCTTCCTCAAAATAGCAATAATTTAAACAGTGTACTTAACATAATGTTAACACATGACCTCATTCAAATAGTTCAGGAACCGACACGTGTACAAGCAACTAGCAAATCTGTACTGGATTTGGTATTTTTGCCAAGAGGAATACGTGATTACACTGTTGAAATTGTGGAAGGCATCTCTGACCACCTACTTGTCAGTGTTCACTTACTCATTGTCGCTTCTACTCTACCTAATAACACTGTGAAACATTGTTCTTTCAAAGATTACTCACGTGCAGATGATGCATCCACTATAGAACATCTGGAAACATGCCTTATCGATTTTAATGATACTGATTTGAACACACTTTGGCGCCGTTTTAAAGATATGTGCCACTTCTGTATCGATAAGTTTGTGCCGAGCAAACGTAAATTTGTTCGTAGACAAACGCCGTGCATGACGCGTGAAATAATCCACTTAAAGTGAAAGATAAAAAGGTTAAAGAAACAGCGCTTGCATTTAGGTCATTTAAAGCATTTAAAAGAAGGTCTTGCACGTGAAGTACACTCTTCGAAAGAACAATATTTTAATACAGTGCTGCCAAATTTCATTGTAGAGGAACCAAAAAAGTTTTGGAATTATATAAGTGAAAAAAAAGAAACCGGTGTCGCAAATTTTGGTTGATGGTTCTGTGGTTACCGATCACGGGGATATTGCGCACCAATTCAATCACTACTTTCACAGTGTGTTTTCTAAATCCGGTGCTTGTCCATCCAATGACGCAGTGTTTCACCCCTGTGATGTAAATTTTATTTCATACCCCGGCATAGTTTCTATGTTACTAAATTTAAAAACTAAATCATCATGTGGTCCCGACAACCTTCCTAACGTGTATCTGAAGAGATATGCGGAATCTGTTGCAAGGTTTGTAGTTATTTTATTTCGTATTTCATTGCTTTACGGAAAATTACCGAGCGACTGGAAGATAGCCAGGGTTGTGCCAATACACAAGAAAGGTGACCGCACATAATTACAAAATTATCGTCCAATATCACTTACATCATCATGTTGTAAACTAATCGAACATATTATTGCCAACCAGATTAATTAATTTTTAGATGCACATGCAGTCCTCTCTAATTTCCAGCACGGGTTTAGAAAAGGATACTCAACAATTACACAATTAGTGACAGTAATACATTCACTCGCTTCATGTCTCGATAGGAACGGGCAGATTGATGCAATATTTCTCGACTTCAGTAAAGCTTTCGATAGAGTTCTCCATGACAAACTAATTTTAAAACTCAGACGTATTGGACTGCTAGAAATTTTAATCATATGGATATCAAACTATTTAACCAATCACTACCAATTTGTAACAGTTAATGAGCAGCAATCAGGTTGCCTTCCGGTCGGCTCTGGCGTGCCCAAGGAAGTGTGCTGGGGCCATTATTGTTCTTATTATATATTAATGACATTGCTGCTGAACTTGATCCGAATGTCCAAATCAGGTTGTTTGCGGATGATTGTGTGCTTTTTCAAGAAATAACTTCAATTAACGACCAAATTCATCTTGACTCCTCTCTTGCTAAGATTTTTGAATGGTGTGAAACGTGGGACATGAAACTTAACACAGATAAGACCGTCTTTCTTCGCTTCTCTCGCAAAAAAGTTTTTTTTTAACTACAGGCTTGGTTCGTCACCTTTGCTGGAAGAGACTAAATATAAGTATTTGGGTGTCACACTAACTAATACTTTATCATGGAATTTACATATAGATAACATCTGTTCTTCCGCATTCCGTAAACTGTACTTTTTAAGACATAAGCTAAGAGCGTAAAATAACCCTAGCGTAAAATTACTTGCTTACAATTCACTAATTAGACCTAAACTTGAATATGCATGCGTTGTCTGGGACCCATTTAATAAACACAATATCACCCGCCTAGAAAAGGTACAGAGAAAACCTGTAAGGTTTATTTACTCTAAATTTTCCCCGTATGATTCACCCTCTGAATTAATGCAGATTAGCGGTATACAATGTCTTGAACAACGAAGAAAAATTTACGTTTGCAATTCCTTTTCTTGCATTGGAATAAATATCTAGCTATTAACCCTTCTCCATATCTGTCACTTTCAACGTCAAGGCATACACGCCACCATCATCCTAATTCCCTGACACCGTATTTTCCACGAACAGATTTATTCAAGTTTTCATTTTTCCCTCGCACGGTAACCGACTGGAATGATTCCTTATTGCCTTTCGCCACATTTCGATGTTTTTTTTCACTCTGTTATTATTGTTTATTGTTTTGTTGTCATTTGATCCACCCTGCTTGGACCTGTACAAGGTTTGCAGTATTGAATAAAGAAAGAAAGAAAAGTGGTGAATGATGGTCATGACATAATTTTTCACTTAGCTGCCTTCGTACGGCTGCGCCTGCTGACGGGCTACTGTCCGACGTTGCGACGAGTATTCAGTATCGAAAGCCTTTCTTCGGTCCACAGTGAAAGAATGTTCCATGCATGGGTGTGATTGCGACACCCGCGTGGCTGGCGTTTCCCTGTATTGATTTACGCGCTAAAAGCTCGAAACAACCTTCGGGTCGAATGGCGAGACATCTGAAGACACTGCCTAATGACAGGCCACGAAAATAAATTTCGCGCCGCTGTAAACTAAAATGACGTCCCATTCTTTTTTAAAGAATATGACGCCATATTATTTTTCAACCCGCCAGAAGTGGTCTCTCGTTACAACGATGGCGCTTAGCCCAATGGACCGCCGATGAACCGCTATGTATTGAACGTATGGGCTTCCCCGGAAGCTTCGCTACCAGGTGCCTTGCCCTCAATGCAGCCGGACCGGCCTAGCGTTGCAGGCATACTTCTCTAATTTCAAAGGCAGCCAGCTCTTTGATGTACTGGGCATGTGCACCACGTAGCACTTTGTCGTCTTTGCATGTGGCAGCTCGTGCTCTGCGTCGTCGTGTTAAACTACGCCATCTCCAGGATAGGCCCACTTTCCCAGTAATTTTCTCATAGCAGCTTATGCTACATAGACACTGAGCGACGTCGTACCGCCTTCATGATCGCCCAAGTTAATCAGTTTTAATATTTCTTCCTCGAAGGACAAATGCCATCGTCGTTTTAACATACACCACGTGAAAAAAATTACGGCGGAGCTCATCTCACGATGACTGTCAACGGCAGTGCGAATAGCAATCGAGCAATGTAGCTGGTGAAACGAATGCGTGACGACGATGGCATGGTGATAACGGCACGACAAGAGTTGACGACCACGACAGGATTCTGACGATGGTAAGGCAACGAATTTTCTGACGATGCCTGTATGCCGGCAATGGCATGGCAACGGCGTGAGTTCAAGGGGACGCGACGAGTGTATTATGACCATGACGTGACAATGAGTGTGTAACAAAACTGTACGACAAAAATGGCACGAAGAAAAGGGCATGACCAGGGCCTGATGACGCAGCTGCCGTGACAACGATAATAATAATAATAATAATAATAATAATAATAATAATAATAATAATAATAATAATAATAATAATAATAATAATAATAATAATAATAATAATAATAATAATAATAATAATAATAATAATCTTTATTTCTCTTTTTCCACAGAATACAGAATGAGAGCGGAGGTAAAGGTAAAAGCCGCATACAGCGGCTTAAGAAAACCCCATTACACCCCACGAGACAGCATGACGAGGAAACAGCTTAGTCATGAGAAACGCAAAGAAATATTGGAAACATTGGAATACATTCGGAATTTGCGAACGTGCAAGGGCAAAATACTTACAGTAGGGATCAGGAAGAAAATTTACGTACAAAACTGAGAATAGCCTCAGTGCACTTGTTAACATTGTGTGATGTAACAAACAACGCAACATACAAAAACAGAATGAAACTCAATCCAGTAGTAGAAGAGCGGCAAAACAATAATGAACCTATTTTTCGACGCTTCTTCCAATGAGTTGTTATTTTGTTCAAATGCGTTAAGGTAACAGGGAAGTTTATAGGCGCCTGATTGAAATCGGTACACAGTCGGGCAAAACGGTGTAGACCAAGCGGTGCAACGGCGTACATTGTACACGGGCACATGGCTTTCAAGGTTGAATAGTGTCAACATATCTGCGTTGTTTGTTCTAATAGCATTCTTGTACATAAGAATTATCCTGAAGGCATAAAGATAAGGCACTTTAATTATAGAAAACTCGGAATAATAATTTTCTGTGCGGGCATACCATGGTATGTTAGCAGCTAACCTTATCGCACGTTTCTGTGTAAAAATATTCTTGGATAAATTATGTTTCGTAATTGTGCCCCAGACAGTGTGGAAATAGTTACGTATTGGAACTAAGAATGCGTCGTAGATTAATAGTTTATTTCTTGTTGATAGCACATACCGTTGATGACATAGCACCCCATTCGCTTAAATTCGTAAATTCAGGCGAATTCCTATAGTTCCGTGTCACAAGAGAACGCTTTACGAAATTCATGTTGATTTCGAGAGGAAAAGTTAGATTCAAGATGGTTGGATATATGGAAGGCAATGATGTGCTCGAGAAGCTTGCAACAAATGTATGTTAGCGAAATGGGGCGGTAGCTACGAGGCGAGTGTGTCTCCATCTTTGAATATCTAAATAATTTTGGCTATCTTCCAGTCAGCAGGAAGACGATCAATTGATAAAGACTGCAGTATAAAGTCTGACGGGACATAGCTAATGTGCGTTTTAGAATTTTAGAATTGATATTGTCATTTCAACCCAACATAGACACCTTAAATAGCGTATTAGTTTAGAAATGCCTCAACTCTAATATATATAGGGGACATGAAGTGATAATCGAGGTCGGAGACACAAGGAACGGAGGAGCAGTCTTCAATAGTTAAAGCAAAAAAAATGAATTGAAAGTTGAGGCACACTTAGATGCAGAAACAGGAACATTGTCAGTGTTGTGCAATAAACAGTATTACTGCCATGACCAAGAGAAATGGCTTGCCAAAACATTTTATGGCGAGTGTGCAAAAGTGAGGACAGTTCGGTAGAAGAACACCTCTTATTCACTCCAGATATTGCGAGACAGTAAATTTTTAAACAATCATTATATTAAGACCACGACGAGGGACATGATAGCCGTTTAGCAGAAGCGCATAATATTTTCTTTGAATTTGGGAACGATCGAAATAATTTATTAAACAATGGGTTATGTTTGTCAGTAGATACAGGGACTAGTGGCACATATTTATCTAATAGAACTGACATAATATTTCTGAATTAATTCCAATTTACTTCAACATGCCTGTTGGTCAATGATGGAAGAAACGTTTTGTGAAAGGAAAACTTGAAGTTCATCGTCGATTTCTTCGTAATTCGCCTTGTTATAATCCCTGATAACCTTACGTTGAAAACCAGCAAGTTTGAGCGGAATATCGACTGAGATATATAGTAGGTTATGGTCACTAAAACCATCAATGTGCACGAGAGGGCTTACGCTATGTGGCTCTGCTGTGAGACTAAGATCTAATATATTAGGGCCGCGAGTAGGCCCATAAGTAATCTGGGTAAGATTGAACACTAAACACAGCTCAATAAAATTACTTGAATCACAAATGTGTTCACGTTTGCTTGTGCGCGCGTTATACTATGCTTATTAATTTATTTAGTATACCTGTATTCACCAGTATATACGGCCGATTAAACTACTAACCTTAGTTCGTGTAGCGGTAGACTAATTTTCTATTGCAATCGATGCTTCGCCTTTCGAGTGAAAAAGCGATTTCTTTATTTCTTTGTTTACGATCGCACGCACGCTTCTAGCTTTCTTTCGAACACTCGGTGCATGCTCCCCGTGCAACTTCGTCGTATTTTTCTGTGACAGCCCACTCATTTAGGTAGAGTGTTTGACAGCACGATCGCTACGACCGGTATATTGCCTAGTAATTTCCTCGTAGCAGCCTGCACTACCTAGAAACTGAGCGCCGTTGTACGAACTTTATGATTGCACTCAAATTAAGCGCAATATTTCTTCGCCGTAGAATGAATCCGATCGCTGCTTTAACACAGGCGACATGAAATAGTCATATCTGGCTACGGTTATTACGCGTAGTCGCATATGACGTCATGATCGGTGCCTCTCGCTTGCCTATGTCCACTATCTATGTAGAACCAAACATGTCGTGTGCCCGCGTCGAACCGCCGGCGGAGGGATCACGTCATTGCTGTTATAAGACCGTGGAGAACGTAGTTGTCGCCCTGTCGCTGTCTTCACAAGAACGTACGCTCGCGACTTACACTCTGCACAATTTGCATGGAGATGCTGGTCCACGTGGCCTCGTCTGGTTCAACCCCAAACAATGCGGGATACCCATGTACTTGGAAAATGCTCCGCAGTAGAGATTCGCAAAGTGCACGTCATCTGCAGAATTTTTTTCACCTATCATGGTCGCTCATTCGCTTATCTTGTTTATTTTTTTCCGTCATTTTCTTTATTACATTCTCCTGTGGTTCGCTGTAATTTTAATTTCGTGGAGAAAACGCTCCCGTCTGCCGGAACTCAGAATCGCAATATTTAGCTCGCCTACGAGCTTGTCAGCGGCAAGTCAGGGGTGCGTGAGCAAGCGATCAGTACGTGGGCAAGCACTGCCGAGGAAACTTGAACGCAGCCTCGGGGCTGTGTTACTGTAGCCGGAGAGAACCGATGAAACTTTCATACATTAAGGGCGCCTCAATAACTAAACATTCAGAATTTGGGCCTCGGTCCACCTAAAGCCAGCAACATCGCTCCTTATCCTCGTTAACAGAAAACTGGCAGATGTCCTATTCCATTCGGCCTTATGTACTAGTAAGAAGTTTTCTTGTAGTAGGTGTTTATTTAGCTGCACGGAATTAAAAAAATCGCCTTCCGCAGGTAGCACAATTTCAAGCCTGGACCTAAATTACTTGACGAGGTGGACATTAGTGTTACAGAATTCATAATCGATAATAGGGCAATTAACGAAATTTAAAGTAACTGTACAAATATTTACTTTACGGCTGATATTCCAATTTAGGAATTGGTAGCCGGCGAGTTAGCAAAGCGCATCCTCTTACAACCGTTTCTCAGGGTGACTCCAGTTCCAAGATAAACGTCTTCAAAGCATACGAGGAACTAAATTGGCGCTCTAGTTATTTTTGTGCTGCAATTCATAAACTAGTGTTACCGGAATTAATTAGAACAGTGCCAAGACATATGAGCGCGAAGTATACGCCACATAGAAGAAAGAATAGGCACAGCGTAAGGGCCTATCCAGAAGAAGTAAAGAGAGCCTTAGGAGGCATGCAAAAGGGGAAGGCAGCTGGGGAGGATCAGGTATCAGCAGATTTGTTGAAGGATGGTGGTCAGATTGTTCTAGAGAAACTGGCCACCCTGTATACGCAATGCCTCATAACCTCGAGCGTATCGGAATCTTGGAAGAACGCTAACATAATCCTAATCCATAAGAAAGGGGACGCCAAAGACATGAAAAATTATAGACCGATCAGCTTACTGTCCGTTGCCTACAAAGTATTTACTAAGGTAATCGCAAATAGAATCAGGAACACCTTAGACTTCTGTCAACCAAAGGACTAGGCAGGATTCTGTAAAGGCTGCTCAACAGTAGACCATATTCACACTATCAATCAGGTGATAGAGACATGTGCGGAATATAACCAACCCTTATATATATAGCTTTCAATGATTACGAGAAAGCGTTTGATTCTGCCGAAACGTCAGCGGTCATGGAGGCACCACGGAATCAGGGTGTAGATGAGCCATATGTAAATATACTAGAAGATATCTATAGCGGCTCCACTGCCACCGTAGTCCTCCACAAAGAAAGCAACAAAATCCCAATAAAGATAGGCGTCAGACAGGGAGATACTATCTCTCCAATGCTATTCACAGCATGTTTACAGGAGGTATTCAGAGACCTGGAGTGGGAAGAATTGGGGATAAATGTTGATGGAGAATACCTTAGCAACTTGCGATTCGCTGATGATATTGCGTTGCTTAGTAACTCAGGAGACCAATTGCAATGCATGCTCACTGACCTGGAGGGGCAAAGCAGAAGGGTGGGTCTGAAAATTATTCTGCAGAAAACTAAAGTATTGTTTAACAGTCTCGGAAGAGAACAGCAGTTTACGATAGGTAGCGAGGCACTGGAAGTGGTAAGGGAATAGATCTACTTAGGGCAGGTAGTGACCACGGATCCGGATCATGAGACTGAAATAACCAGAAGAATAAGAATGGGCTAGGGTGCGTTTGGCAGGCATTCTCAAATCATGAACAGCAGGTTGCCACTATCCCTCAACAGGAAAGTGTATAACAGCTGTGTGTTACCAGTACTCACATATGGGGTAGAAACCTGGAGGCTTACGAAAAGGGTTCTCCTGAAATTGAGGACGACGCAACGAGCTATGGAAAGAATGATGGGTGTAACGTTAAGGGATAAGAAAAGAGCAGATTGGGTGAGGCAACAAACGCGGGCAAATGGCATCTTAGTTGAAATCAAGACAAAGAATTGGGCATGGGCGGGCATGTAATGAGGAGGGAAGATAACCGATGGTCCTTAAGGGTTACGGACTGGATTCCAAGGGAAGGGAAGCGTAGCAGGGGGCGGCAGAAAGTTAGGTGGGCGGATGACATTAAGACGTTTGCAGGGACAACATGGCCACAATTAGTACATGACCGGTGTAGTTGGAGAGGTATGGGAGAGGCCTTTGCCCTGCAGTGGGCGTAACTAGGCTGATGATGATGATGATGAAGTGCCTTGAAGATAAAAAAAACGAACACATGCGTTTAGCGGAGTACAAGGACTCTTCTAATTCTGACGCGTTGTTTTGACGTAGAAATATTATTTGTAAAAACTGCAGTGAACGAGCCCGCTTTTTAGTGCAATGATGTCGCAAAGAACAGGGGAAGTACTGTGTTAGTTAGCATTGTGTTTCTTTGTACGTGAAAGAAACCGTATATATGGAGGAGTGAACTATATAGCCTAATTTTATTTTTCTCGTTCCAGATTTCCCCATCTGTGTATGAGCATATTGTATACATTTCATGATGACGTTGTGGAATAAAGGTTGACAGTAGCCCTTGTTTCCTCTCTAACCTTATTTTCATGCCGTGTCTTTTCTTGCGCTCCTAAATCATGCCGTAAATGCGCCAACTGTGCCCTATAATAGTCCGTTTAAACACAGTGAATTTTTATCGCAAGTTTCGCATCGGATATCTCAAAACCGCTGCCATCTAAAGAATTGGTTCCAAGTCTAGATGATTTGCAAGTTCACCGGCTAGAATTCGCAACTTGTATTACGAGCTGTAAATGCAGTAGTGAGGACATAGGCGCCGACTATGGGAGCGCTCCGCGGCCCGAGCCCCCTCCGGAACTTTCCAGGGGGGGGGGGGGCGGGCAGCAGCAGCCCTGGCCCCGGGTGATGCCGAAGCCTCCCCCCCCGCCTCTTTATCTAAAGTGCCATTAGCGGAGCTGTGTCACCCACATCATTTGAGGTATATTTTGACTTTGCTCGATCACTTATTTCACTTGTCATTTTACTGGGGCTAATAGCTTACAGCAGAATTGTTGGCGCGGACGTGCACGGCTTTTAATTCATACTTTCGCTTTATTTCTGCAAATCCCGACAGTAGGGGAACACGTACTTTAGAAGCACTAGCAGCGGCTCCCTCATTCGTGTTTTCTCGCTTTAACGTTGTTTTAAATCTCAACTGTAAACGCCCTGCACATACACAATATATTTAACTATACACACTTGTCGATGTATATTATATTTCCGAAAGAGAGGCGCGCAACGAATAAAAATTATTTCTAAACGTATGGGTAGCCTATGCGAAGGCAATGAATATGTTGCTGTGTGTTCACCATGCTTCAAATTGCTTTGCGTGCTTTAATGACCATGAAAAACCTATAGACGTCAGTGACCCCTTCGGCAGATTCTTTTACCAATTGCATGTGAAATGCAAGTGAATGTTGTGTATCTCACTGTTGCTTCTTTTAACAATAAGCAATGCTAATGCCTGATGGAAAAAAAAATTGTCCTAATAATTTGCAGCGTTTATTAGGGATGGAAACATCGCCAGTTGCATGCGAAGGTCATATATATATATATATATATATATATATATATATATATATATATATATATATATATATATATATATATATATATATTTCTATTCAGAAAAACAACTTGCCGCAGGTTCCCACCTGCGGCAAGTTGTTTTTTCATCCACTTTAATTTCCATTAATTTATCGTTTCTTCATTACATTCATTAAGCACAAGTAATTTCCCCTATGTTGTCCTTGGTGGCAGTGTTTGTTGGCTTCTCATGATATGACTATATATATATATATAACCAAGATTTAAGAAAACCGCAATGCGTTACTAGAAGAAAACACACTGCATATTGTTTACAGTACAGTGGCGTAACTGCCAGTAATTTTTGGTTACTGAAATTTAATTGTGTAATTGTAAGTAATTATCTAACCGGAGACGTACTATCCTGATTATCAAAGTGCCAATGAGGTATTTGAAGGCGCTGCCAAGGGACATCTAACTGCGGTATCTTCAGGGACGTATTAACTGTATGCTATGTTTTTTCCGACTGATAAATAAACCCCGCGACATATTGGGAATACCACGCGACTACGCTCCACTCCTGATGATAAAGCAGCGCCCTCGAACAGGCCCTCTCTGAGTTATCCAAAATGAAATAAAGGACACAAAGAAAAACATCGTGATCGAGCTAGTGCCGTGTCTGCCGCGCCCCGGCCGAAGTAGCACATCGCGTTTGGCGTTAGCTGGAAACAAGCTATGATAGCTGTTGCCTTAGAGTAGATAAAGTGCACGGATGCTTCTAATATTTCTTTTTCCACAAGTCCTATCACGACACGAAATGAATCAACCGCAGAATCAGCAGAATCCAATCGTCGAATCATCGTAACCAGAATCAACAGCAGTCATGCGCAGCAGCACTTATACTAGGACTCAGAGAAAAAAAGAGAGACAGAGAGGCTGCAATTTTGCCGGAAAGGTGAAACAGGATTAGTGATAGCCAAGTATGCGACAATTACACGAAGGAGACATTGCACCACCGAGAGGACTCAGGTTGTGAAATTGACCGGTCTGTGATGTCTTGTATATAGTCATATAACGCCGTCAATTTAGCTCTCCATTCTTCGAGGTCACACGAAATTTCTACAAATGCAATGTATATATATATATATATATATATATATATATATATATATAGGGTTCGGAATGGTGGTCATGCCCTAGTGGCCCCGTCCCCCGGAAATATGAAAACCCTCCGACTATGAGTAAGAAAATAATTAGAAAATTTCATCACTCAAAGACGCATCTTATCGCTGAGAAACGTAATGTCCGCGTCATTGAGTAATTTAGTGAAAGATTTCGAATTGTGCTATTAGCCATAGGCGATTTTCAAAATTTTGGTGCAGCTAAAGAAAGACTATATTTTGTGTGTGCGCACTGAATTAAGATTCGAAACAAATCAACTTTAACTTAAGGAAAGCAAGTCTATGCGATACGAATTGGATTAACAGTCAAAGAGCGATTCGTCAGAAGTGCAAGCTTTTTCTTTCAGCAATGAAGCCATCGTTTCTAATGTTTTGACGGTTTTCCTAATGTATATTTAGATAGTAATTAAAAAAAGTTGTAGTATCGCCCGAAACATGAAGCATCGATTGCGATAGCGAATTAGTTATAAATTTTAGCTATACGAAGTAAGGATTTGTAGTTTGATTGGCAGTATAAACTTGGAAACATTCCCTTGCTAACGAAATTAACAAGCATGGTATCAGCTCGCGGAAGCAAAGACGAGCACACTCGATGAGCGCGGACACTCGCTGTCAAAACGCTGGCGTGAGTAAGTGCGGCAGCAGCAGCGAGTGAAATGACCTTCGGGCGGCCTACCAGTCGAACGCGAGAGCGGCGAGAACGCAGCGCGCTACACAGTTGTGAGCCGTCTGCAGATCCCTTTCCAAGATGCGGCGCGGCTACCTCGCCCGGCCATGCAAGGTGCGCACTTGTTGGCGACGTCGACGCCGCCCCCGACGCCCCTGCCTCCCGCGCTGCCTCCCCGCTTACCTCTATATATGGCGCGCGAAAGTGCGCGATCATCAGTTCCACTTACGCACGGTTGCGAAATGCGCAGTTGCTGCCGGAGCACTATGCGCCGGCAGCTACTGAGCAACTTTCAAGAGACTGGGAGGCTGTTTTGTAAACACACGCTAAAGCGATGTCGTGTAGATAAGTACCTACTGAAATATATTTGTACAAAGTTCAGCAAGCAGCTTTATTTTGCTTTCTACAACGGTATCTGAAGAGCGATGTTGTTTGCAGCAAGTATAACCGCATATGTATTTAATAGAATACACCGAATTCCCCCCTCTTTTATTCAGAAAACCTCCCACAGTATATGAAGATTGTCGTCCTCGACGTACCCTTCACGTTCAAGGTCATTTAGGCTAAATAAACCATATGCGCTATAAACGCTTTCGTTGCTTGAATCTTCGGGTCTTCGAAAGAACTCAAGTTCACTGGCATTATGCCACACCATCTGGCACTGTTTGCTTTGGGATGGATGTGTGACGGTCATCCTAATGCTGTTACTGAAAGGCCACTGAAGAAATTCGTCGATCACACCCTTGTGCAGCTGAATACTAGCATGCAGTGACACATCATCTCCATCTTTTGTAAAGCGCACTCCTGGCGATAAGTGATAGCCAGAGATGTACATTTTTGCACTCAAATAAATATGAAATCCTTCTAAGTGGGCGCTCTCTTTCATTGCTTTGAATCCCTTAGCAAGAAACGCATATCGCTTAATGCTGATTGTGGTAAAGGCCAGTTCTCTTTCTCTACTCATTTCCATCGGCCCTACTTTCTCAGTAACTGCAGATTGCGAAGCACGGTGATCCAATGTACTACTTCCGTTTGACTGTTGTAGCAGTATTTCTTTGACTTCGTTTATGCAGTGTGAAATTTCATTTAGGCGGTCATTCTGGCCAATATCACTAATAATATGGCCTAGCTTGTCTTTTATTTCGACCACTCGCTTGTCTAAGCTTGCATTCAGAGCCGTAAAGATTGATTTTTCGTCACTGCCGGACTTTTCTAGAGCCTCGGAAGCCAGACACACCGCATAGTCTCGACATTTGCTTTGTAAGTGCGCCGACACATTACTACGGAGAATTAGCTTTGAACATTTAAGGCACGGCATAACGTGGTAGTCACAGTCATTGCAAAAATGCTTATTCAGCTCAGACGCAGCGAAAACCATGTCGCAGCCATGCTCCTCATTCCAGCATTTCACCTGAAATAGAAAAAAAGAGATCTTCAGCTATTTGCATCTTCATAATAACTTCCATAATAGCATCTACCATGTCATTTGTTGCCTTCGAACTTCAAATACTTCTAGGCTCGGCTAAGGTGACAGCGTCATGAGATGTCAAGATGTGTATCATCGTACTGTTGCTGTGAAGGGAAGCGAACGAATTGTTCCGTGAAGTGATGCTACACGCCCGTGTGACAGCATCACTTTTCGAAAGAATTCATTCACTTCCCTTCGCAGCAGTTATGGTGAATGTCTCTTCAGATATTCACCATAATGCCAACAGAAACAGTTAGGAAAGAAGGAAGGCATCCCGCAGCCAACCTCACTCGAATGCGACATTACGCAAGGCATTGCGGCTTGGCTAGCAGGATTTTCACGAATCGTTAATTTTCTATAGCGAAACGGTGACAGCAGTTGTACCCTGTGTGCAAACCGATGGCATGTGCATCGGGAATGAGAGCGGTTGTCGCAGGTGAAATGCCTGAATATGTTGAGGTAACTTCATCTGCTGCGTTTAAGTGGGATACTTTACGTTCTGAAAACAGTTTTTCTCCCTGTAGGGTTGCGCGGTCCTCAGGCGCCTGAGCCACATAACGACGAGGGGCCCCTCGGTGCGTTTACTTATGCGTGCCTCGAACTTCGCTGGCGCCAGAAGCTGTTTGAGGCTACGTATTTTCGCGGTAAACATTCCCGTAGAGGGATGGCGAGAGTACGAAGCTTCCAGGGCACACAGAATAAGTTTATTTCTGAGAAACATGCGCAAATAGGGCGACTGATACAGGGACACACAGAGACACACTTACCACAGAACAAATGCTGACTGCCAACTGAAGTTTTATTTGAAGAACGCCAGCCTTTTTATATATACATCGCATAATAGGCATGCGAATGCACACATCAACATGACACAATGAGTGTACATCGTGTAAAAAGGTTATTTTTTTTTTTTGAAAACATCAGAGAAGGCACCATTACACCGCTATGTCCAAGCTTTGTAATACAACTGCCTGTATTATTTATCTCTACTTCTTACTTTTTCATTTCCCAAGAGACTTAGTCATCTAAATCATAGGCGCGCATATGGACTTATTCCAATGGCCCGCTAAATGCCTTGCATGCCCATTCTTGACTTTACTACCGTACTGACGCGCTCGATCATTACATCGCTGTCCGGTTTGTACTAGATATAATTCACCACACCTTGAGAAAAGACGGCGAATGCGGGAGATGGAAATTCAAGACGATGAGCTATGCTAAACTTCAAGCTATAGGCAACAACACTTAGTTTAATTTCTTGCCGTATCCCCCCCTTCCTTTTTTTTCTTCTACCCTTCCCTTTCCCTCTTTTTTTGTGTCAGCCGGAGTGTCAGACGCCCTTGACACGCCGGCTAACGCGCGTGTGTTGACAGACTGGGGTGGAGGGCCTGGCTTTGACCTTGTACTCAGCGTTTCTTTACTCTCAATTCGACACGCTAACACATTTTCCCTCGTTTCCGCGTCCTCCCGCCTCACCCCCTCTCCCCTTTAGAAGAACCCCACCTATATATACTGTGGCGAGGAAAGCATATGTCGCCTTGAAGAAGACAAGTCCACTTGTCGAAACGCTGGCTGCTGCATTCACCTTGTTCACGTTTTGCTCACCACACCTTGGGAAGACAAGGGGAAGGCGGGAGATGAAAATCCAAGACGATCACCAAAACGAGAACAAGGTAAAAGAGGAAGCCAACGTTTCGACAAGTGGACTCATCTTTTTCAAGGCAGCTTTGTGGTATTACTTTAGCGGTATTTGGCAAACCACGTTGCGCTTGTCGTCCGTGGACTGTGGACTGAGGCCTGCTATGCTCTCATTCGAGGGCACACAGTACATCGCTTGCAAGGGGCACTGAACAGTAAATTCACAATATGTCGGTTGGATGCTTTCTTGAAGTTGTGCGATAACGTATGCACATAGTGTACCACGTGCACTGGTCTCCTGACTTTTTTCGTTGCCTGATGGTTTGCAACTGCCCTTTGTTCCTTTACAAGTTGGTCTCAGATTTTGAAGTGATAGGACAACTGGGAAAACCTGCTTTCTCTAATCGTGCTGTCTCATTTGAACAAGTTTGCTGCATCTCGTGTTCGCAAGGGTGCTTCAGTGCTGCCTTATAGCAAGTCGCCTCTATAACCCCCTTAATCAATTTAGAATATGTGTTCTGAAATTAAAAACAGACGACGATAGGCTATCGATGCGGTCAAGCGCAAACATTCGACTTACTTTTATATCGGTCATAAGGGTAAACGTAAGTAGTTTACAACCCAGGCGCAAAGAAACAACGAAGAAATTATGGGTTCAGATGGTTTCAATGGGTTTAATTTTTCAAATTTAGGGTAAACTATGTGGTTATTCCTGCCAAAACCACGATCTGATCATAAGGCATGACGTAGCAGGGGCCTCCCGAAATTTTGACCACCTGGGCTTTTTAACGGGCACCTAAATCTGAATACACGGGTGTTATCGCATTTCGCTCCGATGGAAATGCGGCCGCCGTGGCCCTGATTCGATTCCGCGACCTCGTGCTTAGCAGCCCAACACCATAGCCACTAAGCTAGCACAGCGGGTATATTTGCTTGTTGATTCATTGCGTATGCATGGTAAACTCGGTATACCTACGCCTCAGATTGAAATAAAATTTACTTCATAGTCTGCACTCTTCCATGACGATATCCTGTCGCCGTTCTTTCCTTTGCAGAGCGTCTTTTCTTAGATATTATGAACGAACTTGCCCAAGAAGTTTTATTGACCCACGATCTGATTGTGAGCGCCGTTTTAGTGCGTGGATGTGGATTAATTTCCGATAACGGGACTTCTTTAACCTGCACCCAACGCGCGGTAGACGAGCTAGTCTGCAGCTCGCCCAAATCGAAACGCGGCCGTCGCTGCTGCCATTTGACCCTACGACCTCGTGTTTAGCAGCTCCACGCCAAAGCCACTGAAGCAACCACAACGGGTGATGCCTGGTGGTGCGGCTGCCGGCGACGCAAGAGCGTAGCCATTGTGACGGCGCCTCCGCCGCTGATTGGCTTCGTCGCTGTGCGGCTACTGCAAGCCAGAAAAATGGGTCCGGCACCCAAGCTGGGTCTACCGCGGAGAATTCCTCGCTCGCGAATCAGGTCCACCACCGGCCCGCACACATAGTGCGGTGAATTGCCATGCCGCTAATGGACACGCGCGGTAAAAACATTCCTGCTCAGAATGCAACTTGTAGACCCACATGCATGTAACAGCTGACTGCGTGATGACATCATCTGTTCACGATGAACTACCGATGGAAGACTCAGTCTGCACGGCACTTATTTGAAAAGCATTGCGAGTCGAGCGCAGAGCGAGATGAGCCTGCCGCCACGTGCTTGAATTGCAGAATACTACTCGTATACGGTCAATGATAGAATATCAGTAAATATAGCTGTTAAATTTAGTATTTCAGTAAGTCTTTTCGTGATAAAGGGATGCGAGCTAGCATGCGACGCCGCGAGAAACCAGTTGCATAATAAAGTTCGGAGAACGAGACAGACGAGAAAAGAACACAAGAAAAACGCATCATGCCTGCGGTAAAGTACACGAAGAAAACGCAAATACACCACCCCATGACTCATTTAGGAATGCGAGTAAGCATACCCGCATAGAAGGAGAATTTATAAATGAACAGCGTTGCCCTATACTCGCTCGTTTTAAGCTTAACATTTCTCATTATGAACATTCTGAAGTAGCTTTCAGTCAGTAGTAAGTGAAAATTAGGATCATGGCGAGTTCACGGTAACGTCCAATACGTACAGTCAACAGGAAAAGTTTGCGGGATGTGCGAGCGCGTGGCAAAGCGACCCTCCTCCCCTTCTAGCGGTGAACCCCTGGTGTCGAGAACGACGCCTGCACGCATGCGCGTCCCTCCGATACTGCAAGCGCGCATGTTTCCGCGCTTTCTCTTTGCGCGCCGGCGATAACCGAATGTAGCCGCGAGGTAGCCCACTTGCGATATGCACCGTGGCGGCTTCGACGGGCAGAACTTCGTTTAGTATACAACGGAAATCAATTGTCCATTTTTGTCTTGCCGGTCTCCTATATAGCGGGGCTTCTGCCACGCTCTTCTGCGGTAGAACGCACCGTTCGTATAAAAAGAAATAAACAACGAAAATTGGCCACGAGAAGGTGCAGCCCAGAAAAAGAAAACTGACTTGTTGCGTTCGCCACCGGGCCGGCCCTATGCGTCAGCGCACGTGACTCGACAAGAATGCGGCCGCAAGTTCATGCTTCTAAACACGTTTCACACAGTTTCGCCCGTCGAAGCCGCCACAGCGCATATCGCAAGAGGGCTACCTCGCGGCTACATTCGTATATCGCCGGCGCGCAAGGAGGAAGCGCGGAAATGTGCACGCTTGCAGTCTGGGAGGGACGCGCATGCGTGTAGGCGTCGGTCTCGACACCAGGGGTCACCGCTAGAAGGGGAGAGGGTCGCTTTGCCACGCGCTCGCACATCCCGCAAACTTTTGCTGTTGACTGCACTCAATATGGCGTCCAGCTACTTGCTTTTAACTCCTATTTAATATTTCCATATTGCTTCTTATCTAGGAACACTTTAACAGAAAATCACCCGTATTTCTGAAAAAGCAGCTCCATTTTCCTTTATGAATCTATTCAAAGAACTTTGCGAAATTGACCTGCTAGCAACAACAGACGCATTCTTTCCTTCGCGTTCGCTTACCTTCCGCCCGAGCAGGTTCTGCAAAGGACACTCTCTCCAGTCAGCGTCGTCTTCGAGAAACTGGTCACCGTCGAGTGGACAGGCGTGTCCGTCGTCGAGTACGCACTGCTCGTGGCAGCTTTCGCACAGCGCGTGTTGACAGGGCAGAAAAACGGTCAATCTGGGCAGCACACCGCACGCGTTGCATATTCTGTGCGAAGGAATATGCTCGACGAAGTGCAACGGTCTCTAGTCCAGTTCCTCGGTAAAACCGCACAGCGTGTGCCGCTTGCCTTGAGGAGCCATGGCGAACGGCGAATGCGTCAACTACGAAACACCGTGCCAGCAGTTCTGCGGAAACCATAGAGAAACGGAAACGTCGAACGCTGCCAGCGCTCTGTCGTCTCAGCCGTTGCCAAGGCTACTATCGCTCTGATAAACGTACGCCCTCTTCCTGACTGTTAACGGCATCGCTCACAGGTCGGCATGGAGCGGTCTGAAAATTATCTAGTCACCTCGCTCAGTGAATATTGTTACAGACCATTTTATCACCTGTGTCGGATGGCTGACGTACAAAGGTCGCGATTGCTGAAACGAAACCCCGTGCAAAAACAATTTCCTGAGGCGTTTATAAGCAGCCTACGATGGAAGAGCGACTAACTGCAAAGTGCAGAACCCATTGCCGACAAGAAAAAAGATTCTAAGAAGCGCCTGAATATTTTACAGAGAAGCTGTATATGGCTAGCATCTGGGCGGAACGCGACCACGCGTAGATCAACAATTTTTCTTACGTCGGCCGATACCGAAGATAGTGCAATACCGGGACCGACCCACGGCGGAGAAGCAGTTTGCCATTAAGGGGCCCACATACGGAGCTTCGCCGAAAGCTTCTATGAAAACGAGGAATCGGCGCTCGGTAAAGTCAAAACAAAATACGCTATACTGATGGGCGACTTCAATGCCAGGGTAGGTAAGAAGAAGGCTGGAGACAAGTCAAGGGGGGAAAATGGCATAGGTTCTAAGATTCGCAGGGAAGAGTTATAGTAGAGTTTGCAGAATGGAATAATTTGCGGACAATAAATAACTTCTTCCGCGAGCGGGATAACCGAAAGTGGAAGTGGAGGAGCCCGAATGGCGAGACTGGAAATGAAATAGACTTCATACTCTGCGCTAATCCTGGCATCATACAAGATGTGGACGTGCTCGGCAAGGTGCGCTGTAGTGACCATAGGATGGTAAGAACTCGAATTAGCTTAGACTTGAGGAGGGAACGGAACAAACTGGTACATAAGAAGCCGATCAATTAGTCAGCGGTAAGAGGGAAACTAGAGGAATTCCGGATTAAGCTACAGAACAGGTATTCGGCTTTAAATCAGGAAGGGGACCTTAGTGTTAAAGCAATGAACTACAATCTTATGGGCATCATTAAGGAGTGTGCAAAAGAAGTCGTTGGTAACTCCGTTAGACAGGATACCAGTATACTATCGCAGGAGACGAAAGATCTGATCAAGAAACGCCAATGTATGAAAGCCTCTAACCTTACAGCTAGAATAGAACTGGCAGAATTCTTTATGTTAATCAACAAGCGTAAGACAGCTGACATAAGGAAGTAATATATGGATAGAATTGAACATGCTCTCAGGAACGGAAGAAGCCTAAAAGCAGTGAAGAAGGAACTAGGAATAGGCAAGAATCAGATGTATGCGTTAAGAGAAAAAGCCGGCAATATCATTACTAATATGGATGAGATAGTTCAAGTGGCTGTTGAGTTCTATAGAGATTTATACAGCACCAGTAGCTATCACGACGTTAATGTGAGAGAGAATAGTCTAGCGGAATTTGAAATCCCACAAGTAACCCCGGAATAAGTAAAGAATGCCTTGGGAGCTATGCAAAGGGGGAAGGCAGCTGGGGAGGATCAAGTAACAGCAGATTTGTTGAAAGATGGTGGGCAAATTGTTCCAGAAAGACTGGCCACCCTATATACACAATGCCTCATGACCTCGAGCGTACCGGAATCTTGGAAGAACGCTAACATAATCCTAATCCATAAGAAAGGGGACGCCAAAGACTTGAAAGTTATAGACCGATCAGCTTTCTGTCCGTTGCCTACAAAGTATTTACTAAGGTAATGGCAAATAGAATCAGGAACACGTTAGACTTCTGTCAACCAAAGGACCAGGCAGGATTCCGTAAAGGCTACTCAACAATAGACCATATTCACACTATAAATCAGGTCATAGAGAAATGTGCGGAATATAACCAACCCTTATATATAGCTTTCATTGATTACGAAAAAGCACTTGATTCAGTCGAAACCTCAGCAGTCATGGAGGCATTACGGAAACATGGTGTAGACGATCCATATGTAAAAATACTGAAAGATATCTACAGCGGCTCCACAGCCACCGTAGTCCTCCACAAAGAAAGCAACAACATCCCAATAAAGAAAGGCGTCAGGCAGGGAGATACCATCTCTCCAATGCTGTTCACAGCGTGTTTACAGGAGGTATTTAGGGATCTGGATTGGGAAGAATTGGGGTTAAAAGTTAATGGAGAATACCTTAGTAACTTGCGATTCGCTGATGATATTGCCTTGCTTAGTAACTCAGGGGACATATTGCAATGCATGCTCACTGACCTGGAGAGGCAAAGCAGAAGGGTGGTTCTAAAAATCTATCAGCAGAAAACTAAAGGAATGTTTAACACTCTCGGAAGAGAACAACAGTTTACGATAGGTAGCGAGGCACTGCAAGTGGTAAGGGAATACATCTAATTAGGGCAGGTAGTGACCACGGTTCCGGATCACGAGTCTAAAATAATCAGAAGAATAAGAATGGTCTGGGGTGCGTTTGGCAGGCACTCTTAAATCATGAACAGCAGGTTGCCACTATCCCTCAAGAGACAAGTATATAACAGATGTGTCCTACCAGTACTCAGGCATGGGGCAGAAACCTGGAGGCTTACGAAAAGGGTTCTCTTAAATTGAGGAGAACGCAACGAGCTATGGAAAGAAGAATGATGGGTGTAATCTTAAGGTATAAGAAAAGAGCAGATTGGGTGAGGGAACAAACGAGGGTTAATGACATCTTAGTTAAAATCAAGAAAAAGAAATGGGGGGGGGGCATAGGCCCGACATGTAATGAGGAGGGAAGATAAACGATGGTGATTAAGGGTTACGGACTGGATTCCAAGGGAAGGGAAGCGTAGCAGGGGGCGGCAGAAACTTAGGAGGGCGGATGACGTTAAGAAGTTTCCAGGGACAACATGGCCACAAATAGTACATGACCGGGGTAGTTAGAGAAGTATGGGAGAGGCCTTTGCCCTGCGGTGGGCGTAACCGGGCTGCTGATGATCATATATATATATATATATATATATATATATATATATATATATATATATAAATTAAATAATGGGGTTTTACATGCCAAAACCACTTTCTGATTATGAGGCACGCCGTAGTGGAGGACTCCGGAAATTTCGACCACCCGGGGTTCTTTAACGTGCACCTAAATCTAAGCACACGGGTGTTTTCGCATTTCGCCCCCATCGAAATGTGGCCGCGGTGGCCGGGATTTGATCCTGCGACCTCGTGCTCAGCAGCCCAACACCATAGCCACTGAGCAACCACGGCGGGTATGTATATAATATATATATATATATATATATATATTGCATATTGCAATATCCAATATATATATTGCCAATATATATATATATATATATATATATATATATATATATATATATATATATATATATATATATATATATATATATTGCAATTGCATATTTCATGTTGTAACGTTTCGGCCGTGGCACGGCCAAACGTGACAACATTAAAAATGCAATTCTCGTAAGTGTGCTCCTTCGTTTATTCAACTACCTATGCACCGGACCTACATAACTTTTCCTTGAAATATATATATATATATTGTCACGTGGTCGTGACGTCAAAGAACACAGTAGTAATACTGTTAAACACAAAACTAACTTTTATTGGGCGAAACTGTGGCCACGAAAGAGGCTACACTTATAGCGCAACGATAGCGGCGAACACGGTCGGCGATCGTCGAAAATCTGATCAGCGGGTCAAGGGGCAGTCGTCGAATTTTCCAGACTAATCGTTCGGACCCGCGTGCCTTCCAGAAAGTTCTACACCATTCGCGTCAGGTGATGAAATCAGATAACATAAGGTTCGGCGACAACAGACAGCGGATAGAAGCATCGATAACTTTCCAGAAACTGCGGATACATGCAGGCGCGTCCCACGCTGTGCGATTACATTTGTTAGGCGGCGAAACGTGGTTGCCCGTTACAGATAAGTACACGTGTCTATATATATATATATTCTTCATCAGAATACTCGTGTATTCTGACGAAGTCCGTGCCACGGCCGAAACGTTACAACATTAAAAATGCAATTTTCGTAAGTGTGCTCCTTCGTTTATTCAACTACCTATGCACCGCACCTACAGAACTTCTTGAAATTATATATATATATATATATATATATATATATATATATATATATATATTATAGGGTCTGTTCCATTTGCCTGCACCACTGTGAACCAGTACACAGCGGTTCACGAGAAGTTCAGAAACTGTGCAGCTCGATTCTGGAGGTGCAGGCCCAGCGAAACACACGGAACGAATGCAAAGCTGCAGACGCGGTGTAAGCCTTACGCTATTTCTGACGCATGTGCACGGAGTGCGTAAGTTTGAGAGGTCCTTAAATCCAGGTATGATCGCTTTCTGGGGCGTAAATGCACACCACAGTTGCCTACACTCATCAGACATGCGTAAGCGGGCTATTAACGGTGCTCGCTCCCGTCTGCTGCGCCGCTGCTTCGCACCTGTCATCATCATCATCAGCCTGGTTACGCCCACTGCAGGGCAAAGGCCTCTCCCATACTTCTCCAACAACCCCGGTCATGTACTAGTTGTGGCCATGCCGTCCCTGCAAACTTCTTTGCAGGTGCAGGACATACAGGTGCAAACTTCGCACCTGCATGCCTGTTCAAATCGGCACCGACAGTGGAGCGGGTGCAGAAAAATCATGAACCAGCCCTGCACCTTTCCTCCACGTTTTGAAACGAACGTCGGGGTACTGCGGGCAGGTTCTGCACCGCTGAAACGAATGGCCGGAAAGAATGGCAGGGCGCCGCACCTCGCGAACTGGTTGAAGTGGTGCAGGCGAATCGAACGTACCAATTATGTGCGACGATGTTCTCGGGGCCACGTGACTACATTCCGAACAGTGAATCCATGGGGTGAGTGCGCGCGTATCTTGTTCTTTAGTTCTGCAGTTTTCTACGCTTTCATTTGCATAGTTTTTTTTACTCCGTACCGTGGCCTCTTCCTGCGTATCAAAGGAGCGTCCCGCTTGGAAGAGGAAAATGTACCTCCACGATGGCCAACCCTTTCACGCTCGCTCATCGACACGCCGCTATAGGTTGCGTCACATGTCACAGCCGGTTGTGCAAGGGCATGCTTCGAACATTGCCGAGCCTGATCTGTCGTGCTCGTATGACGACTGTCCGCTACTCTCAGACGATGAAATCGGCGCCTCGTCAGCTGGCCGTCAAACTGACAATGCATGCCCGGCCTCAGACGAAAGTAACGAAAGTGTGCAATCCGACCCAGTACCGCCGATAGACGTTGCCCAAGCGCTCGCAACGGCTCTGCGCGAGTTCGGCACGGGCACCCTTCCTGGATCGACAACAACAAAAGCTGCTGCAGTCGTAATAATTCTAGCTTTTGTTGTTGTGCATGGGCTGCCTTAGGACACCGTGGACGGGTAGTTGCGTCTCATCGAAGCATTGTTTGGATTTCAAGGCGACATGCTGCCTCGAAGCAAGTATCTACTCAGGAATTACGGTATCCAACGATGTATACGGCCGTGAATCGCCATTACTTTTGCAGCATTTGCGGAAGTCAACTAGAGGAGCTAAGTTCAGAGGCAATACGCTATCAAGCATGCCAATCAGATATGAAAGTCTCGCTTTTGAATAACGCAGGTTGCTTTTTCAGCATCTTGAACATCAAGCGGCAAATTGGTCAGACGATTGCAAGGTTTTAAGTACGTTCTGTTCGCCCAAATGGAAAAAATAGGGCAAGGACTACAATGCGAATCAGTGAGTGACATCACCAGTGGTGCCTTTTACAAAAGTCTTAGGCAGAGTGGCAAGATGTCCCACAAGGGCTTGACGCTCACGTTCAACACTGACGGAAGCCCTGTTTATAAATCGTCGTAAGCGTCTCTGTGGCCCACCAGTTCACTATAAGTGAACTTCTACCAGGTGTGCGCCGCCAAAGCCCAGTTCTGGCTGGATTGTGGTTTGGCCACAAACATCCAGACATGATGGTGTTTATGGAAAAATTTGTGGAGACATTGCAGGCTGTTGGAACTGTTGTGTGGCAGTATGGAACAGAAACGGTTTGATCAAAAGTTCATTACATCTGATGTTCAGCTGATGCACCAGCCCGTGCAGCAGTGACGAACCCGACACATTTCAATGGAAGGTTCGGCTGCTGCTGGTGCCTGACCTGTGCAGAACACATTGAAGGTATGGCGTTTTTCACCTTGCTCATGAATTATTAGCTCCCTCTGATTCAGACGTGCCCGCTAGCAGAGCGATTTGTCATTTGTCATACATGCCATTTTGTCATAAGGATGTGTTGGAATATGTCTTCCCACGATGACTAGTCTTAGACTCCAACATTGCAGATCAAAGTTGTTTTTACGTTGGTTTATATAATGTTTTACTTTGTGTGCTGATGCCTTCTAAGCACACTTTCGACTTTCTTGCATTGGGTTATCTTAACTAGTTTATGGAATACGTAAGTTCTGTCCATTTTTTGACAGTGCGGTACATGCTCTGCATTATGTTGTGTTTTCAGTATCCATAGAGCAGTTGTGTGTAATTTCTCTCTGCTCCAGCGTTCACCTATTTGGAAGTGCAGCTGCTATGCAACTACATTATAGTGGGGGGATACAGTGCTGTATTGTATATTTACACTATGGGCAATAGCTTGTGACAGAAGGTAGCACAGTACAGAGGCAGTAGCATCTAGTGTATTGATTAAACGTATCTATTTGGCTTACTTTATAGGTAATGATAGGCTAGTTGAATACCCATGATTTTGGTGAAGCAATGCACTTGGAAAAGAAGGACTGCTCCTGGAGACTTGGACACACATCAGTGCATGTGTATGTCTTCATAATTCATGCTTATGTGAACTTGTGTCTTTTCCCAAGCGCACTGATTCACTAAAGTCAAGTGGGCTGTATATAGGTCAGTGGCATGTTTGCACTCAGGCATTTTTCTGGCGACTTAGAGCGTGCTAAAATCTTTTTCTTCAGGCTGTCCTTGGTGCAGTGCAACGCGATGAACAAGAAATCTATTGAAGCAATGTGTGAGAGTGGGCTAGTTGTTAATCTATGATATGCCCGGCGCGACAGCATACAAAGGACGGAAAGGCACGATGGAGACAAGTGCACGATGAACAAATTGGCTGGCACTTTTCTGCAAGCATTCTACATTGATGCAGATTCTTGCTAGAATAAAAAGAACATATGCTTCACATTTCTGTGCACATATTTGTTGAAAGTACTGAATTGCTCGCAGTTGACAACATGACTTTCATGTCACTGCCTGTTACTGTTTAACTTGTGAAGTGCCATGAGATGCATAAGTTGCCGCGTTGCATTAATGTAAACGTCAGGCAACCTACTGCTTTGCACCCTACAAAGCACCAATGTGTCACTGTGAGCACACTTGTAATAAACACTTTATGAGATTTCCTATTAATGTTCATATTTTTGGGCGTACGTAAAAAAATTATGGGCATTTCCATCATTTTTAGGTGTTATTATTGATAGACAGGGATATAGTACAAGGTAATAATATACAGGAGGAGGTCCCGAGATCAAAGACTGTAATGGGACCTCCTGTACAGTGTATAAGTAAAAATATAAACAACAGTTGCAAGAAATAGTGTAAAATATTCAAAAGATAACAAACTTCGTATTGTTTTAGGTTTGGCAGTAATAAACAAGTCACCTGCAGACATGCTAGTAAAAAAGTGTAATAATTATTACATTCGACTAACCACAGAACTATAACACCATTATGAAAGTAAATGGATAATGAGACCTAACCAAATTAACTTTAATTTGTGTTGCGTAACCAAACGTACATTTGGAGGGGAAAAATAATTATCTAACTGGTTGCAGATAATAAAATGTGGTCTTTTAGTTGTCGTTTAAATTGGAAATGACTTGATAGTAGGAGGTAGTGTGTTCCAGAAGGAAACGGACGAAAAGTGTACACTCTGCTTACCATAATTTGTGCGAACCATGGGAAGAATAAAGTTATTGTTTAGTGGTAATCGCGTAAATTAGAATTCATTAGACAAAACTGAGGTATCAGACTGTTGCGGTAAGCATTATCTAGTTGTCGATATAAAAACGTTCCAAGACGAAAGTTAATAAGCTCGTCCACAGTAAGAATATTATAGTTATGTAATAAGTATTTGGAATTGAAATGGTTAGGACAAAGTGTAAATATTCTAACAGCCTGGTTTTGTAGTACTTGTAATGATTGTAAGTGGGTACGATACGTATTGCCCCAGCATGCAATGCAATATTTTACATGCGAATGGATAAATGAGTATTATAAAGAGAGTATTGTGTCCTGGATAAACACACACCGAGCTTATAAAAGTGTCCTTATTCCATTTGTTGCACTCCGCCTAACGTTGGCTATGCGTTGATGAAATTTAAGGTTAGAATCAAGTTCTACACCGAAATAGTTCCAGGAAGTACTACGCGGCATAAGATGATCACCAAGGTAGCGCGAAGGAATGAATGCGGATGAGCGCTGATGGGACGTGAATCAAACAAATTTAGTTTTAGACGAGTATATATTGAGCTGGCTAATATTGCACCAATTTAATACGTTGTTTAAGTCAGTATTAAGTTTAGAAACTGGGTTCCGTACACAAATGTCATAGGTAAAGATAGTTGTGTCGTCTGCATAAATAATGCAGTTAGAAGAAAGCAGGCAACCAGGCAGGTCGTTAACATATATTAAAAACAAGAGTGGGCCAAGTATGGATCCCAGAGGTACACCCATGTTTGTTGTCATTGATTTAGAAAGAAGACCATTAATTCTAACTCTTTGTGTTCTATCGTTTAAGTAACTTTGTATCAAAGTTAATGCAGGGTCTGCTGTTCTGATAGATTCAAGTTTAAAGAATAAAATGTGGCGGTTAATTTTATCAAAGGCCTTAATACGAACACTGATCCAGCATACATGCCTTTATAGATTGCCATCTTTAATTGTTCAGTAAGGGCGATAACAGCAAGTTCGGTTGAATAGCCCTTGCGGAATCCAAATTGGAGTGGTGAAAGAATACTAAATTTAGATATGTAATTAGGCGCTTTTCTACCAGCCGTTCAATAACTTTGCTAAAGAAGGGTAGAATGCAAATGGGCCTATAATTAGTTATCAAGGCACGGTCACCCTTTTTAAATACAGGAGTAATTTAACCTTGTTTTAGTTCTTGTGGGAAGGTGCCAGCCTTAAATAATATGTTAATAATACTTGCGAGAGCATGAGATTAGATGGGCAATTAGCTTGATGTGATTTGAATGCATATTATCAAGACTTGCACTTGTTTTTACATTTCTTATGGTGTTTTCTATTTCCTGTGGTGTGGTTGGAAAAAGAAAGAATGAGTGAGGTAGGGGTCGCAATATATTGTTATATTGCGTTGGTGTATGCGAATCGCTGCTAAAGAAAGATTTTGCAAAAGCATCAGCAATGTCTTGTGAGGAGGTGTAAGCTCTGTCGTTATGAATAATTTTCTTGAAATTATCGCAATTGTTTCGCCTATTTAAAAAATCATTTACTATCTTTCATTTCTTACTACTGTCTTTTCCGCATTCTAACAATTTTTCTCGTAATAAAGTTTTTTAGATTTTTTTATTTCGCTAGCAAGAAAGTTGGAAAATTTCTTGTACCTCTTAGCCAAATTGCTGTTAAATGGCTGTAATTTTGTTTTCTTGTACAGATTGTCTTTTTTCCGCATCAAGGCTAGAAGCTTATCTGACAGCCAAGGATTCTGTAGGGACGCAAACTTCTTTTTGCATTTCACTTTGCGGGTGTGGCAGTCAAAATAGGATTTTAGTACCGATATAAAGAAGGAGAAGGCCGTTTGTGGATCTTTCATGTCTGCTATAGAAGACCAATCAGCTTCGCTGAAATCTTCCATAACATCTATAGAATCTATAAATCTATAGAAGACCAATGAAATCTTCTTTGTTAAGTGTCAGCTTTGTGTAAGTGGCTTTGACAGAGCCTTCATTATTCTGAAAGCGTAAAAATATCGGGTAGGGGTCAGTCAGATTTTGTAACAGGATGCCTGCGTCTGGTGGAGACAGCAAATTGGAATGCGCATGATCGATTATTGTACCACCTGTATAGTTAGTGCACCGCGTAGGCACTTTTATTAAGCATTCGTAACCGAAGCTATTGAAACAATTTGAATAATGTAATAATGTAATAATAATTGCAGGTACTCCTCGTTACGTCCAAACGGACTTTGTACTGAGAACAGAAGAAGGGGTCCTGAGAGACATGAAGCGTGCCCTTGAGCTGAATATGCCAGTGAATGGCATCAAGGGTCCATCGCCACTGATAAACCTCAATTTGTTTAATCCAGTGTTGAGCCAGGCAGTTGACTACATGCACTATGTGCTGCTTGGAGTGACAAGGCAGCTTACCGAGTTTTGGCTGGACAGTGCAAACTCCCAGGAGCCGTTCTACATCGGTATGTACCTGTGCTCACTTGTTAAAGTGGAATAACTGAATTGTACATTTTGTTCAGAAAAGTCAATTTTGAAAGGAAATAACAATTTGCTCTTGCAGTGCATGCGACAAGACTATGCCTGATAACATTCATGATTTAGCTAGTGCTGATGTTACATATATGCAGAATTTTTTTTTACAAATGTCACTCACTACATATCATGCGCACAAGTCAAAATACTTATGTAATGTAATGCGCTTGCCATGTTCCAAATTGCAGGAAATAAAAGAAGCAGCAATCAACCACGCCTGTATACTGGGGAGTGCCGAGCATTGTCAAAAATATCCCACTAAAACTTGAAATTGGGCCAGTATGGATACCTGCCTGGAAATAGCACTGAAAAGGAAATGTTTCCAGACTACAGTAGGCATGCGTTTATGTAAGAAGTACACATAACCGAAATTGACAGATTTGGCCGAGCTGGGTTGAACAAGTATATAAAACAGCTGATTGCTGAGTTATCGGCTAGCTATTACACCTAAAAAGACACGATCCAAAATTTTTGTTAGTACTTTTTAATTTCACGTGATATTCTGTGACAACTTGCATGTTCTAAGACCTATGGTGAGCATGTGGCTTAAAGAAACTTGAACACGTCATTACAGTATTACCAGTCTGCTTGTTCATCCTCATTAACGTCTCCCTTATTGTGGATTAGTATAACGCTTGCATTCTTCCAGTTTTCTGGGACCTTTGCAGTCGATAGTCACCTCGTATAAATAGCTGCCAGTTTTCCAAGCATTGTCTCTTCCATCTATGATTAAATCGACTGTTATTCCATCTTCTGCCGGGCTCTCTTCCTTGTTTCATGTCTTGTAAGGCCCTTCTCACCTCATCGCGAGTTATAGGAGTTCCTGTATTCTGTTCATTGCTGTTTTGAATGCAGTTCTCCCGAGTCCTCTGGGCACTGTACAGATCAGTATAGAATTCTTCCGCTGCTTTTACTATACCATCGAGATTGCTGATGGTATTACCCTGCTCATCTTTTCGTGCATACATCTTGGTTTGTCCTATGCCAACTTTCCTTCTCACTTATTTCAGGCTGTGTCCGTTTTTTACGGCTTCCTCAGCCTTTCTCACGTTATATTTAAGAATATCACTTATTTTCATCTTGTTGATCAGTTTTTACAGTTCCGGGAATTCTATCTTATCTCTTGAATTCGACACTTTCATTCTTTGTCGTTTCTTTATTAGGTCCTTTGTTACTTGGGAGAGCTTGCCTACTGGTTGCCTTGGTGCCTTGCCCCCCACTTCTATTGCGGCCTCTAAAGGCAGCCTAGCTACCGTTTCACTCATTACCTCTGTGTCAGCATCTCTCGGTTCTAAGGCTGCATACTTGTTTTCAAGTACCAGCCTGAATTTTTCTGCCTTTACCCTTACTGCCTCTAGTTTGACTTGTTTCTTCTTGACCAATTTTGCTCTTTGTCTCTTCAAACTGAGGTGAATCCTAGCCCTACCGAACCTATGGCCACCACACTTTATTCTGCCAATCACTTCTACATCCTGCACTATGCTGGGATCGGCAGAAAGTATGAAATCAATTTCATTTCTTGTTTAACTGTTGGGCTTTTCCAGGTCTACTTTCTATTGTTACGCTTCCTGAAAAGGCTGTTCATTATTGGAAGCTTATTCCTTTCTGTCAATTCTACCAGCATCTGTCCTCTAGCTTCCTAGAACCGACGCCATAGTTTCCAATTGCCTGTTCCCCAGCCTGCTTTTCCCCCATTTTTGCATTGAAGTCGCCCGTTACTGCAGTATACCGAGTTTACACTTTTCTCATCGCTAATTCATCTTCATAAAACGGATCTACTTCATCATCATCGTGACTGGAAGTTGGAGTATAGGCTTGTACTACTACGCTCTTATTAATGCTGTAGAATTCATCAATGTTGCCCGCTATGCCCTTATGGATTAGCAATCCTACCCCGTATTGCTTGTTATCTGGGAGACCTCTATAGCAGACGACATGGCCGTTATTGAGCAATGTATAAGCGTCACCAGTTCTTCTAATCTCACTAAGGCCGATGATATCCCAAACAATGTGTTATAGTTCCTCAAAGAGTCCTGCTAAGCTAGCCTCACTAGACAGAGTCTGGCTGTAATAGGTTGACAGGGTCAGTTTCCATTGGTGGCCTGTCCAGACCCAGAGATTCTTAGTTCTCTCTGCTGTGCTGCAGGTCTGACCACCGCCTTGGTCAGGTGCTCCGTAGTTGCTGGGGACTGGGGACCATGGGTGAATTGTAGGAATCATAAGGGAGGGGGTGGCCGAATACTGTACCAGGGAGGCCAATTCCTGTTCAAAGTATTCCATTCTTAGTTCTTAGTAAGCTTAGTATGCCTTCCTAATTTGGTTGTCCCTGGCCGAAGCTATTTTCACTCTGCTCACGAGTGAAATTTCACCACCTGATCTTCAGTGTGCAGGTAAATTGTTTATTTGCATTTACAGTATCTTGCCTCTATTTTTAAGAGTATATACACGCTCGGCCTGTTATTACCATTCACCTGCTGCCAGTGTGTCCTTGTCATCGTCGTTAGCTGGTCCTTCATCAAACCTGCATCCCCCAGCGACAGCTATTAAGTTCACTTGCTCTAAACGTGTATGCAAGAGTTAGTCACGCCAAAAAAATACTGCGTGGCCATTTGGTCACAACTCCCACTCGCTCTGTGCATCTTTTGCCGGTGTCAGGCATCACTGCAAGCCTCTGCATGTCATACAACTGTAAAGGCAATGTGCTTCTCAGTGCATTAAATTGATGATAGTGTGTGTTTCATATCACAGCAGCCAGCATTAGCTATAATGCACGAAGCACTAATAAATGTTGTTTTAGTAATGCCTAATGCTTGGATTGCTATAAATATTTGTGGCCTGACAACAGCTACCATACTATGCGCAGTCTGTAGTTTTTATGGGTTTATATCCGCATGCCCCCCTCCCCCCATTGCGTGAAAACTAGACTATTACTAAGACATAGTGAACATCTAGTCTTGGTACTTTAGAAACTAGGCATATGATTACACTATTCCCAACCTTTGCAGGTATTGTAATCGGGGAGGCAAACATCCTCTTCATGGCATAGATGGAATTTGTGGTAGTACATTACGGCTTATTTTTGTGCAGGCGTTCCTTCAACTATAGCCAAGCTGGATAAACGTCGCCTGAGTATTTGCCCACCCCACTCCTTCACACGGCTGCCACGGTCCTTGGCAGACAGGTGGAAGGCGAGCGAGTGGAAGAACTGGCTGCTGTACTACTCTCTGCCATCAGTACTCGGGGTGCTGCCACCGCGGTTCTGGAGGCACATGTCAATGCTGGCAGAAGTCATTTTCACTCTGCTCAAGAGTGAAATGTCAACAACTGATCTTCAGTGTGCAGGTAAATTGTTTATTTGCATTTACAGTCTTGCTTCTAGTTTTAGGAGTATATACAGACTCGGCCAGTTATTACCATTCTCCTGCTGCCAGTGTTCCCTTGTCATGGTCGTTAGCTGGTCCTTCATCAAACCTGCAGCCCCCAGCGACAGCTATTAAGTGCACTTATTCTAAACGTGTGTGCAAGCGTTAGTCTCACCAAAAAATATCGCATGGCCATTTGGTCACAAGTCTGCTTCAGACCATAGTTAGATGTTTCATTATTAGAAATGGGAAAACAAAAGTCGAAATTTTCTAGAGCAATGTTTAGGGTAAACGTATGATGAGAATGTGTTTATTATGTTAGTGCACCCATTAAGTACTTACTGTACACAAACTAAAAAGCCGAAAAGCAAGAATATGCACGACTTTTGTTGGAGCAGAGGCGCAGAGACTACTCTGTCCCCTACAAAACCTTTTGCGGATCATCAAAGCATCACATATTACGTGCCTTAGCCAATCAGTTCTGTGGAAACTCGCTAGGTGGTCATTGTCCATCTTGGCTTACCACAATACTTGCAGGCTGAAGTAATCAGCAAGCCCAAAGCGACACTGATTATGGCAAAGGCTTGAATTTGTCAATAAATTCGACCTTGTTCTGCCATATAGCCTTCTGATTCGCTCAGATAGTAGAGTGAAAGGCCCTAAAAGTGCCTGTCCCTAGATCGAGTCTTGTAAAACAAATGCATCCTCTAGTGCAAAGCTTTTCTCCTGACACTATTTTTCTTTCATGACTTATACAGCACGCTACGATTGTGGCAGGCGAATTTTTTTTATGATCGTCCATTCACTCTGCATATTCAACTCGATGTCCCTGTACCAGCAGTGCACCCAGTTAAAGAGTGCTCCCGCAGCCTCGTTTGCATGATTTTCTGGCAGCTATGACTTGTCTGGTATTTGGGGTCGCAGAGATGTGGGAGCATTGTGCACACACTCTAACTTCTATAGGAGGGTAAACAAGAGTCAGAAAATACTTATACCTGGTTCTGCACTACAATAGGCTGCATTTTATGTGCTCTGAACTGCCTTTGTTTTGTTCCATTGCTGCACTTCTGAAGCTGTGCAAAACCAACTATCCTAATTTTGTGCATTGCTGGTTTCTTCTGGTAGCCATAGCTTCTAAAATTTATGAAGCCTTCAATCAGACTGTCTGAGTCATTATAATTTCACTCTCATTGACAACCATGGCAAGATCGATTTCTTTTCTGTGTTTTCCTTTTGCTGTGAATGCTCAAACAAAATGCGATGCAGGAAGATAAAACACTAATCTGTGCACCTTTCATAGGTATGCTTGATTGTGGCGCGAAATATATTTCATGAAAAGGGACAGAGAAAGGAAGATAGTGGAACGCCAACATGGGCGGATGTTTTCTGAAATTGAGTATCAGACTGCAGTTATCATGTGACTATTGTAGATGCACCCCCCAACACCATAATAGATGCTCAAGACATGTCGGAGTGTAATTGTTCTGTGTCCCCCATAACGTAAAGTTTTACTGTTAATACATGGGGGTGTTCTAATTGAAACCTTGTTAGAGACACACGCTAAGCGGATGAAAGTATTGGAGATGTGATAATTTACACGAGCATTGACAAGCTTACTCAAAGCTTCCTCTCAACGATACTCTGATATGAAACAATTATTTTTTTCTGGGTCACCTGCTTGAATCATTTGTGTGCAGAGCTGCAAGCCTCTATGGGACTCGCTTCATGACTTTTAATGTCAGCCAGCTTCGCCATCTGACGTCAAGCGTGGATCATCTGGGTCCCCTTTGGGCAAACTCAGCGTTTCGTTTAGAAACAGGGGAATGAAAAGCTGACAAAGATGGTAAAGGCAGCGAAAGGAGCTCCGATACAAATACTGGAGAGAGTCACTCTGGCAAGAGAGCTGGAGCTGGCCCTGCATTTGCTTTCTCTTCCAAACGATGGGGTGAGGTTTTGCGGAAGACCGCTTGGCAAAGTTCCTATTAAGAAAGCGACTCGAGTTGATAATGTATGCTTATTTGGAGCACCGGTTACAGGTACGTAGTGCCAGCGGGAATTGCAATCTGTGCAAAATTTCTTCGACGCAACGTGTGCTGTAACTGAGGAGTATTCAAGAATGAGCTTTGAAGGCGCAATTATACGCAGCCAGCAATATAGAAAGGCAAAGAAAAGTGACTGTTCTGTGGTTGCAAGCCGTGATGGCAAATTTTTTATCTGTTTATGTGTTCCAATATATTGCATGTAATTGACGGCATTGCTGGCGTGGTTCTCTTGCTTTGTCAGAAACTGAGAATTGGTAAAAATGCTGATGGTTTTCCTCCTCACATCAAAGAGTGTTTTCTGTCACCTCTTGACACTTGTGTTGTTTTAAAGCCTGCTTCTGTTGCAATGCCGGCTTTGTTTATAGACTTTGAGGCTGAAAGCAAGCAGTATGTATGTACATTGCCCAACATTGTAGAACGGGATTGAACTGAAGTACAATAGCAAAAGTCTCTGCGTCACTGTATTTACGGAAATCTCACTAGCGCGTTTTTTTCTGTGAAACTGCGTTCAAAAATAACCTGAACTGATATGAAACAAAAGCTGCGTATATGGCCACCAGCGTTTGTGGCACTGTGGAAAGCTCGGTATCTGCAAGAACGCTCGCTGCCGCATACTTTGACACGTCAGATGCAGAGTTGCATATAACCTCAATTAACTTCTGGGGTGTTACGTGCCAAAACTATGATCTCATTATGAGGTACGCTTTCTTTCTCTGCCTACACTGGCTGGTCTTCTTTGGTTAATTTCATCTTTTTTCTACATTCCATGGGTGTACCACTAAGTTACCTGTCAATACGGTGGTCTGCTGTGGTAGTTGCGATGGTGACACGCATTTCTCACTGCTTTCCAGGTCCACTTGCATAAACAGTAGGACATTCTTGAGTTCGGTGTCTGACGAAGTTGCTGGTGAAAGTGACTCGCAGGCTTTTGCAGAAAAACTATTACGCAAGTGTACACTGAGAGTGTGATTTGTCTTCCCTCGTGTGAAGCTAGTAATTTTGTCGTAAGTAGAGCGTGCTGGACGATATCAATGAGCATCGCTGGATACGTTAGAGTTAGTACACATAGAGTGCCAAGGAAGTGGATGTGTAACTGCGCGGCGTCATACAATCGTTGCAGGCAACGTGTGTCATCGGACGACTTCACATTCTAACGATGTCAGTGTGCCGTCAGTGGTCCTGAATAATCTTTGCTCAATCTACAAATCTTTCCTTCAACAGTGAGGTGGCATGCACATAGCATGATTCAAGTGCGTGCAAACAAGAGACTTCTGCTGCTACATCACCAGCCAGAAAGCACTTTAGGTAGTCAAATTTGGTGGAACGTGTCAAATCAGTTGAGGTGAATAGTTTGGTCAAATTGTTCTCAGAAGCCTGTCCACTCATCGATGCCCCCTTGAATGTTGACATATGCAGAGGTGGCAATCGAGGTCCTACGAATCTGGCTGTTGTCTCGTTTCTGGGACTGCCTTCTGCGCTTGAAGTTTGTGATTGTATGCTTTGTGCTCATTTTATATAGGTGATTTGGCAATGAAGCTCGGCAAGCACGCTAGTTCCTTCATTGCTGTGTTCTACTGTGGCTCCATATTGCTCTCTGACTTGTCTGGTCGGAGTAAATTCCTGAAACTCGGCCTTACTCTACGAAAGCAGAGAAGAGCTTGCATTGTTGAAAGTTTGGAAATGTCGATGTTAGGAGAATGAAGCTAGGATTGGGCTTTCTGAATGATCCTACTAGTCTGCGCTCGTAATGCAGATTGCTTGCCCTTAAATTGATCAATCTGGACAGCGTCGAAGCTAGCTTATGTCCTCGCACATGTGCTGATCTTCAGATCCATGATAATTCCAGTCCTGATTGCCCTCAACGTGAAGCCAGAGTAGAGTAGTTACCTTGCAGAAATTGAAGAATAGACTGTGGCAGCCCATGCTTACCGTATTTACTCAAATCCAAACCGCCCTTTATTGTAAAAAAAAGAAAGAGAACTTACCTAAATTCAAGCCGAATTAAAGAAGGCCTTTTTATTGACAGAAAAGCATGCATTTTATTATGCAAGTGTACCATAGGCACGTCCTAAGTTCACTTGTTGTCATCCACGACATCGCTGTCCTCTTCTTTGCTCACTTCTTCCCAAACGGCATCGTCCTCACTTCCGTCCAGCGCGTTTGAATTGCGGCATTTTCGGAATGCTCTCGTGATCATTTCATCTGGAATTTCATCCCATGCCACTGCAAACCAGGGCATCTATTCTACAACGATCACTTCGGCGATACCATTGTCTTCGTGTGACGTAGTCCTCAAACAGCCAATCAGCTCATCCGATTTTTCTCAACCAGCCAATCAGCGTGCGATTCAGTTCAACCACTTATAACGATATCGGTTATTACAACGAAAAGCTGCTACACTGTCGACTTTTGTATGTTTTCTATAGGGAAATAACCTGCTTACTATATGGCCCCATGCCGCATTATTGGTTATAACGATGAATTCTGACTGCTGGATGTCCGTGCTGAAAGGTAATGGAATATGAAATCCTCGAAAAGACAAAAAAAAAGGTGAAATGCTAGGCGCTGCATGCTTGCCTGCCACTGCAACTGCCGCATCCCGCTTCTCTCTATGACAGATTCATACCAGCCTCGCGTATCTCTCCCGTCGCCCTTCCGCCCCTCCGAACAAGAATGGGCTGCGGCCATAGCTCTCTGCCTCGCCACTCTCCAAAATGCAAATGGACCACGCCAACTGCACTGCCGGCGCTGCTCCCAGATTGCTCGCTGGGCCATCTCTATGGCTGGGTCCTCACTGTTGGTCCTTTATTCTATGGTCCTCATTTTGCGTAAGTTCTCCTAATGGATTAGGTCACTCGTGCTTGTGTCGGTTCGTTGCATCGAAGCCATTCCTGGCCACGTTGTTTCTCAGCCTTGTATGAGTTGCCGCCGAAATGGAAGATGGCTGATACGCCCGCTGATCATCAGCAATTCACTACGTTGCTGGTGAAAAGAAGGCACACTGCTATACATATAGAAACCAAGTGCTGCTCCTAACTGATGAGGGATCATCACGAACGTCCACCGGATAGCGACAGTGACGGCCACGACAGCAGCGCTGACGCTGTAGGGTAGGCTGCTTCAAATCGTATTCACCCAGTCCGTCATCGTGGCGCTGTTCATCGAACTTTTCTCGTGAACGTGCACAACAACATTCCTGGGGAACTTTTATTTGGCCAGTAATGTGTTGTGTCCGTCCATCAGCAAAACAGTACAACATTGGTCTTTTTTGCTCCTTCCCATAACCTGCCGTCCTAGCTTGATCTCTTTCACCCTTTTCGTTTTGTGTGACATGGGCATGTCGAAGAATGGGCATGTCGAAGAATGGGCATGTCGAAGAACACCGGTGTCTGGTCACTGTTTGCAATCTGCTCCAATTGATAGCTCTTTTGCCGCCATTTTTGATGACGTAGTGCTGAAATGCGATGAGCTTTTCCTCAGAATTCGCTGACTAGCTTCTGGTACATTAAAGTCAGTCGTCAGAGGCTTAAACCGAAATATTTCATGAAACGCGTTACCCAGCCTTTTCTGCACTTGAAATTGGTTTGTGCGATACCCCTAGCATTGGAGACCTCCCTTGCCTTTTCCTGCATAATCCCCGTCGTCATTTGCGTTCCTGCTTCTCCCTGTTCCCTAATGAATACGCCGTATCTTCCACCATGAGTTTTCACTCCTCTGTGGTCCGGTGAAACCCATGCGAGCTGCGGTGCAGTTGGAAAGCTTGTTCCATTTCCGCCACCGTGGCACGTTCTTTTCGTCCATGCCGAACTCGAGCTGGGCTTGAAGGTTAGAGGTTTTTTTCCATGTGTAAAACGACCTTTTGCCATTAGCCTGCAGTGTAGTGGCACCGCTAGGTCAGTGCCACCGCAGTGGCTGGCACGAGGCTATGGCGCGACACTTGAGAAATATTGATACAACTGCTCTGAACGATCGCTTCCAGAAAACAAAATGGCGCACGCGTATGTTGCTACAAGTCTGTCACTGTGAGGTGGCGATAAGTATGCGGCAGTGGCGGTTGCGGCCAAACCACCGACTCAAATCAAAACCGACCCCTTGCTTCCGTACTTGATTTTCTTTTTAGAAGTATCGACCAGTAATTACGGTATTACAAACACTGCACTCATGTTAGTACACTTGTTTTTCCTGTCCCATATTTGTAGCACATTGTATGGGAAACATGAACCAACTAAATAATCTAAATATTTACCTTTTATGTTACCTGCATTTGTAGGCCTCAGTATCTGCACATGAGAATGTTAAATTTACATGTACAGTGAAACCTTGTTAAACCGATGTTGGCCGGAGCTTGGAAAAAGTACGTATTAAACGGTAGTACTGCTAAACTTCGCGAAATGCGAAGGTTGTGGGTTCGGTTCCCACCTGTGGCAAGCTGTTTTTTCATCCACTTTAATTCACCATTAATTTGTCGTTTCTTTATTTCATTCATGAAGCACAAGTAATTTCCCCTATGTTGTCCTTGGTGTCAGTGTTTGTTGGCTTCTTATGATATAAACTGAAATAGTGTGAGATCGCCCACTTACCTGTCAAAAACGGACCTCAGAGAGAGTGAATTAAACGGCAAAAAACACGCAGTATCATCTATTTTGCGCGACAAAAGTTCCTTATCATGCCGCGGCACCCTATCAACAACTACAGTGGCATCAGCTCCTTTAAGCTCGGCAAACACTCACATGAGGCTGACGTAATGCGCATCTTCTGCCACTGTCGGGCCTGAATCGGCCGTGCTGTCGTTTTTCTGTGTCGTCCTCATCATTGTCGTTAGGCGACAATTCGGCAATAACAGAGGCAACGATGGTGAAAATACAAACCTAAAAAAGTTGAACCTCGTCGCCAACATCTTTTCGCAGTCCCAGCAGCACTGCCGAGCATCTTCTCCTTCGCATTCCAAATGCCACATACCTTATTGAACGGTAGATCCCTCTCGCGCGCCAGCGCCAACTTTGTGCCACGTTCGGTAGCACAAACAATTTCCAATTTTTCTTTTATGCTGAGCACCTGGTTTTTGTCCAAGCTTTGACATGACGCATGTCCTAGCTTGCACGACGCCACAGCACTATCTGGCTCGGCACCGAAATGACGTTAATGTTAGTGTGGCTTCGCCCTTCCAAGCGGCTTCTGCGTTCGTGCTTGGAGGCCGTTCTGATCTCTGAGGCCAATTCTGCCTGGCCGACCTACCGCCGTGATTGTGCTAGGAAAAGTGGAAACACTATGTGTTAACCAATACGCTCGTAATGAACTGGTACTGTTTATTAGAATACAAAACACATTATTTTGAATGGCCGCTGACTTGGGGACTTCACTTTACTACGTTTAAAATGAAACTGCTGTTCAAGCGGGTACAGTTTAACGATGTTTTACTGTATTCTTATACAGTAATCCAATACAACAATGTGTTTGTAGTATCAATCAATTCATCAGTAGTTAGCCTTTTCGTATCTTGTTTCGTAATTCACATGTGAAAACTTATTGCTGTTTCTGACGATGAGCCGTCACACTTATAAGCCATTATATTTGGAGAAATGCTTTAATGGCCAATAATTAAATCCTCTTGCCTGGAAGAGGTGCACCAGTATAGTTCTGTTGCATACGGAAATCTGAAATCACAGCTACTGCCTGCACTACAGTTTGAAGGAATTCAGACTATAAGGTACATGTTATCCACTGATAAGCATGTAGTACTGTAAATTCTTAACACTGAGCTTATGTATGTAAGCTATGCATTAAGAGACATATAATGTCTTTAGTAGAACTAGTGCAGGGGTGTTTTTGCTGTAGAATATATAAGCCAGGTCGGTAGTTAAATTTTCTACATATTGGAACCCAGATCATGGCAGTAAATGACAATTTCTCAGATATTACGACAATAACAAGATTGAGCATGTGCTGTTGAAGCAAAATTTAAGGGATCATGGGAATGGTGGCCAAACTCCATGGCTGAGCTCTCCAGTGGTGACGTATCTTTGTCTGAAACTTCTGTACTGTCCAAGTGCATCATTTTAAAGCAAAGCTTGCTTTTGCAAAGCTGTTTGCTCAGTCAGTTTCTTACCAAGCATACTTGGCAAGTTTCTTGCTGAGTAAACTGGACCAACGCATTCTTAGTAAACTGGGCTGGTCCCGGAGATGATGCAGTCTGAACTAGGCCAATTCTTAGACTGTAATGTGTTGTTGCTTGAGTCACATAGTGGGAGTTTCCACAGTCGTGTCATCATTTTGGCGGGAGAGCATTGGTAAGGTTGAGCATATAAAAAAACCTGCATTGTGGGAATTTGTAGCATTTGCAGCTGTGTCATGGGACTGAAGCACATTTTTAAAACTTTTGCTATGCTGAAAACATAGTACATAACATAGTTACCTGCGCATTCCACTAAGTAAATTGGCTCAAGTTTTCCGTGATGAGAGAACACGAACAGTTCCTTGTATTGACAGTGTCATACCCGGCGTTAACACATCATAACTACACACTAAATGGTAAAAGAGCTAACTTCCCACTACAAATTTACATGTTACATATCGGCTGCCACCAACAAAGAAATGCGACACCACAGTAGAGGTTGGGTGGAATATGCACTCAGCTTTTTATCTTGGGAAACACTGTCATAAGGATATGCAATGCCAAACAGTGTTTGAAAACTTTGGTTGAAGAGCACAGCCAAAGAGTAGACAATGCATCGAACCGTCCAGCTTTTCCCAGTTCACATTTGTGCGTGTCTGTAGTTTGTGTAAAATACCATATGTCCTGGAACTTGCACTAAACAGAACGCAAAGCCGCTGGGGACGTGATGCAGAAAAGAAATAATGAAAACCACATCCAATCATATGAAAAAGAAAAAGGTAAAGCCCATGATGGGGATACAGGAATTGCCATTCTTCAATATCAATGAGTGTATAGAGCGCAGTGGCGCTGTTTGACCACCACTTCAATGGTTTATGCCATTTTGCTCTCAATTCATGCCTACAACTGATTATGTGTGCTCAACTATTAATGTAGAATAACCTGTGGTCTTCACCAGTCTTTTAAACGCCACTTGCTTGCGTCACAGATTGCTATGAACAGTTTTTATATGGAGCAAAAACCTTGTTCTCAATGAAGTGATTGAATGTAACCACTCTATTTTTACAAATAAATGCATTGAATATTACAGCTCGTTAAATGGCATATATGTAATGCAAATGCGTTGTTGTCAAAGAAGTAATGTGTACTCCAACTGCCCACTTATTCCTCCTGGCACTGTCAGTATTGCACCTTTTGTTAACCTTTTGTCCATGAGGTAGTTGATGTTGCTGCAAAGAAAGTGTCATCCTCAGAGAACCTGACTCAGTGCATGTGCTGTCCAAAGCGGGATACATGCAAATTTAATGAAGGTGGAATGAAGTGACCTTTTCACTGAAAAGCACAATTTCGTATGCTTATTGTTTGTTTATTAGGGGAGCTCTCACAAACTGGGTCACGTGCACCAATACTCATTCCCTTGAACTTGCACTGTACTGATTTTTTATCGCTATAATGATTATGAAACTTCTTTGTTGTTTCAAGGTTTTTCAGAACTATATTTCTAATCGCAAGTTACAATATGTGTTCTCACTCGCAACCAATTCTGTCCATTGTATCTACAGGCATTGATGCAAGCAATGACTGCCAAAGTAATTTTACACACTGTTTAAAATTGCTGTGCACCGGGTATGTGCACTTCCATCATAGAACACTACGGTGACATTGTACAACGCATTAAGTCCATGAATATCTCTGACTGACATCTCTGATGCAAGCAATATTATTAGGATGAGACAAAGTGCATGCGTCTTCTGTCACTGATCAAACTGCCTGCAATAAACTCCTTTGCCGATTCGTCCTTGTTTGAAGTGTTTTCAAGGCGCTATAATCATATTGCCAGATTCTTTTATTGTGTGCACAAACAAACATGTAGCATTTTATTATGAAACATTGATCGTACCCGACTCCTATATTGCATTAAAATCTTAGGCAGATCTACTCTCAACAAGGGATTCATTCTCTGATGATAGCTTTTGACAATATCATTGTTCTATATCCAGTGCTTATTGGCTGGTTCAGGAATGCGTCATGCAAAGGCAGTAGTATCGCCATAAGCGTTCATCCGAGAATATGTCTCCAAGTGAAAATCACTGCATCAAAAGTACCGACACCAGCTTTGAAGGAGATGTATGTGTTCGTTGCATGAAATTCCAGAAGTTGAACTTTATTTGCTATGTAATTTATGGGGGTAAATATGTGGCACAATGGTTCAGTGTCACACAGCACATTGATCATGCTCTTGCTACAAAGAACTCATCATAAATCTCACTGTCATTATTGAGCTTTTGTATGCACTACGACTTAAGTGCGCATACTTTGTATGCAATTCATAGTCTACTCCAAAGATCATGTTGCTCATACGACTACAGTGCGTACCACATCGCACGCCACCTGACACACCTCATAGATAATCTCGTCAGGTCTACACAGCACATCGCACACATGTCATACAAGCTCTACGCATTCTTATCGCACATCGCATAAATCTCGTGCACTTCGTAAAAGTCTGCGTAGCACATCATACAGATCTCGCACATTTTCTATGAGAGTTCGTTGAATATGCGTAGCATATCGTTCATTTCTCGTCAAATCTGTACGAGATGCAAACATGTCGTTCAATTTCCCATACAAATGTTTCAATAGGGAGTTATCTCTGACTACTCGCGTAAAAGTATGTCAGTACGCGAAACAGGTTGCAAGGCTGTAGACAGCACATTCTGCATACAACACGGAAGAAGCAAAAGTCCCGGGGGGGTGGAGGTGGTTGAGATTCAGATATAGAGAAAAACTGAGGTAATAAGTTACGTGCTTACACACAACGCAATTGCTGGAACAAACTTCAGGACTCTTTCCGCAATATGGTGCTTTCATTTATGTACTTGAACTCTCAATATATCTTGTTGTGGGATTTACGCTACAAATCTGTAACAAAAGTTTATCAATTCAAATTGTTACTTGAAGTGCTAGTGTATTGAAGGAATAGCTTTGGTAATGCTGCTTTCTCAATAGCTGTTCGAAAATACAGATGACCTTCTTACATTGTTACAGTTACATTTTCTTGTTCCATCAATTGCTTATTCCCATGTAAAAGAAAAACCTCTGACGGATTAGTTTGTCTGACCTTTAATTTACTTCCTATATTCCTCGTTATGCAAGAATGCTTATTAGAGGAATACTAGATTCCAAAGTTGCAAGCCGTTGGCCAACGGTCTATGGACAATTCCTATACGCTAGAATAATTTCAGTGGCACAGGGAGAACAAAACATTGCGGGGACACTGGAACGCCTGGCTCTCTAAGTGCTGACATAAGTACCTTCGTACGCATTGCGCGGCAACGCGAATTCACGTGAAGGTAACTGTGCTCATTGACGCGAAGGTAACTACCGGCTTTAAAGCCAGCTCAAAGCTGCCCTCACTGCGCGCCTCAATCGCGACCACTGGTTCGAACACCTTCCTATGGTGCTCCTCGGCATACGCGCTGCCCTCCGTCGGGACCTTGGCTGTTCGCCGACCGAACTCGTCTATGGTGCACCCCTGCGGCTTCCTGGATACTTGTTAGTTCCTTTGGACCCCTCGCCACAGCCTCTGTTGTACCTTCAATGCCAGCAGGGCTGCATTCAGCAGCTGCGCCCCATCCCGCCTCGATCTTCGGACCACTGCGCATCCGGACCATGCGTCATCGCTGCTCGTTTTTTTTTTCAGACAAGACGCTGTAAAGGCACCTTTTGCGCCCTCGTACCATAGAGAAAGACATTGCACAAGAGCGGACACTCCCTTAGAGCGCAGCGGTCTAATTGACTGCAGCGCACCAAGCGGATGGAATAAACATTTCCCGGTTTCGGTTTTGGGCGCGCACGTCTTGAACGCTAGCTAGCTCGCGTTGCGCCGGCTGCGCCAATCGGCGCAGAATTTTTTTTCTGTTGCTTCTGCTGCTCAGCCGCGTGCGTTCGTGCTACGGAACGATATTATTTAGTGCTAGTGAGTGCGAGCGATATTTGCAAGTCTGCATCCAATCTTTGCGACGTGCAATTTCTTAAAGTAGACGAAAGACGCCTTGTAAATGAGAAAATGTTTATTTTGCTTCATGTAAATACTCTTTCCGGGCTTTTTGTGCGTTCACCTACGTTGTGGCACCAGGTAAGCGGCAGCGTTTTCGTACGAAGCTCCACCGGACGGTATCAGCTGAAAAAATTACAAGCACGTGTCATTTTGGTGTTTAGGCCTTATATGAATACTGCGTGTTTATTGGCGGTATTTCAAACGAAAGCAATTCGCTTCTACGTACACATGGCGTAGAAGATATGCGACTCGTCCCAAATAATACCACGAAATATGAAAACACCTGATTTTGAAGCATTCCCCATTTCCGGTCGTTATTTCCTGCACTTTAACAGCACAAATAGAGGGGAGACTGCGCGTTTCCAAAACAACTTGGCCTCAGCCAACGCGACGGTAAGCTAAAATACATATAAATGGCCACAGCACAGGTTCTCAGCCAGACTACGCTAGACGCTGCCAGGATTCTTTATACTCGCCCTCAGGACAAATGCGTGGGTGCAAAGCCTGTTTTCAGTCGTTCAGCAAACAGAATTTTGAAACTCTTGGTTTTTCAGCTCCTCGAGTGTTATTTTTGCGCTTTTTGCCGGCGCAAGCAATACAATCCAGTCTTATCACTCCTGGCCATCGCTCGTAGCGTATTCGCAAGCGTGAGTACAGAAAGTAAACATATGCTGCTGCGGTGCGACAAAAAGCGTTAGGAACTTGTCCCACTGAGATACAGTACACGAGAAATTTAGTTCTTCCCTACAGCGGAGCTGATTTTCGCAGTATCACATGCTCAAAGGTACACAAAAAAGTAAGTAACGAAATTACAATAATGTTGGGGGTCAGAGAGTGCGGCAAGATTAAGCAGACGCGAAACTAGATACGTCACACGGCCGAGCTGTTTTTCACTTACAAAGCCGGGCGCGGCCACTGTGCTTAAAAGGTACCCCAAATGTTGCGAAATTAGTCACAGTAATGTTGGGGGTCAGAGAAAGCGCCAAACTTCCAATAAGATTCAGTTTACGGGAAAGTAACTGCGTCACAAAGCCGGGTACCGGTGAGCGTACCAAAATACTACAGAAAAAAGTTAAAATAATGTTGGGCCTGTTAAAAAGCGTCGCAAACATCTCCCAGTATGAGTAATTAACTCCAATTAACTACGCCAAGACGGTTTAGCTGTTTTTCGCTAACTGCGTCACAATTCTCGGTTCCGCGCCGTAAAAGCCTAAATTGCTTGAAATCCATCGCAGACTGTCAAACGAAATTTCACACCTTGCCCAGTCGAATAGCGCAGTGGCGCCGTGTCGAAGCGCACAAGAAACGCAATACGGCGGGAGCCAAACAAACAGGCTACGTCCAAAAGAAAAGGGTCGCCCCACAGACAAACTTCACATGCGCAGCCGGCCACGCTCACTTCGGTGGCGTGTCTGGCGCATGACGCACGCCTATGGCGCGTCTGGCGTGCCACTAGCCTGTTGCTGGGTAATGCAAGAAAAACATGTCGCAAAGTATCAGTTCTTTTAAAGCAAAATTTTATTTTGAACGGGAAATATTAATAAAAAAACCTTGTCTAAATTCATTTCACAAATTTTTTTTCCTATGCTCGCGTCAGTTTAGGGATGAAATTAACACTAGTCGTGACGTGTTTCCTGTTGCCAGTTCTTTCCGAGTCCTCTTTTCCCTCTTGTTGAATTTCTTTCTCTATGCGCATGCGATGGACTGCACCGTGTAATCCACAAGACACCGAAGTCCAACGCCATCGTATTCAATGGTCGCCAAAGGTAGTCTCATTAGCCTGCCTCAAATCGGCCTACCTCGACACGCCTCCGACGGACCTTCCCGCGGATGTTGCCGGCGTATACGCGCACCTGCAGGTAACCTAGACGGCACCATCTCCACTTCGTGGACGAGTAGATTTCGCCGTTCCGTGTGAGCGGGGGGCCCTGTAGCGCCCACCGACGCCGCTACGCGCCGAAGCCAAAGGACGGCGCTCTCGGTGGGCATCGCAAAAAGATGAGGAAATTGAAGTTGGACGGCGCGTGCTCGCGACGCAGGCACGGCACGTGCTAGTCCGTTCTAAGAGCCTGCTACACTGGTCCTCTGGTCCTGACACTCCGCTACGATCTATCGGTTCGCGATAACGTATTCCCCACGTGGCGCCCCCTTTCATCAACGCCCATCCACGCTTCGGCGCAGCGCTGACGGCGACGGTTGACGGGTCAACAAAGAAGCTTCACTCAGGGGGACGACCACCGCATTCTGTAGACGCGGTAACAGGCGTGAACGGTCGCTCTAAGCTGACCGTCACTAAGAGCCCACTAATTGATGAAAGTGGCGAACGTCGAACACAAGCGTGGGCGCTACGTCGACTTCAGTTTCCCAAATTCTGACATGGTTGCCTTGTATGCGGGGCCGATGGTGCGTCATTGGAGGTGGAGTCCGGCGGACGGCGCGACAACATGGGAGGGATTTTGCGAGCCGCCCAATGATTATGATTGACCGAGATACGGCCAGAAGATTCTCTAACCTAGTCTCCTAGGGAAGACTTCTGTTTTAAAAAGCGGACCTTTGGTGCATTGAGGAGGTCTTGACGCGTCGCGATGTGAGGTCAGGCGTTTAATGCGCCCCTACAAGGAGTGGGCTTCCATATCTGGAGCCAGTGTAGAACGTGTCTAAGGAGAACTTTTTCCATCGCTCCTCCTCCCTGACGTACTCATCCCGGTGGTGGTAGGATTCCTAACCTAAACGGAACCCCGAGCCGCAACAGCAAAAAGACTGTCACGGTTTGCAGAGATAATGCCGTTTAACTGGTTATTTCTGTTGATTAGATTCTTGATTTACTTATCTGAATACACTTGCTCAACGTGAAAGGGCTGCGATGAAGTGAATGTTTTGCTGGCACACGCGAAATGGGATGAGTTTGCGTGTGTGTAGCACTGTGTAGCACCTAGTGATTCAATAACTCGATGTGTTTGCGCAGCTCGAAAGTGCGAACCCGTATAACTGCGTGTACTCAATGGGCTGCCACGTGGGGTGCTTCTGCGTCTTCATAATTTCTTAAAGTTAGCATCGCGATGACCGAACGTAAGGCACGTGACATATTCGGCTGAATAACGCGAGTGTCATGGATCTACCCGATCAACACCAAAAATCGAAACTATTCTTGTGGTTTCGTCATGACGCTGTCATCTGTGCATGCAGTGAAAGTGGCCCCACGCCTTTGTGACAAACTGGTTCCGCTGGCTCTCAAGCGCAAGCATCACAGTGGAACCTGCACGTAAACAAAGCGTTTGCAACGAAGAAAGATATACATAGGAATTATTTCTATGAATAGGCAGCTTACAAATGTTGGCCTTTTGCCCAGCTAAGCGGGAGTAAAAGGCGCTAATTGGTTCTCCGTCTTGCGAAATGTATTGGCAGTGCCTAACAAACATGGGTTGAGAATGCTACGTACTCTCACTAGTACAATAATAACGAGTGTAGCGTTTTTAGAACGACATATGACAGCACACAGCCAACGCACGCCATAGCTTGATACGCTGGTTGAAGATTGCACAATCAGGGAAAAGAAAATGTGAACAAGCACCAAGCATATCAGCCGTGCGTAAGCTTACGCATGCCTGAGCTACGTATCCGGTGAGTATAGAGAAAAGCTGGTCATGGCAACAATTGGCCACTACCCTTCTAACCACCGGCAACCTAATTGAACGACCTCGTTACGCCATTAATAACGTTGTTTATTTTTGCTCTCTCTCCCTCTCTCTCTTTCTCTCAGTTCATAGGCTTTTGTACCTTTACTATCCATAAAAGCAATCCCTTAAATAAAACAAAATAAAAATGGAGTTCGTCAACAACACGGGTAGCCACGAAACTGGCGGGGACTGGCGCATCTGCGGCAGCGGCGCCCTGTGGCCGCTGCCGTTTGAGATCACTAAAAGCGCCGCGCGTTAGCCGGTAGTCACGTGGTATTTCTATTTAAATTTCGCGCACTTTAAGGAAACTATGGAAAAGAAACAAACCGAAGAGTTTTCTTAGCATAGATGAAATAAACCGATGGCTTTGAAGAAGCACCCTGGATTTTTCCCTGGAGTTTCCTATTGAAAAGTTCACTAGGCAATGTTTGTTAATTGCCCTGCTTGGCGGATTGAAAAAGTATGTCAGGACGTGCTTCATATGGCTCAGAAGAATACTGCGCCAATTCGAGACACGTGGCGCCTATGTTTGTTTTTTCAATGCTTGGCCCAAGTTAGCTGAAACACCATATATGTGTATATATATATATATATATATATATATATATATATATATATATATATATATATATATATATATATATATATATATATATATATATAGGGCGTCCAAGCTAACCTTGAGTAAGATATTGAAAATACCCAATAGCTCTAGAAAAATTGTACCGACTGCATAGTAGCCGTAGTTATATGTACTTACGGACAACATTTTTATCATCGAAGTATTGCTTTAGTACTTTTATTTGGTGAACTTCTTAATTATTGTTTGAATCGCGAACATATCGATTACAAAGTTGTAGGGCACCTTAAATAACCTCCAAATCAAGAATTTCTTTCGTGCTGAAGTGGTCCTGGTTGTTTTTTTAAAAAAGAAACAACAAAAGCCCGCCAAATACGCGCAATACGAAATAAATGCGCGCTCGCACGCCTCTGCTCTAGCTCCTACAAGCAACCATTGAAATATGTACGGCTGTGTTTTCTTATCGCCGCATCGTACAAGGCTGCGCTACGCTTATCAAAGCGTCAGCGGCGCGTTCTCTTGATGCCGCGACCACCACATAGCGTGAAGCCCTTTATCGAGCTGCCGCCGCAAGTAAAGCCGTGTATCCGTGGCTATTCGCTTGGGAGCGCTTGAGTAGCAGCGCGCGAGCGCCTATCTATTTCGTATTTTGGATGTTTCGCGCGCTTTTGTTTTTTTTTTTTCTGGGAAAAACCAACGAGGGAAAGCTGAGCACTAAACAAATGCTTGATTTGGAGGTTATCTGAGGTGCTCAACAACTTTGTAAATGAGATGTTTGCGATTCCACCAATAAATAAAAAGGTCACTAATCAAAAATTGATTAATACTTCGTGATGAAAATATACTGGCCATAAGTACATACGACTACGGCAACTATGCAGACAGTACGATTTCCCTAGAGCTCGTGTGTATATTTAAAATCTTGGTCCAAGTTAGCAGGGACACCCTATATATATATATATATATATATATAAACCTGGTCGCACCCTAGGCCCACACCTCCCCCCGGGAAAAATGACAACTTGCTGCCTATGCGCTCGTGTGCGTGCGTGCGCGCAATCAATCTATAAACACATCCGGATGCATCCATTGTGTTCTTTGCATTGTTCCAGCAACAATAAACGAGCATAACTCCATCCGTACAAGTTTAACATTTCATGCGAGAATTACAAATGTATCATTTCCGCCAATGCTTGGGACCAAACTGAGCAGTAAAGCGAGTAAAGTTTTCCATTGCAGGGCATAGACAAGAGCATTTAGAAAGAGTATTCGAGTGCTTTGCTCAAATTTGCTCAAAGCACGATAGCGGATTCTGCAAGGCCTCTGATGAAACTGGACAAGAAATCTTAGCGCTGTCACGCTGTCGGTGTATATGTTAACACGAAACAGTAGAACTGCACTGATATTAGGGACATGCCAGAGCATGTATGGTTTGGCTCCAAGCCGCCACCACTACCATAGAGCTATATCGGGATTGACCAATGTTAATGAATTCGGCTGGGCTTGTCGAATGAGACATTTGTCAGTAAACGTGCTCAAAACCTTTTTTTTTTTTGCAAAGTATTGATGAAGCGATAGTTCTAAGCGTAAAATATGGCGTTCTAAATATTTGCTCAACAATTTCAGCATGCAGAAAGAAAGACGTCGAAACACCGTCTGTACCCTTACATTCTCTGGAAATTACGAAAATGGTTACAGTCGTTAGCGGAGCCCCCTCAGCGCGTCGTTTTATTATGTCAGTGTTCCTACAGGGTGTGTCGTACGAAACGTACACGAGGCGCAATTGAAGGGTGTGACGCTACTACAAGATTTCAAGCACGCTCAAAGTCATAAATGTATATTGCTCAGCTGCTTGCGCCAAGTCATTCTTCGCTCACGTCAGATGGTCACAAAAAGCAATGGATGCCAACCTTCTACCTAATATACGTGGCATCATCGGTGGTGAAGTCGAAACACAGCCTATATCTTCTATTTCCTATCATGACTTTCGAGTTAATTTGCAACTGGATTCATTTAGGTTGTTTCAGCTAGGTGTTGTTTTATAGATCAGCTGCCGATCCTCAACGAATCATACTGCTTGGGTCAATCACAGTTCTCCAAGCACATCTTCCTTTATGTGTAGCATCGTGTTCGATCGAATATTGCGCACAGTAAGCCTTGCGCTCTTTCATCCAGTATACTTTTGAATAACCATACGCTGGTGCAAGCGCAGTAATCTGCCACCGATGAAAACACAAATTTTTCTGTAACTGGTGCGCCCTGGAAAAAAGTTAAAATAATCAACTTCTTTGTCCATTTCTCCCATTCCTACTTCCTACTAGTAGTACCTTGCTTCTAGAGGCGAGTAAGCTGTTGAATCCTGATGCGGATTTAGAGATAAACTGAAGCACTGAAGAGCGTGACCTCAGCTTTGGAAAACAGTTAGGGGCGCTACTGCAGTCACAAGGTGTCGTGTTATTGTTGGCTGTTTAACCGTCTGCATGTCGGGTGAAAGAATATACGATATTTAACACAATTAGTTTTACAAAGACATATTCGGCCATCTTTCAGTAAATTGTATTAACACACCCTGTATTTTTACACGCGCAGGAAGGCTACGGATTTAAGTTCTATGGTGGAATCCACATCTAAGTGTATTGTGAAGTTAAAAGTAAAGGCGTAATTGCCAGTTTGAACTGGACAAATAAATGATTGGTGAAAGAATTTCAAAAAGAACGGAAACGCGCGCGCGGCACACGATGCCACCGTCGACCTTAGAATCTGCCCGCTAGGGGAGCGATTGGCGCTGGAGTCGAAGGCGGGAACTTCAAAACTTAGATGCCTTGTTATTGCTTACTTGCGCATGTGTGCGTGCGTGCGTTCATGCACGCTACGTCGTGCACGCGCGCGCACCCACTTTCTCCTTTGCGCTATTGCAGCAAGAAGGAACTACATGCATGAGGAACTTTGAGCTATATTACGAAAGATTTCATGTGTTTTCTTCATCGTGTCATACAAAAGTAAACTTAACTTTCTTATGTAGCGTGTCGACAAGAGCGCTTAGCAACAGCACTCACGTACTTTTCTCAAATGTCGCCGAAACACGGGAGCCGATTCAGCGACGCTGTGAGGATCACATGAGGATTACTGTGAGGATTACCGCCGATGTATCGTTTGGCAGGGTAAAGCCACTAATTTACTTACGTTAGACCAGGAACGATGACGTATAAGTGGACGTGTGTGATTGGTTTTGCTGCAAGCCGTAATCACTACCAGTGCACTGTATACGAATTGAAGAGATGTTATTAAAACATAGGAAAGCCTGGTAAGGCATCCACGTGCTAGTAAAACGCTTAAAAATATTCTGTTCCAAGGATGGACAAATTGGTAATCTGATCTTGAGCAAAGTGTACACCTCTTTTAAAAAAGTCACTTCACAACCTCTTCCAACATGTGGAAGGAAAATGGAGGACACTCTACTGCCTTATAATTGACATTCATTTTATTCCTTCATTAAAACCGGCAATATCACCAATAATGCAACCTTACAATATAATAATGAATGTCATCATACATATGAAATCAATTTCTGAATGAAAAAAAAGACTTACGATATCGGAATATAACTGACATGAAAAAATATATACAATAAATTATTGAGTTTTACGTGCCAAAACAACGATATCATTGTTAGGGGCGCTGTAGTAGACTCCCGATTAATTTGGATCTCCAGGAGTTCTTTGACGCGCATCCAACGAACGGTGCGCACGCGTTTTTATATTTCGCCCCCATGAAAATGCGGCCACCACGACGGCATGCGATCCTGCGACCTGGGTCCCACCGTAGTCACTGTGCCACCATGGGGAAAAAATTAAAATAATGGTAGGTGTAGAGAACACATTGTCTTAAAAACCACGTAAAATATTTCACCCAAGTGCAGCGGTTCTGCAACAACAAAAGCCAATTCTTCAAAGTTGCGGTGATTTCGCTTATGTATAAGTAACAAGTATTAATTCATGGCCGTAGTGAAGTAATATGGGAAAATTATTCATGTACACCGGACTTTCATTGACAGAAACATGGGCGTTTTGTGGCTACTTCTTGTAGCAGGCGTGTTTTGAAGACTCGACATGAATTCCCAGCATGACATCAGTTTGTTATTTCCCAAAATTGTATGGCTAATACATGGGCGTTCAAGTTACCTTTTCTTTTTCATGCATTAAAAAGCTTCTTGCTAAAACAATTAAGTGCAACAACAGTGTTGCACTTACTGCGGCAAGTCGGATGGCGCACATCTCCAAGCTGTTGACATTCTGAAAATTAATTAGAAGTTGACATGCCTCGCAATCTCACCGGCTACAATTCGTAAATTACAATATGTGCCATAATTATTAGAAGAAGCTTATTAATAAATTTCTGAATAATTCAGGTTTTATCTCGTAATATTCCAACTTAATGAATAAAATTCAACAGAAAGCTATTGTAAAATCCATAAAACTTAAAATTATTAACCCCGCATAATAGCAAAGCCCCCAGATAGATTTCAGCAGCATGCTTTATTTTTCTTTCCACAAAGGTACGCCGAAGAGCGACGTATATCCGAAAGAGTTTTAAAAGACGAAGTATTTTAAAATATACGGAGAGCTCTCCTCAGTGTTATTGCGGTATGTCTTTCGGAACCAGTTCCCAAACTATCTGAAGCTTGTCGTCCGTGACATATCCTTCGCGTTCGAGATCATCCAAGCGAAATGAACGACCTGGAAAGTACGAGCCTCTGCTACTTGATTCTTCGGGCCTCGCATTGCACAAAAGATTGTCTCCAGTTTCAACTAGAAACTGGCAGTGCTTGTCTTTTGATGGATGTTTGATGGTCAACTGAATTTTCTGATTGAAAGGCCACTGAAGAAATTCATCCAGCACTCCCTTGTGTAGCTGCAATCTAGCATGCAGTAACACATGCTCTCCCTCTTTTCTTAGGTGGACCCCTGGGGACAATTGGTAGCCACAGATGTAAACCTTTTCATTCTGGTAAAGATGAGAGCCCTTTGAATGCGCGCTCTCTTTCGTGGCTTTGAATTTGTTTACAAAAAACTCATATCGCCTAACGCTGATTGTGTTTAGGGCCAGCTCTTGTTGTTTGTTTATTGCACTCGACCCACTTCGCTGCACGCAATTTTTCGGTTCAGCAATTCGAGGAGCACTTTCTGCCACATTTCGACAGATTTCCCTGGTGGCACCCTGCAACTCCTTTCCAAAGGTCGCCTTTAGCGTATTCTCAACTTCACAAACTTTTTTGAGCATGTCGGCGTGAAAAATTGAACTTTGCCTTAATTCCGCTAGCAAATTGCTTCCTGTATTTTCTTTGAGCTGTTCGACAGTTCGCTTCGTGTCCTCCAAAGCTTCCGTCAGTGTCACATTTGAAAAGCTTATCGACCCTTCAAGGTCCTGCAGCATTTCTCTGTGACCAATCAAAGTTTCCTGGATTGCTGCAGAGCAGCAATGGGTAGGTGCAGTTTGTGAAGCTACGTTCTCAGACTTTCTACTTCCATTTGCTATCTGTAGCAGTGTTTCTTTCATCGAGTTCATGCAATGTGAAATCTCACTTAGGCGGTCACTGTGGCCATTACTATCTGTAATAACTTGGTCTAGCCTGTTGTTCATTCCACCTACTCGTACGTCCATGCTTGCATTCAGAGCTGTCATCACTGATATGTTGTCACTGTTGGGAATTTGTTGAGGTCTGGACGTCGCTGATACCACGTGGTCGCTGCATTTGCTCTGAAGATGCGCGCGCACATCTCTACGGAGCACGACCTTCGAACATCTAGGACACGAAATAGAGTGGTGGTCCCAGTCATTGCAAAAATGCTTGTTTTGCTCCGATGCAGCTAAAACCATGTCGCAGCCATGCTTTTCATTCCAGCATTTCACCTGAAAAAAGAAAAGAAAAACATGGCTTTTGAGCAAGCTGCCATATTAGACTAAGGTTCATAAATAGGGCCTTACATTCATACATTATGTAATGCATTACGTTATACCTAAATCTTTTTTCCAATATTTAAATGTTTTATGTGCCAGAACCAAGATTTCATTATGAAGCACGCCGTATCGGGGAAGTCCGAAAAATGTTTACCGCCTGGGGATCTTTAACGTGCCAACAATGCACGGTACACGGGCTTTTTTTGCATTTCGCCCCATCAAAACGCGGCTTGCACGGCCGGCATTTGATCCCGCGACCTCGTACTTAGCAGCGCAACGCCATAGCCGCTAGGCCACCATGGCGGGTATCAATCAGTGTTGCAAGATAATCGCTATAACAGTGCACTGAAAATAGTTTGAAACCAAAAAAGATGTTAAAAAAGATGATTATGAGAATTTGGACGAAAATTGCGGAAGGGAACGTGCACAGCCCGTTTGGTTTCTACTTGAATCTCTCTAAGATAATTTTGTTCGCGTTAGCAGAATCATTTGGACTTCGAGGGTACACCTGAGTAACGTTTTCTTAAATAAATATCTTTGCGCGCAAGGACTTAAAGTGACATGTGCTTTGAGATTATCATTCTCTCAAGTCGCTGCCTTGCCCTTGAACTCAGATCCGCATTTCTATGGCATGTATTCGGGCCGGCCATGGTGGCTCAGTTACCGCGGCAATCTGTGTTTCAGAAATAATCAAGGGCTCAGTTATTGGCAGCAGCAACGACATTCTAATGATTTTGGAATTAGGAAAACGCGGGTGCACTTTGTGTAGAACTTTACGTATTCCATGCACTTTAATTGATTCCGCCGTGTGCCACTTCCCCCCCCCCCCCCAACACTGGGCAAACTTTAAGCCCACTATAAATTACGGCGCCACATAACAAGGCAATCTGATAAGTTAACCACTGTGCTTCAACAAGTAACCTCGCTGAAGCTACCATTTTGACAACCGGCTTTGTCTTCGTCAGCGCATCAACTGCTTTCCTTAATTGCGTGTATGTACGCGTTGCTCAGTCTTCCCCATGTTCAGTCAGGGAAGAGGTGTGCAAAGGAAGAGAATTAAAATTATTCAAGAGGGAAAAAACGTAAACAGCGTGAAAAAGTTAAGAAAAGGTCAGTTTCGCCTGAAGAAGAAGCATTGAGCTTTGTGCTGTAGGAGTTGGTATACACAGGAAACAGGCAGCGCTACTGCTGTTCATTCTCGAAAAAAGGAAAACCGGGGTGACAATAATTTTGCGGCAGTACCCATCTCTGGATGAATGTCTACGTTAAAACAATTAACATTCAAGGAATGTAGCGACACGCCGTATAGCATATTAAATCGTACAAAGATAAGGTGCTAGCATCTTTCGGCGTGAAATCGATGTTCATTTGCGTTCTTGTGAAATATGCAGTGCAGTGATTCAAAGAATTTCTAGAGGACGACTCATCATTGCCTTTACGCACGCTTTCGAAACACATTCGCATATGCCGCTTTTTACACTTATGCCTGCCGAAGACGTTGTTTTTAGCGACGAATTTTATAGACATATTTGGTAGACAATACGCGCTTCAGTTTCAGTGGTCTGTAGCGCCATAGCGCTGGAAGCACTGGAAACTTAAGTTTAGGCTGCATACAGACCGGCTCCAATTGATTCTCTGTGATCCACTGGGACGACGTGGCTCCTTTCCTGGATCGCCCGAGTTCCGTTGTGCCCGGCATTCATTTCACAATGGAAAGGGAAAACGAGAAACATGCTGCCTTCGTGGCAGTATGTTTACCAAACGCACTACAAAGGGACTTCAAACCAGTGTAGACAGGAGGCGAACCCACACAGTTAAATACTTCAGCTTAGACTCTGCTCACCCGTTTGGACACAGGTGCTTCGTGGCGGCTGCACCCGTTCCCCGTGCGTTATGCATCTGCTCTAATCCTGCACAGCGGAAGGAAGAGACGTCGAAAATATGGCAAGAATTATTTAGTGACCGCTACCCTTCTCACTGAAACTGCAGGAATTCCAATTTTCTGTGGGCGGCAGAAAAATGGCGTCGGAACAAAAAGGAAAAGAAAATCGCGCACGATGAAGTAGCGATACACTAGAAATAATTTTCAACAGCTACGGAGTAAAAATTTTCCACGTGCCAACAAAGAAGCTAAAACAGTAGCTGGTGCGCGTGAAAGAGCGCCTGAAAAATTGAAATTAAGTTCTGGAGTTTTACGTGCCAAAACCACTTTCTGATTATGAAACACGCCGTAGTGGGGGACTCCGGAAATTTGACCACCTGGGTTTCCTTAACGTGCACCCAAATCTAAGTACACGGGTGTTTTCGCATTTCGCCCCCCCCCCCCCGCCCCATCGAAATGCGGCCGCCGTGGCCGGGATTGTGGAAGACTCCGGAAGTTTTGACCTCCTGGGGTTCTTTAAGGTGCACCTAAATCTAATTGCATGGGTGTTTTTGCATTTCGTCCCCATCGATATGGGGCCGCCGTGGCCAGGCTTCGATCCCGCGACCTCGTGCTCAGCAGCCCAACACGAAAGACCGCCTTGAGATCTCAAGATGTCCATATGTTATCTACAAAATTCCGTGTAAGGGTTGCGATGAGTCCTCCATTAGTGGGAATGGAAACCTCAAAATAAGAATGCAGCAGCATCAAAACGACACCAGGAAAAGAAACGCCATCTCGAACGCCTTGGCTGAAAACTATCAGAAATCTAATCACACGACTGAAATCCAATCACTGGGCCCGTATTATCGCTACTGCGAAGGGTCCTTCCTGCTGCTTTTAGCAATTTTATTCATTCAAACAAATAACGATACGATTACCTAGACACGGGGCAATCTCCCAGAGATATACAACCGTACACTGCGCCACCAATTTCATGTACAGATGGCCCCAGCGCCCAGCTCTTCACTGTCAACAAAGGGCCCCTACGGCCTCGAAGCATCACAAAGTTTACCTGTTGGTGTCCTCGTATTTAGACGAGTGCCCCTTTTTTTCATTGTTACAGTGTTCTGCCCTGGCCTGACGCGCTTTTGTCCAACCTTGAAATATAGGCCTGATGGTAAGTTAAATATCCGGAGGAATTTTCATGTTTGTAGCCCACTTAGAATCTTTGGAAATATTTACTTATCTTTTGTACTAGCATAGTACTTACCGGAGGTTCGCGATCAGTTTCCCCGATTCGCTCGGCGAACTAAGCAACCCAGTTTGGTTGTATTTCAAATTAAGGACATGTTATGGGTAATGTGTAAACTTTTATAGCTGATGATAGCAGTAGCGATTCGGTTGCCTCGGTGAATAGCCTTAGCTCGGCCTGGACAAATGTATCGACGGTTTTAACGTGACGATGAGCGTTCACTCTACAGCATTTATAGCCGGCGGCGCTAAGCTAAGCTCAATCTGTGGAGTAGAGAGATGTATCCGCCGCTGGTTAATTAAATAACCCCAGGTAATAGTGCAATTTAGTAAATTGGTTGGTCGTCTGTCAGTCAATACCTACTACCATATGTCCGTTGCCAGAAAAAAAAAAGCTCATGAAAAACACAAGAAATCTCATACCTGTTTGCAAATTACATGACGAAAATGAAATGAGAGCCCGTAAATAGATCAATACAGTACAGCGTAATAAAGACAGATAGGAATGCGACGGAAGGAGCGCCGTGTAAGAGCCGCAACTCAGTGACGGATGCGAGCAATAATACGGGAATAGGAAGACGACAATGGATGAATTGTGCCAGACTTCGTGTAACCTTCCGTCATGCATATTCTGTAACGCAAAATTACGCCTAAATTCTACCATACACCCGCCACATACACAACGCCGCGCCAAACTATTTGCTTCTCTTGACGCTTTCACCCAAGAAATATCTGCCAAGTACCAGGAAATATACTATTTTGTGTTCAACCTAGCTCACACATGATTCCACGGCTCTGCTCGGACATAATCGCTATAGCTCACAGCACACGCGCATGCCGCTTTATGCACCCCTAAATTTAATTAACTTCGTCGAAGGTTTTTGGGTAATATAAAGGTGGGAGTTCTTATTCCCGTATTTTCTTACCTTGCGCCTGAGTAGGTTTTCCAAAGGAAAGTGTATCCACTGAGCGTCTTCTTCATGAAACTTGTCACCGTCGAGTGGGCAGGCGGGCCCATCATCGAGTAGGCACTGCTCGTAGCAGCTTTTGCAGAGCACGTGTCGACACGGCAGAAAAGCGGTCACTCTGGGCAGCACACCGCACGCGTCGCATAGTTTGTTCGTCGCAATGGGCTCGACAAAGCACAGAGGTCTCCAGTCTAGTTCCTGGGTAAAACCACAAAGCGTGTAGCGCTGGCCTTCGGAAGCCATGACGAACAGCGCATACGTTGGGTGGCAAACGTCGGGCTGAGGGTTCTGCGCAAACTTCGAAAAGCCGTCAGCGCTCCGCCTGCGAAGCTGTTACCAAAGCCACTATCACTCCGATAATTCTGCACCGATTTGCTGCACCGATTTGAAGGCGCCGCCCGGGCTTTGGCATGGAACAGCCTGTAAGTTATCTACTTGCCGGCTGCCTCGAAGATTCTACGGACAGCTTTATCGCCTTTTCGAATGGTCGATATATAAATGTCTCGAACGTTTGGACAGAACGCACTCCTAAAACAATTTTTCGTGACGTCAAGGACCAACTTAAGATAAAAAGCGCGACTAGTCTCCACGATCGGATTATCAGGCCTGCGATAGTGGTGAACTCGGGCCTAATTTTGACAGCCTGGCGTTTTTAACGTGCACCGAAATCTGAGTGCACTAGCCTTTTTTGTATGTCGCTCTGAACGAAATAAGGCTGCCAAGGTAGGAATTGAACCCGGGATCTCGAGAAATGCCATAGCCGTCAGGCTACCGCGGCGGGCACAGACGTGTTCATTTGACGTGCGACGGCTTCCGTAGTGTCGCCTATACTGTACGGTGTTTTAATGCGACTTCACATGTGCACGCACTGCGTCAGTTGTCCGCTTGAAAAATTAGCATGGAATTAATTTTTTTGAAATAGCAGAAGCCTACCGCTTGCCCGCAACCACTTTTTCCTTGCTTTCTCACGTCATCTTTTCTCATCTCACGCCCTCTTGCTCTGTACGGGAACTGCGAGAGTTCAAAGGCTGTAATTCACTCGTTTCGCGACGGAATCGGTTCTACGTATTGCCTCCTCTCCCCTCTCATTTCTATAATTCCGTACACATGCCCTCGGGACTCGCGTGTTCATTGAAAGGGCAGTTTATGCAGTGCTTTTGACGGGGGTCATGGATAATTACAGCTTTCAAAAGGCTATTGTGGGGACACCCAGAAATCTCCAGAGGGCATTGTGGACTTGCACATGATGGAAAGGCCGTTTCTTGCGTCGACGTTCCTGTCTGCCATGCTCCTGCGATGTAGATCTACACTCTAAACCACCTGCGCCCCCCCCCTCCCCAACCCGACGCGGCGGGCAAAACAGCCGCAGCAGCAGAAAATTCGAAGGCACAGGCAAAGAAAGCTTACCTTTAAGAAAGTGCCTGAAATTGCGCTGCAGGTAAATAGACCTCTCCCCGTCTACGTCACGACAAGATGGTCACGCGATATTCGCGCACACGTGCTAATGTTTGGTGGGGAAAATGCGTGGCGCACGCGCGGTCTGTCGCGCTGACAGCTCCGTGCATTGCGCGTGTTGGTTCTTTTCTTTTGTGCAGTTTGTGCGGGTCCGTGGAGCCGGTTTGTATGGTGGTAAGTTATTGGGCAGTGGATGCATAAACCGAACGGGAAAAGGCAGTGGGATGGACATATTCTGTTTCCAAGAGACGAGAAGCGGCGGTAAACGTGGATGGCGACAATGTGCTGCGACAAATGCCAGCCGTCAGATGCTGACATAATCTTCTTAGATCACATCATTACCGGTATGTGCGGTTCTCTGGTGGCTATCATTGCAACGTATCTACGCTCATAGGAAAAAAATGCGACAGTTAACATCGCAGTTTCACCGGAAAACGCTATTCTAGTATGCAGCTTAAGCTCACTGCAGTTGCATCCGAACCGTTGTTGCCCAGCTTTTAAAGACAAATTCGTTCTTCGAGAGTTACGACCGCTTTTCCGTATCGGGTGTGTCATAGCCTTCGTAGTGGACTGGATTTGTGTAGCTTAATATAAAGTGGCAGTTTCGCCTGAAAGGCGGAGCATCGATTGCAATAGCAAATTATTGCACAGCTATACGAAGTAAGGATAGTAGTTTTATCAGCCTTGCGAATTTCGGAAAGTTACCTGACTAACTGAATTAACAAGCATGGTGCCAGCTCGCAGAGGCATACATGATCACATCACACTCGATGACCGCGGACGCTCTCTGTCGAAACGTTGGCGAGCTCAAGAGCAGCAGCGAGAGAAGTGGCCTCCGTGCTCTCTATCGCTTTAACGCAAACTGAGCGGCGACAATATAGCACGGACAAAGGTATGAGCCATCTGCACGTCGCATTCAGGATACGGCGCGCGCGGCTCTACACGGCCGCCCAAAGTTCGCTTTGCTGGCACAGCAGAAGCGGCCCTCTCTCCATCCCGTGCTGCCACCCCGCTTTCCTCCCTTTCGCGCGCGAGATTGAGCCGCGATGGTCAGTTACCTAGAGCCGTCTGCAAGTCGCTTTGAAGATACGGCGCGCGTGGCTCCGCACGGCCGCCCAAAGTACGCCGTTGCTGGCAGAGCAGAAGCGGCCTTCCCTCCATCCCGCGCTACCAACCCGCTTTCCTGTCTTTCGCGCGCGAGATTTAGCCGCGATCGTCAGTTGCCCAGAGATGGGCAAAACGGCTCATTGAAGTGAGCGACTCGCCAAGGCTCGGCTCACTGAAATCAACCGGTTCATTTGAACGTCTCACCAGCTTACTTAAATATGTAACCTGCTTTACCCATGCCCTAGTTATTTGGATTTGAGAAAGCGATATATGCGTTGTAGAATGTTCGTGTTGTAAGTACTTAGGCTATGCTTTGTGACTAGTTATTAATTTATTATTTTGAAAGTGCGAAATATCTCATAGCCTGAACGCTAATCACGCGCAAGCGTATGGGTGCTATAGCGCGCACGAAAGTATGGCTTCTCAGTGCGCCTAGATGCCAAGATTGTCCGCATCACGAATCGCTTTCAAGATAGGGCTTGCGCGGCCATGCTATGCGCAACAGCCGCTGGTGTTGCTCGCCTCGCGCCCAACATCAAGACATCACACTGAATGGCAGCGGACACTCGCTGTTCAGACGCTGGCATGGGAAGCGCGGCCTCACCAGCGAGCGAGCTGACATTCGTGGTTACTACAGTTTCAACACAAGCGCAGCGGCGCAAACTCAAACGTATGAGCCGTCGGTTCACCTAGACTCTGTCCCCAACGCAGATAACTTTCAAGATGGGGCCCGCGCGAACGTGTAGCGCGCAGTTGCTGCCGCAGTACAACTCCTCCCTACGCCTCCCGCCCCACTGTGAGAATATGGCGCGTCCTACTCGCTTTCCTCTCTTGCGCATGCGAGATTGATCCGCCATCGTCGGCTCGTCGCACGCTTTCACTCCCACATACAGAATATGGGGCGCGGGGACGATGTTGTCACGAGACGAACCCAGTAGGGTTTTTTTTTTCGTAGAGAGCACCCGCAGCAATGCCAGAGGCGGTCAACCCAGCACGCCTGGGCCTACTCCCCTCTAAAGCGACGTTTAGCCTCCTGCTCTTTCCCCTCTTCGCTCCACGAAACCTACATTCCTCTAGGTGGCACTGCTTTGTCACGCGCTTGGAGAGTGATCAGGTATTTGTATCGGAAAAAAAAACATTGATTCCCAGTGGAGGAAAAGAACTAGGAAGCTTACCAGCAAGTATGCGCCCTGTATGGTGAGCAACATGGCAACAAGGAACATCAAGCGAAGGTCCTAGACGCTGAGATAATCTCATGGGTGGCGGCAATAGAAAAGAAAGCTTCTATGAGTACCTACTTAAGCGGAAGAAAAAACGAAATCAGGAGACAAACAATTTATGATATCTCAGAGGAAAGCTCATTAGTTTTAAAAGCGAGATCAGGATGCCTTAGAACAAGAACTTACAAAGCTAAATATAAGAAGGAATAAGGGGCATGTCCTTGCTGCAGTAAAGCTAGGCAAACGATGTGAAGATATCTGCACAGTGCCCAATATACGGATAAAATAAATAAATTATGGGTTTTAACGTGTCAGAACCACTTTATGATTGCGAGGCACGCCGTTGTGGAAGACTCCGGAAGTTTTGATCTCCTGGGGTTCTTTAAGGTGCACCTAAATCTAATTGCATGGGTGTTTTTGCATTTCATCCCCATCGAAATGCGGCCGCCGTGTCCAGGATTCGATCCCGCGACCTCATGCTGAAAAGCCCAACACCATAGCCACTGCGCAACCACGGGTGAATTTAGGGATATCTGCCCTCCTTGAAGTCCTTGGGCTCAGCGAGAGCAGGAGGAAAGTAAGCATGTCCGCAGTAGAGATTAGTAATCGGCGATTGGAAGATTGATGGAAGTAGGGAAACGACAAAGAACTGGGGCGTGCAAAAACAAAGTTCACAATAGGGGTTCAGAAAGTGTGGTTATCTAAGTTCATCTTGGTTTTCTTTCTCTTGTTTCCAGGATAAGTAGGACATTAAGTAATATAAGAAGAAAGGCTTCGTGGCGGAACCCACGAAGTTCCAAACAGAGCGCTCACAGCATCAGAATCCATCCATCAATCCACGCATCCTCAGCGCGATGCTTCGTACTTTCCCGGGGTCGCGATTCTCTTCTCCATCGCCAGGCGCTTTTTCTGGCGCTCTCTTCTTTCGTAGCTTCAAACCTGGCCGCATTACAATCGACAATTGCTTGCGAAGCAATTGTGATTTGATTAACGCTTTCACGCGTTGATAATTACGGAAAGGTCTGTATCTCGAACTTTCCCGTTTTGTACGGAAACCTTCTAACGCGATAGCGTTAAGGAGCTCTTGTCGCAGAAAATCGGTGTCGGCGTCCGCGGCGTTCGCCGTGAGTGATAAATCACAGCAGGCACTTCATAAATGAAAAGCAACTTCCAAGATGGGCTGAGTGGGAATCGAACCAGGGTCTCCGGAGTGTGAGACGGAAACGCTACCACTCAGCCACGAGTTCGATGCTTAAGAGCGGTACAAAAGCGCTTCTAGTGAATGCGGTGTTGTCTTAGAAACGTGCCGTAGAAAGTTATACTGCGGTGTATATCGGTAATTATGAGCATGTAACTTACAGAAGCCGCAGTTACACGAGTAGCGAAGTACGTTTCCGCTACATTTCTTCTGCGCTTACCGCACACGCAGAGCCATCTTGCGGCAAACACAGAAGACCCCCTCCTCTCAATGTACGGCGCTGCCCCGACAGGTGGCGCACCACGCGCGCATTGGGGCTGTGCGGAGACCCGTGCCAGGCGCGTCGCGGCCCCCACTCCCTCTCCCCTGACGACGCTTCGCCGTGCTCCCTCACGGGTTGCAGAATCAAGCGCCGTTCCTTTCTTTAGATTACTATCTATCTATCTCTCTGCCCGTGCCGATCACCACGTTTGGCTGGCGTAGATCGTTTCGCCCTCCGAGACACCGAGCTCTTTGGTTCGTTCAGTTTGCTGAGGCGCACGTTTAGTTGCCGCGCCGAACGCTGCGTTGCTCAGCGCTCACCGCGTGAAATGTGGGCGCAAAGTCCGATGCGGGGCGCCTCGTAAGTGATCGCTGCGCCGTAGCGCATTGTCTTACACCCCTTGGCTGGTCGACGGGAATGCTGTCGCGTTCCACTCTTGAAGGCGAAGCTTAAGCGTCCTCCAATTTTTTTAGTTTTTTGCGTTTAGCGTAGCCCCATTTCAGACAACACTTTGTACCGTGACTTTGGTGTGGCGCGTTGAAGAGCATTCGGAGGGTTGTTGCTTTGGCCGGAGTGGTCTGGCGTTGATTATCCGTTGTTCTAGTGGACCTTCTCAGGGCCGAGCAGCAGGAAAGACCACCTGCTAAAAAGCGGAAATGCCTATCACTCCAATTAATGAACGACGTGAGTCAACTAGCGCATCCAATCGTTCGAGTGGCGTCGGATAACTCAACTTCTTGATGCATTGTGTGGCGGGAGAGGAGAGGGGTGCTGTTGAGCCACATTGCGTGCCTATCATCGCGGCAACGGGCGCTCCCCCGTCGCACCCTCTTTCTGCTGAAGAGGTGGCCCTTGTGCTGGCCTTCAAACACCCAACGCGGAACCTTTTCCGTGGGTGGAACTGAGGAGTCCGGGAGCACAAAGCAGCACGACGAATACAGTGACAGCCTTCAACATTCCACAGAACTGCTGACTCGTTGCGGTGCAAGCCATCTGTATGCACCTTAGACTTTTCCCGCGATGAAAGGGGAAGTTGACGCGGCTGACGTCAGGACGGGCCTCGCTTCATTCCTGCCGACGAGGTGTCGCCAAAGGGATTTAAAGGGCCCCTCACCAGGTCACATAGAAGATTTCAGAAATACACTGGAAGTCGTTACGTGCCCTCTAGGAGCATTCTTTCGCAATATTTTTTCGAGTTGGTTCATCAATAGCCTAGACGGAAATATATTTTAGTGCCGCGAACCTTTGGGCCACTGCCAAAGGAGACACTCTCAACGCATACTCCGTCTAGCCTCTGCAAGAGAAATTTTTTCCCTGCGATCTACCATCTCGCAACTCAAGGATGGTGTGAGGCATTCTTTTCCCCGCTTTTTCTTTTTTTTTTCTCCGCGGCGCACTTCTACTGACGGCGTCACGCGCGACCTGTTGAGTTCGTCTCCTTTCGGGCAGCACACGATTTTGCGCGTTCTGCATGAGAGCTCCTGACAAGACGTATAAGTCAGTGCTAAGCGTATACTGGTGCAGACACAAGCGGTTCGTACAGCGTGCTCGGAGGGCGGGGACATGGTGGAAAATAACGTATGTACGTTATCTGCACGCGCGACTGCATCACGTGGGAACAATTGGACAAAACGGAAGCAAATCTTTCTCTCTCTCTGCGGTGCGAAGAAAAACAAGAACGCGTAGACATTCGGTTTGTGTGTTTTATTATTTCTCTGAACTATAATTCGTCTGCTGAAGCAAGAGATTACGCAAATAACAGACGTTCCATTGAAAATTCAGTGCCCTTCCACTCTGTGAAGAAGGACGACCAGTGAAGCTGCGAATGTGGGCCCCTTACTGGCGAACTGCACCTCCGCCGCGGGTGGGTCCGGTATTGCAGTATCGTCGGGATCGGCCCATGTATGAAGAATTGTTGGGCCATGTCCACGTAGACGAGATCCTCGAGAAGCTAGCCATAGACAGCTTTGCTGTAATAATTCGCACGGTCACGTGTTACTGCAAGCGACGTCACAATAGTGTGATGTACGTAGGCGCACTTGTGCGATATACGACGACTCTCCGGCTGGGAGCGCGGCGCCCACGAGCAGAAGGGCGAACGATGTTCAGTTCAGATGTTCAGATTTCAGTGGTTTCCGCTGCGCGTAGCGATGAATACTTAGCAGACAGGATCGTTAGGGCGCATTTTATGCTCGGCACTTGTTAGCTCAACATGGCCAGACCTGCTGAAGGGCCATTTAAGGCAGAACCGGTCATTGTTAAGGGTGAGTCGCCATCAGCCGCCCCATTAGTTTGGTGCTCTCTTCGGCACCGCTACTTTTACGCTATTACCTGCCATATGCACATATTGTATAAAGCTTTTGGTCTTCGCTTCGTCTGCTCCAAGAGTCAGTCTTTCGCCTTCGACCCCGAGTCGCAATAACACGCAGCAGCACATTGTCTCTGCCTCTGGTCTAACAGAATGGTACTTGCGCCGTTTGTGGGTCCTCCATGCTTCAGTGTGATTAGCGTTTTACTGGAGCTCCTCGGCTGGCGTTCTGAGAGACAACACGCGGAGGCATGTTGTGCGATTTGAGGGAGGTGATACTGCGCAGCAGATACCCCTCACCTACGTGCATTACTTTTTTCAGGAATGCAAGTACTACGACAAGCTTTCCATCAAAACCGAGCAGAGAGTTATGTGATAGAAATCAGATGTCTTTGTTTCATTTGAATGCACAAAGCTTAAAAAGCAAGCACGAATCTGTCTGCAGGCTTCTACATGAATTGCAGCATGAGTTTGATATTTTAGCGTTCTCTCGGACTTGGCTCCCCGACAAGTACGATACTGTACACTTCTCAGTCTATAAGTGTTGTCACTGTGCAGAAAAAATAGGAAAGGGGGTGGTGTAGTTTTTTACGTAAAACACAATATATGCTTTGCTGTAATTTCTGAGTTTTCTGTAATGCACGAGGACTATGAACCCCTCATGATCAAGTGTGCGAATACTATATCTGTAGTTATTTACAGGCCTGCATCCGATGTTGTATCTATGTTATTAGATTTCATTGAATGTATGTTAGATTTTTCTACACAGCTTGGCACTCCCCTAATTGTAACGGGCGATTTTAATATTAACCTGCTTTCAGTAGACCGATCCAAACAAGCGTTTCTGGATGTTTTCTTTCGGATGGCTACAAAATGTTATTATAGTTCTAACCAGGGTGACGAATAAAACATAAGCCTTGGAAAGCCTTCTAGTCGATTACGAGCCCGATATTGTGGCCACCACGGAAACATGGCTATCACCCGCTATATTCGACCACGAGATTGCCCCGCCAAACTACACAATCATCCGAAAAGACCGACCTTCACGAGGTGGAGGAGGGGCATTACTGATAAAAAACTGTCTTCGCTTTGTCCTTCTTACCGAGGTGAACAACGCTGAAGCCGTTTTGTGCAAACTTTTGTGCGACTGGACGTCAATCGTAACCGGTTGCGTTTATCGGAGCCCTTCCTCTGACAGTGCAAGCCTTCAAATTCAATTCAAATATGCAATTCAAAAATATATGCAGCGTCATGTCCATCAATCCAGGGTTATTCTTGCGGGCGACTTTAACCTAGCTGACATAGACTGGTCCACAATGCATCATACGTCAGAAGCCTCAGAAGTGGTAATAGACTTAATGCTAAATTTTAACCTACATCAACTTGTCACTTGTCCTACCCGCGTTCAAGGCTCAACGAAAAATATCTTCGACCTCATATTTCTTAGCAACCATTTCACTACAAGTCAAGCACAAATAGACATTATTGAAGGAATATCATCTGATCACAGCATACCTATGTGCACATTCCAGCTTGATCATTGTATTGCTACCCAGTCTACAGTAAAAAGCTTTTTTAACTTTCATAAAGCAGGTGACGCCAGCATACTAACTTATCTGTCCCATGAATTCGATTCCTTTTCGGAAAAAGCATCTCAGGAATCTACTGATGTAGATGCATTGTGGCTACATTTTAAGAGCATTGTCCTGCACTGTATAACTAATTATATTCCAATGCAAAAGAAAAAACAGCACCTTAAGAATCCATGGATCACACGCGAAATAATCCATGCTAAACGGTGCGCAAATCGGCTTTGTAAGGCAAACAAGAATAACCCAAAACCATCTACAACCTTGAAGTTAAAATCTGCAGTTATGCATTTCAAGCAGAAACTATAAGATTCGAAACAATATTACTACAGTGTCACTCTTGCTAGCTTCCTAAAAAATAACCCACAAAGATTCTGGAAACATCTGCGCAGTACCGAGCAGACAACAACCAAACTAACTAAAGAAGAAAAAAGTGCAACGGCAAACAAATATAACAATTTCTTCAAATCAGTCTTCACGGCAGACAATGGTACACTGCCCCCTCTTCCACCTACCTGTACGTCAGTGCTTGATCGGTTAATAATAACGGACGCCGGAATCCACAATCTTCTCCTCAACACTGACCCTAAGAAATCAAACGGGCCTGACGAAATTCCAAACGAATTCCTAAAAAAATATGCTGAGTGGTGCAGTAGATATCTGCGACACATTTTTCGTAAATCACTAGCAACTTCTAATCTACCACACGACTGGAAAAAGGCTAAAATAATACCGATCCACAAGAAAGGAGACAAAAATAATGTTGCCAATTTCAGACCCATATCTCTCACCAGCACTTCATGCAAAATACTAAACACATCATTCTAAAACACATGACAGTATTTCTAGAACGTGAAAACATCCTATCGCCTCACCAGCATGGTTTTCGATCTGGCTTATCAACCATCACTCAACTAACAGAGGTAGTTCATGACCTTGCTCTTAGTATTAATAATCGTTCTCAAATTGACATGATTTTGCTTGACTTATCTAAAGCTTTTGATTGCGTGAGTCACACTAAGCTAATTGCAAAAGTGGAGCATGCCATCGGGAAAGGAGAAGTTTCTGCTTCGATAACAGCTTTTCTAACACACCGCTCACAATTTGTTATGTATGACCACATGCCATCTGATGTCGTTCCTGTCACATCTGGAGTACCACAAGGCTCGGTACTCGGGCCGCTGTTATTTCTGATCTTTATTAACGATATAACCAATAGTATAGGGTGCAATATCAAACTCTTCGTGGATGACTGCGTGATATATAAAGAAATTAACAGCCATAACGACCATCTCGATCTTTCTGATTCCCTTAACACGCTAGCCGAGTGGTGCTCCCAGTGGCAAATGTCTATTAACGTCAATATATCAGTGGCAATGACAATAACAAGAAAAAAGCAACCCTCTCATTTCCCCTATATCGTTAATGGCACGCCTCTTTCCATGGTTGAGGAACAGAAATATTTAGGGATAACGCTGACTTCAAACCTCAATTGGGAAACACACATAACTAATATTACAACTGCTGCATGACGAAAGCTATTTTATCTAAAAAGACGCCTAAAAATCGCACCAACGAACATTAAGCTTCTGGCCTACAACACATTTGTGAGACCTATTTTAGAATACGCTAATACAATTTGGTTTCCTTACACAGTAACTAACATAGCTAAACTTCAAGCTATACAAAGAAAAGTCCCAAGGTTCATTCATAGCAAATCGCGTTCTACTGACTCACCTTCACGTCTCTTAACTTCCTCAGGCCTCAACACATTATCGACGAGAGCGAAACAAGGTCGACTAAAATTTCTGTTTCAAATGCTGCACCGTCAGTATAAAATTGATATCACCCGGTGGATTTCATATTCGCAATCTAGAATAACACGGCATCAACACGAACATACGCTAACCGAGTATTCCTTTTCTAATGACGCATTCAGGTACTCATTCTTTCCTCAAGTAATCAGAGAATGGAATGAACTTAACTCGTCATTAACAGCGACAAATTCTTTATCCTTGTTCGTTTCACAACTGGAGCTCATCACAAGAGATTATTAACGATTTATCATGTTTGTTCCCTGTTGTCTTTATGTTAAACTAACAGTACTTAGAAAAAAAAATGTATACACTTGTTTGTTTCCATATACTTCACGTTTTTGCTTTGAGTATGATATGCCCCGGTTGTTGTTCATTTCATTCTGCTTTGTTTAGTGTTCTGTTGTGTAGCTTATCTTTTGTATTTTGTTGAATATTGTTGCTTTTTCATTCCTTGTGTAGCTCGCACATGTATTTATGTAGGGAAAAGAAAGTGTTCATGCCCGTCTGCTAGGCTCTCGGCTGAGAGCGGCAGTATTGTAAAATAAATAAATAAATATATAAATAAATATGAAATCCTACTTGACTTGTGTTTTACAACGCGATTAATTGGATTAGAGTCGAGTGTCCTCATCTCTCACGTAAGTAATCACATGCCCATTTTCCTGTTCTTTACACGTGAGACGAAATTGTGCCGACAGTGCAAAAGTGACACGCGCTTACAGTACAGATTCATAACTAAGAACACCATTGCTTATTTTGAGGCGTCAGTCAGCAAAGCCGAATGGTCTGAAATATATGCATTCACTGTTCCTGTCGAGGCATTCAATCGCTTTCTCGACATAATGAAAGACCTTTATTACAAAGCTTTTCCTCTAAGAGAAGCTAGAAGAAGCAATAAATGCAGGAAACCGTGGGTTGACACCGCGCTTCTAAAGCAAATAAAAGAACGAGATAGCCATTTCGCTACGTTTATAAAGACAAGGCAACCAGAGTACTTAATAAAATGCAAAAAAGATAGGGAATAAGTTAGGCCGTGATAAAAAGCTGGCAAGGGAGAGGTATTATGAGAATAAGTTCACTCATATTCTTAATGATCCAAAAGAAGTTTGGGAAACATTGAATGATCTGCTACCGAACTGTGACCAAAAATTTGTTTTTGAGGTTACGGATAAAGGCGTATTTTTTACAAGGACTGCACTGTTCGATAAGTTTAATCAGCATTTCTTACGATGTGGCGCGTCCGATACGTCTGACGCTGATAGCCCAACTAACATGTCTTATATTCCATGTAGTATGAGCAGGTCGCTATTTCTTGCGCCAACAGTTGAAGCTGAAATAAGTAACTTATTTCTAAAGTTAAAGCATTCCACAGCATGTGATGTGGATGGCATAAAGGCAGAACCAATAAAAGCTGTGGTGCTGCATCTTTGTCACACAATGTCAGACATATGCAATTTAATTTTGTGTACTGGCGCATTCCGCTATGAAATAAAGATTGCACGGATATCTTTAGTTCTTAAAGGGGGAGACAGGAATGACGTGAAGAACTACAGATCAATTTCAGTTCTCCCAATCTTTCCCAAAATGGTAGAGTAGGTCGTTCACGACAGAATTTTAAATTTCTGTGCACAAACTAATATTATAACAGAAAAGCAATACGGTTTCCGAAAACACCAATGTAATGAAATGGTGTTGCTACACATCACAGAAAAAATAATACGTAACTTTCAGGACAAGCTGTACATTATAGAGATATCTCTTGACTTCAAAAAAGCATTCGATTGCATTAAGCATGATATCTTGTTACAAAAGTTAAATGAGTACGACATTAGGGGAACTGCTCTTAAGTAAATTAAAAATAATTTAACCGACCGACTACAGTACACATACATTTGCCATTCCAAATCGGCAACGGGTGAAATTAAGTACGGTGTTCTGCAGGGGTCCATCCTAAGGCCACCTCTTCTTTTGTTATAGATTATTGAAGTGCCTCTAACACCAGACATAATCATGTATGCTGATGACACTATCTTTTTTCATCGTGGAAACTTGATTACTCTCGAGCAAGAAGCAAATATTTGACTCAGTAATATTTCAGACTGGCTTAGAGCAAAGAAGTTGGAATTAAACGTTAAGAGGACAAAATACATTATTTTTTCGCCTCGTAACAAGGGTATTGATGATAGCTTAGTATTAAAATTCCGTGATGAAGTCATTACACGTTCTACGTCCCAGGTGTTCCTTGGTGTTACGTTTGAACAAAATTTAAAGTGGTCCAGTCATGTCGGCAACATAGAAACCAGCATTGCGAGATTCATTAGTGTTATTAATAAATTAAGGAATGTATTACCTTCTAGTTAAAAAAAACGATTATACTGTAGCCTAGTGCATTCGCGCTTCCAATATTGTTTGTCTGTCCGGTTTACCACAACGAAAACCAACATTCATAGTTTACTAACCCTGTCGAAACCCATGATTCAGGTAATTGAGAATGTGTCCTATAGAAGCCACTCCGCACCGCTTTTCAAGAGGAATTGTATTTTAACAATAGAAAACCTTGTTAACAAAAAAAAACAGCCATTGCAATATTTGAAGAGGTAAAACTCAATGAAAGCGCCTTTTTTAGATCATGCTCCTCGAATGAACATAAATACAACACAAGGCAATTAACTTACAACGAGGGCAAGATCCGGACAAATTAGGGCATGCAAAAGCGAGCATTCATAGTTGCTTATTTTCTGAATCATCACACTCGCTTACTCACTATAATAAATGAATCACCATCCCTAAGCACTTTAAAAAAAGTTAACATCTACTTGGTGTCGCTTCAGGTATGACTGTTCATTCTTTTATACACAAATCGCGTTCAATATTTCTGTTACGTATTTCATGTACTTTTCATTTTTTTGTATGTATCCACTTTGTGTACCATGCTTAACCTGTGTGCTTGAGTGATTTGCGCACTGGGTACGGGTCGGGGAAGGGAACTGACGCTTAGGCATTCGTGTCTTTTTGTCAGCCTCTTTGACAGAGATTCTTTATATAGTCTGCTGTAAAATAAACATTCATTCATTAAAATATGAACCCATAACACGGTATTTGCTTCAAGCGCAGCACAGAACGATTTAGTATAAGAGCTCAGTAGAGTGAGAGCAATAATCTTACATGACACGAAACTTGCAGACCAGCTCCGGTTGGATGCACCTCACTGGCCCCAATGCCCTGCTGAGCCTGTGGATCAAGTGATCAGTTATACGTGTGCTAAACTTATTTCACACCTGTAACTCACTTCCTGTAAACTTTATGCCTGTGGATCGCGAGATGCAGCTGCACGGGGTATCTGGCGATCAGGCTCTCCGTGCAGCGGATTGTTGCGCTGTGAAAATGTCCCACTGTAACATGGAAGACCACTGCTGGTACTAATCAATAATGCATTTACGTAGCCTTAAATTAATTTATGAATACTGAACACCCTTTATGCAAATGGTCTACAACTCTCAGCTATAGTCCCCTCGAAACTACTGAGTGTTTCTGGCACCAGACTCTTCAAATCATCTGTGGTAAAAAAAATTCCATCTCTATAGTTGTGTAAACTTTTAGACCACTTTTACTGTGTGACACATCACAGTTGAATTCGCAGGTTAGTGCAGTAATACAATTCTTAATTAGCGTATCATTCATTGCATTATTCCACATGTCGAAACAGTTCAAAAGCGCATGTACTTTGTAGAAAAACCAACACTAACCTGTTTTCATAGCCAATTGTATCCAAACTATCTCATGACATTGTAATAGTGTATAGTCTTCCTTCTCATAGCTTAAAGAATGCGTCTCAGAAAAATACAACTTGGAATATCAACTTACCTCTGAGGAGGGGAGGGGGGAGGTGCGAGGTGCTACTATGCTGGTTTGCATGAAGCGCTAACCTGTGTCACTTTGTCGCAACATTTGTCACATTCTAATTAGTTTAATCTTATTTATTATCACATTGAACAATGCAACTGTAATGCAAGTACTACTGAATCTCGGTATGTTTGAACTGAGGCACAATTTTGATGTCTGACTCATTAAAGCATTGTGAAGGTTAAGTAATACTCAGAATGGTCGTAATTGAAGTGGGCTGAAATAATTCATTTTATTGGGATCACGAATACATTACACAGCCTCTATGAAATCCCCGAATGTCTGCTGCAGATTCCATACATCAGTGCTTGTGACCGACTAATTAGATCAGGAAATCTATAGCATATTTTCCACTGCGGCTGATTGACAAGTGTACCATCGTATTGCTACAAGTTTGTAGACGTAAGGAATAAGAAATATTAATTTCCCGCTTACCTGTCTGTCGGGAACGAACAACGTCAACAGTGCATTTGCCTTCAAATGCAAATCTGTCCAACTGGCGTCCGTGCACTGAAGTTCGGGATCGTAACGGAAGGCTCGGTGCACACCTGCTTCGTAAAAGAGGTCTGTTGTCGGCTCTCTTCTTCATCGGTCGAAAGCGTGGGCACAAAAGCGGACGACCACACTGAAAACAATGCACTTGTGTGGCGGGAATCTACGGCTTGTGGGTAACCTTAGTACCTTATTGTATTAGTAGGTCACCAGCTGGTTCATGCAGTACCCACACAACCCTGACCTCCTCCCCCCCCCCCCCGACGGGCTTCTATACTTTACGTCCCCAGCATAAGCAAGACCCTTGCACGCGCTCTGCAGTCATATGACATACTGGCTGCGCACGTTCCCTCCCAGAAACTTGGACACGAGCTCGTGCATGTGAAATACCAGGGCAAGAAGAACAAATACTGACAGGCTCGTCAATTGTCACGAATTTCAGCGCTTCTGAAATGGACAGAGACACAATGCGAACACGACAAACATTTGTCCAAAGACACAATTATAACCCAAACCAAATGAAGAGCCAAGTAAACTCACACAGCGTAAATCCTATATATAGAAAATATATTCGCAAAACTATAGTCGGATACAACTTTAGAAAAAAGGGGGCGTTTACTCCTCCGAGGCGAAGGCACACGAGCATCCACCAATGGGCGCGCGCTCTGGACAAACGTCATGAGCCAGACGGCCGGTGACCCCACCCACGGAGAAGATGGCCGCCAGCGCTTCAAACTGGGCGAGGTCGCGCCAGCTGTGTGCTTCAGCCTCTCGTCAGAGTGAATTCCAGAACTGTTCGTGATGGTCTATCATGCCGTAAATATTACAGCGAGATTACGATGCACCATTTGTGCCGCGTGCATTTATTCTGAGCCGTGATCCGGTGAAAGAACATTGCAGCGAGCATCGCTGGCGCTGCGCTACGCTTTGCCTGAAAACAGGATCCCGCGGCGACCGCTGCGAACACGCATCCAGCGTGCATGTTCCATGTTGTTTTATTTCGCTCCCGAGTGAAGTTACGGTGAGAAAGTTTTCCAAAGACTGGAGCCTACGCTAGCGGCGGGTGTGTTCGTATACTGCGTCGCTGCGTTTTTCGTCGGACGGGGTGAAGTGATGAAGCAAAACCATTCTCAGGAGTAATCAGAAAAGTGCGCGCAACAAAAACTATTTGCAGAAGAAGCCTTCAACGCAAAGATTTGTCGCCGTCAACTTAGCGTAAACTATCAATAGAGAGGTTTAGCTTTTCCGGTATTCCGGTAAAACGCAGGCGGACTGCCGGGGTGTTGAGGCGGAGGCGTAAACGTGAGCTGTCGAGCGGTCTGCATGGTGCAGCCACCTGGTGGCGCAGTGCTCAAGCAGACAGAAACAGTTAATATTGCATTAACCGAGCGTATTCTTCTTCGCTGCTGGTGTAAATTTTCGGCACTGGCATAATCGTGTTGCTGCCCCAACGCCTCAATGCCCCGTCCGCCTGCGTTTTACTGGAATACCGGACAAGCTAAACCTCTCTATTGTCAGCAGTGAGATAGCCGAGCGTCTAGCGACGGTGTTCAAGCGTTGTGTGGCACCGTCGATTGATTGCTGTCCACCAGTTCTCACTGCACTCGCAAGCTGTAGAACGCGTGCTGTGAAATTGTGAAAACACAAAACCAAAAAATATAAATTCTATGCTATTTAAAACCAAGAGTACTTATTTAAAACGATGAATGAAGTATTTTTTCACCTTCCTGCCTCGACCGTATTCTCGCCCCAGGTTTGTAATGGTTGCGATAAATGCATTGTTCTATATAAGTACTTTTTCAATAGCAACCGATTCATTTTAAGCTTGAGAAACGAGTAGTAGATACGCCGTGTACAAGTCAACAAGCGTTGCAGAGCTGCTCTTTCTACTTTTGTCACTTGCAATGAAGCTAAAGAGCAGACGACGGGCAGCGTTGTGAAAGGCACGGGGTTATTTTTCTGCCGCTATCCGGCATGTGCTGTAGCACATGAGAGCTCTAATAAACCAGTCATCAAAATGCAAAAGTCTTTATTTATACCGGGAATTGCGCGTTTCAGGAGCACGATGTTTCGAGCGGGACTATTTTAGTCGCGGAGGCAATCGGCTGTCGCGCTTCGGTCATCTGGGCGGGGCCTCCCCTTTTTTCTAAACTTGTATCCGACTATAGGTATATACATAACGGAAACAGACTAGATATTAGCTGTATAATGTTCCTAGTCGGACAGGCCAAGTGACACATAGTCCGTAAGAATTGAATGCTCCGGCCGTGAGAGTAGTGAACATCGGCACGGTGTGGTGCAAGATGGCAGCCTATATAGTTCCAACGCGGTGAAAGCGTCGAGCTCCGTTGCGAGCGACGAGGTTGTAGCTCTCTTACGAGACTTGCGTGGGACAGGACACGGTTTAGACTAGTCGGGCGTTGTGATGATGTGGTGAGGGGATTGCGTCCGTGGCACTGGACAGCCGCCGGTTATGGCAGTGTGGTGTTGGATTGGGGTCGCGGAGCGCAGCCACGGCGACGTAGTCGGGACTCGGAAGCTGGAGCTGTTGCCGGCCAACTTTGGAATGTCGCCTCGTCGGTCCGTGGTCCCTGAAGGTGCTGCTTGTCATCTCCACAGACAACTCGAGAAGCGACTGCCTTGCTTCTCATCCATGTCAGCAATGCGCATGCCTCTGCCTTCCTCCCCTTTTCCTTCATTTTTTCTCTCTTTCACACTTCATGTGCTTCTCACCTGATGTATGAATTCTACATTTCACTGACGGGTGTCGTCGTCTTCTCCACATTATTGCACATGATCTGCCTGTGACTCATGACAGTGTGTAAAAAGTAAAGCATGGCAGCGAATGCATACCATTGTCAGTCAGCACTGTGTTTGTGTTTTTTGTTATATCTCATCTGTTGGTACTGCTCCTTGGCAAGGTAGCTTGTATTATTTATTTCAAAACAGTGCGTGCAAATCGGAAAAGAGATAGATACATTGGCTTGAATAGAAGCATACTCTGTTGACTTCAATTGCACAAACGGCCAGGAGTGTATGCCTTGTGGTACTCTAGTTTATGGCATTGTAGGTTTTGGAGGCCGTGGAACTACTTGATACTTTTCTTCATCCATCATTTGGTGCTTCGCGTAAACCATAAGTGTACCAATTTTCTCAGTAATATGTTCACACAATGTCTGGTGCCGTTTTAATGTGATGTTTAACATGCTTCCTTTTTCTACTACTAGTCTATTTCATTGCTTATATGTACCATTTATTTACATACTTATTTAGCTATTTATGTGTAATATCTGCAGTGCCACGAGGCTTCATTGTTTTATAGCGACACAACACTGTTAAGAGAAGTTTGACAACCGTTGCAGTCTATATTAAATCATACTTGCATTTATTTCTTTGCAATACATGCAATGAAATTTAGGCTTTTACCTCCTTACAACGATGCTGTTAAAGGGAGTTACTCTGTGTTGCGGCTACATTAAATTTAAGTAGTTTTAATTTAATTTTTAATTGTTGATAATTATCAACAATTACAAAATAAATGCAACCTGCATGTAGCTTGTTTGAATAGATAATTTATTTGTACAGGGCTTTAATAAGTAATTCATAACTTTTGTTACTCACATTTCATTATACTGGCTTTGCGTTAAAAGTCAGCAAGTATTTCTGTGGCTGTTCTGTATAAGCTGATGCCAAGACGCTACTAGCTTGCGTGGTGGCTACCACTATAACATGCCTTGGCCACGCTCAAGGGCAGCAGCAGTTGCTGTGTGTAAGCAAGGCTGTCAGCCAGCCAATAGATCCTTTGTTCTTATTATAACAGGTGTGTGAAATCCCTTATAACAGCGTCGCTGTCGAATTGGTACACTTCTATGAGAGATTTCTTTTACTTTTTATTCTTCCCGAGATGTTATCGTAGGAAGCTTCCGAAAGTTGTCGTTTCAAATAGTCCACATGGCCTTTCACAATCCAGTGCAGCACTGCCTGTTTTTTGCCTTTATTAATCTTCAAAGTAGGCCCAGACAACGGTTCTAAGGATCTGTGAGCCTTTTTGCACCAGCATCATTTTCCAGGTCGAATATCAGGAAGGAAGCTTGGATGATAACTATCAGAAGATTGCTTGTCATTATTCTGGCACTTTTGTTTCTGTTCTGCCAACTTTGCTTTTTCTTTCAGTGTTATTGCGTTAGGAAACTTAAGCAAGATGGGGGGCGGGGGCTTGCTTGGAGCTAAGGGCTTGATCCGTAGGATGCTAGGTGCACGCTACAGCCTAGAGTCAGTCGGTGCAAGGAATTGTGATGGGGTGCTACTATTAAGGGGGCACGCACTTTCACCCACTCTTAAAACCGGGTGTTACGTTTCGCCTCCGACGTGCGGTATAGCCGGCGCGGATGCAACGGACGCCGGGCCTTCGTTCACAGCGGCGGACATTTTGGCCAGTTCAGTGCTGCCCCAGCACCTCCTGCTAAGCGCGTCCAGGCATGTTTCAATGCCACGTGCCTTCGTGTGTGTGTGTGTGTGTGTGTGTGTGTGTGTTGGTGCCCACGCTTGTCAAAGCGCGGCAGCCGGGGAGAGGAGCTCCCCAACTGTGAAGCGAGGAGGTCTGAGCGGCGCCGGCCCGGTGGATACTTGTCTCTTGTCACAACGTGTCCGTGCGCCGCCGTCACGTGCGCCTCTTCCGAGCCGTTCCTTCTTCCCCTCGACTGCGAGAGTATAAAAGCAGCTGCCCCCGTACGCCAAGAGAGAAGCTTCGATTTATTCAGTCGAGTAACGTGGTCTCCCGTTTCTCCACTTCGGTCGAACTGACCGGCCGCTCTTTTGCAATGCTAGAATAAACATGTTGTTCTGTTAGCAGTCGACTCATCCTTTGCCAGGACCTTCGGATGCTTGCAGCTGTGCCCCAGGCCGCCAGGCCAACGATACCCTTGGGGCTTGCGACCCATTTACAACAACTGGTTGCCAGCGGTGAGATCGCGACTACGGAGGCCAGCAGCGAAGATATGCGGTCGACTGTATGCTGAGCAGCACAATGACCATCCGGGAGCAGTGCAACGAGCCCTGTGTGATGACTGGTTGCCTGCAGCGGAACGACTGCGCTGAATTCATGGCTGCGAGGTTTGGTGAGTGCAGCACTTTTTTCTTCTGAGTTTTGCCAGGCTTTTGTTAGTGTGAGAAACAGAGCTGGTAATTGTGGTTGTCGTTGCTGCCGGGTTAGTTTGCGGCAAGACAATAGCAGGCAGTAGAGAAAGTAGCATTCAGAGCAGCCATGGATTTGAAGTCGTTGTGCAAGCCGAAATTGCTGGAGCTTGCAAGAGAGTTGGGTCTGGATGTCTCAGACAAACTCAGAAAACCAGAACTGCTAAGGCCTATTCTTGAGTTAGAAGCTGAGGATGACGAGCTGTCGGAATGCCTTGAGACCATTGAGGAGAGGGAGACGGCAAAAAGACAGGAGCGTGAACGTAAAGAGCAAAAAGAGAAAGAGTAGCGCGACCGTCAACACGCCTTGGAAATGAAGCGTCTCGAGGTAGAGGTGGAACGCGCTCGTAATGGAAGTCAGGCACACGGTGCAGGAGAACGAGTATCGTTCAAAATGACTGACCTGATGCGGCCGTTTAAGCTTGGAGAGGACATTGGTTTGGTCCTGGTTAACTTTGAGCGAACGTGCGAGAAGCAGGGGTTCTTTCGGGAAACGTGGCCACAGCGCTTCTCACTTTGTTACCTGGCGAGGCGGCCGACGTAGTCGCTCGCTTGAAGAGAGAGGAGGCAGAGGATTTCGACCAAGTGAAATCGAGTCTGCTAAAGAAGTACAGGCTGTCAGCGGAGGCGTTCCGTCGGAAGTTTCGGGAAAATGAGAAAGGCAGAAGTGAATCATATACAGAGTTTGCCTACAGGCTTATGTCAAACATGCAGGAGTGTCTCAAAGAAGAGAAAGCGTTTGCTGACCACGAGAAATTTGTGCAGTGTTTCCGGCAGGAACAGTTTTATAGTCGGTTACCTGTGAACGTGCGGTACTGGGTCTTGGATAGGCCAGACGTTAGCACGGTGGCTAAAGCCGCCGAGCTAGCCGAGGAGATTGTGACGCGTCGGGCTCGCGGGGCTAAGGACGGTGAAAAGGGTGAATTTGGCTCCAAGTTTCAGAGGCCGAAGTTCACGCCCATGAGAGCAAGGGGGGACACACGCAGTGCGTATGCGAGTGAAAGCAGTCCGACCGAACGTAAGGAGACGGCGGCAGCCGAAGCCGAACGCAGAAAGCGATTCCAGACGAGGCAAGCGCGCGTGTGTTATACGTGCCAGAAGCCGGGTCACTTTTCGGCGCAGTGTCCAGAAACAAAATCAAAAGTCGTGTTTTCGTCATTATGCAGCACTGACGAGAACATAAAGCTTCTCGAGCCTTACATGCGAGACCTCCTCGTGAAAGGGAAAGAGTGCCGAGTGCTTCGTGATTCCGCAGCTACCTGGATGTAGTTCACCCCTCTTACGTAGAACCCGATATACTCACGGGCGAGTGCGCATGGATCAAGCAAGCCGTGGAAGCTCATAGCGTGTGTCTGCCCGTAGCAAAAGTGCTTATTGAAGGACCTATCAGAGCACTTGAGACGGAGGCCGCAGTGTCATCTATGCTGCCCCCCCCCCAGTACCCGTACCTATTTTCGAACAGGTCCGATCACCTCCTGCGCGAGAAGGGGCTTTTCTTTGGTGAGGCTAGCGTTCAGGCCTTAACCAGATCGAGAGTTCGGGAGCTCGCTGCAAAGGTGGTAGTTGCGGGGCCGACCTTGTCGAACAATGAGAAAGGGTCGGAGGCGCAGCAAGCTGATATTCAGAGCACGTCCGAACCGAATAATATTGAGCCTGTAGCGTTGAAGGCACTAGACACTGGAGAGGAAATGCCTGACACGGGAAAGTTAGAAGAACTATCTGCAGATTTGCTCATCGCGCCTACGTCAGATGGACTTAAGACGTTGCTAAAAGTCAGCCGGTCGGCTTTGATAGCCGAGCAAAAAAAGGATGGCAGCCTAGAAAACATGCGCTGCAATGTCAAGGAAGGTATCGCCAAGAAAAACACTCGTTTTGTGGAAAGAAGTGGCATCCTGTACCGGAAATATCTAGACCACAGGGGAGTGGAGTTCGATCAGCTGATAGTGCCTCAGTGCTACCGTCAGGATCTGTTGCGTTTGTCGCATGGAGGTTCGTGGTCCGGACACTTAGGAGTTAAGAAGACTAAGGACCGTCTCTTGCAAGAGTACTATTGGCCAGGGTGTTTTCGTGACGCAGAACACTTTGTGAGGACATGTGACACCTGTCAGCGGGTGGGCAAACCAGGGGACAAATCGAGGGCGCCGTTGAAGTTGGTACCTATCATTACGGAGCCTTTTAGACGGCTCGTTATTGATAGAGTGGGACCTCTGCCGGTAACAGCCACGGGGTACAGACACATTTTGACTGTGATCTGCCCAGCGACAAAGTTCTCTGAAGCAGTGCCGCTTAAAGAACTCAGCTTAGCTGAGATAGTCAATGCACTAATGTCCATATTTGCGCGAGTTGGTTTTCCTGCGGAAATCCAGTCAGATCAGGGCACAGTGTTTACTAGCGCTTTGACGACAGCCTTTCTCGAAAGGTGTGGGGTAAAGCTGTTACACAGCTCAGTGTACCACCCACAGTCGAATTCCGTTGAGAAGCTCCACTCCGTCATGAAGCGCGTGTTGAGAGCATTGTGTTTTGAACAACAAACTTACTGGGAGCTGTGTCTGCCTGGGGTGATGTTTGCATTAAGGACCGCGCCTCGTGCGGCTACGGGGTTTTCTCCAGCTGAGCTGGTGTACGGTCGCTCGCTGCGGTCTCCGTTTCGCATGCTTCGAGACTCGTGGGAAAGCAGGGGCGACGACCCAGTCGTGGTGGAGTACGTGCTTAGGCTCCTCGAACGCTTAATAAGGGCACAGGAGTTGTCAGGTGAAGCAATGGCAAAGGCCCAGCAGAGGGCCAAGGTTAATCATGATCGGACAGCCAGGGCCCGTCGTTTTGAGGCGGGCGATGAGGTAATGATATTGCGCACATCGCTAAAAAACAAACTCGACGTGCAGTGGGAGGGCCCAGCACGGGTTGTTCAAAAACTGTCGGGCGTTTACTACGTGGTGAGACTGCCAGGAAAACGGAAAGCACAGCAAGTTTACCACTGTAATCTGCTGAAACCCTATAGACAACTGGAAGCAGTGGTGTGTATGATGGTAAACGTTCCGAAGAGCTTTCGGTCGAGCTTCCGGGAGTAGGCTCAGTGACGAACAGGGAAGACAACGATCAAGTCATTAGTGACTTATTCAGTAAAGCACCGCTGTCGCCTGAGCAGAAAACCGAACTACGCCAGCTCTTACAAAAGTTTCAAGGTAAGTTCTCTGAGAGGCCTGGTAGGACTTCTGTCCTTACTCATGAAATAGAACTTACCTTCCTAGAGCCAGTACGATCCAAGACGTATCGGGTGCCACCGCGCAAGCGCGATATTAGGGAGGATGAGGTAAAGAAAATGCTGCAGCTCTGTGTTATTGAGGCGGGTGAGAGTGATTATACCTCCCCTTTTATTTTAGTTGAGGTACCGGGCAAGGAACCTCGTCTTTGCGTCGACTACCGCAGGCTTAATTCCATCACTAAGGATCAAATTTATCCGATCCCTAACATCGACGAGCGCCTTGAGAAAGTTAGTAGCGCTCAGTTTATTTCCACCCTAGATCTTGTCAGGGGTTATGGGCAGGTTCCACTCACAGAAGAGGCTAGTAGGTATGCGGCGTTCATTTCACCAATTGGAACATTCCGTCCAATAGTTTTGCGTTTTGGTTTGAAGAACGCGCCATACTGCTTTTCAAGCCTTACGGACAAAGTGTTGCGGGGACAGGAAGAATTCGCTTTACCGTATTTAGACGACGTAGCGATATTCTCCGCATCCTGGTCTGAGCATATGGCACACTTGCGGGCAGTGCTAACCCGCCTGCGCGAAGCGGGTTTGACAGTCAAGGCTCCCAAGTGCCAGTTAGCACAGGCCGAGGTTGTATACCTCGGTCACGTGATTGGACGGGGTCGTCGCCGCCCCTCTGAAATACAGGTGGCCGCTGTGCGAGACGTCCCGCAACCCCGCAGGGCGACCGATATTCGGTCGTTCTTAGGTGTCGCCGGCTACTATCAGAGGTACATCCCCAGGTACTCTGATATCGCGGCTCCCCTGACGGATGCTCTAAGAAAAACAGAGCCCCAAGAAGTCGTCTGAGACGAGACAAGGGAAAGAGCTTTTAGCGCCCTAAGAAGCCAGCCTGTGCTACCATCGCGAGACTACACAAAAACTTTCGTTGTTCAGTGCGATGCTAGTGAGCGAGGCATGGACGTTGTACTGTGCCAACGGGAAAAGGGAGAAGTAGAACACCCCGTCCTGTATGCTAGTCGTAAGCTGACCAGTCGTGAGCAGGCGTACAGCGCCACCTAGAAAGAGTGTGTGTGTCTCGTGTGGGCCGTTCAGAAATTGTCATGCTACCTAGCCGGCTCGATGTTTATCAGTGAGACGGATCACTGCCCTCTCCAATGGCTACAGACCATCTCTTCCAAAAATGGCGGCCTCCTGCGCTGGAGCCTCGCTTTGCAACAATATTCCTTTGAGGTGCGTTACAAAAAGGGGAGTCTCAACAGTAACGCCGATGGCTTAAGTCGAGGCCCCTAACGCAGGAATCAGCCTCAAAGTTGTTTGTTACTGATTTTTTTCTTCCTGAGGCAGGAATTTTAGCTTTTTGCTTTTGTTTAGTGTTTCAAAGTCATGACGTGCTTTCTAGTGCAATTTTCCAATTTGTGGACGCGTTCTGGCTGCTGCTAGACCACTGTAAGGAACTAGGCAGTAGTATAAAAGGGGAAAGAGCCTGGCATGGCTTAGTGAGGGTTGTGTCGTGCTTGCTGACTGAGCGGTTGAGTTTCGGCGTAGTTCTAACGCTTGCTGGGAACGAGAAAAAAAAGGCAACTCTCCCGAAGTCACTTTGCAGTGTCCTGTGTGAACCTGAACGTGAGAACGAGGCTTTCTCGGTGCACTGCGCTCAAGAAACGCCGATGGACGACCGACTTCGGTTATGAGCATCATCGAGCGACATCCCTCCGGACAGCGGATGCAGTCCCCTGACCATCGGGATCTCCTTTTCCCGGCGGTGCGGTCTGTTACGTTTCGCCTCCAACGTGCGGTATAGCCGGCGCGGATGCAACGGACGCCGGGGCTTCGTTCACAGCGGCGGACATTTTGGCCAGTTCAGCGCTGTCCCAACACCTCCTGCCAAGCCCGTCCAGGCATGTTTCAATGCCACGCGTCTTCGTGTGTGTGTGTTTGTGTATGTTGGTGCCCACGCTTGTCAAAGCGCGGCAGCCGGGGAGAGGCGCTCCCCAACTGTGAAGCGAGGAGGTCTGACCGGCGCCGGCCCGGCGGATACGTCACTTCTTGTCACAACGTGTCCGTGCGCCGCCGTCACGTGCGCCTCTTGTGAGCCGTTCCTTCTTGCCCTCGACTCCGAGAGTATAAAAGCAGCTGCCCCCGGACGCCAAGAGAGAAGCTTCGATTTATTCAGTCGAGTAACGTGGTCTCCCGTTTCTCCACTTCGCTCGACCTGACCGGCCGCTCTTTTGCGATGCTAGAATAAACAAGTTGTTCTGTTAGCAGTCCACTCATCCTTTGCCAGGACCTTCGGATGCTTCCAGCTGTGCCCCAGGCCGCCAGGCCAACGCTACCCTTGGGGCTTGCGACCCATTCGCAACACGGGGTACCAATTCAAAAGCACCTTACTGTCCCTGATGACTCCACCATGTTTGCCTATCGGTGGTATGGGGAAAAAGCAAAGCTGAATTCTCCTTTATATAGTCCTCTCTGCCAGCTTGTTACTGTAAAAAGGACACTGTTATTGCCTACCAGAACTTTCGTTTTCCTAATCACTTAGTTTTGAAGTGCAATAAGTGTTTTGGCATCTTCCCCAGTTTTGCTGCTTGAACTCTTGCCCATATCAGTATGAATGAGAAATTATGTCTTGTTTTCTCTGTGCTTTGCCTTTCGTAGTACCACAAAATCTAGGTTTGTCACAGAATGCTCTGCTATTATTTTTACTTCCACAGTGACTGTATTGCACCTTGTTTACGCATTTGGGGCAGGTTTCCATGTATTTTGGGGGTATTTCATAAGGTCTTGGCTTAAACCTGCAGTTAGATCAGCTGCTTTCAATTCGTACTTTGTGGCTTGTGCAAGTAACACATGCACAAGAAAGAATAAAAATCCAGTGCTTGTGCCGTCCATTTATTTGTTGCATTTGTGCTTATGCAATAAATTTATTTTCTACAAAGCTCTACTTCGCCTATTTAGTTTGCATCTTCTAGCTTGGAAACCAATATACTGTGTATTCCCAGTGCGGAAAATCAATATGGAAAATTCTGAAATCGGCATACAAACAGAGTCACGTGAACAGATACTCCCTATTGTCCCGGTAAAACCGCGAACAATGTGTAAAGAAATACTCCTATGATACCCTGCAAAACATCCCTCAAAAGTAAAAAAAGTATTCCCATAACTTCTTGCAGAAGCTCCTTGAAGGATGTAAACATATATTCCCATAGTTTCCTGCAAGAGCTTTTAATTGTATGCTAACATATACTCCCATAGTTCTCTGCAAAAGCTCCTCCATTGATGTAAACATGTGCTCCCCCCTAATTACCCTGCATAAGCTCATTGATGGATGTAAACATATACTCCCATCGTTCCCTGAAAACTCCCCGATGGATGTAAACATATCGGTTGCGAACGCAGTTCCCGCGCCTACTAGAGCGCCCCTCGCGGCGGCGAGCGCGGAACCGGTAGGATACGACCGGCCCGCTTGCGTTTGGAAAGCCTGTTCGTGCACTGTTTCGCGCGTAGCTGTTGCTTTCCTTGAGCAATGCCGAAGTGCAACCCGAGCTGTTGAGTAGTGGGCTGAAACAGCACATCCACCAACTCACGAGGAACAAAGTTTTACAGGTTTCCAAGCCGACCGTATGAAGCAGAACGGCGTCAACACTGGATAGCGCTCGTCCGACGGCATGAGCTGTTTTATGTTCCGGCGTTATGCCAAGTGCGTTATAAGGCTGAATTCTTTGCTTTTACAGCAATGATGGCAGCAACGGGACACCTGCAGTCAGTGGCGTTGCTAGGTCGTCTGGCACCTGGGGCCCATAGGCCTTCTGTCCCCTTTCCCGGGTTTATTCGTGGAAGGCGAGGATATCAACAAGTTCCGTGTGTCTCCAGACGTATATGACACCCTCCCCCCCCCCCCACCGGCCCCTTGCACCCGGAGCCCCCCCCCCCCCCCTTTGCTACGCCATGTGCCTGCAGTGCGTACCAGGATATGCAGCAAACAAAGTAGTTTGTTCCCACACTGTACCGCAGTAAAGCTGTGGAACTCTTTCCCAATCCTCTCCCATTCAAACAGCGCTAGGGCTTGCTGAGAGATTCGAGGAGGGGTTGCAGCCGGCTGAGCTGGCATACACCCTTCTGCACCCAGCATATCAACGAAGGGGCAGATGAGACCACTAAAATGTTTGACAACGTGGTTTATTGTAACCTCCTTTGCACACACTGAAAAATCGCAACATAACAGTATCGCTCTTCCAGTAACTTGGGCGAAAATTTTTTCCCAGCGTAGAATAACACAACTGTTAAGTTCATCCCCTTTTCTCGTGTTTGGGGACAGCAACGTTAGAATACCTCTGGTAGGTCTTACGAGTCGTTCGTACGCCCCACGTTCTTGGATGAGATGTTTTGGATTCGTATTTGCCGACTTGTATGTACAGGGAAACTACCGCGGCGTCCTCGCACTTCCCTGCGATGCCAGCACGGCAATCGCAGCTCCCCGCTACGATTTGTCTGCTGTCGCCGATCTTCAAGAATCAATGTCGCCTATAATTGCATGCGTCCACAACGTAGATAACGAAGTAACTTACGCTGAGCTTCACGCATCTCGCTGGTGCATTATTTTTCGTTTGCGGAATACACCTAGCAGTCACATCCGATCAGTGCGAGTTCAACACTTCCTTCACGTCACAGACGTGCCCCACTTCACATAGACGACATCCCTTGTCTAAATTCTTTTCACGAAAAAAGCTATGAAGATCTTGCAATTCCCTAAACCCGGTTAAAATTAATATCGGCACGCTATTTCGCGCCTCCGCCAAACACGCAGTGCGGGCTGCTGACACCGTGAGTAATCCTACCACATTCGCGCAACTATTCGTCAGATGGCGCTAGGGGTCGGAAAGACAGGGCGCCGCCTAGCACTTGCAACGTGCCCATAAGTCCATCCGAAACCTCCGTTCAGCAGGGGAGCCCAATTTTCGCCCCTCCTAACCAGAGTATATATTAACCTCTCATCGAGCAATGCGCTTGAGCACGTCATTTACTCCAACCTAGGATCAATTTTGCTCACTGTGTCGAGTCGCGCGGAGCGTTTCTACACTCCCAGCGCAGGTGTGCGAGTGTCGCCATGTCGCCGCGCGAGAGGCACGCGTCGTCCTAGACGTCTGCGTAGATGATGTGTAATGTGCTGGTGTTGGGATAGCTATGTGTCTGTAAGTAGCATAGTATTAGCGCTTGCGTCCTGTTTAGTTTGTGCTATTGTCCCGTCAAGTCACTGGTCTGTTAATTCGAGAAAGCGCTGCGGGTGCTTTTTCGTTTCCGATAGTGTATTAATTGATACATTGTGTTGCAGACAAAGCCCCTGTTGTTATTGTATTTAGGTTGACTTCAAATACTACATCTCGTATGTTACTGCAGTTAACTAGTGTTAACTACTCATTCCTGAGTGAATAGTTATGCGAAAACCTTATAGGCCCAATTAGCATCGAAACCCGGCATCACTTTGAATTTCCTGTTGAACCGAAACAGTGGTCACGAAAATTCATTGATTGGTCGAGAGGGTGACCACGTCATCAAGGTCACGCGTCCCCTGAAGAACTAATGAGAGGAGGGCTGAATTTGAAATCGCCATTTGTCGAGAGGGTGCTGACGCCTTATTAGTCACGTACACAATGTCCAATCACAGGATGGCGCCAAATTTCAAATTGCAATTACCGAGATGGTGATGACGCCATGTTAGTGATGTGATCCGTAATGGTCCAATGATGGGACGGCACGAAATTTGAAAGTGCTCTTTATCGAGAGGGCGACGATTATTCTGTCACATCACCCCCAGAGGACAGCGCCGAATTTGAAATTACAATTGGTCAATAGGGCGATGACTTCTTCATTTACGCGACACCCAATGGACCAATCAGACGATGACACCATATTTTAATTTTCGCATTGTATGAGTGGTGACGTCATGAAGGTCACGTGACCCTCAACCGACAACTCAGCAGGCCACGCTAAGTTTTATATTGCCACTGGTCGAGGGTGATGATGTCATCAAGGTCACGTCACCTGACTGACCAATCAGAGGACGGCGCCGGATTTGAAATTACTATTGGTTGACAACGTGATGTTATTAACGTGACGTGACCTTGACCTTCATCGGACCGCACCAATCAGAGGACAGTGCCATATTTGAGATGGAAAAATACCCCGAAAACCTGGCAGGAGGCCAGTATCCACGGTTACACTTGATGGTACCATATGCAACGCTGGACGGGCGGGTTTCCTGCTTGCCAGAGAAGCTGCCAGAGCTGCGACGTTAGGCTGAATCACTGAACTAGAGCCCCGATAGTAATGTAAGCACACTGCGTGACTTATCATTATTAAACGATTTCCATAGTTACTGCACCAGGAGTTAACAAGCAACCCAAGAGGACGAAATTGGGAGCGCCCAACAAGCAACCGCTAGAGGAAACCACGAATTTCTCAAACACCAAGTCTATAGGCGAGATAGCCTCCTGACGAATTATCTGCGCGACACTGAGGATTGCTGGAAGTAATGAGGAATCAGAATTTAATGAGGTATGTGTGTGGAAGATTATCAAATGAAGATTCGCATACGTGAACGAGTGAAGGAAGACAGCATGTTATCGCATCTTCTCCGCATCGATCTGATTGATCGTCCTTACATTTTTTCAGACTTCAGTGCCGGGCTAGTACCGGCTTTCAGTGCCGGGCTAGTTGGTAGTACAGTTCTTTTCCCAGAAAATTCAAGATCTAACTTTTCTCAAGAGGACACCTACGCTGTGTCTCGATATGTGATGGCAACAGTGCAATAGCTCGTAATCAAGCCTAATACACCTCAATCCACCGTATTAAAACCTAATTCACTCTTAATACGCCGCAACCTATCAGAATGCACCTTATTGCAAAGGAATTCGCCCTCAGTTCAATGCAATCTACTCTTAATCCAACGTAATCCAGAATGGTCCGCCCTTGGTGTAAAATTATCCAGCCTTAATCCAACGTCAACCACCTTGATTCGCCCCAATCCTACCTAATTCTCTCTTAATATACTGCAATCTATGAAATATACCGTTAATGCACGACAATTCACCGTAATCCGACTTAATCCACTTCAATCCAATCAAATGCACCCTCAATCCAACGCAATACACATTTAACTCAACAGACCCTTAATCCAATGTCTTGGGAGGCATGCGTGTTTCCGGCATGTCAAAGAAGCGCGTGTTTCTAACATAGGCGTTCCGGTGTGCCGTGCGGCCGTAGTTCCGCACGGCGGCGGCGGGATGCTTTCGGACACGGCTAGCAGGTTCGGACGTTTTCTGCAATGTGAGCCTAGTAACGAGGCTCGCATTGCATTTCATTTCGCGCTAAACGAAAACGGAACATTAGACAGGACGGGTGTTGACACCAACAAAGTGGTGGCTCTTTGCTGGCTACTCATATGCGCCAGTGCAGGGAGGAAATCAAGGGCGCAGACGAGCCCTTTTACAACTGAAAGTCAGCTGCGTAACAGGTGAACGCCGCACTTGAAATTTATCAAGCGGGTCAAGCGGCCGTAGGAGAGTGAGGGCGAAGTTTCTCGTTATTCGATGTAGTGTCACAGCTGCCGCCCGATATAAGGGCGTTAGCTCGATGCGGCAGCAGCGCCGTGGTGTGGCCCTGCAGCCCCTCCTCCGTCCAGCGGCGTGGGCCGCGTACTTTTGATCGTGATTGTACATTTCATGACGACGCTACGGAGTAAAAAAAAAGTTGACAGTAGCCCTTGTCCGCTGTTGACGCTTTCTTTCGTGACGCGTCATGTTTTGCGATCCTAAATCATGTGATATATGCACCAACTATGCCTTCTAAACACCCTTTTAAAAGCCAAATTTTGTCTCGAAGTTGATGGCACATATGGCAAAACCGGTGCCATCGACAGAATTCGTGGATGGGACCGTTATAATAGGTATAATTATAAATAGCTATAATTCGCAAATTGTTGGATGTGCTGTACATAAACTAGCGAGATACGTAATTAGTGAAACGGTAATCAAATACGCATCTGATCGCACGTAGACATCATGTCCGTAACGTCGAGTAATTTAGTTCGGGGGTAGAATTGTGCTATTAGCCAAACGTAATATTTTCAAATAATCACGCAGCTAACACAATGACTATGGTTTCAAGATGGTTCCCCTTTGTATGTCTGCCGTAATTTAATATTTGAAAATTAAACGAAGTACCTGTAAGTTAAACAAGTCTATGCGATAGGAATTGAATTAACATGCACGGATTGTTTCGCCAGAAATTCAAGCTTTTTGTTTTAGCATTGAAGGCATCGTCTCTAACGTTCTTGCGGATTGGCTAAGATTATATATATATGTATATATATATATATATATATATATATATATATATATATTATAATCAGCAAATATCCACCACGATGAAAATTTTTGAATTCTCTGTGTCTGCGAGTCACCTACACAGAAACTGTTCTGAAAGAAACATTACACAGCCGAAATGCTATTTTACAAACTAAGACAAAAGCGATGTCGCGTAGATAAGCAGACATTGAAAAATTATTGAAAAAAGAACGAAGCTTTATTTTGCTTTCAACGAAGGCATCTGGAAGAGAGAAATTTGTTTCCAGGAAATAAGACGGCATGTGTATTTAATGAAATGCGCGAAATTCCCCTCATTTATTCTGCTACGGGCTTCGGAAGAAACTCGTACACTATGTGAAGCTTGTCCTCCATGACGTACCCTTCACGTTCAAGATCATTGAGGCTAAATGAAACCAGTTTGGCGAAACAGTACCAGTTGGCTGTTTCTCCGGGTCTTCCAAAGAACTGAAGTTCAACTTTATTGTCCCACAGCTTCTGGCACTGTTTGCTTTGGGATGGATGTTTGACGGTCACCCGAATGTTCTGACTGAAAGGCCACTGAAGAAATTCGTCGATCACACCGTTGTGCAGCTGAATACGAGGACGCAATAACACGTGATCTCCCTCTTTTCTGAAGTACACTCCTGGCGACACGTGATAGCCAGATAGGTATATTTTTTCTTCCGAGCAACAATGAAAGCCTTCAGCATTTGCGCTGTTTTTCATTGCTTCGTATCCCTTAGCCATGAACTCATATCGATTAATGTTTATTGTGCGTAAGGCCAGTTCTTTATTCAATGTGCTCTGTCCTTTCTTCTCAGGGTCGTTCGCTCCACCAATACCAGCAACACTTCCTACGCTATTTATGGAGACTGTCCTTGCGGTGTCCTGCAACACTTCCTTCAGCTCTTTTATTGAATCCGTTATGGTTCCTGCAAGCACACGTGTCTCTTCGCTGTGGTCAGTTAATCTTTTCTCGACTTCTCTAACTGAAGATAGCGTAACTGAACATTGTGAAGTAGGGTGATCCAAGGTACTATTTCCGCTTGGCCTTTGTAGCAGTGCTTCTTTGACCGTGTTCATGCAATGTGAAATCTCATTTAGCCGGTCATTTTGGACAATATGATCACTAATAACTTCGTCTAGCCTGTCTTTAATTTCAACTCCTCGCACGTCTAAGCTCGCATTCAGAGCCATCATCATTGCTTTTTCGTCAATGTGTGACTTTTCTACAGCACCGGACGTCAGAGACACTGCATAGTCTCGGCATTTGCTATTTAAATGCGCGGACACATTACTACGCAATACGAGCTTTGAACATTTAGGGCAGGACGTAGCGTGGTGCTCACAGTCATTGCAAAAGTGCTTGTTCAACTCTGATGCAGGCAAAACCACGTCGCAGCCGCGTTCTTCATTCCAACATTTGATCTGAAATGAAAAAAAGAAGCATTTAAGCAATTTTCCATAGGATCTTCGTATTATTTTTCATTTTAACATATTCTATGTTTTTTCATGCCTTCGAACTTCCTGTCACACGGGCACTAAGTAATGTTCTTTTAATATGTTAACCACACTGCAGACAGAAGCTATTCAGAAGAAAGAAGAAATGCGGCAGCGATCACCTCATTTGAATGCAACATTACACGAACTATTGCTGCTTGGCTTAAAGAAGGATTTTCACTAATCGTGTGAATTTTCAGGAGCGAAACGCCGGCACCACTTGTACCATGTGTGCGAACTGGTGGTATTTGCATTGCGAAGGTGAGTGGTTCTTGAAGGTGAAATATCTTAGTACGTTGAGGTAAATTGTTTGCTCCGATTGGGTGCCGTTGCAATCACGTTCAGCAATGCGTTTTTGTTCTGGTAGGCCACTGAAATCCTCAGGCGTCTGAGCCGCTTAACGACGAGGAGCGGTTCCGTATTGTTGCGTATGCGCTCTTCGAACTCGGCTAGGGTGAGAAGCTTCTTGAGAAGAAATCCTTTTTTTTGCGGAAAACGCTTATGTAGAGCGATGTGTAGACTACGAAGCTACCAGGGTGCACGGAATAAATATTTTAATTCAGAGAATTATACTCGAACAGCGCTACTGACGCAAGGACGTACAGATAGACAAATACCCCAGAACAGAAGCGGGATGCCAATCGAATTGTTATTTGAAGAACTATAGCCTTTATATATCCATCCCTGTATTTACCTGCTTATACAAAGGCATCTACATGGCAGTCATTCTCCATGATGCAGAAAGTCTATTTTTCAGATTCCTCCAAAGACATCATATTTACGCAGCTAAAGTCAACGTTTCTATTATAAATAATGCCTGTATTATTTGTCTCTTTAGCTTTGAGTTTCCCTAGAAACGTCGTCTTCTATAGCACGGCAGTGCATGTGCATTTATTCTAATGGCCTCTCGAAATACCTTTCATGCCCATTGTCACGTTATTGCAGTACTGGCATACTCGATCATTGAAACACTGTTCCGTTTGTCCTACATATACCTAAGCACAGCTATGTGGTATCTGGGAAATGACAATGCGCGTACGGTCTGTAAACCTTGTTTTACAATTGGTGGTGCACTAGGGCCGATCGCATTATTTCATTCGATTGCACGTGGTACACAGCTTGCAAGCGGCGCTGAAAAGTAAATTCTCATTATGCCGGCTGAACATTTTCCTCAAGTTGTGCGATAACATCACTGCACTGGTCTCTTGTGTTTTTCTTCGCGTGACGGTCCGCAACCTATGCCTCTTCCTTTTTGCTAGATGGTTTCAAATACTGAAGTGATGACACAACGGGGAAAAGCCGCTCCCGGTAACCATGCTGTCAAATTTGAAAACAAAAAACGTTGCTCTATCTCGTGCTCGCATGGTTGCTTCAGTGCATCCCTTATACACGTCGCCGCTTTGACCATCTTAATCAGTGCAGGGTGTGTTCTGTTAAAAAAAATACTGGCGACGACAGTATACCGACATGGACAAGCCCAAACGTTCAAAAGAATTTTATTTTGGTCAGAGGCGTAAATATAAGGAGTCTACTACACATTCGCAATGAAGCAACAAACATATATGTTCATCTGATTTCAATGGCTTTCTTTTAGGTTGTTGCTTCATTGCACATGAGCGGTGAACTCCTTATAATAATGCCTCTGACTAAAAAACAAAAGATTTAGTTGAAAGTCTGCGCTTATCCGCGTCGATATCCTCTTGTGTCACAGCTTCGCACGCGCTGCATCGAGGAGTTTCCCAGCGCGGTGTTTTAATCCCGATGTTATCTAATGTCTGTTTAATTGGAGTTGAGAAGTGCATTCTCACGGCGGTTGAAATCTCTTTATGTGCAGATAACAACTGCATATGGGGCGCTCTGGTCGCCACAGGTGCGTCCTACGAACAAGTTTCCAGAAAGCTATCAATTCCATTAAAAGATTTCTATTCGCGCAACGCCTAGCGATGTCACCAGAAAAGTGTGCCGCCGTTGCTTTCACTAGGCATGATGTCTCTTGTTGTCCCATGCGGTACGTGTGAAGTTTCTGAGCGTGACAATCGACAGACTATTGACGTGCACACCGCATATTCGAATGCTGAGAGCAAAAATTGGGTGACACGCGAGCACATTCCGTATCCTATCACGCAACGCTGGGGGCAGCTCTGTAAATTCTCTGCCACGCATATATATGGGTCTCTGTGAAGGTTTCCTACGATGCAGCCTTCCTGTGGTACAGGGCATTTCCCAAACCGACTTAAAGGCGTTCACTGGTGTGGAAGCAAAAAAGTCAGAGTGTGCCTTCGCCTGCCGAAAAACACATCAAGTGTAAGAACCCTTGTAAAAAGCAGACGCCTATCGGTTCCGGTGCTTCTGCAGCAGGAGTTTCTTAGAGTACACATGCGCTTTGCTGCCACAGTACCCGGTTATCCGCTTGCTTCAGACAGCGGCCCTGTCGTGCGGAGCTTGATCCCGCTGAATTAGCAAAGCCCTTCTATGCCGACAGAACCACCGTGTAAAATTCATCCGTGGTCCTTTGTCACTTTCGTGCTTGGGTTCAAGAGCGAGATAAATGCTCCTGCTCCAGCGCTGATATATTTGCTCTAGAGCATGGTAACACGAGCTGCAGGGCTCACCGTCATATTTACACTAATGGCTCCGTTGTGCCTACATCATCTGACATTGGTGCGCGGATTCCGTCCCGAGTGTTACTACATCTGGAACTATCAGTCACTGCCCTTCAGCTGCAGCCACTGAACCAGCCGCGCTGCGGGACGCTGTTATTTGCGTCACAGAGCAGACAGATTAAGTCTACGGCAACCCTCACCGACTCAAGAGCGGACCTGCGGTCCCTGAAGTCGCCACGCATGCAGGAACAACGCGTAATGCACATAAGACGCCTACGCAATAAAGCATGCTAACTGCATCACATAGTTGTACTGCCGTGGTTACCAGCCGACTGCGGAATACAAGGTAGCGTCCAAGCTGGCCATGTTGCCAAAGGTGTACAGGAAACTTTGAAAGAAATGGTCCAGATGCCTTCCTCGAGAAAAGACGAGGCGACACTGGTATCTGCGCGCGCTTGGCGTCTCCAGCGATCCCTCTGGACAGATGCAAGCGACCAGTACGGACTCCAATAGAAAATAGATCCATTTTGTGAATTTTACATGCCGCGAGGTCTTAATAGATAAGATCAAGCACGCCTTTACGGCATAAGAAACAATGTGGCCTACACAACCTACTTCAGGTGTAAGATTGAACTCACGGACTCACTAATATGATCTCAATGTAACATCCCTGAAGACCTGCGGCATGTTCTGTGCGACAGCTGGCGCTAGCGTCACAGAGAATACTTGAAGGCGACATTTCTCCTTCGACGGGACTCTAGCTTGGCACTACGGCACATTATTGCTCCATGGGAAAGCACCATCTGTACGCTACGCGCTGCGGAAGTGCTGCTGACGCTCTTGCAGCCCACGTGCCTTGTATATGTATATGTAAATATATGTATTTGTGTGTGTGTGTGAATGTTGTGCTGTTAAGTTTTTATTGTTGTACATATCATGACCATCACCCAGTACCTAAGCATGTCAGGCGAACAGCCAGGCTAACACCAAAATATCATTAAAACTTAAAAATTAAAATTAAATTATGGATTTTACGTGCCAGAACTACGAGCCAATTATGAGCCAATTAGAACACCTTGGGTTTTTTTTTACGTGCACTCGCTCCCCTTGAAAGGCCGCCGCCACTGCAGCAAAGCCACTAAGCAGCCACGGCGGGTGAGCAGTGGTGGTGCCGCTGCCGGCAACGCCAGAGCGTAGCCATTGCGACCACACCTCTGCTACTAATTGGCCACATCCCTGTGTGACTTCGGCAAATCACAGAAGTGGGTCCACGAACCATCCCCTGTGCGGCACGGAGATTTCCCGATTGGCGAGTGTAGCCGGCCGATTCTCCGCAAACAGGTTGCGGTGAGTTGCCGCGCCGCTAACTTGGACGAACATTAAAAACACTCGCATTCCGCGGTAAACTTGTACACTCACACGCATGCCATTGAGGGCTTCGTTATCACAGCTTCGGCTGACGATTAAGTATACGATGGAAGAGTTATTCTCCGCGATACTCATTTGCAAAGCGTTGCGAGTCCAACGCAGATGGAGCAATCCCAGACAAGCCGACAGCCACACGTTCCTGGCATCACACTTGAAACGTTAAACACTGTACTTGCATGTGGTTTATTAGAAAAGTACAGCAAATATTTCAGTGCAATTTAACAAATCAGTATGTCTATTGATGATTAAGTCACGCAACCTAGCGTCCTTCGCAGTGTAAGATCAGTTGTAGAAAAAAGGTCGGAGAACAACAGACGGAAAAGAATACAGGAAAACTTCGACACGCCTGCGTTAAAATGCGCGATGAAAACGAAAGTAATGCACTCTATGTCGCACTAGCGGATGCGAGTAAGCATACCCGAATAGAAGGGCAGTTCATAAATCAATAGCGCTGCCGCACACTCGCTGCTGGCTACGCTCAACATACCTGATCGCGCACGAGTTCCCACAGCTTTAAGTCAGTAGTAAGCGAGACGTACTTTCAAAAATTATAGCGATTTAAAAGTAGCATAAGATACATACAAACAATAGCGTCAAAATATTTTGCTTCTCTTCACGGTTTCCCCGCCTATGTAATATTTCCATATTTCCTTTAATCTAGCTTACACGTGATTCCTCCGCTCTAACAGCAAATGACCATGATTTCTAAAAACGCATGACCACTTTGCAAATATATTCCATTAATTTTGCTAAAATAATCTGGATAACACTGACACACGAACATGTTTGCTCGTCCTCTCTTACCTTGCGCCTCAGCAGGTTCTCCAAAGAAAATTCTCTCCACTCAGCGTCCTCTGGAAGAAATTGGTCACCGTCGAGTAGACAGGCGTGTCCGTCGTCGAGTACGCACTGTTCGTAGCAGCTTATGCACAGCACGTCTCGACAGGGCAGAAAAACGGTCTTTCTGGGCAGCACACCACACGCGCCACATATTCTGCGAGCAGGAACAGGCTCGAGGAAATGCAAAGGTCTCCAGTCCAGTTCCTCGGTAAAACCGCACAGCGTGTACAGCTTGCCTTGAGAAGTCATGACGAACGGTGCACACGTCGACTGCGAAACGCCGTGCCAACAATTCTGCGGAAACATGGAAGCGTTGCCAGTGCGCTATATAATCTCAGCTGTTGCCAAGACTACTATCACACTGATAATGCTACGGCCAGTTCCTGACTGTTCACGGCGCCGCTCGCGAACTATAGATGTAACGGCGTGGAAATTATCTACCCGCCTAGCTGCGTGAATGTTGCTACCGACAAATTTATCGCCTTTCTCGTATTGGCGATTTTTTGTAAAGGTCACGAAACGTTAAAGGCCGTGGAAAAATAATTTACTGACGCGTCAAGGAACAGGCTACAATGGAAGCGCGACTAACCGCGAAATGAAAAAACAATTGGACGAAGAGAATAATATCTAGCAGAGACCGTCCGGATATTTCTAAACAGAAGCTTTCTTTCCAAACCAACTCTGTGATTCCTCACTGTGGCTACTGGATGTTCCAGCTGACTTGCGAATAGTTCAATCCTTAAAATAATATTTAAACTATTTGCCCATTGTGGGATCGAACCACTGTCCCCCAAGTAAACCAGCCTAATGCTCTATTCATTAGACCACAAGATTTCCTTCGAAACTACAACCTGGTACTACCATTGCGCCAAATCGCATGTATACATCGATGGAAGGAACGCCAACCAGTTGGATCACCGCGTGTGTCCAATTGCGAAGGACGGCTGCGTGAGGGCACATTTTCGCTCGCCTGTTTCCTTGGCGCCAGACACGTAGGAATAAACTGGGCAAATCTATGTAATTTAAACAACAGCTTCAAGCACGCCTCCAATCACTCATGCCCTTGTCACGCGGGTCATATGGGCAAGCTTGAGTGCACTTTGAGCGAGCGCGCTTAGCCGCTAGTGTCATTCGCAGGCTTCTGCACGCGAACGCTTAAAGACAATTACAGCACAGTGCACTCGTCCTCGAGTGTGTTCGGCGAACACACTGCGCGGCGGCGAAATGTTTAGCCTCGTTATTCGTGTAGCCTCGCTCTATTCGAATGCAAAGGCCGATTTCAAATGCCTCTTGCCCCCGCGTTAGTCCAGTGGCTGCGGCATTAGGCTGCTGAGCTCGCGGTCGCGGGTTCAATCTGGGCCACGGCTGCCGAATTTTATTGGGGGTGAAATGCGAAGCGTCCGTGTATCTGCATTGTTTGTTCGTTAATGTGACCCCGCTGGTCCAAATTCTTCCGTTTTCCGCCTATACTGAGTGCCTCATTAGGAGATCACGATTTTGGCACATTACACACACTATGTTTGTTTCTAGAGAGTGGAGTGATTCTAGGTTAAGTGTCCCAGACATGTCTTTAGAATATCTCAGGTATTGCTCGGAAAATTCGGCCAATTCCACTAGTCCTAAAACCGGTTTCTCAAATTTTATCACACGGAAGAAAAACCTCCGCCAATCCACTCCTATGAAGGTGGCTGTACAGCGAATCTGTAGATATGTTGCGCCTAATATAGGGCAACGTGAAAAAAAAATAACAATCCTCCCACGATCTTCGGCCATTACGCAAATTGCTCTTCATAGTGACATATGACACAAACACACGTTTCTATGCAGTTTATAAGATCTCTAATTTATTTATTAGTTTAAAATTACTGCAAAAACCACTTTGTGGTCCCTATGATACGCAAATATGATTTCCCTTCTTATGCGAGGAATGTTTTTTTCCACAGGTAAATGGATGCATGACGCGTGTACGATAGTAGAATGGGATCGTTGAAGTAACCGAGGCCAAGGTCTTCCAGCAAGCGGTTGAACCACTGCGTTGTTTCCGGTTTGCGGTATACAATAAAGTATTCGACAACGATCACCGGCGAAGGTTTGGCGGGAGCGCACGTTGCTCAACGCGGAAGGACGCACGCCTCTTAACAAATCATGCGGTTTGACGACTGTTTTCGTTTCCTACTGAAATGAAAGCTTTGCTGCATGTTCGCTTCACGCATCTGCTTTACAGGGTCATTACCCATTCCTCCTCGCCCTCTACAGCAGCTGGAATCGGCGCACTGGGTTTTTTGTCGACGTGACGGACGCAGAAAAGTCCCGGGATCCTAGCTAAAAAGAGCTTCGCTGTAAATGAATTCCCCGGTGAACGCGACACTCCCTAATGCGAAATTTGAGCTCAGCTCTATACGTGCTTTCATTTAACGTTATATTGGCTTTCGCGGTCAATCCATGTCTTGCGGCATGTTGCAAACGGAGTGTAGTGTGGCGTGACTGCCTCGCTCATCACTGAAGCAGCGCTTGAGTGACCGGTGGGCGGGATTTGCAGCAGCCTTCGCCGACAGACGTCGAAGACGCGCACTACTCTGGCGCCAGCTCGCAGCCGTCGTCACCGCTGTGCACCTCTTTTACGACAATACGCTTTTCTTCTCTCGCTTTCGCGCTAACCTCACCCGCTTTCCTCCTCATGCTTCCGCTGTGCCCTCCTCCGCTTTCTACTTCGCACTCTCGTCCCTCTCACTACATTTTTCGCCCCGCGCTGCGCTCTACGGTCGCTCTTTCCTCCGCTGCGATGGTTCGCTCGGTTACGCTGACACCAACGCTCGCCGCAGAAACGGGTGCCTAAAAGCTGCGCTCTAAAATTTTCTTCCGTCGTGACGTGCTTTGATATTTTTCTGAAACAGGCAAAGCATGGTGGCGAAAAACAAAATTGGAGGACGCTTAAGCTTCGCCTTCAAGAGTGGAACGCGATAGCGTTATCGCATCCCGTTCACACCGCCTACTCAAACGCGCTACGCCACCGAAACGTCGCGATCGGCAGAGATAGCCGGGCCCCGACGCGCCATGAAGGCGGACGCGGTCATGGGGCGAGTGGCGCGCCACGTGTCGGGGCAGCGCCGTACATTGCGAGGAGGGGGTCTTCTATGTTTGCCGCAAGATGGCTCTGCGTGTGCGCACAGCGCAGAAGAAATTTAGCGGAAACGTACTTCGCTACTCGTGAAACTACGACTTCTGTAAGTTACATGGTCATAATTACCGGTATACACCGCTGTATAACTTTCTAAGGCACGTTTCTAAGGCTACACCGCATTCACTAGAGGTGATTTTGTCCTGCTTTGCAGGGACGAACTCGTGGCTGGGTGGTAGCGTCTCCGTTTCACACTCCGGAGACCCTGGTTCGATTCCCACCAGCCCATCTTGCAAGATGTTTTTATTTATGAAGTGCCTTCTGGAATTTATCGCTCAAGGCCAACGCCGCAGACGCCGACGACATCGGCTTTCCTGCGACACGAGCTCCTTAACGCTGTCGCGGTAAAACAGTATCGAAATATTTTCAGCTCGTAACCATCCTCAACTTCGTCTACACAACATAAAGGTATTCATCTTATATTCGTTGAAGTACTAATTGGCCACTTAGGGAAAAAATACCCTTAAAAGTCTCGAATCTTGACAAACCTCCACCAGATCGACAAGTTTTCCTTCCAAAACTACCATTTATTTGTTTGCTGTGATCTTTTTTCGAATTGCCCACAACTCTGTCTTACACTAAAACATTTAGGTGTGAATTTTCGAGAATAACCTGCGCAGCATACAAAAATTTTAGTTTGGCCCACTGTTTTCCAATATTTTGCACGGTGGTACTCGTCGCAGTAATAAAACAAAAAGCGCATTAGAAAGGCCTGCTTTCCGTGGTTAGATTTCCGTCAATATCTCATTCTGAATATAGTTTTTGTTTCTGGAAGATATTGATTCGCAAATTTTCCTCTGCTGTATGCTCCGAATAGTTTTGTCTTAACACTTCATCGCAAAGCGCAATACCATTCTGTCTCGCGTCAGACTGTCGACGCGCGTATCTATCTATCTATCTATCTATCTATCTATCTATCTATCTATCTATCTATCTATCTATCTATCTATCTATCTATCTATCTATCTATCTATCTATCTATCTATCTATCTATCTATCTACTTACGCCGACCCAGTGACACAAGTTGTCTACCACTAGGTACGCGCTCATTGTCGTCATGCCTTCTTGATCCTTCAATCGTCCTCATTCCAGCTTCACCTGACTGTCGTCATGCCCTCGGGGTCACATTTTCTACGCCAACCTAACAGTCTACGTTGTCTTATACCTTGGCCCACTAGATAAGTGGTCATGATGCCTTGGCGGTCGTTGCATCGTCTTGCCTCATTTGTCATCCGATTTTTAAAGTTTCGTCTTGGTCAGCAATCACCGTCATACAACACCTTGATACAGTATGTGTCACGTCATCGCCAACATACATTCATATTCATCCCGTTGTCCTGATGCCCTCGTTATGCCATCGTCGTCATTGGGCGCTCGACATATCGTCGTCGTCATTGCGTCGTCGTCGTGCCTCCGTTGCCGTACCTTCTTAGTGAAGCCATCATGGTCCCTCTAACATCTTCACCCCAACTTCGGCATCCAACTCTCGTCATGCCGTGGTCCATCCGTTCCTTGGTCGCCATGCATTCACCACATTGTCCTCATGCCGTTCCCATAACATCGTTGTCATCGGGTCGTCGTCATAGTTTCGTAGTCATACGCTCCCGTATTGCATCCGTTGCCCTACAGTCATCGTGATGCCATCGTGGTCCTTCTGAAGCCGTGACTCCAGCTTCGATGCCCAACTGTCGTCGTGCCTTCGTCGCGCCATCGCCTTCATGCACTCGTCATCGCATTGTCCTCACACCATTGTCATAGCGTTGTCATGATGCCGTCGTGGTTTTTGTATCGTCGCCATTCCAATGCGTCCATCCAACTCTCGTCATACCGTCATTTATAGAAGTATCTATATATTGTCATACGGAACCTCACTTCGAAGCGGACGGCGAAAATTCACACGAAGCGCCCATTTATTCGTCAAATTAATAAAAGATAAACAATTCTTTTAGTAGACACTATATTTTACACTTAACGCACATTGGCAATGTTGTTCCACCTAAACCGTACAATCAAAATGATTTACTCAATAATGTGTTAAAACTATTGAAAATGACGCGAAGTGGAAATCGAACCTACTGACACATGGCAGATCATTAAGCCATGAAAAATAGTGCTTGACAGTACGCAGAACGGCAAGTAAGACTGGAGCACAGAGAATGCGGCGAGCTCGGTAGTCGATCGCCTAAAATGTGATCTACGGGTCAAACGCATCTCATAATAGTGCGAACCAGTGTTTGGGTCATTGTCGGCACTTTGCGGTGGCTATGCGGTTTCCGGTTGCGCCGGTCTTTAAGAAAAGTAAAATTATGTGTGACCGATGTGGGAATCCAACCTCTGATGTCGAGCACGGCAGCCAGGTGCTCTCATAACTTGGCCGCGATCGTTCTTTGAGGCTATTCTTGTTTTCTTTTTCGTTTTGCTGTTGCCGGTCACAGCGAAACACTTAGGAGCCAAAAACAAAACGTATTATTTACAACAAAAAAATCTAATCTGTTGAAAGCTTCAACTCTCAGCAAGGCTCATTCGAAGTGCTCGCGAAACTTTCGTCGAAAAACGGCCCACAACCAATTGTCATTGACACCAGCAAGGGCTGTTATGGGAACAGCGATTGAAGCGTGACTAGGCGATTAGGGAAAAAAATATCGATAAGGGAAGACTGCCTTTAAATAGAAAACAAGCCCCAACTTGAATTTATTGAGCGAAAGTCAAATTTGCAATGAATTTTATATGATGCCACGAAGAAAAAAGTTACTTTATAATTAAGACGGGAGGCGCTGCGATCACCGTGGGATAAGGACCTGCTCACATCAGCTCTCTCTTCTTGAAATGTTTTCGCCGCTATTTTCTTTGAATACCAGCCCGAATTTCCAAGCATTCGAACCGCGAGACCACCAGGACTGTTGGCTACCAAGTTATCAGGTGAGCCATATTTTTCTGGGACTGCGACCACTTTTGCATTACGACAACGCTGTCGCCACACTAAGACTGTGCGGGTGCGCCAGATGCTCGGGTTCCCAGGTGCTAGGCCTACCAGGCTACCTGGCGCATTCCCGCGCGTGCCTGCGCGAGCTCCGCTACGACGCACAAGCCTCTGGCCGAATCCGCGAAGCATGGAAGTCCACGTATGTGGCAAAGATATTTCCCCAGAAAAGTTCACCGCCGAGATGGGCTTGTGTACCGCCCATTCCTGTCGGTGTACCGCCCATCGCCCCGACGAGAAATGTGGCGAAAATTATCCCAAGAACAAGAACCAAGATGCAAGACTTTCGCTCTCGCTGTAGTTAGGACTGGGGTTAGGCAGCAAGTTAGGACTCAGGTTCTCAAGGCCGCGTGCATGCTCCCACTACCAGCAAATGAAATCTAGATCATCGTCAGACCAAAAGGAGCAATCAATATTTCCGTGGTCGCCAGCCCTACCGTGAGTGCAACTATTGTTTTAGCAACGCAACTTAGATCAGAAGAAAGTCAAAACGACACAATCTGCTCGAACAACCAGCAAAACATCATGGTGACCAGCACGCCCAGCCCGCAAAATGCCGAGCAGTACGTAAGAATCAAGTCCATCCGATTGAATGGGGTGACGTACGAGGTCAGCGCGTACGAAGACGGGCGAGATAATACTACCCAAGGAGTCATTAGAGCTATCCCTGTCACCGATAGCGCTGGACAAGTGGACACTAACATTATTATAAATTATTGTAATCCTCTAGCCACAGGAGCTAAGCAAATCCGTTCCACCACGACCATCGTCATTGCCTTCGACGAACCTGACGTACCATACATGGTTCGGTATGCCGCAACACTAATCCCATGCTCCCTGTACCGCAAGCAGATCGATATCTCTTACCACTGCGGCCGTCTCGGGCACCGCATGTGTGTTTGCCCATTCCCTAATAACAAGACCTGCCGGGGCTGCGGAGCTCGCAACCCAGATCAAAATCATCAGTGCACACCCAAGTGCACGTTGTGTGGTGGATCCCAACCCACAGCGGACAAAGCTTGTACGGCCAGATACAAAACGCCATACCCTATACGAAGACGCCTCGGAGAACGCCGAGCAGCACAGCAATCAGCTCATCAATCAGAAGATTTCCCGTCCATGGAGAACAAGGACCGGTCCCGGTCCCTCTCCAGACCGAGGGTGGGCAGTTCCAGCACAAGATCCACGTCGACTCCTGGAGCCAGATATACCTCAGAAAAGGTCAGCTTCGCAAAGGCCCTGACGGACGTCTTGCGAGAGGGTCACGCAAAATCCCCCTCCGCCCCACTGCCTAAATCCAACACAGACAACACAGATATCGAACATTTGAAGAAAGAAAATGCAGTTATGCGTGACTTAATCTAAAAGACTACGCAGGAGGTTCACAGCCTCAAACAACCCAAAACTCAACCCACACCCAACATGCCAGAGCCCGCTAGAAACAGCCAACCCGAATAACTCGCAAGACCAGCCACAAAAAAGCAAGCCCTCCAAGAAGGAGCTCAGGGCTAACATTCAAATCCTTTTGACACAAACCGCTTCCACCTCTCAAGCCGTAGCCATGGACACAACAGGAACTGTCACCGCCACCCTGACACCTGTGGCATCCCTTATCCTTCATCATGGCCCACACCAACACTGACACCTTGTTCTGGCGGTGGAACTGCCGAGGCTACCTCCACGAACAACCCGTTCTTCGTCAACACCTCCGTAATACTTCATGTAAACCCGACGTAGTCTTACTCGAGGAAACGCATGACACTCCGGCCAACCTTCCCGGATATCAACCTTTCACCCCGAACAACGCTCCACACGGAGTTTTCACACTCGTTCGAAAAAGAATTACCGCAATCGAACACGATCGGCGCATCGAACACCTCTTTATTGAGCTTATCCCGCAAACAAAAAGAAAGGAAGGATTCTTTATCCTGCATATCTACAATACTCCATCTCAACGCCATACCCATTTCTAACCCTCTTCAAAAACGCCCTGAACATCGCAGTCAGCAGCCCCCTTATTATCGGAGGCGGCTTCAATCTCCTGCACCCAGGATGGGGTTACAGACACAGCTCTCCTGCAGGTCGTAACTTATGGCAAGACACCCATGATCTCGGGCTTACACTCATTTGTGACCCAGCCTCGGCACTTCCACTGAACAAGACATGATACCAGACCTCACTTTCACCCGAAATGCAAACAACGCCCATTGGCGCGACATCCAACACGAACTCGGGAGTGATCATTCTATCATCGAAATTACTTTCCCACACCTAACGGCCGTTACGAGAAGAACAAGAGACATGGACGGACTGGAATGTGTTCCGTAAACACCGTGTAACAGCAACAACGGACACTCCCATTACCGACATAGAATCATGGTCATGCGATTTACAGTCTGATACTAAATCGGCCCCCCACACTATCACAACAGATGCCCCGACTGAACTAACGGACAGTAGTCTCGCCCACCTTATCAAGGCCAAAACAACCATCCTCTCTAGATGGAAGGGACAACAGCTCAATATAAGACTCACACGGAAGGTCACACTTCTCAACAAGTAAATTGAAGCACACTGCCACGTCCTAAGTCACCAGCAATGGACAGAGCTCTAGCTCACAAGACGGGCAACTCCACCACGCCCGCTCGTGGAAAATCCTCAAACATTTGCTTAATAGCCCCACCACCCGCTCATATCAACAAGGTCGCCTCACCAAGCTTTTATTCACAGAAAGTAAGACGCATGGTCAGGACCACGTTAGGAATACCTTATGTAAATAGTACATCCCATCTGGGCCCACTCAACCTCACGGGCCGTACACACGGACCTCCAACCCTGCCCTTGATGAAGATTTCAGCGTGGGAGAGATTCATGCTGTCCAGCACAAGCTCAACAGCCGTTCGGTGGCGGGCCCAGATGGTGTTATGAATAAAACACGAAAAAATCTAGATGACTACTCGGTGCAAGAACTCACCGAATACATCAATAACTGCTGGCGCCAAGGATTCATTCCTCCGACATGGAAAACCGCCTAAGTAATTCTCATCCCATTGCCCGGTAAGCCCTCTAGCATCGCCAGTCTCCGGCCCATCTCGCTAACTTCATGTGTAGGCAATGTCATGGAGTACGCACTCCTAACCCTTGTAAACACTCGTCTCGAAGACACATCTCTTTACCCCCACTCGATAATTTCTTCAGACAGCATCTTTCTACCCAAGACGCTATGTTCCAACTTCAGCATAAAATGCTGCCTTCGATAACTTCAAGCACTCCACCATCCTCTAACGTACCTCCTTCCTCAACCGTGGAGAACGCACTCACAACTACGTGAGAGACTTTCTATCGAATCGGAAGGCCTTCCTGTCGGTCGGAGACATTCGATCGGAGGAACTCTCCCTCGGCAGCACGGCCACACTGCAAGGCTCTCTCATTTCCGCAATACTGTTTAATCTGGTTATACTCGTATCAGCACAAGAACTACAAAAACTCGACGGCATTGAACACACCATATACGCCGACGACATTACAATCTGGGCTGCAAAGGGCAGTGACGGCCAAATCGAAACTGCCCTACAAGACGCCTTTGACGTCGTAGGAAAATATCTTCAAGACATGCGACTCTGCGGTTCACCTTAAAAGTTGGAGCTTCTCCTATGCCGCCCAACACTCCGTGGACGCCGTGAACGGGGCTCCAGGAATAAACGCCAATACGAGGAAATCTATCTCCACCTGAGAGATGGCAGACCCATACACGTGGTCCCTAGCATCCGCATTCTTGGTATGACCATAGAAGCCAACGGAGCTAACTCTACGCCTATCTCCAAGATCCTTCGACAGACCGCTAATACATCCAGACTGTTGAAATGAGTGACCAACCGACGAGGGGGTATGAAGGAAGAAAGCCTGATCCGTCTTGTCCAATCTTTTATCATCTGTCACATTCCTTACGTTGCGCCCTTTCTCAACTGGTACAAAACTGAAGGCTAAAGTGGACCTCATCATCAGAGGAGCCTATAACCAGGCCTTAGGACTACCCAACCACACCAGCACGGAACTTCTACTACAATTAGTTATACACAACACGCTAGACGAGCTAATCGAAGCGCAACGTCGATCCCAACTGCAGTGGCTTACCCTCACGGAAACGGGCCGCAGCCTGAACGAGGAACGCAGGAAGGCACGAGCTACCTCGCTCATCAAAGCTTATGCCAACACCGCGGGCGTCACCTTCGTCGACGGAGCTGAGTACAAAGATGGGCGGTGCTTTGCGGCGGTTACCACAGCAGCCACCTTGCTCCCACATGCTGCCAGCATCGTTACCCAAAATTCCGAGACGGCCGAGGAAGTAGTCATCGCCCTGGCCACTCTTGACCCAGCCTGTCACAACACACTGAGCGATTCTCGCGCAGCAATCAACAACTACATCAAGGGTCGCGCTTTTTAAGAATCACTCCGTATCTTACAACAAGCCCCGCATTCGTCTGAAAGTGAACTTCATACGAGAATGAAGAGCTTTCCTTGCCGTTGCAACGATCCTGGGAAATGGAAGCGATTGGTATGGTGGATACGCCATCATCCAAGCAAGAAGGTAGATGCGAGGACTCACCTGAGGTGTTACTCTACGAAAGAAAACCAGCAGAAGAAGTGTTTCTGATGGCCCAAAGTAGAACTCCTGAGCCTATGTTAGATGTCACCAAATATAGTCGCTGGCAGACGGTCCTTGGAATCACGACTTGGGTGAAGAGGTTCATTCATAATTGCCAAGCACTTTCTAATACTAGAAGAGAAGGTTCACTTGCCGCTCAGATTTCAGAAAGTGAAGATACGTGGCTGAGGATTTAACAAGTGCAAAGCTTTGGAAATGATATTGCAGCACTAACAACGGACATAGCTCTTCACAAGACGTTGACCATACGAGACCTTCCCCCGTTCATGGATGCCATGGGAATTATCAGGATCAAGACGCCTTCGCAACGTAGCTGCTTTGGGCAACGTAAAATGCCCCGTACTCCTACCCACAGATCATCGCTGTACGCACCTCATCGTAGATAGCGAACATCGACGCCTTCTTCACAGTTGTGTTGGTGTAACACTCGCCGAGTTGTGTGAGAAGTTTTGGGTAGTGCGCGGTTGCCAGAGTGTTAAAAAGATGCTTGGACAACGCGGGGTCTGTGCAAGGTTTCGCCTTAAAGCGGCTTCAGCTCCTACAGCTCCGCTTCCAATCCACAGATTCGAGGTCTCATCCATTTAAGTCATCGGCGTCTCGACTTCGCAGGTCCAATGCTTGTCAAGTGAAACGGCTATATGAAAACATTCATTGCAGTATTTACCTGTGTGGTAGGTCACAGGTCACAATTCACAGTCATGTCGCTGGAAAGTTTTAATGGAACTTTCCAGCGACATGACTGTGAATTGCATTTTATTGGCTAGACCACTCAAATACATTTCTGATGATTCTACCGAAGTGGAAGTACTAACGGCTTCGCACTTTTTGTCGGGTGGACGTCTCAGTGCCTTTCCACAAGCGCAAATTTATGAGAATTCGGGAGGTCGCACAGACACACTGAGCGCCTGGATAGGTAGACAACAAAAACTAAACGACTTTTGGAAGCGCCGGTATAAAGAATACATCTTGACACTGAGGCGCGCGCACTGCAGGTTACAGAAGCTCAACAACTGTTTAAGGAATGATTACCTTGTCATTATTAGAGATAACAAAGTACCAATTACGTTTTGGAAATTTGGTAAAGTTGTTAGAATCTTTAAGGGGAGCGATGCATATGTCAGAGCATGCAAAGTCCGACTACCGCACAACACAGAGCTCACGAGACCCGTTCAGCTTCTCTGTACTCTGGAACTGTGCAAGTGACAATGTGAAAATGAAATGGTGCTCGCGCGACGCATTGAAGAAGAGGAATAGAGAGATGGGCTTGCGACCGGGAGAATGCGGATGTTAGGCTTGTCACCTTGAGTACACCATGCTTGGACTGCTGAACGCTCTGCAACAATAAACCTGGCAGAAGTGTCTTTTCCCACATTCACTTAGGGTGGTGATGACCTGCATCAGAAGTGTCCATGTATAGCATGTGGTGTAAGCTTACCAGCATCTTTCTTAACACACCCTTGTTTAATGTCTCGGTAGCAACACTCCTAGCAGCAACAGCACACTGAGTTGCTACAGTGCATAGCACAGGAGGGGAGCTGCATCTGCAAATCTGAGCCGATAAAACGGTATTTGCTTCAAGCACAACACAGAACCACTTAGTATAGAAGCTCAGTGAAGTGAGGGCAATATTCTAACTTGACAGGAAACTTGCAGACCAGCTCTGGTTGGGCGCAATTCGCTGGCCCCAATGCCCTGCTGAGCCTGTGGATCAAGTGATCAGTTATACTTGTGCTAAAGTTATTTCGCACCTCTAACTCACTTCCTGTAAACTCACTGCCTGTGGATGGCAAGATGCAGCTGCACTGGGGATCTGGCGATGAGGTTCTCCGTGCAGCGGATCGGTGCGATGTGAATATGTGTCATTGTAATATGGAAGACCACTGCTATTACTAATCAATAATGACTTTATGTAGCCACGAATTAAGTTCTTAATACTGAATACCTTTATGCAAATAGGCTACCACTCTCCGCTGTAGTCCCCTCGCAACTACTGAGTGTTGATTAATAGCACCAGCCTCTTCAAATCACCTGGCTGTGATAAATATAATTCCACCTCTATAGATGTGTTACGTTTTAGAGACTACTTTTATTATATGACATATCAAAGTTGAATTGGCAGATTAGTGCATTAATACAATGTTCTAATTACCATATAATTTATTGCATTATGCCACATATCGAAACAGTTCAAAAGCACATGTACTTTGTAGAAAAACCAACACTAACCTGTTTTCATAGCCAATTGTATGAAACTATCTCATGACATAAAGTAATATTGTACAGCCTTGCTTCCCAAAACGTAAAGAATGCTTTTAAGAAAAATACAACCTGGAATGATCGTTTAACTTTGGCGGGGGGGGGGGGGTTGAGGTGCTACTATGCTGATATGCATGAAGCATCAACCTGTGTCACTTTGTTGCAAAGTTTGCCACAACCTAATTTGTTTAAAACTATTTATTAGCACATTCAACAATGCAACTGTCATGCAAGTAGTACTGCTTCTCGGTATGTTTGAGCTGTGGCACGATTTCGATGTCTGACTCATTAAAAATTTATCAAGCAAAAGAAATACTCAAAATGGTCCTAACTGCAATGGGCTGAACTTCATTTTATTGGGATCACGGATACGCTACACATCATGTCTGATATACCCGAATGTCTGCTGCAGTGTCCATACATCAATGCTTGTGAGCGACTAATTAGATCTGGAAAATTATAGCATGTTTTCCACTGCGACTGATTCAGAAGTGTGCCACCATATTGCTATAAGTTTGTGGACGTAAGCAATGACAAATATGCACTTTCCACTGTCCTGTCAGTCCAGAAGAAACAACGTCGGCAGTGCATTTACCTTCAAATGCAAACGTGTCCAATTGGCATCCGTGCTCTATAGAAGTTGTGGATCGTAACGGAAGGCATCACGTGCGAAGTGCCTTCCGCAAACGCGTACGTTTTTCCGCGTCTCCGTGGAAGAAAGGCCAATGCGCTGTAGCCAAGCACACCGCAAGGAGTCATGTTGAGGCAGCAAATACCGAGACTTCACGGGTTTTCTGTCACTGGCTTTGCAGAGAGAGAAGTGGTTCTCTCTCTCTCTCAGAAGGCTGGCGCTATCGTCTGGAACTCATGCGGGAGCGCGGCTCAGCGCCAGCAGAGTGGCGGAGATGGGATTAACAGAAAGAGAGGGTAGGAGGGAGAAAGGTAGACGGTCGTCCCAGCAGCATCAGAGCAGCCCTGCCGGGACCCAGTGGGTTCGACCGGAGGAGAAGACTGGAGGTAGACCGTATAGGAGGTGGCCCAGAAGAAGCGAAGTAGTGGCAGAACAGGAAGCCCGAGGTGGTGGCATGGCCGTTAGGCCATCTGTCTTTGTATAAATTTCCTGTAGGCTCACCGAGAGCCCCGACTAGTCGACGTACTCGGCTACACTTAGGAAGGCAGGTAGCTAATTACGAAAGAGGTAGAGGATATCTTCCTGTCGTAAACATGGGAGCCCCAGGCGGTGGAACTCTTGCAGAAGACGGCCGCGGTGCTGCAGGTGAGCAGGGCAGGCCAGCAGGAGGTGCTCCAGAGTCTCTGGTTCACCACAAGAGGCACAGGCTGGCGAGGTGGTTTTCCCAAGGCGGTGCCGGCGGGCTGCCGTCCAGTAGCAGCCAATTCGCAGTCGAAGCAGCAACGAGGCATCCCTTCGTAGGAGGCCGTGCTGTGGAAGAGGCCGTGGAGGTCGCGCCAGGGATACCCGTTTGTCCAGGTGGCAGGCGATGATGTGCCGGCGCAGCCTGTGTCTCGAGACGGATGCGTCCGTTACAGCAAGGCTGAGGGGCACGCTTGAGATGTGGTCACTTTTGGCAAGGGTGTCCGCCTCTTCATTGCCCGGGATCCCCACGTGTGCCGGTAGCCAATGCAGGGACAGTGAGCATCTTGCGTCCTGAAGGGCCGTCAGTCTTGAAGAGAGCAGCGCAACCCAAGGGTAGCCGTGTGAGGGTTCTGCAGGCAAAGCAGCGCCGCCTTGGAGTCGCAGAAGATGGCTGCAGGGGTCGCTGATAGCTCCTCTGAAAGTAGGTCCACAGCAAGGTGGAGTCCTAGTAGGTCTACTGCGGTAGAGCTTGCATGCCCCGGGAGACGGCACAGCTTGCTCTTTTGTAGGACCGCTGCAACGCAGGCTGCTGTGAATGAGCCCGTCTTCGGAATCACGGATCCATCGACGAAGATGTGAAGGTGGTCCCCAAGTCACTCTTGGAGGAGAGAGGCTGCCGTCTGCTGTAGGGCACATGCTGGGGAACGGTTCTTCGAGACACCTGGCAGCTCCGTCGAGATAGGGATCGGTGGTCGATGTGGTGGGCGATGCTGTACAGCGTTTGCAGGCGCGTCCCCTATGACTTCCTTATAGAGGCCATGCAGCCGTCCCATGTGTGATGCTGGCCGGGAACGTAGGCGTGTCAGGAGTGCTTGACCGTCTGCGGCATGGTGTAGGCGATGAATGTGTCGTAGCCGCAGGAAGAGTAATGACAGGGGCCAAGCACCTGCCTCAGCCAAAGTGTCGGCCACTTGTGAACTTCGGGGAATGCCAAGACAGAGCCGTACTGCTGACCGGTGCTGCAGCTCCAGTTTCCGCAGGCGGGTTGGAGGCAGCGCCACAAGAGGGAGGGCATACAGTAGCCGTGAAGTGGCTGCAGCTCAAATAGCTGCAGGGCCAACCTGGTGGTACAGCCCTGTCCACGGGCAAGGAGATGAGAGATCGCCTTGCGGACCGGAAGCATCTGGGCGCACGGGGCCTTGGTAGCCGGCAGCCAGGTCAGCCGATTGTCAATGCGCAGCCCCAGGTAGGTGACTGCCTTGCTCCATGGGATGTGGACACCCTCCAAGCGCAGCTGGGCAGCTGAGCGGTGGGCTGATGCTCTGGGATGCAGTAGTAAGGCCTCGGTCTTACTGACCGGGATGGTGAGGCCGATGCTGCACAAGTAGGCAGCCGCAGTGTCCAGGGCCCTCTGCAGGGCCGCACGTGCCTTGCGGATGCGTTGCGGTGGTCCCCGCACCTATAGAGCGATGTCGCCCGCGTAGATCGAGGACTGCACGGGGAAGTGAGGGTCGATCGGCAGGGCACCAGGCAACCGTGCAATGGCCAGGTTGAATGGTGTTCGAGTAGCACGGAAATTAATTACATCATATCTCTCAAATGGGCGTCAGTATGTATGTGTCGGCAATCTGGTATCATAAAATAGAAAGTCGAACATGGCGTCCCTCAAAGATCAATCTTAGGACCCCTCTTATTTCTTGTATACATAAATGATATAACGTCGATACCAAACTCCCCTGAAGTAATAATGTGTGCTGACGACACTAATATCTTCTTTACTGGCACTACAAAAGAGGTCATAGAATCATCAGCTAACAGTTACCTTTTACAGCTCTCCAAGTGGCTTAAAAGCAACCGGCTGAGTTTAGACACATGAAAAACAACATATATAATTTTTAAGCCAGCAAATAAAAGAGACCCCTACTCTGTTCATCTGAACTTGGAGGACACGTTACTGGAACAACTAACAGAGCAAAAGTTCTTGGGCGTATGGTTTAGAGAGGACCTTACATGGAACACTCACGTTAACGAATTAAAAAGTGCAATATATCTAGTTACTGGCTGCATGTATAAAATACAAAATATACTACACACCTGGTTGAAACAAACATTAAACTACTCACTTTTCTATTCAAAACTCAGTTACAGCATTATAGTCTGGGGAACTACGACAGCTCCAAACTACAACAAACTAATTATTGTACAAAAGAAAATATTGGGAATGTGTGAAAACTATGTGGGTGACCAACGAGGACTCCGAACAGAACCGCTCTTCATTAAGTATAGCATGCTTAAAGCAGATCGTTTATTATTTCAAACTACTCCAATGGATATATAAAAATAGGCTGCACACAATACATGTCGACAGTTGCACCTCATACCCAATACGTAGAACACACCATCTAAAGCCCGCCACAAGAACTAATTACGGAAGGCAAATATTCAATTATCAAACGATTAATATGTTAAACAGTGATCACTTTAACGTACAATACACACAATCCTTCCACAAATCCAACAATGACTGTAAAACCCTATTAGTGGGCAGTGACATTGCATTTTCATTTTGAGTAACTTGTGCTCATCTCTGATAACACGTGTAACCTCCGTTATGTCACAGATTTTTTCCAGCGCTTGTAAATCATATTTGCCATTGTTTCAGTATTTGCATTGTAGATCAGTCTAAACCTTCGTTCTTTTCTGAAATGTTTTTATGTACTGATCTATTTACTGTATATGCTGTTTATTTTCGGGCCAGTGATTCTATGGTTTTCGTTTCTTTGTTGACTTCTGATGTAAGCCAATTTTATTGTTATATAATACTTATTGCATATGCATCTTCTGCTTTTTCTAAATCTATCCCGTTGAAGCAAAAGTGATGCTTTGGAGACATGTGTTCTGAATAATTGAATTTTTTGTTGCTGTGTGCTGTGTGTTAAAGATATGTTTGACAAATATGTATGTTAATGATATGTCATGCTGCCTTGAACTGTAGGGGCGCAGTGGCTCTGTCTGGCATTGTGCCTTTACCTCTGCCCCCTACACGCAGAGAATCCGTGAAACAAACAATAAAGAACAAAAAAGGAAGGGGCTCGCCCCTGACCCCCGTGGTACACCTTCAGCGACTGGATGGGGGGTGCTCTTCGATTGACCTACACGTACCCTGAGGGTGCGGTTGTGACGGAACGACGAGAGGAACTCCCGCAGGTTGCCACAGATGCCGAGGAGGTCCAGGCCCTGCTGGACAACTGCGTGAGGGAGGCTGTCGAAGGAACCATGTACGTCGATCAGCAAGAGGTTCAGGAGGTCCCCACCGGCCTTGGCGTCCTCCAGGGTGGGCACCATGTCATCGATGGAGTCTGCAGTGCACCGCCGCCGCCGGAAGCCCATCTGTTGGTCTGCCAGGAAGCCGCGAGCACGGGCCACCCAGTCCAGTCGTGCTAGAGCCATGGCCTCCATCACCTTGCAGGCAGCGGAGCTGAGGGATATCGGTCGATAGGATGACAGTTCCCTAGGCGGTTTTCTGGCCTCAACGATGGGTGCCACAATAGCTGTGCGCCATGCGTCTGGCACCTGCCCTAACTGCCAGATCTCATTGAAGCACTCGAGCAGGCGCTGTTGCTCGCTGGCGGCCAGGATGCGCAGCATCTGTTGCATTACACCGTCTGGTCCTGGTTCCCTAGCCTCAGAGCCGGCTTGAGCTCGAGCAGGCCAAGTGGCTCTTGACTGTGGGCAGCGACCTGGCTGGACGTCCAAGCAGGGTGGATACTGCGTAGATAGGTGGGCAGCTGGGCAGGGGGGAATCCGACCGGCAGTACGGCTACACTCTGTTGCAAGGGTACGGGCGAACCGGTCTGCCAGAAGTTCCAAGAGGGCCTCTTCGCTGATTCCTAGCGAGATGGCCACAGCGAGGACGGGTTGACGGCTCGTCCTCTTGCCGGTGAGTGACTTGAGTAGTGGCCAGGCTAGGGGTGTCCTTGAACGGTACTTGATGCTGGAGCAGAGGCTCACCCAGCTCTGGTTCCTCCTGCGCCGGGCCTGTCTTCTACAGCAGGCGTCCACTCGTCTGTATTCAGTCCAGTGTTCTACCTTCCTTGCCCGAATTGCTCTGCGCTCCGTGCGGCGCCTGGAGGCACGGAGATTGAGTAGGCGGAGATCCGGGGTAGGGGTTTCCGGTGGCGCAGAGCGCTGAACGGTCGCCGCCTGGGCGCACTCCGCGATGGCATCTTGAAAGTCACAGCCATCGGCCGCCTCACTGCAGTGCTTCCTAAACAGAGACCAGTCCATGACGTGGAAAGTTCTGGTCTTTGGCTTCCTTCCGTGTACAGAGGTGTTCACAATGGGGAAGTGGTCCGAACCCCAAGTGACCGTAGTTGTGTCCCAGGAGTAGGAGCGTTGTTCTGTGGTGAGGGAGATCGATGGCTCAGTTCACCCCTCGGCGGATATAGGTGGGTCCTCCGCTGTTCAAGATCACCATTCCGGCTCTGCTGATGGCGTCGCGGAGGCTTCGGCCTCGGCTGGAGCAGCGGCGACTTCCCCAGACTGTGTCGTGGGCATTGAAATCGCCACATAGGGCTGCCTGCCTTCCGAGGCATAGAACCAGCTGGTCAAGGATAGAGGAGTCCCATGGCTTTCCTGGTCGTATTTATATGCTCGCCACGGTCGTGTCTTGGCTGCCGAGACGCACCGTGACAGCACAACACTCCACGGGCCCTCCTACGACGTCGGACATTGGAACCACAGCGTGCGCCAGGTTGCACCGAACGTAGATGGCTATCCGTGGCTTGTCGGGCTGGTCGGCATCGTCCAGACACGGCGCGTCCGTGCAGCCGCGTGTCGTGAGGTGGTGGCGCCTGAGTAACCGGTGTATCCCAGGAGTCGCCGGTTCTTGGCCATTGCGTACACCTCCTGCAGAGTCGCTCTGCAAGGGATGCAGGGAAAGGTCTGCGTGTCACTGCCGCAGAGAGTTAGTGTTCCACTGGAGAATACTCGGGCGCGGCGACCCTTCCTTGCTGTTGGCTGATCAGCCATGGTGGTTCGCTGGCTGATGGCAACCCACTTCCTGCTGGTGCATGGGTCGGAGCGGGTGGTCAGCTGCCAGCATGGTTCTGACTGCTTCCATGATGAGCAGCAGGTTTGCAACCAGCTGATCGACGGTAGTCTGGGCAGGAGGCGCGGCAGTGTCCTGTGTCTCGTGGCGGCGGGAGGCACGAGGGGCTGGTACCGGAGATCTGGGCGCCGGGCTGGGGCCCTTCATCGCGCTGGCATAAGACCACGCCGGAGGTGAGGACTGCTGCGGCAGCCGCTCCTCGCGGACTGCCGCCCTGACAGCACACCTCTACAATGGCGAGGTGCAGGAAGTCATGATTGTGGCCACCTTGTATTCTTCCTGCCATTTGGCGCGAGCAGGAGTGTCCGCCCTGTGGGAGCCCCACAGTTTCTGCAGCCTACGGCCTGGCAGGAGACGTTCGCCGCGCGGCTTTAGCCACAGGAGATGCAGTCGGTCGGCCACTGACAGGACTCCAAGATGTGTCCGAAGCGGCCGCACTGTCGACACTGCACTGGGCGGGGCCTGGCTGTCCTCACCCTGAATCCGAGCTTGAAGAGGCAAACGTGCTCCGGAGGGACCGGTCACGCGAAACGGATGGTGACAGTGCTTCTGTCCATTGTTGCTGACTGCACAGGGATGCTGGACTCGTTGGATCCCAGTAGGTCCGTGTCTGCAGGCAGCCCGCTCACACCGTGTAGAAAGCCGGTGCTCTTGCCGCGCTCGGCGGGTAGTCTGGCAGTCACAGGGATCGCGTGCCGCTCGGTGAGCATGGGCGACCGTGTAGAAAGCCGGTGCTCTTGCCGCGCTCGGCGGGTAGTCTGGCAGTCACAGGGATCGCGTGCCGCTCGGTGAGCATGGGCGACCCCTCCAGGCATTTCTGGGTGGGGGTGTCGGCGGCCACGATGTTGCACCTGTGGTTAACGCGAGCCGCTGATACACCGGGCCGCGAAGAAACGGCGGCGGCAAGTGCGAGGCGCGGTGTTCCTCGGAAAGCTCCACCAGGCGCCGAGGGACGGAAGAGCACCGTGCCGACGACCACAGGGTCCAGCGGGAGCGATCTCCAGGGCAGCGTGATCAGCCCATTTCTTTTTAACTTGGCTCTGGCAAAAATACCTGACTACATCCCCAAGATGACAGCCCACGAAGTCCGCGTGGCGATCTACGCCGATGACATTGCACTGTTCGCGTGCAGGCCCACGGACCTCGGCTTCCAAGTGCGAGATTCCCTGCAGTCGCGATCAACGCCGTCGATGAATACCTCGCCAGCATAGGGCTTCAGCTCTCTGAGTCAAAATCTGAGGCGTTGTTAGTACACCCCCGTGCTCGTGCGCGCTTCGAATTGCCTTGTCTCACGCTGCGCGGAAGCCCCCTCCCGTGGCAGAGAAAAGTGCGCTATCTCGGACTTGACATCGACTGCCGGGTCAACTTTAACGTCGGCGTCTCCCAGCTCTGCAAGAATTCTAAGAAGGTGGCTGGCACCGCACGCTCCCTGCTCGCCCGTGGTCGTGGCTGTACACCGCAACTTGCGGTTCGAGTTTACAACTCGGTCGCAACAACGCGAGCACTCTATGCACTTCCCCTCACGAACGCCAGAGCCACCAATTGGAACGCCATCGACATGGAGCACCGCACCGTAATCCGCCAACTTTACGGGCTTCCTCGCAACTCGCAAGTAGGAGCATCTTTCGCCGAAGCGGGAGACTGGCCGCCCTCACTTCGCGCACCGAAGCAAGCGATGAACCACTTCGAGCGCCTTCAACGTTCGCCACAGGGACAACGCCTCCTTTGTCGCCTCCACACCCTCGAGGGCTCAGGCATGGGCCAGCGTGCCACCGAGTTCAGCGCACTCGTCGCGTCGACGACGCAACTCCTACCTCTGCCGGTATCGCCGCACGCCTCCGCGCTACTCGATGTAAACACCGCGGTGCCAGGCGTCAAGTCCAAGCGCCAAACAGCTGTTTGTGCTATGCAGCAGGAAACGGCCGCACTGCTGCACGAGCGCCTAGGGGGCCGGCTGCTCGTTTACACGGACGGCTCTGTGGCGAGTGATGGTTCCGGTGCTGCACGGCGCCGGATATTTGCGCTACACGGCAGTGCCGCCTTCGTGTTGTGTCGTCGTCGACGGTGGCCGAGCTTGCTGCTATTGACCTAGCAGCTGATCTCCTGCTTCAACAGTGCAGTGTTGCTTCAGACGCGATCCTTTCGGACTCGCGCGCGGCACTGTGTATGCTGGCGAAGGATTCCCTTGGACCTCCGTTGGTGCAGCGCGTCGGCTCAAAGCTCCGCCATCTCGTCAGCCAGGGCGGCGATTTGGCGTTGCAATGGGTTCCTGCGCACATCGGCCTGCAAGGGAACGAAGCCGCCGACGCTCTCGCAAAGCAGGCTCACTCCCCGCTAAAGTCCCTCAATAATTAACTCCCTGTGCTTCTCCCTGCCACCTGGGTCAGCGGCTTCGACGTGGCCAAAACAACCATGCTGCGAACGCTCCGTGCGCAGCACCCGGACCAGCGCGTCGCCGCAGGTACGTCACTTGGACTCCTCCCCCCGCGTGGACTTCTCCCGGACGGACCGCTTTTTCCTGCTTCGCCTGCGCGTCGGCTGCTACAAGACGGCTGCTAGAACACACAGGCTGCAGGGAATTGGCGGCCCCGCGTGCAGCAACTGCGCCGATTAGGAGACGCTCGACCACTTGCTACTTCACTGCGCTGCCTTCGATGTGGAGCGCACGGACTCGTGTACAGTATATCGGCGACTGGGACTGACTTGCGATACGGCGACCGCGCTGCTATTCCCTGCAGCCCACTCGTCCATCGCGAAGCACGCTCTTTCGGCACTACTGGACTACTGCAATGCGACGCACTTGAGAGCGCGGCTCTGAGCCCCGCACTCGCATTTTCTTCTTTTTTTTTTTGCCCTTACCACGTTCCTCATGTCTTTCTCTCCATCTTTTTCTCCCCATTGCCCCTTCCCCGTGCAGTGCTGTTGAGGTGTCCTCCTGTGAGAGACAGTTACGGCGCTACACTCATCTCTTCCGTCTCCTTTTCTAAAATCACTTCACACGCACACGCACACGCAGGTGAGGATGTATCGTTTACCACGCGATGAAGGCAGCAGACCGACAATGTCGATGTGAACGTGGTCAAAGCGAGAGTCAGGCGGACGGAAGGGTTGAAGTGGTGACTTGGTGTGGCGGGTCGTTTTTGCACGTTGGCAGCGTTGACATTCTCGAGCCCAGCGGCGGACATCTGCGTTGATGCCGGGCCACACATAACAGGAGGTGATGAGGCGCTGAGTGGCGCGAACACCGCCAAATTTCAAATTTCAATTATCGAGCTGGTGATGACGCCATGTTAGTGATGTGGTCCGCAATGGGCCAGTCACGGGATGGCCCGAAATTTGAAAGTGCTCTTTATCGAGAGGGCGATGATTATTCTATCACATGACTCCCAATTGGTCAATCACAAAACGGCGCCACATTTGAAATAAGAATTGGTCGAGAGAGTGATGACGTCAGTGCGGTAACGTGATCCCCAATGGACCAATCAGAGGACAGCGCCGAATTCGAAATTACGATTGGTCAATAGGGCGATGACTTCTTCAATTACGTGACCCCCAATGGACCAATCAGACGATGACACCATATTTCAATTTTCGCATTGTACGAGTAGTGACGTCGCGAAGGTCACGTGACCCTCAACAGACCACTCAGCAGGCCACGCCATGTTTTCAATTGCCACTGGTCGAGGGTGATGATATCAAGGTCACCTGACTGACCAATCAGAGGACGGCGCCGAATTTGAAATTACTGTTCGTTGAGAAGGCCATATCATTAACGTGACGTGACCTTCAGCGGACCGCACCAATCAGAGGACAGTGCCATACTTGAGATGGAAAAATACCCTAAAAATCTGGTAGGAGGCCCGCGTCTACGACTACACTTGATGGTACCAAATACAACGGTGGACGCGCGGGCTGCGTGCTTGCCAGAGGAGCTGCCAGAGCTGTGACGTTAGGCTGAATCACTGCACTAGAGCTCTCGTAGTAATCTCAGGACACTGCGCGATTTGTCATTATTAAACGATTTGCATAGTTACTGCACCAGGAGTTAACAAGCAACCCAAGAGGACGAAATTGGGAGCGCCCAAAAAGCAACCGCTAGAGGAAACGACGAATTTCTCAAACAGCAGGTCTATAGGCGAACCAGCTTTCAGAAATGCACTTTAAGTTGAAGCCCATGCTTGACTTTACATAAATGACGCCTGGTGTGAACGCGCCCAAGACACTCATAGCGTTTCCTGTGGTGCGTTCCCGGCAGGCGTCATTGAAATCAAGTCAAGCGTGGGCTTCAAGTTAGGATGCATTTGTGAATACGGGGGATAGCCTCCCGACGAATTCTCTGCGCGACACTAAGGATTGCTGGAAGTAATGAGGAATCAGAATTTAGTGAGGTATATGTGGGGAAGATTATCAAATGAAGATTCGTATACATGAACGAGTGAATAAAGACAGCATGTTATCGCATCTTCTTCGCATCGAACTGATTGATCGCCCTTACATTTTTTTAAGACTAGAAAGAGTGCCGGGCTAGTTGGTAGTACAGTTTTTTTTTTCCAGCAAATTCAAAATCTAACTTTTTCACAAGAAAGAGGACACCTACGCTTCTGTGTCTCCATATGTGAAGGCAACAGTGCAATAGCGCGTAATCAAGCCTAGTACACCTCAATCCGCCCTATTACAACCTAATTCACCCTTAATACCCCGCAACCTATCAGAATACACCGTATTGCAAAGGAATTCGCCCTCAATTCAATGCAATCTACTCCAAAGTAATCCACCATGGTCCGCCCTTGATCTAACGTTATCCAGTCTTAATCCAACGTCAACCATCTCTATTCGCCCCAATCCTACCTAATTCTCTCTTAATACACTCCAATCTGTGAAATATGCCGTTAATGCACGATAATTCACCGTAATCCGACTTAATCCACTTCAATCCAACCATGCATCCTCAATCCAACGCAATCCACCACTAACCCAACACACCCCACCCTTAATCCAATGTCTTGGGAGGCATGCGTGTTTCCGGCATATAAAAGAAGCCCTTGCTTGTACTGTAGGCGTTCCGGTATGCCGTATTGCCGTAGTCTTTGGCACGGCGGCGGCGGAATGCTTTCGGGCACGGCTAGCAGGTTCGGACGGTTTCTGCAATGTGAGCCTAGTAACGAGACTCGCATTGCCTTACATTTCGCCTCAAAGGAAAACGGAACATTAGACAGGACGGACGTTGACACCAACAAAGTGGTGGCGCTTTGCTTGCCACTCCTATGCGCCAGTGCAGGGAGGGAGGCAAGCACGCAGACGAGCCCTCTTTACAACTGAACGTCAGCTGCGTAACAGGTGAACGCCGCACTTGAAATTTATCAAGCGGGTGAAGCGGCCGTAGGAGAGTGAGGGTGAACTTTCTCGTTATTCGATGTACTCTCACAGCGGGCGCCCGATGTAAGGGCTTTAGACCCATGATGCAGCAGCGCCCTACTGCCTCTCGTGTGCCCGGAGGCGTGGGCCGCGTATTGGAATAAAAACGCTATGGAATAAAAAAGTTAACAGTAGCCCTTGTCCGCGGTTCACGCTTTCTTTCTTGCCGCGTCTTTTTTTTTTTTGCGATCCTAAACCAAGTTATATATGCACCAACTATACCTTCCAAACGTCCTTTTAAAAAGGAAATTTTACCGCAAAGTTGATGGCACTTAATTCGCAAATTGTTAGATGTGCTCTAAATAAACTAGAGAGAAATGTAATTAGTGAAACAGTTAATCAAATCCGCGTCTGATCGCTCGTAGACGTCATGTCCGCCTCGTCGAGTAATTTGGTTCAATGGTAGAATTGTGCTATCAGCCAGAGGTAATTTTTTTTCAAAATAATGGCGCAGCTAACACAATGAATATATTTTGTAGATGATTCCCCTTTGTATGTGTGCCGTAAATTAACATCGCAAAATGAAACAAAGTACCTGACTTAAGCAAGCCTACACGATAGGAATTGAATTAACGCGCACGGATTGTCTCGCCAGGCATGCAAGCTTTTTGTAGCAGCACTGAAGGCATCGTCTCTAACGTTTTTGAAGTTTGGCTAATATATATATATATATATATATATATATATATATATAACAGCAAATATCTCCCATAATGGAATATTATTTTGAATTCACTCCGTCTGCGAGTCACCTACACATACTGTTCTGAATGGAACACTACACAGTTGAAAGGCAATTTTATAAACTCACACTAAAGCGGTGTCGGGTAGGCAAGCACACATTGCAAAGCTATTGAAAAAAGATCGAAGCTTTATTTTGCTTTCAACGAAGGCATTTGGAAGAGCGAAATTCGCTTCCAGGAAATAAAACGGCATGTGTATTTAATGGAATACGCAAAATTCCCCTCATTTATTCTGCTACGGGCTTCGGAAGCAGCTCCCACACTACGTGAAGCTTGTCCTCCGTGACGTACCCTTCACGTTCAAGATCATTGAGGCTAAATGAAATTGATCGGTTCTCACAGTGCGTGTTGGCTGCTTCTCCGGGTCTTCCAAAGAACTCAATTTCACCGCCGTTGATCCACTCCTTCTGGCACTTCTTGCTTTGGGACGGATGCTTGACGGTCACCCGAATGTTCTGACTGAAAGGCCACCGAAGAAATTCGTCGATCGCACCCTTGTGCAGCTTAATACAAGGATGCAGTAACACATGATCTCCCTCTTTTCTGAAGTGCAGTCCTGGCGACACGAGATAGCCAGATATGTATATTTTTTCTTCCCAGCAAATATGATAGCCTACAGAATATGCGCTATTTTTCATTGCTTCGTATCCCTTAACAAGAAACTCATATCGCTTAATGTTTATTGTGTGTAAGGCCAGTTCTTTATTCAATGTGCCCTGTCCTTTCTTCTTAGGGTCCTTCGATCCACCAATACCTGCAACACTTCCTGCGCCATTTATGGAGAATGTCCTTGCGGTGTCCTGCAACACTTCCTTCAGATCTTTTATTGAATCCGTTAAGGTTCCCGAAAGCACACGTGTCTCTCCGCTGTGGTCAATCAATCTTTCCTCGACCTCTCTAACTGAAGATAACGTAACTGTACATTGTGAAGTAAGGTGATCCAAGGTACTATTTCCGCTTGGCCTTTGTAGCAGTGCTTCTTTGACCGTGTTTATGCAATGTGAGATCTCATTTAGCCGGTCATTTTGGACAATATGATCCCTAATAACTTCGTCTAGACTGTCTTTAATTTCAACTCCTCGCACGTCTAAGCTCGCATTCAGAGCCATGATCATTGCTTTTTCGTCACTGTGTGACTTTTCTACAGCATCGGACGTCGGAGACACCGCATAGTCTTGGCATTTGCTCTGTAAATGCGCGGACACCTTACTACGCAGCACCAGCTTTGAACATTTAGGGCACGACGTAGCGTGGTGCTCACAGTCATTGCAAAAATGCTTGTTCAACTCTGATGCAAGCAAAACGACGTCGCAGCCGCGTTCTTCATTCCAACATTTGATCTGAAATGAAAAAAAGATGCGTTTAGGCAATTTTCCGTAGAATCATTATACCATTTTCCATTCTAACATATTCTATGTTTTTTCATGCCTTCGAAGTTTCTGTCACACGAGCACTAATTTATGTTCTTTTAAGATGTTGACCATACTGCAGACACAAATGGTTCGGAAGAAACAAGAAATGCGGCAGCGACAACCTCATTTGAGTGCGACATTACATGAACTATTGCTGTTTGGCTTAAAGAAGGATTTTCACTAATCGTGTTAATTTTCAGGAGCGAAACGGTGACACCACTTGTATCATGTGTGCAAACTGGTGGTATTTGCATTGCGAAGGAGAGTGGTTCTTGAAGGTGAAATGTCTTAATACGTTGAGGTAACATCGTTTGCTCCGATTGGGTGGCGTTGTGTTCACGTTCAGCAATCCGTTTTCGTTCCGGTTGGGCACTGAAATCTTCAGGCGTCTGAGCCGCTTAACAACGAGGAGCGGTTCGGTATGGTTACGTAGGCGTTCCTCGAACTCGGCTTGGGTGAGAGGCTTCTTGAGAAGAAATATTCTTTTTTTTTCGGAAAACGCTTACGTAGAGCGATGCGTATACTACGAAGGTAACAGGCTGCACGGAATAAATATTTCAATTCAGATAATTACACTCAAATGGCGCTATTGACCCAAGGACGCACAGATACCTCAGAACACAAGCGGGCCACCAATCGAATTGCTATTTCAAGAACTCTAGCCTTTATATATCCATCCCTGTATTGACCTGCGCATACGAAGGCATGCACATGGTAGTCATTCTCCGTCATGCAAAATGTGTATTTATTTTTCTGATTCCAGCAAAGACATATTACGAAGCTACCGTCAACAGGCTACAGGCTACAGTTTCTATTATAAATAATGCCTGTATAATTTCTCTCTCTAGATTTGAGTTTCCCTGGAAAAATCGTCTTCTAAAACATGGGAGTGCACGCGCTCTTATTCTAATGGGCTCGCTAAATACCTTTTATGCCCATTCTTCACGTTATTGCAGTACTAACGTGCTCGATCATTGAAACACTGTTCCGTTTGTCCTACAGATACCTAAGCACAGCTAAGTCGTATCTGGGAAATGACGTTCTCCGTACGGTCTGTAAACCTTGTTTTACAATAGGTGGTGCACTGGGGCCTATCGTGTTCTTCCACTCGACTACACACAGTACACAGCTTGCAAGGGGCACTGGAAAGTAAATTCTCATTATAACGGTTGAATACTTTCCTCAAGTTGTGCGATAAGATCACTGCACTGGTCTCTTGTGGCTTTCTTCGCGTGCTGGTTCGCAACCTATGCCTTTTTCTTTTTGCTAGATGGTTTCACATACTCAATTGATAAGACAACGGGGAAAAGCCGCTCCCGATAATCATGCTGTCCAAATTAAAGAAAGAAGTCATTGCTCGATCTCGTGCTCGCAGGGGTGCTTCAATGCATCCCTTATACAGGTCGCCGCTATGATCATCTTAATCAGTGCAGAGCGTGTTCTGTTAAAATAAATACTGGCGACGACAGTATACCGACACGGACAAGCCCAAACGTTCAACAGAATTTTATTTCGGTCAGAGGCGTAAATATAAAGAGTCTACTACACATTCGCAATAAAGCAACAAAGATACGTGCTCACCTGGTCTCAATGGTTTTCTTTTGGTTTGTTGCTTCATTGCACATGAGCCGTGAACTCCTTATAATAATGCCTCTGACTCAAGAAAAGATTTAGTTGAAAGTCTGTGCTTGTCCGTGTGGATATCTTCTCGTGATACAGCTCCGCACACACTGCATCGAGGAGCTTCCCAGGTGCGGTGTTTCAAATCCGGTGGTATCTAATGTCTCTCTAATTGGACTGGAGAGGTGCATTCTCACGGCGGTTGAAATCTCTTTATGTACCGATGACATCCGAACATGGCGCTGGGGTAGCAACAGGTGCGTCTTACGAACAAGTTTCCAGAAAGCTATGAATTCCATTAAAACATTTCTATTCGCGCGAAGTCTAACGATGTCGCCAGAAAAGCGTGCCGCCCTTGCAGCCGAAAGCACACGCCTATCGATTCCAGTTCTTCTGCAGCAGGAGTTTCTTCGAGTACACATGCGCTTTGCTGCCACAGTTTCGGGTTACTCGCTTGCTTCACGTAGCAGTACTGTGGTGCTGAGCTCGGTCTCGCTGAATTATCAAAGCCCTTCGATGCCGACAGAACCAACGTGTAAAAGTCCTTCGTGGTCCACTGTCACTTTCGTGCCTAGGTTCAAGAGCGAGACAAAGGTAGCACAAAAGAGATACGTAACGTTTTCGTAGCGTTTATCCAAGACGATAAGAACGGGTTAAAGAAGACACGAATGAGAGAACTTCGGGGGGAAAACGTCGTATATCACTGCTAATGTCCGGCTTAATTACTTTCTTGAGACGATCTAGAACAGGTCTGCAAGACGTATTCAAAAAGCTGGTCTAGAAATAGGATTGGGAAAGACACAAGTAATCCCTTTGCCAAAACTATTCGTAACCAATTGCTAAACGTTTTTAGGACGTTACCAAAAAGCTGGTCTAGAAGCGGTCTTGAAAGGTTTACGATCATCTGAAGCTAACTTTCGCGGGTGACGGGCGCGATCAGACATCGTTGTTCAAAACACCCGTTTAGTTTCGCCTCACGCGACTGGCCTATGCCGCGCAGATGTCGTCAGCCGCACGGCCTAGGCCAATCGCGTGAGGTGAAACTGATCGGGCGTTTCGAACAACGATCTCCAATCGCGCCCTAGATGAGTAGAAGCGTCGGTGTCGACTGTAAGAGCCATGGCGCAGTGCCAAGCACTGTTCCCCGCATGGCCGGCGCATCCTCGACCAAGTCGCACGAAAATGAGCCTGTTAGAAATAATAAATCCTTAATACCGCCTTTAGTAAGCTAAGATGCTTACACCCACAATGGGAATGACATCCTGCAAAGAACAAATGGCCACGTCTTGGCAGGTGGCCAGACCAAGCCCTTCATGCCAAGAGTGCATGAAATGAGAACATTGTGACAAAGCAAAAACACTTTATTAAAATGTAATGCTTATGCAAGGTTCGAACAAACTGTGTGAGAAATGCAAATAGAAGTAAAAGTATATCAACAATGGCAAAAGTCGCAGAAAGAATTCGTAATAAACTCGAAAGTGAACATTCACTAGTACATAAACAAAATTCCAAGTACACATACAAAATTGAACAGAAAAATCTGGAGTGTACTAAAGTGTCTAATTTATCATAGTAAAGTGCACGTGCTATTAGATGGACTAGAGTTATGCAGAAGTGACATCGGAGCGAATGGAAGAAGTAGACTGAAAAATGCAAGAGTATGAATCGGATGGTAAGTGCCCCCAAGCAATGTTACCAATCAGCTAGAAGCTTGAAAAGAGCACAAAAAGAAATACCACGGCATACCATCATAAAACAATCCTGTGACAAAAATAAAAAAAAAACGAACAATGCGAAATTGGGAATATTGCCTTTAGGATATATCAAAGAAGGTAATGGCGAGAAAAAATAACCATACAACAAAAAAGCAATAAAGTGAAATTAGTACAGAATACTTAAATGGGGGATTCAGTGTAACAAGTGAACGCTACTGTAGTACAGCGAACGATGAGACAGTAATGCTGCATCTTGCCACTCCAGAACGTGAGAAATGAATACGCAAGCCTCATATTAGAAACCTACATAAACATGGAAATAAACTGGAATGCACTGGAAGCTGCATTTGTGTAACAAAGGAAGCAATGGTCATAATAAATAGTAAGTGTTTTATCTAAAAAGCCCTTTACAAGAGGCAAAGTTGTACCTCTCTGGCGAAAACAAAGTTGCAACGAATAATTTGCAAACCAGCAAATACATTAATTAGCACACTGACATGTCACACTTTGCGCACATCTCCAGTCTCCTAAAGTAAAAAAAAGCACTCTAAATGAGAAAGACGTTTAACACATGTAGCCCAGAGCAAATTGTTTGCCAGTTCACCAAAACTTTCACATCCAAAAACAATTGCCAAAAAGTCCACGCACAGTTCCACTGATGTTTACCAAGTCACCCCCACTTTCACGTCCAAAAATATTTGGCACACCGTCCAGGCAGAGCTTCATAGATAAAGAGCTTGAGAGCACCCTACTGATTATTGTGCAGTCCCGCTGCTGGAAATAGAACTGCCGCACATGCTGGCAGTGGTTTCAATGTAGACACACTTGCTGCCCTGGACAGGTATGCCCAGATATCTGCGCTGGTGCTCCATTTTGTCGAAGTAGACACATAGATCCACTACGCTGGTAATTGAAATGTTTTGAATGCACAAGTATTGGCTTCACGAGAAAGACTTGCCCACATACCACCACTGGCATATATATGCACTTGCTCTTCACTCAGTAGCATTGAACTTAAAGTGTTCCCTATGTGGGAGCCATGTGTAAAACCGGTGTCACACGACCACTCTCGATCGCGATCAAGCCCGATCCGGATCGAAATTATCAAAGCGACTGGCTCACTCTCGTAGCTTGCGCAGAGGAGCCAATTAAGGCCGAGAAATTCGATTTCTAACAGACTGGATAGCGGCTAAAAAAGCCTCGTGTGAAACCGGTATCAAATAATGCACAGACGTACGCGAGGAAAATGTGCTGCACAAGGACAAAGAACTGCGACATGCCCTGTTGTGCGAAGCGCGCGAACAGAACACATGTATATATATATATATATATATATATATATATATATATATATATATATATATATATATATATATAAACTGCGAGAGCGCTTCGCGAACTCCATGCGCACACATGGCACCCGCACGAACTCGGCAGGCCGCCGACGAAGTAAAGCGCGAAGGCGCACAGCGTACATTGCGACACATGTCCCAAACTGCAAACAATCGTACTACCTAAAGCATACAAGTTATTTTATACCAAGGGCATACTCGACTCACGTACGGAGTATCCACAAGCGAGTTATGCAGCGTACATGCTGTATCCATTCGCCAAATAGTAAGATTGATAACAAGCACAAAGCTACAAGGGACTCAATACATTGCTACCATTTGAGGTGTCAAATAAAATCGAATTTGGCCGTTTCATATATTGGACACAATATATGGACACATCTGGTACCCGGTAATACCATGAAATACCCATCACGTGGGTAAAGGGGGGAAAACGCAATCGAGAACCTGAAGCGCAAACGATAAAAGCATGGTATGGTGCACGCAAAATTCTGTCAGTGCGCTGTAGCGCGAGGGAAGAAAATAGGGCGAGCACTTGACCTCACCTTTTGGGATACCGCACTAGTACTGAATAATAAAATAAAGCCTGTTTGAACCTGTTCCCTTGTCTGCAACACTCTTGCTTAACGGGAGACTAAAATACCACAATGACGGCTCTATTGCGGAGATCGGCAAGGTGCGCAGACAGAAATTCTTCGCATTCTGCAAGTGCTTTCTTGTTAGGATCACGCATAGCGGCCAATCCCGACGCTAGGGACACACAGGCACGATTTCGTCCCTCTAACTTTCGTCCTTATACTGCCCTTAACGCCTTAATTACAGCGTCAGTGAAAAGGCGCCTCACATAACATGACAATAAACTTGAAGAGCTGATTAGTGCCCTCCACTCCGCGCCCTCCAATAGAAAACACTACTGATTTCCAAATTAAACTACACAAACAGATCGCACAACCCAAACTAACAAACTAACCGAACTGCACATTCAGAACAGCCGCTATCATCCACAGCGCAATGCAAGTGCGATAACGCTATTATGCCCGGCTCAAACATAATCACAGAATGTCGTTTTCTTGACAGCAAAGCACTGCAACACTTTCATGACAAAGGGCAGCGGCAGCACATTCAGAACAGTCGCAAACAGACTATAGTGCCATGCGAGTGCGATAACGCAACTATGCCCGGCTTCACGAATAACGTGGCCGCCTTGGTCACATACCAATTGAAAACACTACTGATTACAAAATTAAAACCACACAAACATATCGCACAACCCAAACTGATCACAGAATATCGTTTTCTTGACAGCACAACACTGCAACACTTACATAGCAAAGGGCAGCGGCAGCACATTCAGAACAGCCGCAAACACACCACAGCGCAATGCGAGTGCGGTGACGTGACGACGCCATGACGACGCGACTATGCCCGGCTCGCCCGGCTGCCCGGCATCACGAATCACGTGGCCACATTGGTCACATGATTTGACGACGGTATCGCCACCTTGAGCAAGGTTGGATCGCGCTGATGGGTTGTTGAATATTGTAGAAGCCGCTAAAGAGGCGGACGCGCCGTGGCGTGGCGATGGCGCCTTGAGTCGTTTACATCACGACGGACGCGCCTACATCATCTAACGTTGGTGCGCAGAATTCCTTCGAGTGTTACCAAATCCTCCCTCTATCAGTCACCGCCCTTCAGCTGCAGCCACTGAACTAGCTGCACTGTGGGACGATTTTATTTGCGTCATAGAGCAGACAGATTGAGTCTACGGCAACCTTCACCGACTCAAGAGCAGCCCTGCGGTTCCAGAAGTCGCCACGCATGCACGAACCTCGCAATAGACATGAGACGCCTATGCAATAAAGCTTGCTAACTGCACCACATCGTTGTGCTGCCGTGGCTACCATCCCACTGCGAAATACAAAGCAGCGTCCAAGCTGGCCTTGGTGGCAAATGTGGACAGGACACTTCGAGAGAAATGGTCCAGATGCCTCTCTCGATTAAAGATGCGGCGACACTGGTATTTGCATGCGCTTGGCGTCTCCAGCGATCCCTCTCAACAGATGCAAGCTACCAACACGGAGATTAATTTAGAAGGCCTCGTATTTTTAATGTGCACTTGCTCCCATTGAAACGCCGCCACCGCTGCAGCAAAGCCACTAAGCGACCACGGCGGGTGGTCGGCGGTAGTGCGGCTGCCGGTGAGGCCAGAGCGTAGCCATTGCGGCCATGCCTCTGCTACCATTAGGCCACATCCGTGTGTGACTGCTGTGTTCGGTGGCAGCGCATTGAAGTGTGTACACGCTAAAGACAATTCTGCATCCTTTGCAGCCATCCAAAGCAGCGGCCGAGATAATCAGCGCTACAGGCAAGATCTGCGACCGTCACGATTCTACCACGTGACGAAGATAGCTGGGGGCGTCGCTGTACCTTCCCGACGGCGGAAGGCTAAAATACGGTCCCCCTGAGCCCAGGCGTCCAGTTCGGCGGCAGCGCGTTGAAGTGTGCACACGCTTAAGACAATTCTGCATCCTTTGCAGCCATCTCAAGAAGCGGCCGAAACAATAAGCGCTACAGGCAAGATCTGCGACCATCAAGGCTCTACCACGTGACGAAGATAGCTGGGGGCGTCGCTGTAGCTTCCCGACGGCGGAAGGCTTAAATACGGTCCCCCTGAGCCCAGGCGTCCAGTTCGGCGGCAGCGCGTTGAAGTGTACACACGCTAAAGACAATTCTGCTTCATTTGCAGCCATTTCAACAAACGGCCGAGACAATCAGCGCTACAGGCAAGATCTGCGACTTGCGACTGTCAAGGCTCTACCACGTGACGAAGATAGCTGGGGTCGTCGCTGTACCTTCCCGACGGCGGACGGCTTAAATACGGTCCCCCTGAGCCCAGGCGTCCAGTTCGGCAGCAGCGCATTGAAGTGTGCACACGCTAAAGACAATTCTGCATCCTTTGCAGGTGAGAAATAGTGTCTATTTGCTTTGAAATCGTCTTTGCAACTCTGCGCTGCTGCCGAACACGCCTGTTGTCGTTGTCCTTTTTTTTTGTATGAAAGTGATTGGATTGATACCTGTACTATCGTACAATGACGCCGGGGAAAGGGAAAGAAGGGGAAAGTGATGTTGCAGGCTTGTTTGCACAATTTAAGCGGGAAATGCGTGCTGAACTCAGGGACCTGAGAAAGTTTGTTCAGCACTGCAGTGACACGTGTGACGATGTCAAAGACGTGACCCGGGATCTAAAGGCACTAAGAGATGAATTAAAAAGCTTGGTGTCTGAGAATCAAAAACTAAAAGCTGAAAACAAGCAGTTATCTCTGAAATTACAAGAGTTGGAACAATATCAAACAAGTAAGAACCTTGAAATAAAGGGTGTTCCGGACGAGTGCGACTCTTTAGTAGCCATTCGAAAAATCTGCGAAATAGAGAGGCAGTCGATGAGAGGGACATTGATATATTACATAGAGTTCCAACTGCGAACTCAACAATCAAGAACATTGTTCGTTCTGCGAGGTGTGCTAAGAGAGACTCGATATTAGCCGAGGCTAAGAAAATGAGAATTGGCGCAAAAGACGTTGGCCTGGTTGGTGTTAACAGTGCAATTTTCGTCAATGAACATTTGACACGCCACAACAAGCAGTTACTTGGAGCAACAGTGGCAAAGAAGAAAGAGCTCAAATGGAAGTTTGTGTGGACAGCAGGTGGCAACATCCTAGCAAGGAAAGACGAAGATAGTCCTGTCCTGTGAATAACTTCTTCCGATGACCTTGCCAAAGTTAACTAAAGATTGTATCAGCTAATTATAAGCTTGCTTTCTCTTTACTGTAGATGAGTACGTGTGATGTATACACAGCAGAAGTATTTAACACCGCATTTAAGACCAAGCAAAGTAACTTCTCTCTGATTCATTTCAACATTAGAAGCATAAAAAACAAGCTTGACAGCCTACAAATTTTCTTGGAGTCTCTCGTTCTGAGATTTGAAGTCATTGTTCTTACGGAGACTTGGCTGACGATTACTGATGATACACCCGTCATTAATAATTACACCTGCATACGCTTGGACCGCGTAGGGAAAAGAGGAGGGGGTGTGGCGGTATATATCAGCCATAGCTATGCTTAGACCATTATTGAGGAGTACACAATTAGAAATGTATATGTTGAATGCTTAGTTATAAAAACATCTCAATTGCAGCTTGCTGCCATATATAGGCAACCAGCTGGTTCTAAATGCGAGTTCTTAAATTTTCTTGAGCAATTGATGCAGGTTTTTCAGACAAGCAAGTTACCTTTTGTGTTGGTGGTGATATATATAGAGAGAGATGCAAATGAGAGAAAGGCAGGGAGGTTAACCAGACTTAAGACCTCCGGTTTGCTACCCTGCACTAGGGGAAGTAATGACAGAAAGAAGAGCGTGACAAAAATAAAAGCGTGAGAAAAAAATATGAAAAGGGATGAAATGGGGTCCTTATAGTCTTTCTAATAGGCCACTGTCACGTAGAAAAGTCAACAAAGCCTTGACCGACTTTTGCTGAGACGACAGTTCACGTCGGCATTCCAAAACTAACTGTTCTGAAAGTGGCCTGTCGTCAAGGCGTGCCAACGTGGTCGCTAGTGACAGCCGGTGCGCGCTGTATTGAGGACAATGACAGAGCACGTGTTCGATGGTCTCCTCGCCGCCGCAGTGTCTGCAAGCCGCGCTGTCGTCCATACCGACTCGGAAGGCGAAGGATCTTGTGTAGGCGACACCAAGCCACAGTCGGCAAAGTACTGCTGTTTCTAGTCGGGAGAGTCCAGATGGGGGTCGAACTCGAAGGGATGGGTCCAGTCGGTGTAAACGTGTATGCTGTAAGCTTGGTGTGTTCCATAAAGTTTTGATGGATTCATTTGCAAGCACACGAATTTTCGTTGCACTGTCTGTTCTTGAGAATGGAATGGAGTCTTGCAAGCCCTTCTCATGTGCAGATCGTTCTGCTGCGTCGGCAAGTTCATTGCCCATTATGCCACAGTGGCTTGGAATCCACTGCAACGTGATGTCGTGTCCTTGCTCGACGAGGTGGTGAAGCAGCAGTCTGATTTCTAGAACTAGTTGTTCGTGGGGTCCTCGGCGTAAGGCAGAAACCAAACAATGAAGTGCAGCCTTGGAGTCAGTGAACACGCTCCATTTCTTGGGTAGTTCATCAGAAATTACACGAAGTGCACAACGAATAGCAGCAAGCTCCGCGGCAGTCGATGTAGTCTGGTGAGAGAGTCGAATATTTATGGTGGAAGGTTTTGCAGGAAAGATCACCGATCCTGCACACCCATTCACCGTGGTTGAAGCGTCAGTATACAGATGATGATGATCGTTGTACGTCTCGTACAGCAAGAGCAGTGAAAGCTGCTTGAGGGCTGGAGACGAGAGTTGGGCTTTTGTTCGTATGCCTGGCACGATAAGTCGAACCTTTGCTAGAGCCAAGCACCATGGTGGAAACGGAACTTTCGCTGGAGCTGTATAACCTGATGGAAGGTATGCACAATAGGGCAGGACAGTTTCACAAAAGGAAGCACATGGTCGATCCTCTAGCAGTGAGGCTAGATGATGGGCAGGGGCTCGAGCATGGTGTCCTACGTGTGCTCTGAGTGCTTCCATGACTATATGGGTCTTGGCTGGGAAATCGTGTGCAATCGCAATGGTTTCAGTCGTTGACAAACACCGCGGCAATCCAAGACACACTCTTAGCGCCTGGGCCTGGACGCTTTCGAGTGTGTGGATATTCCTTCTGCAGGTGTTGGTCAGCACAGGCAAGCTGTATCGCAAATACCCAAGAAAGAGCGTCCTGTACAGTTGCATCATTGCATGTACTGAAGTACCCCAGACATTTCCTCCAAGAAACTTTTTGAAGCCTGGCGCTTTTTGAAGCCTGGCGCGCACTTGCGGCCGTGTCACACCAGATGCCCACATGCAGATGTCATCGGCATACATTGAAATTTTAACTGTGTTCGGAAGTCGTTCCACGGGACCAATGAGTACAAGGTTGAAAAGCGTAGGACTCAAGACACCACCTTGTGGAACTCCATGGTGCGTATAATATTCCGAGGTTGAGCCAGCTTCAGTAGAGCTTCAATAGAGACCGCCTATGTAAATAACTGCGAGTCCAACGATATAATGGACCGCCTAGGCCCACCGATTCCAATGCTTCAAGTATGGCGTCATGAAGAACGTTGTCGTAGGCTCCCTTTATATCTAAGAACATTGCGACAGATAACCTCTTACACGTTTTTTGGTGTTGAACATAGGTTACCAGATCGATAACGTTGTCGATAGAACATCGGTGACGTCGAAAACCAGCCATGGCGTCCGGGTAGATTTCGTAATGTTCAAGATACCACTCAAGTCTGGCGAGGATCATTCGCTCCATTACCTTCCCAACGCAACTTGCCAGTGCAATCGGTCGGTATGAAGTAATCTCTAAGGGAGACTTGCCAGGCTTAAGAAGCGGTACAAGGCGGCTGAGCTTCCAATCTTGAGGAACTTTGCCCTCTTGCCAGGACTCGTTATAGATATGAAGGAGTGCACTTCGTGCCCGTTCACCAAGGTGACATAGCATGCGGTAAGATATGTCATCCGGACCAGGCGACGACGACCGATTACACAGGGCGAGCGCCGCGTCAAGCTCTTGCGTCGTGAAAGGCAGATCCATGCGTGAATCGCGTGAATCTGGAATACGGTTCAATGTAAGCGAACCTGTGCGACTTGGCTGGCCCGCAATCATAGCACAGAAGTCTTCGGCCACATCAATCTCTTGTCGGCGCTGGAATAGTGCTAGGGCCTTAAACGGGAAACGCTGTTCCGGAACAGAACGTAGACCTCGCACAGTTCTCCATATTTGAGATAGCGCTTTGCGGGGATCTAGCGACGCACAAAATTTCGACCAACGCTGAGCCTCTAGTTTATCCATGCACCGTTGTATCTTCTTTTGCATTCGCCTGGCTGTTCTGAGATCCTGAATTTACTTAGTGCGTCGATATCTCCTTTCGGCACGACGGCGAATCGCACGAAGCCGCTCCAATTCCTGGTCGAATTCAGAATACCTTGGAGAACACGTAAGTGTGCGCGTGGCCGTCTGTGCCGTTTTCTTAATAGCTTGTTGAAGTCCACAAGAGAGGCCTTTGTGACAAGCGTCCTCAATCTGGGATTTAAAGACAGACCAATCTATTCTTCGTATCGTGGTGAACGTATACGTGTTAGACATTCCCTTGATCTTGAGGTAAGTGGGGATGTGGTCACTTCCGTGCGTTTCAATGTCCAAAAACCACTTAACATGTCTGGCGAGGCGGTGGGAGACGAAAGTCAAATCGAGGCAGCTGCTGTACGTTATTCCCCGCAGAAATGTTGGAATCGCGTCATTCAGCAGGTAGAGACTATTGTTGGAAGCTAATGAAGCTAGTCGTCTTCCCGTCGCGTTAACCTTTGAGCTTCCCCAAATGGTATGGTGAGCGTTGAAACCCCAGTGATAATCCATGGACCAGGTTGTGTTTTCAAGATGTCTTCTAGTCTTTTGGTGTCAAATCGACTTGATGGAGACAGATACACCCCCAAGAGTGCAAAGGTGACTTTCCTATTTTTAACAGTCATGCACACATACTGATTGTCGTCATGATGTTGCACCGGTTGGACGACGTAAGTGAGTTCACGGCGAATAAACACGACCACCTTGCTACTTTTGATGTCGCTTGATGAGGATATTGTCTCGTAGCCGGATAGTCTCCTTGGATGGGATAATCTTGGTTCACAGATGACAATGATTGGAAAGTGGTTAGTGAGAACAAATTGACGAAAATCGGCGATGCGAGATCTTAGACCTCTCGCGTTCCACTGAAGGATCGACGCTTCTTTGACCTCCTTACGAAATGACTTGTGATTGTCAGTCATGGCTTCACTCAAGGCTTGCTAGGACGGGGCTCAGCGCGTCGAGCACTTGTAGTCCACTACGAGCAGACGGAGTGTCAACGCTTGTCAGCATGGCCCTGATGACATTCACAATGGATCGCAGCGCCGGGATCATTTGGCAGTCGACTGTTGAAGCCTCACCGACAGAAGCGGGCTTCGATGGGAGCATCAAGCGTGGAGGCTCCTTAGAAGACTGAGAGCTTGCAAGCGCCGGCCACTCATCCACGGGGGCAGCAGTTCCCCTCTGAGGCCTCCTTGCGCTCTCGGGCGTTCCATATGAAGATGATGGCGTTGGCGCAAGCGGCGCACGAGCTCCACCCTGTCTTGAGCGTTTCCGTCGATGACGACGTCGAAGCCGGATCTTTCCTGAGGCTTCTCTATGGGTTGAGTTATCCCTCACCATTTGCTTCAGAACTTCGAACTCTTTTTTGATTCTTGGGCATTCTTTAGACGTCGCTTCATGGCTGCCTTCACAGGTGCCACACCTTAAGTTTGTGGCACGGCACACATCTACCGTGTGTGACTCCGCGCACCGGGGGCATATTGGGGAGTTTGTGCAGGCGCCCTTAACATGTCCGATCTTAAAGCACTTGTGGCATTGAAGCGGCTTTGGGATAAACCGTCGTACGACATGTCGGAAGTGACCGACCTTTACGTGCGAAGGGATGGAATCCCCCTTGAACACAATCTTGACACAACGGCTGTTGCCAAGTCGGCATACGTGCGTGATGACCATTCCTTCGTATGCCGGTTTGATCAGAATTGGCAGGTCAGAGTTCGAAATAGCCAAGTCAACATCGTAGATCACACCTGCAGTGCAGGCCCCATCCATAGGCATGACCGATCGTACTTTTATGTTGCCCAAATCTGTTATCTGTCGCAGCGTCTCCAGCGTGGTTCCACGGGTTGTGTCGACAGCTAGAACAATCTTTCGTGTGTTCAGCCGGACTTCCTTGGTTTCGTTAGGCGGCTTTCCCTCAAGAAAAACAGAGAGAGCTTGCCTGTTCAATACTCGAAGGTTGACAGAAGAATCCACTGGCATGAAGAGGATGGTGTGCGGCCAGCGTTCACTACCTGCCTGCATGGTTGACGTACTCGCTGGTGGCGACGCCTTGATAAGCCTCCTTTTAGCCCTTCGGCTCCTCACCGACACGAAGCTGTCATCAGATGAGTCGTCACCTGTGATTGAGTAGACCTCTGTGTCTTCGCTGGTGCTGGACCAGGTGCCTCGTTTCCTTGAGGAACTTGTTAATGTAGTGATCATGCCAGACGGGCCGGCAATAGGCTCTACATCCATGGCCACAGGAGTAGGAGTCTCTCTTGAGCGGTCACTGGTGGTTGACCAGGTGCCTTGACTCATAGAAGAGATTGCCGTTGCAGACTTCTGGCAGCACGGGCCTGCGGAACGTTCCGCGTCCATCGCCTCAAGCCAGGACGCAGAAAATGCCCCAGAGACTGATGAAAATTTGACGAAAACTGGCTAGCTGGGACAGATGCGTTCTAGCACCGAGTAACTTCGTCTTCGTCAGCCGGTGGTGATATAAATATAAATACAGTTAGTAATGACCAGTACGCGATGAATTACAAGAGCCTGATTATGTCATACGGATGTGAAAATTTGATTTCGGTTCCCACACGCATTGGCCCTAAAACAGCTACAGCGATAGACATCTGTGTTACGAATATCAGTGTATCAGAAATAATAGGCGGAGTGATAGTTAGCGACATAAGTGATCATCTACCCGCGTTTTGTGTTGCTGATCACTTCACACGCAGACATGTTGTAGTAAGCAAATATCGAGTGATAAATGACAAATCGCTTGAAAGCTTTTTTTTGTTAGTGGAGGCCATAAATTCGACTAGCGGGTATGACTGCAGTGATCCTAAAGATGCTTACGAGCAATTCTTCAAGAAGTTAAATGTAAGTTATGATGATGCGTTTCCTTTACAATGTGGCCGAAACAATAAGAAAGCAATAAGAAAACCTTGGATTAATCCTGCACTATACGGAAGAATAAGAGAAAAAAACAAAATGTATCACACTTTTATTAGTACGCACGATGTAAACCAATTTAAGGACTTCAAGAAGCTTCGAAATAAACTAACTTCAGATGTAAAGAAAGCAAAAGAAAATTATTATGAAAGTTTGTTTCTTCGCCATCAAACTAATGTAACAAAGATATGGGAAACAGCAAACATATTGGCAAGCAGAAACAATGCCATAACCAGCGTACAAGAGATTGAGATAAATGGAAACGCGATAGCTGGGCACTGTTTGGCAAACACATTCAATAAGTACTTTATACAGTCAGGAAAGGCAGATAGCGGAATTGTAGGCAGTCAACAGCCAACAAGACACATCAGTTCTTATCAAATTTGTTTGTTTTGTATCACGTCTCCCCGCAAGAGACTGAAGAGTTACTTAATAGAATAAAACATGGCGCCACTGGTTATGATGAATTTAGGGCTGAGCCAGTAAAGTATGCTTCTAAGGTAATAAAAAACGTTCTCACCTATATCAACTTAATGTTCGATACTGGTATCTTCCCTGACCAACAGAAAATAGCAAGGGTTGTTCCAATCCACAAATCCGGAGACAAAAACGCCCTTACAAATTATCGGCCAATATCGGTATTACCTGTTTTATCAAGTCTTTGAGTGGGCAATTACTGATCGCATAACAAAGTTCTTAGAGAAATATAATATCATATCTATTTCGTAATTCGGATCAAACTAAAAACACAAGTCAACTGAACAGGCACTACTTCGTGTAAAGGAGAAAATTATTCAAAGTATTCAAAATAAGAATTTTACTTTAGGTCTCTTTCTAGATTTGCGGAAAGCATTTGATTCGGTGAATCATTATATTCTACTTCTAAAACTGCAGTGTTATGGAATACGTGCCATGTCATTGAAATTAATAACCAGCTACCTTGAGAAACGCTTCCAATTTACAGATGTTAATAATTATTCCTCGACGTCGTTAAATGTAACAAATGGAGTACCCCAAGGATCAGTATTAGGTCCTACCCTGTTTTTGTTATACATTAATGACATAACTCAGATTGACAACACCCTTGATATAGTAATGTTTGCGGACGATACTAACGTATTTTTTACTTCACGGACGAAACGTGAACTTCAAGAAAAAACTAATCATTATCTACAAAACCTATCCAAATGGCTAAATGATAATTGTCTACAATTAAATGCCTCTAAAACTAAATACATCATTTTTCTTCTCCAAATAAACGCGACCAACGTGACATGCATATTACGTACAGAACCGAGATTATTCAGCAAACACCTGAGCAAAAATTCCTAGGCGTTTGGTTCCAAGAGTCTTTGCTACGGTCATGTCACGTCGACCATTTGATAGTCGATATAGCTCGATCAATAGGATGTATTAGAAAGATTTCTACATTAATACCTCTTCGGTTAAAAAAAGAACTCTTTATTATACTCTAGTATATTCTATGATTGCCTACTGTTCGCAAGTATGGGGCGCCACCACTCAGCGCAACTATAATAGATTAACGGTACTACAAAAGCGCGTGCTACGTATTTTTGAAAATTATGCAGGAGATAACCGTGACTTACGTACCAGGGAGTTATTTCTGAAACACGACATGCTTATGGCCAATCAAATTTATCTCTATAAATTAGTGCAACATATACACACCACAAACATATACAAAGACAGTGATATGGTAGTTGAACATAAGTACGGGTTTAGGCAGCATAGGAGGACGCTTCCGAAGATGAGGACAAATTACGGGAAACAATCGGTAACGTATCAAGCTATACAGATTCTAAATAAACAGAAAAGACATACTAAATTGGGCAGACAGCCGTGGTAAACTTAAAGGAATGTACAAAACGTTCCTTGTCAGAACAGCATGTGTATTTTAGACTGTTTTACATTACTTTCTACTATGTCCATGACATTCCTGATTTTCTTTTTTTTCTGTTTTTGTAAGCACAATGTACTGGTACATAATCGTTCTCTACATATCTGTAACATGATAAAGGGTCTACTAGCTATCTAACACATGAATCCTGTGTGACCTTTTCTATATGTATATCTATCTGCGTGATCTATGTACACATGTATGCATTTCATACTACTTATCTGATCTATTAGAAGTCACTTTTTTTCCTTCGTCGGCTGTAAATTGAGTGCAACTGTAATTTTAATATAATGTGCACCTTACTGTATATGTTATTGTACGCGTAAATGCTTTATGAACTGAACGGGGGCAGGGGCCCAGTCAGGCTATTTCAGCCATTAGGCTCTGTCTCCGCAGGAAATTCCCTGAAATAAACTGATTTTTTTTTTATTTTGACATCACAGAAGTGGGTCCAGGACCAATCCTCTGTGCGGCACGGAGAACTCCCGATTTGCGAGCGAAGCCGGCCGGTTCTCCTCAAACAGGTTTCGTTGAGTCGCCGTGAAGCTAACATGGACGAACATTAAAAACACTCCCGTTCCGCGGTAAACTTGTAGACGCACATGCATGTTATTCACGGCTTCGTTATCACAGCTTGCGCTTACGATTAAGTATAGGATGGAGCAGGTATTCGCGATACTGATTTGGAAAGCACTGCGAGTCGAACGCACATGGTGCAAACCCACACAAGCCGACAGCCCCACGCTCCTGGCATCGCGCTTGAAACGTTGAACACTGTACTTGAATATGGCTTATTGGAGAATAACAGTAAATATTTGAGTACAATTTAGTAAATCAGTACGTTTTTTGATGATTAAGACACGCAACCTAGCCTCCTTCGCCGTGAAAGACCAGTTGCGTAAAAAAAAAGGTCGCAGAACAAGACAGACGAGAAAAAGCATAGGAAAACTGTAACATGCCTGCATTAAAGTAGACGATAAAAACGAAAGTAGTGCACCCTATGCCGCACTAACGGATGCGAGTAAGCATACCCGAATAGAAGGGCAGTTCATAAATCAGTAGCGCTGCCGCATACTCGCTGCTGGCTCCGCTCAACATATCTGATTGCGCACGAGTTCCCATAGCTTTCAGTCAGTAGTGAGGCTTATAGCGATATAGAAGTGGGATACGATAAATACAGACAACAGTGTCAAAGTATTTGCTTCTCCTCACGGTTTACCGCGTATGTAATATTTCCATATTTGCTTTCATCTACCTTACACGTGATTCATCAGCTCTAACAGCAAATCACCCCTATTTATAAAAAGAATGCCCATTTTACTTTCTAAATTTATCCAGTGCATTTTGCTAAAATGACCTGGATAAAACTGACACACGAATTCGCTCACTCGTGCTCTCTTACCTTGCGCCTCAGCAGGTTCTCCAACGGAAAGTCTCTCCACTCAGCTTCCTCTGGAAGAAACTGGTCACCGTCGAGTAGACAGGCGTGTCTGTCGTTGAGTAAGCACAGCTCGTAGCAGCTTTTGCAAAGCACGTCTCGACAGGGCAGAAAAACTGTCTTTCTGGGCAGCACACCACATGCGCCGCATACTCTGTTAGCAGGAACAGGCTCGACGAAATGCAAAGGTCTCCAGTCCAGTTCCTCGGTAAAACCGCACAGCGTGTACAGCTTGCCTTGAGAAGCCATGACGGACGGCGCATACGTCGACTGCGAAACGCCGTGCCAACGATTCTGCGGAAACATGGAAGCGTTGCGTACGCGCTATATCCCGTCAGCTGTTGCCAAGGCTACGATCACTCTGATTATGCTACGGCCAGTTCCTGACTGTTCAAGGCCAGGACGCCGCTCGCTCCGTCTCGCTCGGCGCCGCGCGCGCTCCTTCCCTTCGGGTATGCTTGGGGTGTGGGTGGCTCGAGCCGAACTTGTTGAAGGGTGTGTCGTCTCCTTTCTGCTGCCATGCCTCAACCACAGTTCCTTCTCATAAATCACGAGAGTCAATAAAATTTGGGGCTTGGATATCGCAAGCTATGTAGCGTTGAACGGGGAAACTGGTTTTACAGTGCATATACGCGCCGTGTCTGTCCATAAATTTTGCGTAAGAAGAATGTTTGCAAATTCAATACGCGAAGTTGTGTTCCATGCTTGGCTGAACACTTAGCATTCCGTTAGAATTTTGCTATGAGAGACATTGCACTTTACATGACAGAAAAGTCTTGGTAATCGGCGTCAGCATGTTATCCGTCTTAAGGCCAGAATACACGGAGCGAACTTTCACAACGAAGTTCGGGCGGCAGAAAATCAGCCGCGGCGCGACGCCGTATGTTCGTCAGGCTGCGCTACATGAAGCGAAGACACGGCGGCCGCCGCCGGCGAGCCGCTGCGTTGTTATCAGTGTGGCTAGACGAGGCAAATGCGCTGTAGTGAAACACATGACAAAAAAAAAACTTTAACGACAACTATCATCGCTTTTGAATTGCGGAACACTCTAAAAACACGCAAAGTTTTGTTTAGAAATGATTTCTAGTGTTTTTTATATGTTTGAGACATTCATGTGCCGATGTAGTTTAAAGAAAGCGGCGATGCTATGCGTTGTGGCAAAGCTGGGCGGTTAAACAACTCTCGGCTCCTCCAACTCCGCGGCTCTGTTCTATGGCTCGACGCGCGCGCGGCCGCGCCGCTTTGGATGCCATGAATACGAAAAGCGGAAGACCTGCGTGAACGATAGAGCGGCATGGGGCTACACGGGCAAGCGGGGAAGCATAGTCGGAAGTCGGGGCGGATAGCGAGACCTGATTGGCCCACTCTGGGGCGCCGCTCGTTTGCCCCTTCCGGTGTCGTCGACGGCCGACCAACTTTCCTGCGCCAGCTAGATCGGCGGCGAACGACGTTTTCTCTTCCGCCGCGCTTCCCGCGTACGCCGCCGGGCGTCGAACGCCGACTATTCGTCGCATATACGCTCCGTGTATCCTGGCCTTTAGAAAGACTTATCCCAGCGAAGCTGACATCATGATTCTTATTACTCTGGTGAGTCGTTCTAGCCAGATATGGTCATTTATTAATGCGTAAAAGAAAAAGTTAGGCGCCCGTTTTTTATGAAAAAGTTTGCTGCTAGTTTCACCCCTCTCTGAAACAGGCCTCCAAAAAACGAATCGCTCATGGCTGCTAACACGACGGCACGTCATGTAGAGTATTTACATAGTTAATTCGCAAATACCATAGTAGAAATCACCTGAGAGAAAAGTCTCGTTAAGATCGAGAGCCGATCAATTGCAAGCGATGAAATGTTTCATAGTGGCCCTCAGTAGCCTTTATCGACAATATGGCACACCCATCACGCAACGGTAGCACGCAACGGTAGGAACCGAGTGTCGGTATGGCGAGGCACGCTTTGTTCGTGAAATCCATTACTTTACTACAATTTCAAATTGAAACCATAAAGCATTTTTTTGCAGCTGCAATTGGAATGGCTAAAATATTCTCGAGCTACTACAGCGCAGCTTAGATTGCATAGAAAATGAAAATTCAAGCACTTTCTGTCTCACCATGCCTCGATCTAGCGTTGTTTAAATATGCAAACAGAGAACTATTCGCTCCGTCGGTACATAAAAGAGAACCTCGTCCAACTGCAGGCAAAATAAAGTTTGCTCCAATCCAATCGCAAACATTCATAAACAGAACACCAGAAAACTTAGATATATATTCACTTGATTTTTGACCCTCCAAAGGGGAATTATATCTTCAATATGTCCCATACTACTAATGATTGACGCTTCGACTTCTTTCTGGCTGCAGCACGCGGTCCAACAGGCATATTTCGCTGAAAAATTTAGGCCGAATAGCCTGTGTCAGTTCGCCAAACAAATTCGTCATGTATATTCCCCAAGCTACAAGGACCAGTAAATTCTCAAGTGAGTTGAACGTGTAGCACAGAAAAGGGAATTGGTACAATCCATTTTGTATTCTGTAAATAGAGGTAAGTCTTCATTAGCTTTACTTCAAATTACCGCCGCTTAAAATAAACACGTGAAAAATCGCCTAATCTTAAGAAGCTGTCAAAGAAGCAAGTTGTGCTTGTAGAACCTAACTGCAGTAACAGTTAAGTCCTCGTGTTACTGCCGAGCGTTTCTGTGAAGAAACGCGAAAATTCGATATTACACCATGAACTACTCGCCGTGAGCAAACCAGTTTTAGCGGATTGTAACTGTTTTAGAAGTCATATATTGCCAGCGTCCGTGACATACTTGTTGCACCGCGGCAGGCATGGTATCATAACTGGATTCTTATTTTGTATATTTTTGCGGTTGTCGATTGAAAAACCCGCAATGGGCTGGTCTGCGCTCCTTCGGCTGGCACTGTAGCGTTGCCTTCGAGAGCTACATTGTCGTCTAAGAAATAAGCTCTTTGAATAAATTTTCGCAAATGAAGACGTCGTAAAAATATATTTGAGACGAGCGCCATAAGTATACAAGCAGAGCGAACGAGGGCGAGCAAACGAAAACACCGCAGAAAGCGCCCGGACACCGCGCGAACTGTAGCAGACGACAGGCGCGAGTCCTTGCCCTGACGTCACGCGAGCGGCGCTCGCAGCGCCCCTGTAGTTCGTTCTCGAGGCTAATAGATGTAACGGTGTGGAAATAATCTTATTCGGCTAGCTGCGTAAGTGTTGTTACCGACAATCTTATCGCCTTTTTCGGATTGGCGATTTGTAAAGGTCGCGAACGTTAAACTAAAGGCTGTGGAAAAGCAATTTACTGACACGGCAAGGAGTAGCCTACGATGGAAGCCCGACTAACTGCGAAATGAAAAACCATTGGACGAAGAGAATAAAATCTTGCAGAGAGCGTCTGGATATTTTTAATCAGAAGCTTTCTTTTCAAACCATCTCTGTAATTCCTCACTGTGGCTGCTGGATGTTGCTGCAGATTTGCGAATCGCTCAATCCTTGACATAAAATTTAAAATATTTGCCTAATTTGGGATCGAACCACTGTCCCCCAAGTAAAGCAGCCTAATGCTCTATTCATTAGACCACAAGATTTCCTTCGAAACTACAAGCTGGCACTACCATTACGCCCTATCGCACGTGTACATCGATGGCAGGAAGGCCAACCAGTTGGATCACCGCGTGTGTCCAATTGCGCAGGACGGCTGCGTGAGGGAACATTCCCGCTCGCCTGTTTCCTTGGCACCAAAGACATTGCAATAAACTGTGTAAATTTATATAATTTAAACAACAGCTTCAAACAAGCCTCGATTCACTTGTTCCCCTGTCACACTGGTCACACGGGCAAGCTTAAGTGCACTTTGAGCGAGTGCATTTCGCCACTAGTGTCATTCGCAGTCTGCCGCACGGGAAAGCTTACGGTCAATTACAGCAGAGTGCACTCGTCCTCAAGTGTGCTTGGCGAACATACTTCGTGGCGGCGAAGTGTAAACACTTCGCCTCATTATCCTCATTAGCACTTTATCCTCATTAGCAATTAGAAAAAGTATCTTGAAAGTAATCTTGAAAGTATATTCAAAAGTAGTTTTTATTTACCCAATAATGTGTTAAACCAGTGGAAATGATGCCAAGTGGAAATCGAACATACAGACACTTTGTAGACTTTTAGGTCAGGAAAAATAGTACTTGATAGTACCCAGAAAGCCAAGTAAGACTCGAGCACAGGGAATGCGGCGAGCTCGGTTGTCGATCGCCTAAAATGTGATCTACGGGTAAAACGCATCTCATAATAGTGCGAATCAATGTTTGGCTCATTGACGGCACATTGCGGTAGGTATGCACTTTACTGTCGCCCCTGGCTTGAAGAAAAATAAAATTATGTGTGACCAATGTGGGAATCGAACCTCTGATGTCGAGCACGGCAGCGCGCGGCTCTCATAACTTCGCCACGATCGCTCCTTGAGGCTGTTTTTGCTTTATTTTTTTTTTGCTGTTGGCGGTCACAGTGAAACACTTAGAAGCCGAAAACAAAACGAATGATTTACATCGAAAAGATCAAATCTGTTGAATGCTTCAACTCTCAGTAAGTCTGATTACAAATGCTCGCAAAATTTTGAGCGAAAAGCGGTCCAGAACCAATTGTCACTAACATCAGCAGGGGCTGTTATGGGAGCAGCGACTGAAGCGTGACTAGGCGATGAAGGAAAAAATATCGATAAAGAAAGACTGCCTTTTAATAGAAAACAAGACTCAACTTCAATTTATTCAGCGAAATTCAAATCTGCAATGAATTTTCTATGATGCGACGAAGCAATAACAAAAAGAAATAACTTTGTAATTAAGAGGGGAAGCGCAGCGATCGCCGTGGTGTACGGACCTGCTTACACCGGCTCGGTCTCCTTAAAATCTTTTTGCCGCGATTTTCTGTGAGTAACAGCCCAGATTTTGTACCATTCCAACCGTTAGACCAGAAGGACTCTTAGATACCAAGTTATCAGGTGAGACATTTATTTTTCCGGGACTGGGACCCATTTTGTGTTACGTCCACGCTGTCGCCGCGCTAAGACTAAGCGCGTGTGCCAAGTGCTCGGGCTCCGAGGTGCTCGGCCTGCCAGTCTACTTGGCGCGTTCGCGCGCGTGCCCATGCGAGCTCCGAGACGACGCACAAGCCTCTGGCCAAGTCCGCGAAGCATGAAAGTCCAAGTATGTGGCAAAGATATTTCCCCGGAAGAGTTAACCGCCGAGATGGGCTGGTATACCACCCGTTCCCCTCGGTGTACCGCCCATCGCCTCGACGAGAAACGGGGCCAAAAATTATCCCAATAACAACAACCGAGGACGCAAGACTCTTCCTCTCGCTGTAGACCCAGGCAGCAAGTAAGGACTCAGGTGCTCAAGGCCGGGCGCATGCTCCCACTACCAGCAAATGAGATCAAGATCATCGTCAGACCCAAACGAGCACTCAATATTTCAAAGGTCGGCAACCCTTAAGTGAACGCAGCTGTTCTTCAAGCAACGCAACTTAGATCAGAAGACAGTAAAAACGACACAATCTGTTCGAACAAGAGAGAAGTGGTTCTCTCTCTCTCTCTCTCTCAGAAGGCTGGCACTATCTTCTGGAACGCATGCAGGAGCGCGGCTCAGCGCCAGCAGGGTGGGGGAGATGGGATTAACAGAAAGAGAGGGTAGGAGGGAGAAAGGTAGACGGTCGTCCCAGCAGCATCAGAGCAGCCCTGCCGGGACCCAGTGGGTTCGACCGGAGGAGTAGACTGGAGGTAGACCGTATAGGAGGTGGCCCAGTAGAAGCGATGTAGTGGCAGATCAGGAAGCCCGAGGTGGTGGGATGGCTGTTAGGCCATCCGTCTTTGTAGAAATTACCTATAGTCTCGCCGAGAGCCCTGATAAGTCGAGGTATTCGACGACCCTTAGGAAGGCAGGTAGCTGATTACGACAGGGGTAGAGGATATCTTCCTGTCGTGAACATGGGAGCCCTAGGCGGAGGATCTCTTGCAGAAGTCGGCCGCGGTGCTGCAGGTGAGCAGGGCAGGCCAACAGGAGGTGCTCCAGAGTCTCTGGTTCACCACAAGGGGCACAGGCTGGTGAGGTGGCTTTCCCAAGGCGGTGCCGGCGGGCTGCCGTCCAGTAGCAGCCAATTCGCAGTCGAAGCAGCAACGAGGCATCCCTTCGTAGGAGGCCGTGCTGTGGAAGAGGCCGTGGAGGTCGGCCCAGGGATACCCGGTTGTCCGGGTGGCAGGCGATGATGTGCCGGCGCCGCCTGTGTCTCGAAAGGGATGCGTCCGTTACAGCATGGCTGAGGGGCACGCTTGAGATGTGGGCACTTTTGGCAAGGGTGTCCGCCTCTTCATTGCCCGGGATCCCCAAGTGTGCCGGTAGCCAATGCAGGGACAGTTAGCATCTTGCGTCCTGAAGGGCCGTCAGTCTTGAAGAGAGCAGCGCAACCCCAACGGTAACCCTGTCAGGGTTCTGCAGGCAGAGCAGCGCCGCCTTGGAGTCGCAGAAGATGGCTGCCGGGGTCGCTGATAGCTCCTCTGCAAGTAGGTCCACAGCAAGGTGGAGGCCTGCTAGGTCTGCTGCTGTAGAGCTGGCATGCCCCGGGATACGGCACAGCTTGCTCTTTTGTAGGGCCGGTGGAACGCAGGCTGCTGTGAATGAGCCCGTCTCCGGTATCACGGATCCATCGACGAAGATGTGAGGGTGGTCCCCAAGTCTCTCTTGGAGGAGAGAGGCTGCCGTCTGCTGTAGGGCGCGTGCTGGGGAACGGTTCTTCGAGACACCTGGCAGCTCCGTCGAGATAGGGATCGGTGGTCGATGTGGTGGGCGATGCTGTACAGCGTTTGCAGGCGTGTCCCCTATGACTTCCTTATAGAGGCCATACAGCCGTCCCAGGTGTGATGCTGGCCGGGAACGCAGGCGGGTCAGGAGTGCTTGACCGTCTACGGCATGGTGTAGGCGATCAATGTGTCGTAGCCGCAGGAAGAGTAATGACAGGGGCCAAGCACCTGCCTCAGCCAAAGTGGCGGCCCCTTGTGAACTTCGGGGAACGCCAAGACAGAGCCGTACTGCTGACCGGTGCTGCAGCTCCAGTTTCCGCAGGCGGGGTGGGGGCAGCGCCACAAGAGGGAGGGCATACAGTAGCCGTGAAGTGGCTGCAGCTTAAATAGCTGCAGGGCCAACCTGGTAGTACTGCCCTGTCCACAGGCAAGGAGCTGAGAGATCGCCTTGCGGACCCGAAGCGTCTGGGCGCACAGGGCCTTGGTAGCCGGCAGCCAGGTCAGCCGATGGTCAATGCGCAGCCCCAGGTAGGTGACTGCCTTGCTCCATGAGATCTGGACACCCTCCAAGCGCAGCCGGGCAGCTGAGCGGTGGGCTGATGCTCTGGGATGCAGTAGCAAGGCCTCGATCTTTCTGGCCGCGATGGTGAGGTCGATGCTGCACAAGTAGGCAGCCGCAGTGTCCAGGGCTCTCAGTAGGGCCGCACGTGCCTTGCGGATGTGTTGCGGTGGTCCCCGCTCCCATAGGGCGATGTCGTCCGCGTAGATTGAGGACTGCTCGGGAAAGTGACGGTCGATCGGTAGGGCACCAGGCAACCGTGCAATGGCCAGGTTGAATGGTGTTCGAGGTGTAGCATGGAAATTAATTACATCATATCTATCAAATGGGTATCAGTATGTATGCATCGACAATCTGGTATCATAAAATAGAAAGTCGAACATGGCGTCCCTAAAAGATCAATCTTAGGACCCCTCTTATTTCTTGTATACATAAATGATATAACATCAATACCAAACTCCCCTAAAATAATAATGTATGCTGACGACACCAATATCTTCTTTACTGGCACTACAAAAGAGGTCATAGAATCATCAGCTAATAGTTACCTTTTACAGCTCTCCAAGTGGCTTAAATGCAAGCGGATGAGTTTAAACACATGCAAAACTAAAGATATAATTTTTAAGCCAGCAAATAAAAGAGACCCCTACTCTGTTCATCTGAACTAGGAGGACGCGTTACAGGAACAAGTTACAGAGCAAAAGTTCTTGGGCGTATGGTTTACAGAGGACCTTACATGGAATACTCAAGTTAATCAATAAAAAAGTGCGATATATCGAGTTACTGGCTGCATGTATAAAATACAAAATATGCTACCCAGATGGTTGAAACCAACATTATACTACTCACTTTTCTATTCAAAACTCAGTTACAGCATTATAGTCTGGGGAACTACGACAGCTCCAAGCTACAACAAACTAATTATTGTACAAAAGAAAATATTGGGAATGTGTGAAAACTATGTGGGTGACCAACGAGGACTCCGAACAGAACCTCTCTTTATTAAATATACCATACTTAAAGCAGATCGTTTATTATTTCAAACTACTCCAATGGATATATAAAAATAGGCTGCACACAATACCTGTCGACAGTTGCACCTCATACCCAATACGTAGAACACACCATCTAAAGCCCGCCACAAGAACTAATTACGGAAGGCAAATATAGAATTAACAAACGATCAATATATTAAACAGTGATCACTTTAACGACAATACACACAATCCTTCCACAAATTCAACAATGACTGTAAAAACCTATTAGTGGGCAGTGACATTGCATTTTCATTTTGAGTAACTTGTGCTCATCTCTGATAACACATGTAACCTCAGTTATGTCACAGATTTTTTCCAGCGCTTGTAAATCATATTTGCCATTGTTTCAGCATTTACATTGTACATCAGTCTAAATCTTCGTTCTTTTCTGAAATGTTTCTATGTACTGATCTATTTACTGTATATGCTGTTTATTTTCGGGCCAGTGATCCTATGGTTTTTGCTTCTTTGTTGACTTCTGATGTAAGCCAATTTTATTGTTATATAATACTTATTACATATGTATCTTCTGCTTTTTCGAAATCTGTCCCGTTGAAGCAAAAGTAATGCTTTGGAGAAATGTGTTCTGAATAATTCAATTTTTCGTTGCCGTGTGGTGTGTGTTGAAGATATGTTTGACAAATATGTATGGGAAATATATGTCATCCTGCCTTGAACTGTAGGTGCGCAGCGGCTCTGTCAGGCATCTTGCCTTTACCTCTGCCCCCTACACGGAGAGAATCCGTGAAACAAACTATAAAAAACAAAAAAGGAAGGGGCTCACCACTGACCCCTGAGGTACACCTGCAGCGACTGGATGGGGGGTGCTCTTCGATTGACCTACACGTACCCTGAGGGTGCGGTTGTGATGGAATGACGATAGGAACTCCCGCAGGTTGCCACAGATGCCGAGGAGGTCCGGGCCCTGCTGGACAACTGCGTGAGGGAGGCTGTCGAAGGCACCTTGTACGTCGATCAGCAAGAGCATCACGAAGTCATCGCCGGCCTTGGCGTCCTCCGGGGTGGACACCATGTCAGCGATGGAGTCTGCAGTGCACCGCCGCCGCCGAAAGCCCGTCTGTTGGTGTACCAGGAAGCCGCAAGCACGGGCCACCCAGTCCAGTCGTGCTAGAGCCATGGCTTCCATCAGCTTGCAGGCAGCGGAGGTGAGGGAGATCGGTCGATAGGATGACAGTTCCCTAGCCGGTTTTCTGGCCTGGACGATGGGTGCCACAATGGCTGTGCGCCATGCCTCTGGCACCTGCCCTGACTGCCAGATCTCATTAAAGCGCTCGAACAGGCGCTGTTGCTCGCTGGCGGCCAGGTTGCGGAGCATCTGTGGCATTACACGGTCTGGTCCTGGTTCGCTGCGGCGTTTCCCTAGCCTCAGAGCCGGCTGGAGCGCGAGCAGGGCAAGTGGCTCTTGGCAGAGGGCAGCGACCCGGCTGGACGTGCAAGCAGGGTGGATACTGTGTAGACAGGTGGGCAGCTGGGCAGGGGGGTGTCCGACCGGCAGGATGGCTGCACTCTGTGGCAAGGGGAGGGGCGAACCGGTCCGCCAGAAGTTCCGAGAGGGCCTCTTCGCTGATTCGTAGCGAGATGGTCACAGCGAGGACGGGTTGACGGCTCGTCTTCTTGCCGGTGAGTGACTTGTGTAGTCGCCAGGCTAGGGGGGCTCTTGAACGGTATTTGATGCTGGAGCAGAGCCTCACCCAGCTCTGGTTCCTCCTGCGCCGGGCCTGTCTTCTACAGCAGGCGTCCACTCGTCTGTATACAGTCCAGTGCTCTGCCTTCCTTGTCCGAATTGCTCTGCGCTTTTTGCGGCACCTGGAGGCACGGAGATTGAGTAGGCGGAGATCCGGGGTAGGGGTGTCCTGTGGCGCAGAGCACTGAACGGTAGCCGCCTGGGCGCACTCCGCGATGGCATCTTGAAAGCTTTCGGCCGCCTCACTGCAGTGCTTCCTAAACAGAGACCAGTCCATGACGGTCTTTTTCTGGTCTTTTTATTTATATGCTCGCCGCGGTCGTGTCTTGGCTGCCGAGATGCACCGTGACAGCACAACACTCCACGGGCCCTCCTACGACGTCGGCCATTCGAACCACAGTGTGGGCCAGGTTGCACCGAACGTAGATTGCTCTCCGTGGCTTGCCGGGCTGGTGGGCGTCGTCCAGGCACGGCGCGTCCGTGCAGCCGCGTGTCGTGCAGGTGGTGGCGCCTGAGTAGCCGGTGTATCCCAGGACTCGCAGGTCCTCGGCCATCGCGTACACCTCCTGCAGAGTCGCTCTGCAAGAGATGCAGGGAAAGGTCTGCGTGTCGCTGCCGCAGAGAGTTAGTGCTCCACTGGAGAACACTCGGGCGGCGGCGACCCTTGCTTGCTGCTGGCTGATCAGCCATGGTGGTTGGCTGGCTGATGGCAAGCCACTTCCTGCAGGTACATGGGTCGGAGCGGGTGCTCAGCTGGCAGCATGGTTCTGACTGCTTCCATGATGAGCAGCAGGTTTGCAACCAGCTGATCCACGGTAGTCTGGGCAGGAGGCGCGGCAGTGTCCTGTGTCTCCTGGCGGCGGTAGGCACGAGAGGCTGGTACCGGAGACCTCGCCGGACCTCGCCGGAGGTGAGCTCCTATGGAGGACACTCGCGACAAGTCGCGCCTTTGGCGCCTTCTCGCTTCCCTCCTCCGTCCCAAGATCCCTCGCCATCCTGCACTCTCCATCGCGGTGGCTACGGGCTTGAGCACAGAGCAACTGGCCGAACTCTTCGCCGATGCCTTCGCTCCACCGCCACCGTCTGTGCGCCCCGTCAGTGCACCCTGCGAACTACCGCCGCACAACAAGGCTGAACTCCTCGCTCCCCTGCGCTACTTTCCTACGAGGGCAATCTTGGAGCACGTTGAGGTGCTTTGCTCGGCCGAGTTTACCCCCAGTGAGTTGCGCATTGTTTTGTACACGCGTAAACGACGCTCAGCGCCTGGTGCCGACGGACTAACACATAAGGCCCTCAGGAACGTCGATGCAGCGCAGCTCCCTTCCCTACTCGAGGCCTTCAACGGCGTCTAGCGCAGTGGCATTAGTCCTGCTGACTGGACAGAGGCGATCGTCGTCCCTATTCTCAAGCCCAGCAAAGCTGCCACGAGCGTCAGCTCCTGTCGCCCAGTGTCGCTTACTTCGGTGGACGGCAAAAGTCTGGAGGCCATGGCTTTACGCCGCCTTGAGTGGGTTGCCTCCGCCCTCGACGATTTCGCCCCTGAACAGAGTGGTTTCCGGCGACTGCGCTCAGCAGCTGACTCACTCGCGGACGCCGTGGCTACGCTCGAGCACGCAGCAAGTCGCCAAGAAGCCGGATATCTCATGCTGCTCGATGTGCAATGCGCATTTGATGGTCTCCCTCACACCACCATCATTCAAGCCCTCCGTGAGCTATGTGTCCCCGGCCGCCTCTTTGACTACATCGCGGCCTTTCTCAGTGACCGCGCGCTCAGAGTGCGAGTTCGCGACACGCTCAGTGCCCCTCGCAGCGTGACCTCCGGGGTTCCCCAGGGCAGCGTGATCAACCCATTTCTTTTTAACTTGGCTCTGGGAACACTACCTGACTATATCCCCAAGATGACAGCCCACGAAGTCCGCAAGCTCATCTACGCCGATGACATTGCACTGTTCGCGTGCGGGCCCACGGACCTCGGCTTCCAAGTACGAGAATCCCTGCAGTCGGCGATCAACGCCGTCGATAAATATCTCGCCAGCATAGGGCTCCAGCTCTCGGCGTCAAAAACTGAGGCGTTGTTGGTACACCCCCGTGCTCGTGCACGCTTCGAAATGCCTTGTCTTGAAAAGCCCCCTGCCATGGCAGAGAAAAGTGCGCTATCTCGGACTTGACATCGACTGCCGGGTCAACATTAACGCCGCAGTCTCCCAGCTCTGCAAGGATTCTAAGAAGGTGGCTGGCGCCGCACGCTCCCTGCTCGCCCGTGGTCGTGGCTGTACACCGCAACTTGCGCTTCGAGTTTACAACTCGGTCGCAACAACGCGAGCACTCTCTGCACTTCCCCTCACGAACGCCAGAGCCACGAACTGGAACGCCATCGACATGGAGCACCGCACAGTAATCCGCCAACTTTACGGGCTTCCTCGCAACTCGCAAGTAGAAGCCACTCTCGCCGAAGCGGGAGACTGGCCGCCCTCACTTCGCGCACCGAAGCAAGCGATGAACCACATCGAGCGCCTTCAACGTTCGCCACAGGGACAACGCCTCGTTTGTCGCCTCCACACCCTCGAGGGCTCAGGCATGGGGCAGCGTGCCACCGAGTTCAACGCACTCGTCCCGTCGACGCCGCAGCTCCTACCTCTGCCGGTATCGCCGCACGCCTCCGCGCTACTCGATGTAAACACCACGGTGCCAGGCGTCAAGTCCAAGCGCCAAACAGCTGTTTGTGCTATGCAGCAGGAAACGGCCGCACTGCTGCACGAGCGCCTAGGGGTCCGGCTGCTCGTTTACACGGACGGCTCCGTGACGAGTGATGGTTCCGGTGCGGCAGCGTGCACGGCGCCGGATATTTGCGCTACACGGCAGTGCCGTCTTCGTGTTGTGTCGTCGTCGACGGTGGCCGAACTTGCTGCGATCGACCTAGCAGCTGATCTCCTGCTTCAAGAGTGCAGTGTTGTTTCAGCCGCGATCCTTTCAGACTCGCGCGTGGCACTGTGTATGCTGGCGAAGGATTACCTTGGACCTCCGTTGGTGCAGAGCGTCGGCTCAAAGCTCCGCCATCGCGTCAGCCAGGGTGCGATTTGGCGTTGCAATGGGTCGCATCTTCGCACATCGGCCTGCAAGGGAACGAAGCCGCCGACGCTCTCGCAAAGCATGCTCACTCCCTGCGCTTCCCCCTCGCCACCTCGGTCAGCGGCTTCGACTTGGCCAAAACAACCATTCTGCGAACGCTTCCTGCGCAGCACCCGGACCAGCGCGTCGCCGCAGGTACGTCACTTGGACTCCTCCCCCCGCGTGGACTTCTCCCGGGCGGACCGCTCTTTCCTGCTTCGCCTGCGCGTCGGCTGCTACAAGACGGCTGCTAGAACACACAGGCTGCAGGGAATTGGCGGCCCCGCGTGCAGCAACTGCGCCGATTTGGAGACGCTCGACCACTTGCTACTTCACTGCGCTGCCTTCGATGTGGAGCGCACGGACTCGTGTACAGTCTATCGGCGACTGGGACTGACTTGCGATACGGCGACCGCGCAGCTATTCCCTGCAGCCCACTCGTCCATCGCGAAGCACGCTCTTTCGGCACTGCTGGACTACTGCAATGCGACGCACTTGAGAGCGCGGCTCTGAGCCCCGCACTCGCATTTTCTATTTTTTTTGCCCTTACCACGTTCCTCATGTCTTTCTCTCCATGTTTTTCACCCCATTTCCCCTTCCCCGTGCAGTGCTGTTGAGGTGTCCTCCTGTGAGAGACAGTTACGGCGCTACACTCGTCTCCTCTTAAATCACTTCACACACACACGCACACGCAGGTGAGGATGTATCGTTTACCACGCGATGAAGGCAGCAGACCGACAATGTCGATGTGAACGTGGTCAAAGCGAGAGTCAGGCGGACGGAAGGGTTCAAGTGGTGACTTGGTGTGGCAAGTCGTTTTTGCACGTTGGCAGCGTTGACATTCTCGTGCCCAGCGGCCGACATCTGCATTGATGCCGGGCCACGCATAACAGGAGGTGATGAGGCGCTGAGTGGCGCGAACACCGCCAAATTTCAAATTGCAATTATCGAGCTGGTAATGACGCTATGTTAGTGATGTGGTCCGCAATAGGCCAGTGACGGGATGGCACGAAATTTGAAAGTGCTTTTTATCGAGAGGGCGATGATTATTCAATCACATGACTCCCAATTGGTCAATCACATAACGGCGCCACATTTGAAATCACAATTGGTCGAGAGAGTGATGACGTCAGTGCGGTAACGTGATCCCCAATGGACCAATCAGGATTGCTGGAAGTAATGAGGAATCAGAATTTAGTGAGGTATATGTGTGGAAGATTATCAAATGAAGATTCGTATACATGAACGAGTGAAGAAAGACAGCATGTTATCGCAACTTCTTCGCATCAAACTGATTGATCGCCCTTACATTTTTTTCAGACTAGAAAGAGTGCCGGGCTTGTCGGTAGTACAGTTCTTTTTTCAGCAAATTCAAAATCAAATTTTTTCACATGAAAGAGGACACCTACGCTTCTGTGTCTCCATATGTGAAGGCAACAGTGCATTAGCGCGTAATCAAGCCTTATACACCTCAATCCGCCCCATTACATGCTATTGCTATTAAAGAAAGCTGAAATTCGCACCCTCGCAAACAAAGCGTTTAGCTTATAATACGCGTGTTCGTTCTAAGCTTGAGTATGCTTCTATCATTTGGAATCCCTATTTAAAGAAAGATATCATGCAACTTGAACGTATTAACAGAAAGGCTGTTATGTTTATATTTGGCAAATATCGTAGACTTGATTCCCCATCCAACCTAATGCAATTAAACTGTATTTCTACTCTAGAAGCCAGCAGAAAGTTTAGTCGCCTTTCATTTCTTTATAATTGTATGTTTGGTAACATAAAAATAGATCTCCCTGACGGTATAAAACCCCTCACAGCACGACGCACACGCCATGGCCATGAATTTGCACTAACCCCAATCTTTGCCCGATCAAAATCTTTCAAATTCAGTTATTTTCCAAGAATTATGGAAGAATGGAATTCTTTTCCGTCTGATATTTTTGTTCCAATAATTTTCTCGCTGAGTTGGAGTGTCACCTTCTCTCTTAAGCTTTATTTTTCTATTTTTTCTTCTTGCTTTTTTTTCTTTCTTGCTTGCTTTTTGTTGTCTGATGTTTTGTACATTCATGTTGGATGTAACCCACACCTGCTTGGGCCACCACATTGGCCTGCAGTATTTTGAAATAAATAAATAAATAAATAATTCACCCTTAATAGCCCGCAACCTATCAGAATGCACCGTATTGCAAAGGAATTCGCCCTCAATTCAGTGCAATCTACTCCAACGTAATCCACCATGGTCCGCCCTTGATCTAACGTTATGCAGCCGTAATCCAACGTCAACCACCTCTATTCGCCCCAATCCTACCTAATTCTCTCTAAGTACACTCCAATCTATGAAATATGCCGTTAATGCACGATAATTCACCGTGATCCGACTTAATCCACTTCAATCCAACCATGCATCCTCAATCCAACGCAATCCACCACTAACCGAACACACCCCACCCTTAATCCAATGTCTTGGGAGGCATGCGTGTTTCCGGCATATCAAAGAAGCGCTTGCTTGTACTGTAGGCGTTCCGGTGTGCCGTGTTGCCGTAGTCCTTGGCACGGCGGCGGCGGAATGCTTTCGGGCGCGGCTAGCAGGTTCGGAGGGTTTCTGCTATGTGAGCCTAGTAACGACACTCGCATTGCCTTACATTTCGCCTCAAAGGAAAACGGAACATCAGACAGGACGGGCGTTGACACCAACAAAGTGGTGGCGCTTTGCTTGCCACTCCTATGCGCCAGTGCAGGGAGGGAGGCAAGCGCGCAGACGAGCCCTCTTTACAACTGAACGTCAGCTGCGTAACAGGTGAACGCCGCACTTGAAATTTATCAAGCGGGTGAAGCGGCCGTAGGAGGGTGAGGGTGAAGTTTCTCGTTATTCGATGTACTCTCACAGCGGGCGCCCGATGTAAGGGCTTTAGACCCGTGATGCAGCAGCGCCGTGGTGTGGCCCTGCAGCCGCTTGCTGCGCCCGGAGGTGTGGGCCGCGTGTTTTTGATCGCGATTGCACTTTTCATGAGGACGCTATGGAATAAAAAAAAGTTAACAGTAGCCCTTGTCCGCTGTTCACGCTTTCTTTCGTGCCACGTCTTTTTCTTTTGCGATCCTAAATCATGTTATATATGCACCAACTATGCCTTCTAAACGTCCTTTTAAAAACCAACTTTTACCGCAAAGTTGATGGCACATATGTCGAAACGGGTGCCATGCACGGAATTCGTGGATGAGACCGCTATAATAGCTATAATTATAAATAGCTGTAATTCGCAAATTATTAGATGTGCTGTAAATAAACTAGCCAGAAGCGAAATTAGTGAAACAGTTAACCAAATCCACATCTGGTCGCTCCTAGATGTCGTGTCAGCCTGGTCGAGTAATTTGGTTCAAGGGTAGAATTGTGCTATCAGCCAAAATTATCTATCTTTAAATAATTGTACAGCTAACACAATGACTATGTTCTCAAGATGATTCCCCTTTGTATGTGTGCCGTAAATTAACATCGCGAAATAAAACAAAGTACCTGTAAGTTAAGCAAGTCTACGCGTTAGGAATTCAATTAACACGCACGGATTGTTTCGCCAGAAATGCAAGCTTTTTGTTGCAGCCCTGAAGGCATCGTCTCTAACGTTTTTGAAGTTTGGCTAATATATATATATATATATATATATATATATATATATATATATATATATATATATATATATATATATATATATATATATATATATATATATATATATATATATATATATATCAACAGCAAATATCACCCATGATGGAATATTTTGAATTCTCTCTTCCTGCGAGTCACCGACACATACAGTTCTGAATGGAACAATACACAGTTGAAAGGGAATTTTATACACTCACAGTAAAGCGATGTCGGGTAGATAAGCACACATTGAAAAATTATTGAAAAAAGAACGAAGCTTTATTTTGCTGTCAACTAAGGCATCTGGAAGAGGGAAATTTGTTTCTAGGAAACAAAACGGCATGTGTATTTAATGAAATACGCAAAATTCCCCTCATTCATTCTGCTACGGGCTTCGGAAGAAGCTCCCACACTACGTGAAGCATGTCCTCCGAGACGTACCCTTCACGTTCAAGATTATTTAGGCTAAATGAAGTGGATGTGGCGTAAGCGCGATCGTTGTCTATTTCTCCGGGTCTTCCAAAGAACTCAAGGCTACTGTTAGTGTTCCACACCTTCTGGCACTGTTTGCTGTGGGACGGATGCTTGACGGTCACCCGAATGATCTGACTGAAAGGCCACTGAAGAAATTCGTCGATCACACCCTTGTGCAGCTGAATACGAGGATACAGTAACACGTGATCTCCCGCTTTCTTGAAGTACACTCCTGGCGACACGTGATAGCCAGATAGGTATATATTTTTTTCCGAGCAAATATGATGGCCTTCAGAATATGCTCTGTTTTTCATTGCTTCGTATCCCTTAGCCATGAACTCATATCGGTTAATATTTATTGTGTGTAAGGCCAGCTCTTTATGCAATGTGCTATCTCCTCCTTTCTTTTCAGTGTCCTTCACTCCACCAATACCAGCAACGCTTCCCACACAGTTTATGGCGAATGTCCTTGCGGTGTCCTGCAACACTTCCTTCAGCTCTTTTATTGAATCCGTTAAGGTGCCTAAAAGCACACGTGTCTCTTCGCTGTGGTCAATCAATCTTTTCTCGACTTCTCTAACTGAAGATAACGTAACTGTACATTGTGAAGTAAGGTGATCCAACGAACTGTTTCCACTTGGCCTTTGTAGCAGTGCTTCTTTGACCGTGTTTATGCAATGTGATATATCATTTAGCCGGTCATTTTGGACAGTGTGACCATTAATAACTTCATCTAGCCTGTGCTTTATGTCAGAAACTCCCACGTCTAAGCTTTCATTCCGAGCCATCATCATCGCTTTTTCTTCACTGTGTGACTTTTCTACAACACCGGACGTCAGAGACACCGCGTAGTCTCGGCATTTGCTCTGTAAATGCGCGGACACATTACTACGCAGCACCAGCTTTGAACATTTAGGGCACGATGTAGCGTGGTGCTCACAGTCACTGCAAAAATGCTTGTTCAACTCTGATGCAGGCAAAACAACGTCGCAGCCGCGTTCTTCATTCCAACATTTTATCTGAAAGGAAAGAAAGAAAAAGCGTTTAAGCAATTTTCCATAGGATCTTTATATTATTTTCCATTCTAACATATTCCATGTTATATAGTACCTTCGAACTTCCTGTCACACGAGCACTAAATAATGTTCTTTTAAGATGTTGACCATACTGCAGACAGAAATGGTTCGGAAGAAATAAGAAATGCGGCAGCGACAACCTCATTTGAGTGCGACATTACATGAACTATTGCTGTTTGGCTTAAAGAAGGATTTTCACTAATCGTGTTAATTTTTTTGCGGAAAACGCTTACGTAGAGCGATGCGTATACTACGAAGGTAACAGGCTGCACGGAATAAATATTTCAATTCAGATAATTACACTCAAATGGCGCTATTGACCCAAGGACGCACAGATACCTCAGAACACAAGCGGGCCACCAATCGAATTGCTATTTCAAGAACTCTAGCCTTTATGTATCCATCCGTGTATTGACCTGCGCATACGAAGGCATGCACATGGCAGTCATTCTCCGTCATGCAAAATGTGTATTTATTTTTCTGATTCCACCAAAGACATATTACGAAGCTACCGTCAACAGGCTACAGGCTACAGTTTCTATTATACATAATGCCTGTATAATTTCTCTCTCTAGATTTGAGTTTCCCTGGAAACATCGTCTTCTAAAACATGGGAGTGCACGCGCTCTTATTCTAATGGGCTCGCTAAATACCTTTCATGCCCATTCTTCACGTTATTGCAGTACTAACGTGCTGGATCATTGAAACACTGTTCCGTTTGTCCTACAGACACCTAAGCACAGCTAAGTCGTATCTGGGAAATGACGTTCTCCGTACGGTCTGTAAACCTTGTTTTACAATAGGTGGTGCACTGGGGTCTATCGTGTTCTTCCACTCGACTACACACAGTACACAGCTTGCAAGGGGCACTGGAATGTAAATTCTCATTATAACTGTTGAATACTTTTTTCAAGTTGTGCGATAAGATCACTGCACTGGTCTCTTGTGGCTTTCTTCGCGTGCTGGTTCGCAACCTATGCCTTTTTCTTTTTGCTAGATGGTTTCACATACTCAAGTGATAAGACAACGGGGAAAAGCCGCTCCCGACAACCATGCTGTCCAAATTAAAGAAAGAAGGCATTGCTCGATCTCGCGCTCGCAGGGGTGCTTCAATGCATCCCTTATACAGGTCGCCGCTATGATCATCTTAATCAGTGCAGAGCGTGTTCTGTTAAAATAAATACTGGCGACGACAGTATACCGACACGGACAAGCCCAAACGTTCAACAGAATTTTATTTCGGTCAGAGGCGTAAATATAAAGAGTCTACTACACATTCGCAATGAAGCAACAAAGATACGTGCTCACCTGGTCTCAATGGTTTTCTTTTGGTTTGTTGCTTCATTGCACATGAGCCGTGAACTCCTTATAATAATGCCTCTGACTCAAGAAAAGATTTAGTTGAAACTCTGTGCTTGTCCGTGTCGATATCTTCTCGTGATACAGCTCCGCACACACTGCATCGAGGAGCTTCCCAGTGCGGTGTTTCAAATCCGACGGTATCTAATGTCTCTCTAATTGGACTGGAGAGGTGCATTCTCACGGCGGTTGAAATCTCTTTATGTACCGATGACATCCGAATATGGCGCTGGGGTAGCAACAGGTGCGTCTTACGAACAAGTTTCCAGAAAGCTATGAATTCCATTGAAACATTTCTATTCGCGCGAAGTCTAACGATGTCGCCAGAAAAGCGAGCCGCCGTTGCAGCCGAAAGCACACGCCTATCGATTCCAGTTCTTCTGCAGCAGCAGTTTCTTCGAGTACACATGCGCTTCGCTGCCACAGTTTCGGGTTACTCGCTTGCTTCACGTAGCAGTACTGTGGTGCTGAGCTTGGTCTCACTGAATTATCAAAGCCCTTCGATGCCGACAGAACCAACGTGTAAAAGTCCTTCGTGGTCTAATGTCACTTTCGTGCCTAGGTTCAAGAGCGAGACAAAGGTAGCACAAAAGAGATACGTAACGTTTTCGTAGCGTTTATCCAAGACGATAAGAACGGGTTAAAGAAGACACGAATGAGAGAACTTCGGCGGGAAAACGTCGTATATCTCTGCTAATGTCCGGCTTAATTGCTTTCTTGAGACGATCTAGAACAGGTCTGCAAGACGTATTCGAAAAGCTGGTCTAGAAATAGGATTGGGAAAGACACAAGTAATCCCTTTGCCAAAACTATTCGTAACCAATTTCTAAACGTTTTTAGGACGTTATCAAAAAGCTGGTCTAGAAGCGGTCTTGAAAGGTTTACGATCATCTGAAGCTAACTTTCGCGGGTGACGGGCGCGATCAGGCATCGTTGTTCAAAACACCCGTTTAGTTTCGCCTCACGCGACTGGCCTATGCCGCGCAGATGTCGTCAGCCGCACGGCCTAGGCCAATCGCGTGAGGTGAAACTGATCGGGCGTTTCGAACAACCATCTCCAATCGCGCCCTAGATGAGTAGAAGCGTCGGTGTCGACTGTAAGAGCCATGGCGCAGTGCCAAGCACTGTTCCCCGCATGGCCGGCGCATCCTCGACCAAGTCGCACGAAAATGAGCCTGTTAGAAATAATAAATCCTTAATACCGCCTTTAGTAATCTAAGATGCTTACACCCACAATGGGAATGACATCCTGCAAAGAACAAATGGCCACGTCTTGGCAGGTGGCCAGACCAAGCCCTTCATGCCAAGAGTGCATGAAATGAGAACATTGTGACAAAGCAAAAACACTTTATTAAAATGTAATGCTTATGCAAGGTTCGAACAAACTGTGTGAGAAATGCAAATAGAAGTAAAAGTATATCAACAATGGCAAAAGTCGCAGAAAGAATTCGTAATGAACTCGAAAGTGAACATTCACTAGTACATAAACAAAATTCCAAGTACACATACAAAATTGAACAGAAAAATCTGGAGTGTACTAAAGTGTCTAATTTATCATAGTAAAGTGCACGTGCTATTAGATGGACTAGAGTTATGCAGAAGTGACATCGGAGCGAATGGAAGAAGTAGACTGAAAAATGCAAGAGTATGAATCGGATGGTAAGTGCCTCCAAGCGATGTTACCAATCAGCTAGAAGCTTGAAAAGAGCACAAAAAGAAATACCACGGCATACCATCATAAAACAATCCTGTGACAAAAATTAAAAAAATGCGAACAATGCAAAATTGGGAATATTGCCTTTAGGATATATCAAAGAAGGTAATGGCGAGAAAAAATAACCATACAACAAAAAAGCAATAAAGTGAAATTAGTACAGAATACTTAAACGGGGGATTCAGTGTAACAAGTGAACGCTACTGTAGTACAGCGAACGATGAGACAGTAATGCTGCATCTTGCCACTCCAGAACGTGAGAAATGAATACGCAAGCCTCATATTAGAAACCTACATAAACATGGAAATAAACTGGAATGCACTGGAAGCTGCATTTGTGTAACAAAGGAAGCAATGGTCATAATAAATCGTAAGTGTTTTATCTAAAAAGCCCTTTACAAGAGGCAAAGTTGTACCTCTCTGGCAAAAACAAAGTTGCAACGAATAATTTGCAAACAAGCAAATACATTAATTAGCACACTGACATGTCACACTTTGCGCACATCTCCAGTCTCCTAAAGTAAAGAAAAGCACTCTGAATGAGAAAAAACGTTTAACACATGTAGCCCAGAGCAAATTGTTTGCCAGTTCGCTCAAACTTTCACATCCAAAAACAATTGCCAAAAAGTCCACGCACAGTTCCACTGATGTTTACCAAGTCACCCCCACTTTCACGTCCAAAAATATTTGGCACACCGTCCAGGCAGAGCTTCATAGATAAACAGCTTGAGAGCACCCTACTGATTATTGTGCAGTCCCGCTGCTGGAAATAGAACTGCCGCACATGCTGGTAGTGGTTTCAATGTAGACACACTTGCTGCCCTGGACAGGTATGCCCAGATATCTGCGCTGGTGCTCCATTTTGTCGAAGTAGACACATAGATCCACTACGCTGGTAATTGAAATGTTTTGAATGCACAAGTATTGGCTTCACGAGAAAGACTTGCCCACATACCACCACTGGCATATATATGCACTTGCTCTTCACTCAGTAGCATTGAACTTAAAGTGTTCCCTATGTGGGAGCCATGTGTAAAACCGGTGTCACACGACCACTCTCGATCGCGATCAAGCCCGATCCGGATCGAAATTATCAAAGCGACTGGCTCACTCTCGTAGCTTGCGCAGAGGAGCCAATTAAGGCCGAGAAATTCGATTTCTAACAGACTGGATAGCGGCTAAAAAAGCCTCGTGTGAAACCGGTATCAAATAATGCACAGACGTACGCTAGGAAAATGTGCTGCACAAGGACAAAGAACTGCGACATGCCCTGTTGTGCGAAGCGCGCGAACAGAACACATGTATATATAAATATATATATATATATATATATATATATATATATATATATATATATATATATATATATATATATATATATATATATAAACTGCGAGAGCGCTTCGCGAACTCCATGCGCACACATGGCACCCGCACGAACTCGGCAGGCCGCCGACGAAGTAAAGCGCGAAGGCGCACAGCGTACATTGCGACACATGTCCCAAACTGCAAACAATCGTACTACCTAAAGCATACAAGTTATTTTATACCAAGGGCATACTCGACTCACGTACGGAGTGTCCACAAGCGAGTTATGCAGCGTACATGCTGTATCCATTCGCCAAATAGTAAGATTGATAACAAGCACAAAGCTGCAAGGGACTCAATACATTGCTACCATTTGAGGTGTCAAATAAAATCGAATTTGGCCGTTTCATATATTGGACACAATATATGGACACATCTGGTACCCGGTAATACCATGAAATACCCATCACGTGGGTAAAGGGGGGAAAACGCAATCGAGAACCTGAAGCGCAAACGATAAAAGCATGGTATGGTGCACGCAAAATTCTGTCAGTGCGCTGTAGCGCGAGGGAAGAAAATAGGGCGAGCACTTGACCTCACCTTTTGGGATACCGCACTAGTACTGAATAATAAAATAAAGCCTGTTTGAACCTGTTCCCTTGTCTGCAACACTCTTGCTTAACGGGAGACTAAAATACCACAATGACGGCTCTATTGCGGAGATCGGCAAGGTGCGCAGACAGAAATTCTTCGCATTCTGCAAGTGCTTTCTTGTTAGGATCACGCATAGCGGCCAATCCCGACGCTAGGGACATACAGGCACGATTTCGTCCCTCTAACTTTCGTCCTTATACTGCCCTTAACGCCTTAATTACAGCGTCAGTGAAAAGGCGCCTCACATAACATGACAATAAACTTGAAGAGCTGATTAGTGCCCTCCACTCCGCGCCCTCCAATTGAAAACACTACTGATTTCCAAATTAAACTACACAAACAGATCGCACAACCCAAACTAACAAACTAACCGAACTGCACATTCAGAACAGCCGCTATCATCCACAGCGCAATGCAAGTGCGATAACGCTATTATGCCCGGCTCAAACAGATCGCACAACCCAAACTAATCACAGAATGTCGTTTTCTTGACAGCAAAGCACTGCAACACTTACATGACAAAGGGCAGCGGCAGCACATTCAGAACAGTCGCAAACAGACTATAGTGCCATGCGAGTGCGATAACGCAACTATGCCCGGCTTCACGAATAACGTGGCCGCCTTGGTCACATACCAATTGAAAACACTACTGATTACCAAATTAAAACCACACAAACATATCGCACAACCCAAACTGATCACAGAATATCGTTTTCTTGACAGCACAACACTGCAACACTTACATAGCAAAGGGCAGCGGCAGCACATTCAGAACAGCCGCAAACACACCACAGCGCAATGCGAGTGCGGTGACGCGACGACGCCATGACGACGCGACTATGCCCGGCTCGCCCGGCTGCCCGGCATCACGAATCACGTGGCCACATTGGTCACATGATTTGACGACGGTATCGCCACCTTGTGCAAGGTTGGATCGCGCTGATGGGTTGTTGAATATTGTAGAAGCCGCTAAAGAGGCGGACGCGCCGTGGCGTGGCGATGGCGCCTTGAATCGTTTACATCACGACGGACGCGCCTACATCATCTAACGTTGGTGCGCAGAATTCCTTCGAGTGTTACCAAATCCTCCCTCTATCAGTCACCGCCCTTCAGCTGCAGCCACTGAACTAGCTGCACTGTGGGACGATTTTATTTGCGTCATAGAGCAGACAGATTGAGTCTACGGCAACCTTCACCGACTCAAGAGCAGCCCTGCGGTTCCAGAAGTCGCCACGCATGCACGAACCTCGCAATAGACATGAGACGCCTATGCAATAAAGCTTGCTAACTGCACCACATCGTTGTGCTGCCGTGGCTACCATCCCACTGCGAAATACAAAGCAGCGTCCAAGCTGGCCTTGGTGGCAAATGTGGACAGGACACTTCGAGAGAAATGGTCCAGATGCCTCTCTCGATTAAAGATGCGGCGACACTGGTATTTGCATGCGCTTGGCGTCTCCAGCGATCCCTCTCAACAGATGCAAGCTACCAACGCGGAGATTAATTTAGAAGGCCTCGTATTTTTAATGTGCACTTGCTCCCATTGAAACGCCGCCACCGCTGCAGCAAAGCCACTAAGCGACCACGGCGGGTGGTCGGCGGTAGTGCGGTTGCCGGTGAGGCCAGAGCGTAGCCATTGCGGCCATGCCTCTGCTACCATTAGGCCACATCCGTGTGTGACTGCTGTGTTCGGTGGCAGCGCATTGAAGTGTGTACACGCTAAAGACAATTCTGCATCCTTTGCAGCCATCCAAAGCAGCGGCCGAGATAATCAGCGCTACAGGCAAGATCTGCGACCGTCACGATTCTACCACGTGACGAAGATAGCTGGGGGCGTCGCTGTACCTTCCCGACGGCGGAAGGCTAAAATACGGTCCCCCTGAGCCCAGGCGTCCAGTTCGGCAGCAGCGCATTGAAGTGTGCACACGCTAAAGACAATTCTGCATCCTTTGTAGGTGAGAAATAGTGTCTATTTGCTTTGAAATCGTGATTGCAACTCTGCGCTGCTGCCGAACACGCCTGTTGTCGTTGTCCTTTTTTTTTGTATGAAAGTGATTGGATTGATACCTGTACTATCGTACAATGACGCCGGGGAAAGGGAAAGAAGGGGAAAGTGATGTTGCAGGCTTGTTTGCACAATTTAAGCGGGAAATGCGTGCTGAACTCAGGGACCTGAGAAAGTTTGTTCAGCACTGCAGTGACACGTGTGACGATGTCAAAGACGTGACCCGGGATCTAAAGGCACTAAGAGATGAATTAAAAAGCTTGGTGTCTGAGAATCAAAAACTAAAAGCTGAAAACAAGCAGTTATCTCTGAAATTACAAGAGTTGGAACAATATCAAACAAGTAAGAACCTTGAAATAAAGGGTGTTCGGGACGAGTGCGACTCTTTAGTAGCCATTCGAAAAATCTGTGAAATAGAGAGGCAGTCGATGAGAGGGACATTGATATATTACATAGAGTTCCAACTGCGAACTCAACAATCAAGAACATTGTTCGTTCTGCGAGGCGTGCTAAGAGAGACTCGATATTAGCCAAGGCTAAGAAAATGAGAATTGGCGCAAAAGACGTTGGCCTGGTTCGTGTTAACAGTGCAATTTTCGTCAATGAACATTTGACACGCCACAACAAGCAGTTACTTGGAGCAACAGTGGCAAAGAAGAAAGAGCTCAAAAGGAGGTTTGTGTGGACTGCAGGTGGCAAGATCCTAGCAAGGAAAGACGAAGATAGTCCTGTCCTGTGAATAACTTCTTCCGATGACCTTGCCAAAGTTAACTAAAGATTGTATCAGCTAATTATAAGCTTGCTTTCTCTTTACTGTAGATGAGTACGTGTGATGTATACACAGCAGAAGTATTTAACACCGCATTTAAGACCAAGCAAAGTAACTTCTCTCTGATTCATTTCAACATTAGAAGCATAAAAAACAAGCTTGACAGCCTACAAATTTTCTTGGAGTCTCTCGTTCTGAGATTTGAAGTCATTGTTCTTACGGAGACTTGACTGACGATTACTGATGATACACCCGTCATTAATAATTACACCTGCATACGCTTGGACCGCGTAGGGAAAAGAGGAGGGGGTGTGGCGGTATATATCAGCCATAGCTATGCTTACACCATTATTGAGGAGTACACAATTAGAAATGTAAATGTTGAATGCTTAGTTATAAAAACATCTCAATTTCAGCTTGCTGCCATATATAGGCAGCCAGCTGGTTCTAAATGCGAGTTCTTAAATTTTCTTGAGCAATTGATGCAGGTTTTTCAGACAAGCAAGTTACCTTTTTTGTTGGTGGTGATATATAGAGAGATGCAAATGAGAGAAAGGCAGGGATGTTAACCAGACTTAAAACCTCCGGTTTGCTACCCTGCACTATGGGAAGGGAAAGGGGAAGTAATGACGGAAAGAAGAGCGTGACAAAAATAAAAGCGTGAGAAAAAAATATGAAAAGGGATGAAATGGGTCCTTATAGTCTTTCTAATAGGCCACTGTCACGTAGAAAAGTCAACAAAGCCTTGACCGACTTTTGCTGCGACGACAGTTCACGTCGGCATTCCAAAACTAACTGTTCTGAAAGTGGCCTGTCGTCAAGGCGTGCCAACGTGGTCGCTAGTGACAGCCGGTGCGCGCTGTATTGAGGACAATGACAGAGCACGTGTTCGATGGTCTCCTCGCCGCTGCAGTGTCTGCAAGCCGCGCTGTCGTCCATACCGACTCGGAAGGCGAAGGATCTTGTGTAGGCGACACCAAGCCACAGTCGGCAAAGTACTGCTGTTTCTAGTCGAGAGAGTCCAGATGGGATCGAAGTCGAAGGGATGGGTCCAGTCGCTGTAGACGTGTATGCTGTAAGCTTGGTGTGTTTCATAAAGTTTTGATGGATTCATTTGCAAGCACACGAATTTTCGTTGCAGCGTCTGTTCTTGAGAATGGAATGGAGTCTTGCAAGCCCTTCTCATGTGCAGATCGTGCTGCTGCGTCGGCAAGTTCATTGCCCATTATGCCACAGTGGCTTGGAATCCACTGCAACGTGATGTCGTGTCCTTGCTCGACGAGGTGGTGAAGCAGCAGTCTGATTTCTAGAACTAGTTGTTCGTGGGGTCCTCGGCGTAAGGCAGAAACCAAACAATGAAGTGCAGCCTTGGAGTCAGTGAACACGCTCCATTTCTTGGGTAGTTCTTCAGAAATTACACGAAGTGCATAACGAAGAGCAGCAAGCTCCGCGGCAGTCGATGTAGTCTGGTGAGAGAGTCGAATCTTTATGGTGGAAGGTTTTGCAGGAAAGATCACCGATCCTGCACACCCATTCACCGTGGTTGAAGCGTCAGTATACAGATGATGATGATCGTTGTACGTCTCGTACTGCAAGAGCAGTGAAAGCTGCTTGAGGGCTGGAGACGAGAGTTGGGCTTTTGTTCGTATGCCTGGTACGATAAGTCGAACCTTTGCTAGAGCCAAGCACCATGGTGGAAACGGAACTTTCGCTGGAGCTGTATAACCTGATGGAAGGTATGCACAATAGGGCAGGACAGTTTCACAAAAGGAAGCACATGGTCGATCCTCTGGCAGTGAGGCTAGATGATGGGCAGGGGCTCAAGCAAGGTGTCCTACGTGTGCTCTGAGTGCTTCCATGACTATATGGGTCTTGGCTGGGAAATCGTGTGCAATCGCAATGGTTTCAGCCGTTGACAAACACCGCGGCAATCCAAGACACACTCTTAGCGCCTGGGCCTGGACGCTTTCGAGTGTATGGATATTCCTTCTGCAGGTTTTGGTCAGCACAGGCAAGCTGTATCGCAAATACCCAAGAAAGAGCGTCCTGTACAGTTGCATCATTGCATGTACTGAAGTACCCCAGACATTTCCTCCAAGAAACTTTTTGAAGCCTGGCGCTTTTTGAAGCCTGGCGCGCACTTGCGGCCGTGTCACACCAGATGCCCACATGCAGATGTCATCGGCATACATTGAAATTTTAACTGTGTTCGGAAGTCGTTCCACGAGACCAATGAGTACAAGGTTGAAAAGCGCAGGACTCAAGACACCACCTTGTGGAACTCCATGGTGCGTATAATATTCCGAGGTTGGGCCAGCTTCAGTGTTAAGAAATAGAGGCCGCCTATGTAAATAACTGCGAGTCCAACGATATAATGGACCGCCTAGGCCCACCGATTCCAATGCTTCAAGTATGGCGTCATGAAGAACGTTGTCGTAGGCTCCCTTTATATCTAAGAACATTGCGACAGATAACCTCTTACACGTTTTTTGGTGTTGAACATAGGTTACCAGATCGATAACGTTGTCGATAGAACATCGGTGACGTCGAAAACCAGCCATGGCGTCTGGGTAGATTTCGTAATGTTCAAGATACCACTCAAGTCTGGCGAGGATCATTCGCTCCATTACCTTCCCAACGCAACTTGCCAGCGCAATCGGTCGGTATGAAGTAATCTCTAAGGGAGACTTGCCAGGCTTAAGAAGCGGTACAAGGCGGCTGAGCTTCCAATCTTGAGGAACTTTGCCCTCTTGCCAGGACTCGTTATAGATATGAAGGAGTGCACTTCGTGCCCGTTCACCAAGGTGACATAGCATGCGGTAAGATATGTCATCCGGACCAGGCGACGACGACCGATTACAGAGGGCGAGCGCCGCGTCAAGCTCTTGCGTCGTGAAAGGCAGGTCCATGCGTGAATCGCGTGAATCTAGAATACGGTTCAATGTAAGCGAACCTGTGCGAGTTGGCTGGCCCGCAATCATAGCACAGAAGTCTTCCGCCACATCAATCTCTTGTCGGCGCTGGAATAATGCTAGGGCCTTAAACGGGAAACGCTGTTCCGGAACAGAACGTAGACCTCGCACAGTTCTCCATATTTGAGATAGCGGTTTGCGGGGATCTAGCGACGCACAAAATTTCGACCAACGCTGAGCCTCTAGTTTATCCATGCGCCGTTGTATCTTCTTTTGCATTCGCCTGGCTGTTCTGAGATCCTGAATTGACTTAGTGCGTCGATATCTCCTTTCGGCACGACGGCGAATCACACGAAGCCGCTCCAATTCCAGGTCGAATTCAGAATACCTTGGAGAACACGTAAGTGTGCGCGTGGCCGTCTGTGCCGTTTTCTTAATAGCTTGTTGAAGTCCACAAGAGAGGCCTTTGTGACAAGCGTCCTCAATCTGGGATTTAAAGACAGACCAATCTATTCTTCGTATCGTGGTGAACGTATACGTGTTAGACATTCCCTTGATCTTGAGGTAAGTGGGGATGTGGTCACTTCCGTGCGTTTCAATGTCCCAAAACCACTTAACATGTCTGGCGAGGCGGTGGGAGACGAAAGTCAAATCGAGGCAGCTGCTGTACGTTATTCCCCGCAGAAATGTTGGACTCGCGTCATTCAGCAGGTAGAGACCATTGTTGGAAGCTAATGAAGCTAGTCGTCTTCCCGTCGCGTTAACCTTTGAGCTTCCCCAAATGGTATGGTGAGCGTTGAAATCCCCAGTGATAATCCATGGACCAGGTTGTGTTTTCAAGATGTCTTCTAGTCTTTTGGTGTCAAATCGACTTGATGGAGACAGATACACCCCCAAGAGTGCAAAGGTGACTTTCCTATTTTTAACAGTCATGCACACATACTGATTGTCGTCATGATGTTGCACCGGTTGGACGACGTGAGTGAGTTCACGGCGAATAAACACGACCACCTTGCTACTTTTGATGTCGCTTGATGAGGATATTGTCTCGTAGCGGGATAGTCTCATTGGATGGGATAATCTTGGTTCACAGATGACAATGATTGGAAAGCGGTTAGTGAGAACAAATTGACGAAAATCGGCGATGCGACATCTTAGACCTCTCGCGTTCCACTGAAGGATCGACGCTTGTCTGACCTCCTTACGAAATGACTTGTGATTGTCAGTCATGGCTTCACTCAAGGCTTGCTAGGACGGGGCTCAGCGCGTCGAGCACTTGTAGTCCACTACAAGCAGATGGAGTGTCAATGCTTGTCAGCATGGCCCTGATGACATTCACAATGGATCGCAGCACCGGGATCATTTGGCAGTCAACTGTTGAAGCCTCACCGACAGAAGCGGGCTTCGATGGGAGCATCAAGCGTGGAGGCTCCTTAGAAGACTGAGAGCTTGCAAGCGCCGGCCACTCATCCACGGGGGCAGCAGTTCCCCTCTGAGGCCTCCTTGCGCTCTCGGGCGTTCCATATGAAGATGATGGCGTTGGCGCAAGCGGCGCACGAGCTCCACCCTGTCTTGATCGTTTCCGTCGATGACGACGTCGACGCCGGATCTTTCCTGAGGCTTCTCTATGGGTTGAGTTATCCCTCACCATTTGCTTCAGAACTTCGAACTCTTTTTTGATTCTTGGGCATTCTTTAGACGTCGCCTCATGGCTGCCTTCACAGGTGCCACACCTTAAGTTTGTGGCACGGCACACATCTACTGTGTGTGACTCCGCGCACCAGGGGCATATTGGGGAGTTTGTGCAGGCGCCCTTAACATGTCCGATCTTAAAGCACTTGTGGCATTGAAGCGGCTTTGGGATAAACCGTCGTACGACATGTCGGAAGTGACCGACCTTTACGTGCGAAGGGATGGATCCCCCTTGAACACAATCTTCACACAACGGCTGTTGCCAAGTCGGCATACGTGCGTGATGACCATTCCTTCGTATGCCGGTTTGATCAGAATTGGCAGGTCCGAGTTCGAAATAGCCAAGTCAACATCGTAGATCACACCTGCAGTGCAGGCCCCATCCATAGGTATGACCGATCGTACTTTTATGTTGCCCAAATCTGTTATCTGTCGCAGCGTCTCCAGCGTGGTTCCACGAGTTGTGTCGACAGCTAGAACATTCTTTCCTGTGTTCAGCCGGACTTCCTTGATGTCGTTAGGCGGCTTTCCCTCAAGAAAAACAGAGAGAGCTTGCCTGTTCAATACTCGAAGGTTGACAGAAGAATCCACTGGCATGAAGAGGATGGTGTGCGGCCAGCGTTCACTACCTGCCTGCATGGTTGACGTACTCGCTGGTGACGACGCCTTGATAAGCCTCCTTTTAGCCCTTCGGCTCCTCACCGACACGAAGCTGTCATCAGATGAGTCGTCACCTGTGATTGAGTAGACCTCTGTGTCTTCGCTGGTGCTGGACCAGGTGCCTCGTTTCCTTGAGGAACTTGTTAATGTAGTGATCTTGCCAGACGGGCCGGCAATAGGCTCTGCATCCATGGCCACAGGAGTAGGAGTCTCTCTTGAGCGGTCACTGGTGGTTGACCAGGTGCCTTGACTCATAGAAGAGATTGCCGTTGCAGACTTCTGGCAGCACGGGCCTGCGGAACGTTCCGCGTCCATCGCCTCAAGCCAGGACGCGGAAAATGCCCCAGAGACTGATGAAAATTTGACGGAAACTGGCTAGCTGGGACAGATGCGTTCTAGCACTTGGTAACTTCGTCTTCGTCAGCCGGTGGTGATATAAATATAAATACAGTTAGTAATGACCAGTACGTGATGAATTACAAGAGCCTGATTATGTCATACGTATGTGAAAATTTGATTTCGGTTCCCACACGCATTGGCCCTAAAACAGCTACAGCGATAGACATCTGTGTTACGAATATCAGTGTATCAGAAATAATAGGCGGAGTGATAGTTAGCGACATAAGTGATCATCTACCCGCGTTTTGTGTTACTGATCACTTCACACGCAGACATGTTGTAGTAAGCAAATATCGAGTGATAAATGACAAATCGCTTGAAAACTTTTTTTTGTTAGTGGAGGCCATAAATTGGACTAGCGGGTATGACTGCAGTGATCCTAAAGATGCTTACGAGCAATTCTTCAAGAAGTTAAAAGTAAGTTATGATGATGCGTTTCCTTTACAATGTGGCCTAAACAATAAGAAAGCAATAAGAAAACCTTGGATTAATCCTGCACTATACGGAAGAATAAGAGAAAAAAACAAAATGTATCACACTTTTATTAGTACGCGCGATGTAAACCAATTTAAGGACTTCAAGAAGCTTCGAAATAAACTAACTTCAGATGTAAAGAAAGCAAAAGAAAATTATTATGAAAGTTTGTTTCTTCGCCATCGAACTAATGTAACAAAGATATGGGAAACAGCAAACATATTGGCAAGCAGAAACAATGCCATAACCAGCGTACAAGAGATTGAGATAAATGGAAACGCGATAGGTGGGCACTGTTTGGCAAACACATTCAATAAGTACTTTATAAAGTCAGGAAAGGCAGATAGCGGAATTGTAGGCAGTCAACAGCCAACAAGACACATCAGTTCTTATCAAATTCGTTTGTTTTGTATCACGTCTCCCTGCAAGAGACTGAAGAGTTACTTAATAGAATAAAAAATGGCGCCGCTGGTTATGATGAATTTAGGGCTGAGCCAGTAAAGTATGCTTCTAAGGTAATAAAAAACGTTCTCACCTATATTAACTTAATGTTCGATACTGGTATCTTCCTTGACCAACTGAATATAGCAAGGGTTGTTCCAATCCACAAATCCGGAGACAAAAACGCCCTTACAAATTATCGGCCAATATCGGTATTACCTGTTTTATCAAGTCATTGAGTGGGCAATTACTGATCGCATAACAAAGTTCTTAGAGAAATATAATATCATATCTATTTCGTAATTCGGATTTCAAAAACACAAGTCAACTGAACAGGCACTACTTCGTGTAAAGGAGGAAATTATTCAAAGTATTCAAAATAAGGATTTTACTTTAGGTCTCTTTCTAGATTTGCGGAAAGCATTTGATTCGGTGAATCATTATATTCTACTTCTAAAACTGCAGTGTTATGGAATACGTGCCATGTCATTGAAATTAATAACCAGCTACCTTGAGAAACACTTCCAATTTACAGATGTTAATAATTATTCTTCGACGTCGTTAAATGTAACAAATGGAGTGCCCCAAGGATCAGTATTAGGTCCTACCCTGTTTTTGTTATACATTAATGACATAACTCAGATTGACAACACCCTTGATATAGTAATGTTTGCGGACGATACTAACGTATTTTTTACTTCACGGACGAAACGTGAACTTCAAGAAAAGACTAATCATTATCTTCAAAACCTATCCAAATGGCTAAATGATAATTGTCTACAATTAAATGCCTCTAAAACTAAATACATCATTTTTCTTCTCTAAATAAACGCGACCAACGTGACATGCATATTACGTATAGAAACGAGATTATTCAGCAAACACCTGAGCAAAAATTCCTAGGCGTTTGGTTCCAAGAGTCTTTGGTACGGTCATGTCACGTCGACCATTTCATAGTCGATATAGCTCGATCAATAGGATGTATTACAAAGATTTCTACATTAATACCTCTTCGGCTAAAAAAAAACTCTTTATTATACTCTAGTATATTCTAAGATTGCCTACTGTTCGCTAGTATGGGGCGCCACCACTCAGCGCAACTATAATAGATTAACGGTACTACAAAAGCGCGTGCTACGTATTTTTGAAAATTATGCAGGAGATATCCGTGACTTACGTACCAGGGAGTTATTTCTGAAACACGACATGCTTATGGCCAATCAAATTTATGTCTATAAATTAGTGCAACATATACACACCACAAACATATACAAGGACAGTGATATGGTAGTTGAACATAAGTACGGGTTTAGGCAGCATAGGAGGACGCTTCCGAAGATGAGGACAAATTACGGGAAACAATCGGTAACGTATCAAGCTATACAGATTCTAAATAAACAGAAAAGACATACTAAATTGGGCAGACAGCCGTGGTAAACATAAAAGAATGTACAAAACGTTCCTTGTCAGAACAGCATGTGTATTGTAGACTGTTTTACATTACTTTCTACTATGTCCATGACATTCCTGATTTTCTTTTTTTTATGTTTTTGTAAGCACAATGTACTGGTACATAATCGTTCTCTACATATCTGTAACATGATAAAGGGTCTACTAGCTATCTAACACATGAATCCTGTGTGACCTTTTCTATATGTATATCTATCTGCGTGATCTATGTACACATGTATGCATTTCATACTACTTATCTGATCTATTAGAAGTCACTTTTTTTCCTTCGTCGGCTGTAAATTGAGTGCAACTGTAATTTTAATATAATGTGCACCTTACTGTATATGTTATTGTACGCGTAAATGCTTTATGAACTGAACGGGGGCAGGGGCCCAGTCAGGCTATTTCAGCCATTAGGCTCTGTCTCCGCAGGAAATGCCCTGAAATAAACTGATTTTTTTTATTTTGACATCACAGAAGTGGGTTCAGGACCAATCCTCTGTGCGGCACGGAGAACTCCCGATTTGCGAGCGAAGCCGGACGGTTCTCCGCAAACAGGTTGCGTTGAGTCGCCGTGAAGCTAACATGGACGAACATTAAAAACCCTCCCGTTCCGTCGTAAACTTGTAGACGCACATGCATGTTATTCACGGCTTCGTTATCACCGCTTGCGCTTACGATTAAGTATAAGATGGAGCAGGTATTCGCGATACTGATTTGGAAAGCACTGCGAGTCGAACGCACATGGTGCAAACCCACACAAGCCGACAGCCCCACGCTCCTGGCATCGCGCTTGAAACATTAAACACTGTACTTGCATGTGGTTTATTAGAAAAGAACAGCAAATATTTCAGTGCAATTTAACAAATCAGTATGTCTATTGATGATTAAGACACGCAACCTAGCCTCCTTCGCCGTGAAAGACCAGTTGAGTAAAAAAAAGGTCGCAGAACAAGACAGACGAGAAAAAGCACAGGAAAACTGTAACATGCCTGCATTAAAGTAGACGATAAAAACGAAAGTAGTACACCCTATGCCGCACTAACGGATGCGAGTAAGCTTACGCGAATAGAAGGGCAGTTCATAAATCAGTAGCGCTGCCGCATACTCGCTGCTGGCTCCGCTCAACATATCTGATTGCGCACGAGTTCCCATAGCTTTCAGTCAGTAGTGAGGATTATAGCGATTTAGAAGTAGGATACGATACATACAGACAACAGTGTCATAGTATTTGCTTCTCCTCACGGTTTCCCGCGTATGTAATATTTCCATATTTGCTTTCATCTACCTTACACGTGATTAATCCGCTCTAACAGCAAATCACCCCTATTGATAAAAAGAATGCCCATTTTACTTTCTAAATATATCCAATGCATTTTGCTAAAATGACCTGGATAAAACTGACACACGAATTCGCTCACTCGTGCTCTCTTACCTTGCGCCTCAGCAGGTTCTCCAACGGAAAGTCTCTCCACTCAGCTTCCTCTGGAAGAAACTGGTCACCGTCGAGTAGACAGGCGTGTCTGTCGTTGAGTAAGCACTGCTCGTAGCAGCTTTTGCAAAGCACGTCTCGACAGGGCAGAAAAACTGTCTTTCTGGGCAGCACACCACATGCGCCGCATACTCTGTTAGCAGGAACAGGCTCGACGAAATGCAAAGGTCTCCAGTCCAGTTCCTCGGTAAAACCGCACAGCGTGTACAGCTTGCCTTGAGAAGCCATGACGGACTCCGCATACGTCGACTGCGAAACGCCGTGCCAACGATTCTGCGGAAACATGGAAGTGTTACCTACGCGCTATATCCCGTCAGCTGTTGCCAAGGCAACGATCACTCTGGTTATGCTACGGCCAGTTGCTGACTGTTCAAGGCCAGGACGCCGCTCGCTCCGTCTCGCTCGGCGCCGCGCGCGCTCCTTCCCTTCGGGTATGCTTGGGGTGTGGGTGGCTCGAGCCGAACTTGTTGAAGGGTGTGTCGTCTCCTTTCTGCTGCCATGCCTCCACCACAGTTCTTTCTCATAAATCACGAGAGTCAATAAAATTTGGGGCTTGGATATCGCAAGCTATGTAGCGTTGAACGGGGCTACTGGTTTTACAGTGCATATACGCGCCGTGTCTGTCCATAAATTTTGCGTAAGAAGAATGTTTGCGAATTCAATACGCGAAGTTGTGTTCCATGCTTGGCTGAACACTTAGCATTCCGTTAGAATTTTGCTATGAGAGACATTGCATTTTACATGACAGAAAAGTCTTGGTAATTGGCGTCAGCATGTTATCCGTGTTAAGGCCAGAATACACGGAGCGAACTTTCACGACGAAGTTCGGGCGGCAGAAAATCAGCCGCGGCGCGACGCCGTATGTTCGTCGGGCTGCGCTACATGAAGCGAAGACACGGCGGCCGCCGCCGGCGAGCCGCTGCGTTGTTATCAGTGTGGCTAGACGAGGCAAATGCGCTGTAGTGAAACACATGACAAAAAAAAAATTTAACGACAACTATCATCGCTTTTGAATTGCGGAACACTCTAAAAACACGCAAAATTTTGTTTAGAAATGATTTCTAGTGTTTTTTATGTGTTTGAGACATTCATGTGCCGATGTAGTTTAAAGAAAGCGGCGATGCTATGCGTTGTGGCAAAACTGGGCGGTTAAACAACTCTCGGCTCCTCCAACTCCGCGGCTCTGTTCTGTGGCTCGACGCGCGCGCGGCCGCGCCGCTTTGGATGCCATGAATACGAAAAGCGGAAGACCTGCGTGAACGATAGAGCGGCATGGGGCTACACGGGCAAGCGGGGAAGCATAGTCGGAAGTCGGGGCGGATAGCGAGACCTGATTGGCCCACTCTGGGGCGCCGCTCGTTTGCCCCTTCCGGTGTCGTCGACGGCCGACCAACTTTCCTGCGCCAGCTAGATCGGCGGCGAACGACGTTTTCTCTTCCGCCGCGCTTCCCGCGTACGCCGCCGGGCGTCGAACGACGACTATTCGTCGCATATACGCTCCGTGTATCCTGGCCTTTAGAAAGACTTATCCCAGCGAAGCTGACATCATGATTCTTATTACCCTGGTGAGTCGTTCTAGCCAGATATGGTCATTTATTAATGCGTAAAAGAAAGAGTTAGGCGCCCGTTTTTTATGAAAAAGTTTGCTGCTAGTTTCACCCCTCTCTGAAACAGGCCTCCAAAAAACGAATCGCTCATGGCTGCTAACACGACGGCACGTCATGTAGAGTATTTACATAGTTAATTCGCAAATACCATAGTAGAAATCACCTGAGAGAAAAGTCTCGTTAAGATCGAGAGCCGATCAATTGCAAGCGATGAAATGTTTCATAGTGGCCCTCAGTAGCCTTTATCGACAATATGGCACACCCATCACGCAACGGTAGCACGCAACGGTAGGAACCGAGTGTCGGTATGGCGAGGCACGCTTTGTTCGTGAAATCCATTACTTTACTACAATTTCAAATTGAAACCATAAAGCATTTTTTTGCAGCTGCAATTGGAATGGCTAAAATATTCTCGAGCTACTACAGCGCAGCTTAGATTGCATAGAAAATGAAAATTCAAGCACTTTCTGTCTCACCATGCCTCGATCTAGCGTTGTTTAAATATGCAAACAGAGAACTATTCGCTCCGTCGGTACATAAAAGAGAACCTCGTCCAACTGCAGGCAAAATAAAGTTTGCTCCAATCCAATCGCAAACATTCATAAACAGAACACCAGAAAACTTAGATATATATTCACTTGATTTTTGACCCTCCAAAGGGGAATTATATCTTCAATATGTCCCATACTACAAATGATTGACGCTTCGACTTCTTTCTGGCTGCAGCACGCGGTCCAACAGGCATATTTCGCTGAAAAATTTAGGCCGAATAGCCTGTGTCAGTTCGCCAAACAAATTCGTCATGTATATTCCCCAAGCTACAAGGACCAGTAAATTCTCAAGTGAGTTGAACGTGTAGCACAGAAAAGGGAATTGGTACAATCCATTTTGTATTCTGTAAATAGAGGTAAGTCTTCATTAGCTTTACTTCAAATTACCGCCGCTTAAAATAAACACGTGAAAAATCGCCTAATCTTAAGAAGCTGTCAAAGAAGCAAGTTGTGCTTGTAGAACCTAACTGCAGTAACAGTTAAGTCCTCGTGTTACTGCCGAGCGTTTCTGTGAAGAAACGCGAAAATTCGATATTACACCATGAACTACTCGCCGTGAGCAAACCAGTTTTAGCGGATTGTAACTGTTTTAGAAGTCATATATTGCCAGCGTCCGTGACATACTTGTTGCACCGCGGCAGGCATGGTATCATAACTGGATTCTTATTTTGTATATTTTTGCGGTTGTCGATTGAAAAACCCGCAATGGGCTGGTCTGCGCTCCTTCGGCTGGCACTGTAGCGTTGCCTTCGAGAGCTACATTGTCGTCTAAGAAATAAGCTCTTTGAATAAATTTTCGCAAATGAAGACGTCGTAAAAATATATTTGAGACGAGCGCCATAAGTATACAAGCAGAGCGAACGAGGGCGAGCAAACGAAAACACCGCAGAAAGCGCCCGGACACCGCGCGAACTGTAGCAGACGACAGGCGCGAGTCCTTGCCCTGACGTCACGCGAGCGGCGCTCGCAGCGCCCCTGTAGTTCGTTCTCGAGGCTAATAGATGTAACGGTGTGGAAATAATCTTATTCGGCTAGCTGCGTAAGTGTTGTTACCGACAATCTTATCGCCTTTTTCGGATTGGCGATTTGTAAAGGTCGCGAACGTTAAACTAAAGGCTGTGGAAAAGCAATTTACTGACACGGCAAGGAGTAGCCTAAGATGGAAGCCCGACTAACTGCGAAATGAAAAACCATTGGACGAAGAGAATAAAATCTTGCAGAGAGCGTCTGGATATTTTTAATCAGAAGCTTTCTTTTCAAACCATCTCTGTAATTCCTCACTGTGGCTGCTGGATGTTGCTGCAGATTTGCGAATCGCTCAATCCTTGACATAAAATTTAAAATATTTGCCTAATTTGGGATCGAACCACTGTCCCCCAAGTAAAGCAGCCTAATGCTCTATTCATTAGACCACAAGATTTCCTTCGAAACTACAAGCTGGCACTACCATTACGCCCTATCGCACGTGTACATCGATGGCAGGAAGGCCAACCAGTTGGATCACCGCGTGTGTCCAATTGCGCAGGACGGCTGCGTGAGGGAACATTCCCGCTCGCCTGTTTCCTTGGCACCAAAGACATTGCAATAAACTGTGTAAATTTATATAATTTAAACAACAGCTTCAAACAAGCCTCGATTCACTTGTTCCCCTGTCACACTGGTCACACGGGCAAGCTTAAGTGCACTTTGAGCGAGTGCATTTCGCCACTAGTGTCATTCGCAGTCTGCCGCACGGGAAAGCTTACGGTCAATTACAGCAGAGTGCACTCGTCCTCAAGTGTGCTTGGCGAACATACTTCGTGGCGGCGAAGTGTAAACACTTCGCCTCATTATCCTCATTAGCACTTTATCCTCATTAGCAATTAGAAAAAGTATCTTGAAAGTAATCTTGAAAGTATATTCAAAAGTAGTTTTTATTTACCCAATAATGTGTTAAACCAGTGGAAATGATGCCAAGTGGAAATCGAACATACAGACACTTTGTAGACTTTTAGGTCAGGAAAAATAGTACTTGATAGTACCCAGAAAGCCAAGTAAGACTCGAGCACAGGGAATGCGGCGAGCTCGGTTGTCGATCGCCTAAAATGTGATCTACGGGTAAAACGCATCTCATAATAGTGCGAATCAATGTTTGGCTCATTGACGGCACATTGCGGTAGGTATGCACTTTACTGTCGCCCCTGGCTTGAAGAAAAATAAAATTATGTGTGACCAATGTGGGAATCGAACCTCTGATGTCGAGCACGGCAGCGCGCGGCTCTCATAACTTCGCCACGATCGCTCCTTGAGGCTGTTTTTGCTTTATTTTTTTTTTGCTGTTGGCGGTCACAGTGAAACACTTAGAAGCCGAAAACAAAACGAATGATTTACATCGAAAAGATCAAATCTGTTGAATGCTTCAACTCTCAGTAAGTCTGATTACAAATGCTCGCAAAATTTTGAGCGAAAAGCGGTCCAGAACCAATTGTCACTAACATCAGCAGGGGCTGTTATGGGAGCAGCGACTGAAGCATGACTAGGCGATGAAGGAAAAAATATCGATAAAGAAAGACTGCCTTTTAATAGAAAACAAGACTCAACTTCAATTTATTCAGCGAAATTCAAATCTGCAATGAATTTTCTATGATGCGACGAAGCAATAACAAAAAGAAATAACTTTGTAATTAAGAGGGGAAGCGCAGCGATCGCCGTGGTGTACGGACCTGCTTACACCGGCTCGGTCTCCTTAAAATCTTTTTGCCGCGATTTTCTGTGAGTAACAGCCCAGATTTTGTACCATTCCAACCGTTAGACCAGAAGGACTCTTAGATACCAAGTTATCAGGTGAGACATTTATTTTTCCGGGACTGGGACCCATTTTGTGTTACGTCCACGCTGTCGCCGCGCTAAGACTAAGCGCGTGTGCCAAGTGCTCGGGCTCCGAGGTGCTCGGCCTGCCAGTCTACTTGGCGCGTTCGCGCGCGTGCCCATGCGAGCTCCGAGACGACGCACAAGCCTCTGGCCAAGTCCGCGAAGCATGAAAGTCCAAGTATGTGGCAAAGATATTTCCCCGGAAGAGTTAACCGCCGAGATGGGCTGGTATACCACCCGTTCCCCTCGGTGTACCGCCCATCGCCTCGACGAGAAACGGGGCCAAAAATTATCCCAATAACAACAACCGAGGACGCAAGACTCTTCCTCTCGCTGTAGACCCAGGCAGCAAGTAAGGACTCAGGTGCTCAAGGCCGGGCGCATGCTCCCACTACCAGCAAATGAGATCAAGATCATCGTCAGACCCAAACGAGCACTCAATATTTCAAAGGTCGGCAACCCTTAAGTGAACGCAGCTGTTCTTCAAGCAACGCAACTTAGATCAGAAGACAGTAAAAACGACACAATCTGTTCGAACAAGAGAGAAGTGGTTCTCTCTCTCTCTCTCTCAGAAGGCTGGCACTATCTTCTGGAACGCATGCAGGAGCGCGGCTCAGCGCCAGCAGGGTGGGGGAGATGGGATTAACAGAAAGAGAGGGTAGGAGGGAGAAAGGTAGACGGTCGTCCCAGCAGCATCAGAGCAGCCCTGCCGGGACCCAGTGGGTTCGACCGGAGGAGTAGACTGGAGGTAGACCGTATAGGAGGTGGCCCAGTAGAAGCGATGTAGTGGCAGATCAGGAAGCCCGAGGTGGTGGGATGGCTGTTAGGCCATCCGTCTTTGTAGAAATTACCTATAGTCTCGCCGAGAGCCCTGATAAGTCGAGGTATTCGACGACCCTTAGGAAGGCAGGTAGCTGATTACGACAGGGGTAGAGGATATCTTCCTGTCGTGAACATGGGAGCCCTAGGCGGAGGATCTCTTGCAGAAGTCGGCCGCGGTGCTGCAGGTGAGCAGGGCAGGCCAACAGGAGGTGCTCCAGAGTCTCTGGTTCACCACAAGGGGCACAGGCTGGTGAGGTGGCTTTCCCAAGGCGGTGCCGGCGGGCTGCCGTCCAGTAGCAGCCAATTCGCAGTCGAAGCAGCAACGAGGCATCCCTTCGTAGGAGGCCGTGCTGTGGAAGAGGCCGTGGAGGTCGGCCCAGGGATACCCGGTTGTCCGGGTGGCAGGCGATGATGTGCCGGCGCCGCCTGTGTCTCGAAAGGGATGCGTCCGTTACAGCATGGCTGAGGGGCACGCTTGAGATGTGGGCACTTTTGGCAAGGGTGTCCGCCTCTTCATTGCCCGGGATCCCCAAGTGTGCCGGTAGCCAATGCAGGGACAGTTAGCATCTTGCGTCCTGAAGGGCCGTCAGTCTTGAAGAGAGCAGCGCAACCCCAACGGTAACCCTGTCAGGGTTCTGCAGGCAGAGCAGCGCCGCCTTGGAGTCGCAGAAGATGGCTGCCGGGGTCGCTGATAGCTCCTCTGCAAGTAGGTCCACAGCAAGGTGGAGGCCTGCTAGGTCTGCTGCTGTAGAGCTGGCATGCCCCGGGATACGGCACAGCTTGCTCTTTTGTAGGGCCGGTGGAACGCAGGCTGCTGTGAATGAGCCCGTCTCCGGTATCACGGATCCATCGACGAAGATGTGAGGGTGGTCCCCAAGTCTCTCTTGGAGGAGAGAGGCTGCCGTCTGCTGTAGGGCGCGTGCTGGGGAACGGTTCTTCGAGACACCTGGCAGCTCCGTCGAGATAGGGATCGGTGGTCGATGTGGTGGGCGATGCTGTACAGCGTTTGCAGGCGTGTCCCCTATGACTTCCTTATAGAGGCCATACAGCCGTCCCAGGTGTGATGCTGGCCGGGAACGCAGGCGGGTCAGGAGTGCTTGACCGTCTACGGCATGGTGTAGGCGATCAATGTGTCGTAGCCGCAGGAAGAGTAATGACAGGGGCCAAGCACCTGCCTCAGCCAAAGTGGCGGCCCCTTGTGAACTTCGGGGAACGCCAAGACAGAGCCGTACTGCTGACCGGTGCTGCAGCTCCAGTTTCCGCAGGCGGGGTGGGGGCAGCGCCACAAGAGGGAGGGCATACAGTAGCCGTGAAGTGGCTGCAGCTTAAATAGCTGCAGGGCCAACCTGGTAGTACTGCCCTGTCCACAGGCAAGGAGCTGAGAGATCGCCTTGCGGACCCGAAGCGTCTGGGCGCACAGGGCCTTGGTAGCCGGCAGCCAGGTCAGCCGATGGTCAATGCGCAGCCCCAGGTAGGTGACTGCCTTGCTCCATGAGATCTGGACACCCTCCAAGCGCAGCCGGGCAGCTGAGCGGTGGGCTGATGCTCTGGGATGCAGTAGCAAGGCCTCGATCTTTCTGGCCGCGATGGTGAGGTCGATGCTGCACAAGTAGGCAGCCGCAGTGTCCAGGGCTCTCAGTAGGGCCGCACGTGCCTTGCGGATGTGTTGCGGTGGTCCCCGCTCCCATAGGGCGATGTCGTCCGCGTAGATTGAGGACTGCTCGGGAAAGTGACGGTCGATCGGTAGGGCACCAGGCAACCGTGCAATGGCCAGGTTGAATGGTGTTCGAGGTGTAGCATGGAAATTAATTACATCATATCTATCAAATGGGTATCAGTATGTATGCATCGACAATCTGGTATCATAAAATAGAAAGTCGAACATGGCGTCCCTAAAAGATCAATCTTAGGACCCCTCTTATTTCTTGTATACATAAATGATATAACATCAATACCAAACTCCCCTAAAATAATAATGTATGCTGACGACACCAATATCTTCTTTACTGGCACTACAAAAGAGGTCATAGAATCATCAGCTAATAGTTACCTTTTACAGCTCTCCAAGTGGCTTAAATGCAAGCGGATGAGTTTAAACACATGCAAAACTAAAGATATAATTTTTAAGCCAGCAAATAAAAGAGACCCCTACTCTGTTCATCTGAACTAGGAGGACGCGTTACAGGAACAAGTTACAGAGCAAAAGTTCTTGGGCGTATGGTTTACAGAGGACCTTACATGGAATACTCAAGTTAATCAATAAAAAAGTGCGATATATCGAGTTACTGGCTGCATGTATAAAATACAAAATATGCTACCCAGATGGTTGAAACCAACATTATACTACTCACTTTTCTATTCAAAACTCAGTTACAGCATTATAGTCTGGGGAACTACGACAGCTCCAAGCTACAACAAACTAATTATTGTACAAAAGAAAATATTGGGAATGTGTGAAAACTATGTGGGTGACCAACGAGGACTCCGAACAGAACCTCTCTTTATTAAATATACCATACTTAAAGCAGATCGTTTATTATTTCAAACTACTCCAATGGATATATAAAAATAGGCTGCACACAATACCTGTCGACAGTTGCACCTCATACCCAATACGTAGAACACACCATCTAAAGCCCGCCACAAGAACTAATTACGGAAGGCAAATATAGAATTAACAAACGATCAATATATTAAACAGTGATCACTTTAACGACAATACACACAATCCTTCCACAAATTCAACAATGACTGTAAAAACCTATTAGTGGGCAGTGACATTGCATTTTCATTTTGAGTAACTTGTGCTCATCTCTGATAACACATGTAACCTCAGTTATGTCACAGATTTTTTCCAGCGCTTGTAAATCATATTTGCCATTGTTTCAGCATTTACATTGTACATCAGTCTAAATCTTCGTTCTTTTCTGAAATGTTTCTATGTACTGATCTATTTACTGTATATGCTGTTTATTTTCGGGCCAGTGATCCTATGGTTTTTGCTTCTTTGTTGACTTCTGATGTAAGCCAATTTTATTGTTATATAATACTTATTACATATGTATCTTCTGCTTTTTCGAAATCTGTCCCGTTGAAGCAAAAGTAATGCTTTGGAGAAATGTGTTCTGAATAATTCAATTTTTCGTTGCCGTGTGGTGTGTGTTGAAGATATGTTTGACAAATATGTATGGGAAATATATGTCATCCTGCCTTGAACTGTAGGTGCGCAGCGGCTCTGTCAGGCATCTTGCCTTTACCTCTGCCCCCTACACGGAGAGAATCCGTGAAACAAACAATAAAAAACAAAAAAGGAAGGGGCTCACCACTGACCCCTGAGGTACACCTGCAGCGACTGGATGGGGGGTGCTCTTCGATTGACCTACACGTACCCTGAGGGTGCGGTTGTGATGGAATGACGATAGGAACTCCCGCAGGTTGCCACAGATGCCGAGGAGGTCCGGGCCCTGCTGGACAACTGCGTGAGGGAGGCTGTCGAAGGCACCTTGTACGTCGATCAGCAAGAGCATCACGAAGTCATCGCCGGCCTTGGCGTCCTCCGGGGTGGACACCATGTCAGCGATGGAGTCTGCAGTGCACCGCCGCCGCCGAAAGCCCGTCTGTTGGTGTACCAGGAAGCCGCAAGCACGGGCCACCCAGTCCAGTCGTGCTAGAGCCATGGCTTCCATCAGCTTGCAGGCAGCGGAGGTGAGGGAGATCGGTCGATAGGATGACAGTTCCCTAGCCGGTTTTCTGGCCTGGACGATGGGTGCCACAATGGCTGTGCGCCATGCCTCTGGCACCTGCCCTGACTGCCAGATCTCATTAAAGCGCTCGAACAGGCGCTGTTGCTCGCTGGCGGCCAGGTTGCGGAGCATCTGTGGCATTACACGGTCTGGTCCTGGTTCGCTGCGGCGTTTCCCTAGCCTCAGAGCCGGCTGGAGCGCGAGCAGGGCAAGTGGCTCTTGGCAGAGGGCAGCGACCCGGCTGGACGTGCAAGCAGGGTGGATACTGTGTAGACAGGTGGGCAGCTGGGCAGGGGGGTGTCCGACCGGCAGGATGGCTGCACTCTGTGGCAAGGGGAGGGGCGAACCGGTCCGCCAGAAGTTCCGAGAGGGCCTCTTCGCTGATTCGTAGCGAGATGGTCACAGCGAGGACGGGTTGACGGCTCGTCTTCTTGCCGGTGAGTGACTTGTGTAGTCGCCAGGCTAGGGGGGCTCTTGAACGGTATTTGATGCTGGAGCAGAGCCTCACCCAGCTCTGGTTCCTCCTGCGCCGGGCCTGTCTTCTACAGCAGGCGTCCACTCGTCTGTATACAGTCCAGTGCTCTGCCTTCCTTGTCCGAATTGCTCTGCGCTTTTTGCGGCACCTGGAGGCACGGAGATTGAGTAGGCGGAGATCCGGGGTAGGGGTGTCCTGTGGCGCAGAGCACTGAACGGTAGCCGCCTGGGCGCACTCCGCGATGGCATCTTGAAAGCTTTCGGCCGCCTCACTGCAGTGCTTCCTAAACAGAGACCAGTCCATGACGGTCTTTTTCTGGTCTTTTTATTTATATGCTCGCCGCGGTCGTGTCTTGGCTGCCGAGATGCACCGTGACAGCACAACACTCCACGGGCCCTCCTACGACGTCGGCCATTCGAACCACAGTGTGGGCCAGGTTGCACCGAACGTAGATTGCTCTCCGTGGCTTGCCGGGCTGGTGGGCGTCGTCCAGGCACGGCGCGTCCGTGCAGCCGCGTGTCGTGCAGGTGGTGGCGCCTGAGTAGCCGGTGTATCCCAGGACTCGCAGGTCCTCGGCCATCGCGTACACCTCCTGCAGAGTCGCTCTGCAAGAGATGCAGGGAAAGGTCTGCGTGTCGCTGCCGCAGAGAGTTAGTGCTCCACTGGAGAACACTCGGGCGGCGGCGACCCTTGCTTGCTGCTGGCTGATCAGCCATGGTGGTTGGCTGGCTGATGGCAAGCCACTTCCTGCAGGTACATGGGTCGGAGCGGGTGCTCAGCTGGCAGCATGGTTCTGACTGCTTCCATGATGAGCAGCAGGTTTGCAACCAGCTGATCCACGGTAGTCTGGGCAGGAGGCGCGGCAGTATCCTGTGTCTCCTGGCGGCGGTAGGCACGAGAGGCTGGTACCGGAGACCTCGCCGGACCTCGCCGGAGGTGAGCTCCTATGGAGGACACTCGCGACAAGTCGCGCCTTTGGCGCCTTCTCGCTTCCCTCCTCCGTCCCAAGATCCCTCGCCATCCTGCACTCTCCATCGCGGTGGCTACGGGCTTGAGCACAGAGCAACTGGCCGAACTCTTCGCCGATGCCTTCGCTCCACCGCCACCGTCTGTGCGCCCCGTCAGTGCACCCTGCGAACTACCGCCGCACAACAAGGCTGAACTCCTCGCTCCCCTGCGCTACTTTCCTACGAGGGCAATCTTGGAGCACGTTGAGGTGCTTTGCTCGGCCGAGTTTACCCCCAGTGAGTTGCGCATTGTTTTGTACACGCGTAAACGACGCTCAGCGCCTGGTGCCGACGGACTAACACATAAGGCCCTCAGGAACGTCGATGCAGCGCAGCTCCCTTCCCTACTCGAGGCCTTCAACGGCGTCTAGCGCAGTGGCATTAGTCCTGCTGACTGGACAGAGGCGATCGTCGTCCCTATTCTCAAGCCCGGCAAAGCTGCCACGAGCGTCAGCTCCTGTCGCCCAGTGTCGCTTACTTCGGTGGACGGCAAAAGTCTGGAGGCCATGGCTTTACGCCGCCTTGAGTGGGTTGCCTCCGCCCTCGACGATTTCGCCCCTGAACAGAGTGGTTTCCGGCGACTGCGCTCAGCAGCTGACTCACTCGCGGACGCCGTGGCTACGCTCGAGCACGCAGCAAGTCGCCAAGAAGCCGGATATCTCATGCTGCTCGATGTGCAATGCGCATTTGATGGTCTCCCTCACACCACCATCATTCAAGCCCTCCGTGAGCTATGTGTCCCCGGCCGCCTCTTTGACTACATCGCGGCCTTTCTCAGTGACCGCGCGCTCAGAGTGCGAGTTGGCGACACGCTCAGTGCCCCTCGCAGCGTGACCTCCGGGGTTCCCCAGGGCAGCGTGATCAACCCATTTCTTTTTAACTTGGCTCTGGGAACACTACCTGACTATATCCCCAAGATGACAGCCCACGAAGTCCGCAAGCTGATCTACGCCGATGACATTGCACTGTTCGCGTGCGGGCCCACGGACCTCGGCTTCCAAGTACGAGAATCCCTGCAGTCGGCGATCAACGCCGTCGATAAATATCTCGCCAGCATAGGGCTCCAGCTCTCGGCGTCAAAAACTGAGGCGTTGTTGGTACACCCCCGTGCTCGTGCACGCTTCGAAATGCCTTGTCTTGAAAAGCCCCCTGCCATGGCAGAGAAAAGTGCGCTATCTCGGACTTGACATCGACTGCCGGGTCAACATTAACGCCGCAGTCTCCCAGCTCTGCAAGGATTCTAAGAAGGTGGCTGGCGCCGCACGCTCCCTGCTCGCCCGTGGTCGTGGCTGTACACCGCAACTTGCGCTTCGAGTTTACAACTCGGTCGCAACGACGCGAGCACTCTCTGCACTTCCCCTCACGAACGCCAGAGCCACGAACTGGAACGCCATCGACATGGAGCACCGCACAGTAATCCGCCAACTTTACGGGCTTCCTCGCAACTCGCAAGTAGAAGCCACTCTCGCCGAAGCGGGAGACTGGCCGCCCTCACTTCGCGCACCGAAGCAAGCGATGAACCACATCGAGCGCCTTCAACGTTCGCCACAGGGACAACGCCTCGTTTGTCGCCTCCACACCCTCGAGGGCTCAGGCATGGGGCAGCGTGCCACCGAGTTCAACGCACTCGTCCCGTCGACGCCGCAGCTCCTACCTCTGCCGGTATCGCCGCACGCCTCCGCGCTACTCGATGTAAACACCACGGTGCCAGGCGTCAAGTCCAAGCGCCAAACAGCTGTTTGTGCTATGCAGCAGGAAACGGCCGCACTGCTGCACGAGCGCCTAGGGGTCCGGCTGCTCGTTTACACGGACGGCTCCGTGACGAGTGATGGTTCCGGTGCGGCAGCGTGCACGGCGCCGGATATTTGCGCTACACGGCAGTGCCGTCTTCGTGTTGTGTCGTCGTCGACGGTGGCCGAACTTGCTGCGATCGACCTAGCAGCTGATCTCCTGCTTCAAGAGTGCAGTGTTGTTTCAGCCGCGATCCTTTCAGACTCGCGCGTGGCACTGTGTATGCTGGCGAAGGATTACCTTGGACCTCCGTTGGTGCAGAGCGTCGGCTCAAAGCTCCGCCATCGCGTCAGCCAGGGTGCGATTTGGCGTTGCAATGGGTCGCATCTTCGCACATCGGCCTGCAAGGGAACGAAGCCGCCGACGCTCTCGCAAAGCATGCTCACTCCCTGCGCTTCCCCCTCGCCACCTCGGTCAGCGGCTTCGACTTGGCCAAAACAACCATTCTGCGAACGCTTCCTGCGCAGCACCCGGACCAGCGCGTCGCCGCAGGTACGTCACTTGGACTCCTCCCCCCGCGTGGACTTCTCCCGGGCGGACCGCTCTTTCCTGCTTCGCCTGCGCGTCGGCTGCTACAAGACGGCTGCTAGAACACACAGGCTGCAGGGAATTGGCGGCCCCGCGTGCAGCAACTGCGCCGATTTGGAGACGCTCGACCACTTGCTACTTCACTGCGCTGCCTTCGATGTGGAGCGCACGGACTCGTGTACAGTCTATCGGCGACTGGGACTGACTTGCGATACGGCGACCGCGCAGCTATTCCCTGCAGCCCACTCGTCCATCGCGAAGCACGCTCTTTCGGCACTGCTGGACTACTGCAATGCGACGCACTTGAGAGCGCGGCTCTGAGCCCCGCACTCGCATTTTCTATTTTTTTTGCCCTTACCACGTTCCTCATGTCTTTCTCTCCATGTTTTTCACCCCATTTCCCCTTCCCCGTGCAGTGCTGTTGAGGTGTCCTCCTGTGAGAGACAGTTACGGCGCTACACTCGTCTCTTCCGTCTCCTTTTCTAAAATCACTTCACACGCACACGCACACGCAGGTGAGGATGTATCGTTTACCACGCGATGAAGGCAGCAGACCGACAATGTCGATGTGAACGTGGTCAAAGCGAGAGTCAGGCGGACGGAAGGGTTGAAGTGGTGACTTGGTGTGGCGGGTCGTTTTTGCACGTTGGCAGCGTTGACATTCTCGAGCCCAGCGGCGGACATCTGCGTTGATGCCGGGCCACACATAACAGGAGGTGATGAGGCGCTGAGTGGCGCGAACACCGCCAAATTTCAAATTTCAATTATCGAGCTGGTGATGACGCCATGTTAGTGATGTGGTCCGCAATGGGCCAGTCACGGGATGGCCCGAAATTTGAAAGTGCTCTTTATCGAGAGGGCGATGATTATTCTATCACATGACTCCCAATTGGTCAATCACAAAACGGCGCCACATTTGAAATAAGAATTGGTCGAGAGAGTGATGACGTCAGTGCGGTAACGTGATCCCCAATGGACCAACCAGAGGACAGCGCCGAATTCGAAATTACGATTGGTCAATAGGGCGATGACTTCTTCAATTACGTGACCCCCAATGGACCAATCAGACGATGACACCATATTTCAATTTTCGCATTGTACGAGTAGTGACGTCGCGAAGGTCACGTGACCCTCAACAGACCACTCAGCAGGCCACGCCATGTTTTCAATTGCCACTGGTCGAGGGTGATGATATCAAGGTCACCTGACTGACCAATCAGAGGACGGCGCCGAATTTGAAATTACTGTTCGTTGAGAAGGCCATATCATTAACGTGACGTGACCTTCAGCGGACCGCACCAATCAGAGGACAGTGCCATACTTGAGATGGAAAAATACCCTGAAAATCTGGTAGGAGGCCCGTGTCTACGACTACACTTGATGGTACCAAATACAACGGTGGACGCGCGGGCTGCGTGCTTGCCAGAGGAGCTGCCAGAGCTGTGACGTTAGGCTGAATCACTGCACTAGAGCTCTCGTAGTAATCTCAGGACACTGCGCGATTTGTCATTATTAAACGATTTGCATAGTTACTGCACCAGGAGTTAACAAGCAACCCAAGAGGACGAAATTGGGAGCGCCCAAAAAGCAACCGCTAGAGGAAACGACGAATTTCTCAAACAGCAGGTCTATAGGCGAACCCGCATTCAGAAATGAACTTTAAGTTGAAGCCCATGCTTGACTTTACATAAATGACGCCTGGTGTGAACGCGCCCAAGACGCTCATAGCGTTTCCTGTGGTGCGTTCCCGGCAGGCGTCATTGAAATCAAGTCAAGCGTGGGCTTCAAGTTAGGATGCATTTGTGAATACGGGGGATAGCCTCCCGACGAATTCTCTGCGCGACACTAAGGATTGCTGGAAGTAATGAGGAATCAGAATTTAGTGAGGTATATGTGGGGAAGATTATCAAATGAAGATTCGTATACATGAACGAGTGAATAAAGACAGCATGTTATCGCATCTTCTTCGCATCGAACTGATTGATCGCCCTTACATTTTTTTAAGACTAGAAAGAGTGCCGGGCTAGTTGGTAGTACAGTTTTTTTTTCCAGCAAATTCAAAATCTAACTTTTTCACAAGAAAGAGGACACCTACGCTTCTGTGTCTCCATATGTGAAGGCAACAGTGCAATAGCGCGTAATCAAGCCTAGTACACCTCAATCCGCCCTATTACAACCTAATTCACCCTTAATACCCCGCAACCTATCAGAATACACCGTATTGCAAAGGAATTCGCCCTCAATTCAATGCAATCTACTCCAAAGTAATCCACCATGGTCCGCCCTTGATCTAACGTTATCCAGTCTTAATCCAACGTCAACCATCTCTATTCGCCCCAATCCTACCTAATTCTCTCTTAATACACTCCAATCTGTGAAATATGCCGTTAATGCACGATAATTCACCGTAATCCGACTTAATCCACTTCAATCCAACCATGCATCCTCAATCCAACGCAATCCACCACTAACCCAACACACCCCACCCTTAATCCAATGTCTTGGGAGGCATGCGTGTTTCCGGCATATAAAAGAAGCCCTTGCTTGTACTGTAGGCGTTCCGGTATGCCGTATTGCCGTAGTCTTTGGCACGGCGGCGGCGGAATGCTTTCGGGCACGGCTAGCAGGTTCGGACGGTTTCTGCAATGTGAGCCTAGTAACGAGACTCGCATTGCCTTACATTTCGCCTCAAAGGAAAACGGAACATTAGACAGGACGGACGTTGACACCAACAAAGTGGTGGCGCTTTGCTTGCCACTCCTATGCGCCAGTGCAGGGAGGGAGGCAAGCACGCAGACGAGCCCTCTTTACAACTGAACGTCAGCTGCGTAACAGGTGAACGCCGCACTTGAAATTTATCAAGCGGGTGAAGCGGCCGTAGGAGAGTGAGGGTGAACTTTCTCGTTATTCGATGTACTCTCACAGCGGGCGCCCGATGTAAGGGCTTTAGACCCATGATGCAGCAGCGCCCTACTGCCTCTCGTGTGCCCGGAGGCGTGGGCCGCGTATTGGAATAAAAACGCTATGGAATAAAAAAGTTAACAGTAGCCCTTGTCCGCGGTTCACGCTTTCTTTCTTGCCGCGTCTTTTTTTTTTTGCGATCCTAAACCAAGTTATATATGCACCAACTATACCTTCCAAACGTCCTTTTAAAAAGGAAATTTTACCGCAAAGTTGATGGCACTTAATTCGCAAATTGTTAGATGTGCTCTAAATAAACTAGAGAGAAATGTAATTAGTGAAACAGTTAATCAAATCCGCGTCTGATCGCTCGTAGACGTCATGTCCGCCTCGTCGAGTAATTTGGTTCAATGGTAGAATTGTGCTATCAGCCAGAGGTAATTTTTTTTCAAAATAATGGCGCAGCTAACACAATGAATATATTTTGTAGATGATTCCCCTTTGTATGTGTGCCGTAAATTAACATCGCAAAATGAAACAAAGTACCTGACTTAAGCAAGCCTACACGATAGGAATTGAATTAACGCGCACGGATTGTCTCGCCAGGCATGCAAGCTTTTTGTAGCAGCACTGAAGGCATCGTCTCTAACGTTTTTGAAGTTTGGCTAATATATATATATATATATATATATATATATATATATATATATATATATATATATATATATATATATATATATATATATATATATAACAGCAAATATCTCCCATAATGGAATATTATTTTGAATTCACTCCGTCTGCGAGTCACCTACACATACTGTTCTGAATGGAACACTACACAGTTGAAAGGCAATTTTATAAACTCACACTAAAGCGGTGTCGGGTAGGCAAGCACACATTGCAAAGCTATTGAAAAAAGATCGAAGCTTTATTTTGCTTTCAACGAAGGCATTTGGAAGAGCGAAATTCGCTTCCAGGAAATAAAACGGCATGTGTATTTAATGGAATACGCAAAATTCCCCTCATTTATTCTGCTACGGGCTTCGGAAGCAGCTCCCACACTACGTGAAGCTTGTCCTCCGTGACGTACCCTTCACGTTCAAGATCATTGAGGCTAAATGAAATTGATCGGTTCTCACAGTGCGTGTTGGCTGCTTCTCCGGGTCTTCCAAAGAACTCAATTTCACCGCCGTTGATCCACTCCTTCTGGCACTTCTTGCTTTGGGACGGATGCTTGACGGTCACCCGAATGTTCTGACTGAAAGGCCACCGAAGAAATTCGTCGATCGCACCCTTGTGCAGCTTAATACAAGGATGCAGTAGCACATGATCTCCCTCTTTTCTGAAGTGCAGTCCTGGCGACACGAGATAGCCAGATATGTATATTTTTTCTTCCCAGCAAATATGATGGCCTACAGAATATGCGCTATTTTTCATTGCTTCGTATCCCTTAACAAGAAACTCATATCGCTTAATGTTTATTGTGTGTAAGGCCAGTTCTTTATTCAATGTGCCCTGTCCTTTCTTCTTAGGGTCCTTCGATCCACCAATACCAGCAACACTTCCTGCGCCATTTATGGAGAATGCCCTTGCGGTGTCCTGCAACACTTCTTTCAGATCTTTTATTGAATCCGTTAAGGTTCCCGAAAGCACACGTGCCTCTTCGCTGTGGTCAATCAATCTTTCCTCGACCTCTCTAACTGAAGATAACGTAACTGTACATTGTGAAGTAAGGTGATCCAAGGTACTATTTCCGCTTGGCCTTTGTAGCAGTGCTTCTTTGACCGTGTTTATGCAATGTGATATATCATTTAGCCGGTCATTTTGGACAGTGTGACCATTAATAACTTCATCTAGCCTGTGCTTTATGTCAGAAACTCCCACGTCTAAGCTCGCATTCAGAGCCATGATCATTGCTTTTTCGTCACTGTGTGACTTTTCTACAGCATCGGACGTCGGAGACACCGCATAGTCTTGGCATTTGCTCTGTAAATGCGCGGACACCTTACTACGCAGCACCAGCTTTGAACATTTAGGGCACGACGTAGCGTGGTGCTCACAGTCATTGCAAAAATGCTTGTTCAACTCTGATGCAAGCAAAACGACGTCGCAGCCGCGTTCTTCATTCCAACATTTGATCTGAAATGAAAAAAAGATGCGTTTAGGCAATTTTCCGTAGAATCATTATACCATTTTCCATTCTAACATATTCTATGTTTTTTCATGCCTTCGAAGTTTCTGTCACACGAGCACTAATTTATGTTCTTTTAAGATGTTGACCATACTGCAGACACAAATGGTTCGGAAGAAACAAGAAATGCGGCAGCGACAACCTCATTTGAGTGCGACATTACATGAACTATTGCTGTTTGGCTTAAAGAAGGATTTTCACTAATCGTGTTAATTTTCAGGAGCGAAACGGTGACACCACTTGTATCATGTGTGCAAACTGGTGGTATTTGCATTGCGAAGGAGAGTGGTTCTTGAAGGTGAAATGTCTTAATACGTTGAGGTAACATCGTTTGCTCCGATTGGGTGGCGTTGTGTTCACGTTCAGCAATCCGTTTTCGTTCCGGTTGGGCACTGAAATCTTCAGGCGTCTGAGCCGCTTAACAACGAGGAGCGGTTCGGTATGGTTACGTAGGCGTTCTTCGAACTCGGCTTGGGTGAGAGGCTTCTTGAGAAGAAATATTCTTTTTTTTTCGGAAAACGCTTACGTAGAGCGATGCGTATACTACGAAGGTAACAGGCTGCACGGAATAAATATTTCAATTCAGATAATTACACTCAAATGGCGCTATTGACCCAAGGACGCACAGATACCTCAGAACACAAGCGGGCCACCAATCGAATTGCTATTTCAAGAACTCTAGCCTTTATATATCCATCCCTGTATTGACCTGCGCATACGAAGGCATGCACATGGCAGTCATTCTCCGTCATGCAAAATGTGTATTTATTTTTCTGATTCCAGCAAAGACATATTACGAAGCTACCGTCAACAGGCTACAGGCTACAGTTTCTATTATAAATAATGCCTGTATAATTTCTCTCTCTAGATTTGAGTTTCCCTGGAAAAATCGTCTTCTAAAACATGGGAGTGCACGCGCTCTTATTCTAATGGGCTCGCTAAATACCTTTTATGCCCATTCTTCACGTTATTGCAGTACTAACGTGCTCGATCATTGAAACACTGTTCCGTTTGTCCTACAGATACCTAAGCACAGCTAAGTCGTATCTGGGAAATGACGTTCTCCGTACGGTCTGTAAACCTTGTTTTACAATAGGTGGTGCACTGGGGCCTATCGTGTTCTTCCACTCGACTACACACAGTACACAGCTTGCAAGGGGCACTGGAAAGTAAATTCTCATTATAACGGTTGAATACTTTCCTCAAGTTGTGCGATAAGATCACTGCACTGGTCTCTTGTGGCTTTCTTCGCGTGCTGGTTCGCAACCTATGCCTTTTTCTTTTTGCTAGATGGTTTCACATACTCAATTGATAAGACAACGGGGAAAAGCCGCTCCCGATAATCATGCTGTCCAAATTAAAGAAAGAAGTCATTGCTCGATCTCGTGCTCGCAGGGGTGCTTCAATGCATCCCTTATACAGGTCGCCGCTATGATCATCTTAATCAGTGCAGAGCGTGTTCTGTTAAAATAAATACTGGCGACGACAGTATACCGACACGGACAAGCCCAAACGTTCAACAGAATTTTATTTCGGTCAGAGGCGTAAATATAAAGAGTCTACTACACATTCGCAATAAAGCAACAAAGATACGTGCTCACCTGGTCTCAATGGTTTTCTTTTGGTTTGTTGCTTCATTGCACATGAGCCGTGAACTCCTTATAATAATGCCTCTGACTCAAGAAAAGATTTAGTTGAAAGTCTGTGCTTGTCCGTGTGGATATCTTCTCGTGATACAGCTCCGCACACACTGCATCGAGGAGCTTCCCAGGTGCGGTGTTTCAAATCCGGTGGTATCTAATGTCTCTCTAATTGGACTGGAGAGGTGCATTCTCACGGCGGTTGAAATCTCTTTATGTACCGATGACATCCGAACATGGCGCTGGGGTAGCAACAGGTGCGTCTTACGAACAAGTTTCCAGAAAGCTATGAATTCCATTAAAACATTTCTATTCGCGCGAAGTCTAACGATGTCGCCAGAAAAGCGTGCCGCCCTTGCAGCCGAAAGCACACGCCTATCGATTCCAGTTCTTCTGCAGCAGGAGTTTCTTCGAGTACACATGCGCTTTGCTGCCACAGTTTCGGGTTACTCGCTTGCTTCACGTAGCAGTACTGTGGTGCTGAGCTCGGTCTCGCTGAATTATCAAAGCCCTTCGATGCCGACAGAACCAACGTGTAAAAGTCCTTCGTGGTCCACTGTCACTTTCGTGCCTAGGTTCAAGAGCGAGACAAAGGTAGCACAAAAGAGATACGTAACGTTTTCGTAGCGTTTATCCAAGACGATAAGAACGGGTTAAAGAAGACACGAATGAGAGAACTTCGGGGGGAAAACGTCGTATATCACTGCTAATGTCCGGCTTAATTACTTTCTTGAGACGATCTAGAACAGGTCTGCAAGACGTATTCAAAAAGCTGGTCTAGAAATAGGATTGGGAAAGACACAAGTAATCCCTTTGCCAAAACTATTCGTAACCAATTGCTAAACGTTTTTAGGACGTTACCAAAAAGCTGGTCTAGAAGCGGTCTTGAAAGGTTTACGATCATCTGAAGCTAACTTTCGCGGGTGACGGGCGCGATCAGACATCGTTGTTCAAAACACCCGTTTAGTTTCGCCTCACGCGACTGGCCTATGCCGCGCAGATGTCGTCAGCCGCACGGCCTAGGCCAATCGCGTGAGGTGAAACTGATCGGGCGTTTCGAACAACGATCTCCAATCGCGCCCTAGATGAGTAGAAGCGTCGGTGTCGACTGTAAGAGCCATGGCGCAGTGCCAAGCACTGTTCCCCGCATGGCCGGCGCATCCTCGACCAAGTCGCACGAAAATGAGCCTGTTAGAAATAATAAATCCTTAATACCGCCTTTAGTAAGCTAAGATGCTTACACCCACAATGGGAATGACATCCTGCAAAGAACAAATGGCCACGTCTTGGCAGGTGGCCAGACCAAGCCCTTCATGCCAAGAGTGCATGAAATGAGAACATTGTGACAAAGCAAAAACACTTTATTAAAATGTAATGCTTATGCAAGGTTCGAACAAACTGTGTGAGAAATGCAAATAGAAGTAAAAGTATATCAACAATGGCAAAAGTCGCAGAAAGAATTCGTAATAAACTCGAAAGTGAACATTCACTAGTACATAAACAAAATTCCAAGTACACATACAAAATTGAACAGAAAAATCTGGAGTGTACTAAAGTGTCTAATTTATCATAGTAAAGTGCACGTGCTATTAGATGGACTAGAGTTATGCAGAAGTGACATCGGAGCGAATGGAAGAAGTAGACTGAAAAATGCAAGAGTATGAATCGGATGGTAAGTGCCCCCAAGCAATGTTACCAATCAGCTAGAAGCTTGAAAAGAGCACAAAAAGAAATACCACGGCATACCATCATAAAACAATCCTGTGACAAAAATAAAAAAAATACGAACAATGCGAAATTGGGAATATTGCCTTTAGGATATATCAAAGAAGGTAATGGCGAGAAAAAATAACCATACAACAAAAAAGCAATAAAGTGAAATTAGTACAGAATACTTAAATGGGGGATTCAGTGTAACAAGTGAACGCTACTGTAGTACAGCGAACGATGAGACAGTAATGCTGCATCTTGCCACTCCAGAACGTGAGAAATGAATACGCAAGCCTCATATTAGAAACCTACATAAACATGGAAATAAACTGGAATGCACTGGAAGCTGCATTTGTGTAACAAAGGAAGCAATGGTCATAATAAATAGTAAGTGTTTTATCTAAAAAGCCCTTTACAAGAGGCAAAGTTGTACCTCTCTGGCGAAAACAAAGTTGCAACGAATAATTTGCAAACCAGCAAATACATTAATTAGCACACTGACATGTCACACTTTGCGCACATCTCCAGTCTCCTAAAGTAAAAAAAAGCACTCTAAATGAGAAAAACGTTTAACACATGTAGCCCAGAGCAAATTGTTTGCCAGTTCACCAAAACTTTCACATCCAAAAACAATTGCCAAAAAGTCCACGCACAGTTCCTCTGATGTTTACCAAGTCACCCCCACTTTCACGTCCAAAAATATTTGGCACACCGTCCAGGCAGAGCTTCATAGATAAAGAGCTTGAGAGCACCCTACTGATTATTGTGCAGTCCCGCTGCTGGAAATAGAACTGCCGCACATGCTGGTAGTGGTTTCAATGTAGACACACTTGCTGCCCTGGACAGGTATGCCCAGATATCTGCGCTGGTGCTCCATTTTGTCGAAGTAGACACATACGATCCACTACGCTGGTAATTGAAATGTTTTGAATGCACAAGTATTGGCTTCACGAGAAAGACTTGCCCACATACCACCACTGGCATATATATGCACTTGCTCTTCACTCAGTAGCATTGAACTTAAAGTGTTCCCTATGTGGGAGCCATGTGTAAAACCGGTGTCACACGACCACTCGCGATCGCGATCAAGCCCGATCCGGATCGAAATTATCAAAGCGACTGGCTCACTCTCGTAGCTTGCGCAGAGGAGCCAATTAAGGCCGAGAAATTCGATTTCTAACAGACTGGATAGCGGCTAAAAAAGCCTCGTGTGAAACCGGTATCAAATAATGCACAGACGTACGCGAGGAAAATGTGCTGCACAAGGACAAAGAACTGCGACATGCCCTGTTGTGCGAAGCGCGCGAACAGAACACATGTATATATAAATATATATATATATATATATATATATATATATATATATATATATAAACTGCGAGAGCGCTTCGCGAACTCCATGCGCACACATGGCACCCGCACGAACTCGGCAGGCCGCCGACGAAGTAAAGCGCGAAGGCGCACAGCGTACATTGCGACACATGTCCCAAACTGCAAACAATCGTACTACCTAAAGCATACAAGTTATTTTATACCAAGGGCATACTCGACTCACGTAATGAGTATCCACAAGCGAGTTATGCAGCGTACATGCGGTATCCATTCGCCAAATAGTAAGATTGATAACAAGCACAAAGCTACAAGGGACTCAATACATTACTACCATTTGAGGTGTCAAATAAAATCGAATTTGGCCGTTTCATATATTGGACACAATATATGGACACATCTGGTACCCGGTAATACCATGAAATACCCATCACGTGGGTAAAAGGGGGAAAACGCAATCGAGAACCTGAAGCGCAAACGATAAAAGCATGGTATGGTGCACGCAAAATTCTGTCAGTGCGCTGTAGCGCGAGGGAAGAAAATAGGGCGAGCACTTGACCTCACCTTTTGGGATACCGCACTAGTACTGAATAATAAAATAAAGCCTGTTTGAACCTGTTCCCTTGTCTGCAACACTCTTGCTTAACGGGAGACTAAAATACCACAATGACGGCTCTATTGCGGAGATCGGCAAGGTGCGCAGACAGAAATTCTTCGCATTCTGCAAGTGCTTTCTTGTTAGGATCACGCATAGCGGCCAATCCCGACGCTAGGGACACACAGGCACGATTTCGTCCCTCTAACTTTCGTCCTTATACTGCCCTTAACGCCTTAATTACAGCGTCAGTGAAAAGGCGCCTCACATAACATGACAATAAACTTGAAGAGCTGATTAGTGCCCTCCACTCCGCGCCCTCCAATAGAAAACACTACTGATTTCCAAATTAAACTACACAAACAGATCGCACAACCCAAACTAACAAACTAACCGAACTGCACATTCAGAACAGCCGCTATCATCCACAGCGCAATGCAAGTGCGATAACGCTATTATGCCCGGCTCAAACATAATCACAGAATGTCGTTTTCTTGACAGCAAAGCACTGCAACACTTTCATGACAAAGGGCAGCGGCAGCACATTCAGAACAGTCGCAAACAGACTATAGTGCCATGCGAGTGCGATAACGCAACTATGCCCGGCTTCACGAATAACGTGGCCGCCTTGGTCACATACCAATTGAAAACACTACTTATTACAAAATTAAAACCACACAAACATATCGCACAACCCAAACTGATCACAGAATATCGTTTTCTTGACAGCACAACACTGCAACACTTACATAGCAAAGGGCAGCGGCAGCACATTCAGAACAGCCGCAAACACACCACAGCGCAATGCGAGTGCGGTGACGTGACGACGCCATGACGACGCGACTATGCCCGGCTCGCCCGGCTGCCCGGCATCACGAATCACGTGGCCACATTGGTCACATGATTTGACGACGGTATCGCCACCTTGAGCAAGGTTGGATCGCGCTGATGGGTTGTTGAATATTGTAGAAGCCGCTAAAGAGGCGGACGCGCCGTGGCGTGGCGATGGCGCCTTGAGTCGTTTACATCACGACGGACGCGCCTACATCATCTAACGTTGGTGCGCAGAATTCCTTCGAGTGTTACCAAATCCTCCCTCTATCAGTCACCGCCCTTCAGCTGCAGCCACTGAACTAGCTGCACTGTGGGACGATTTTATTTGCGTCATGGAGCAGACAGATTGAGTCTACGGCAACCTTCACCGACTCAAGAGCAGCCCTGCGGTTCCAGAAGTCGCCACGCATGCACGAACCTCGCAATAGACATGAGACGCCTATGCAATAAAGCTTGCTAACTGCACCACATCGTTGTGCTGCCGTTGCTACCATCCCACTGCGAAATACAAAGCAGCGTCCAAGCTGGCCTTGGTGGCAAATGTGGACAGGACACTTCGAGAGAAATGGTCCAGATGCCTCTCTCGATTAAAGATGCGGCGACACTGGTATTTGCATGCGCTTGGCGTCTCCAGCGATCCCTCTCAACAGATGCAAGCTACCAACACGGAGATTAATTTAGAAGGCCTCGTATTTTTAATGTGCACTTGCTCCCATTGAAACGCCGCCACCGCTGCAGCAAAGCCACTAAGCGACCACGGCGGGTGGTCGGCGGTAGTGCGGCTGCCGGTGAGGCCAGAGCGTAGCCATTGCGGCCATGCCTCTGCTACCATTAGGCCACATCCGTGTGTGACTGCTGTGTTCGGTGGCAGCGCATTGAAGTGTGTACACGCTAAAGACAATTCTGCATCCTTTGCAGCCATCCAAAGCAGCGGCCGAGATAATCAGCGCTACAGGCAAGATCTGCGACCGTCACGATTCTACCACGTGACGAAGATAGCTGGGGGCGTCGCTGTACCTTCCCGACGGCGGAAGGCTAAAATACGGTCCCCCTGAGCCCAGGCGTCCAGTTCGGCGGCAGCGCGTTGAAGTGTGCACACGCTTAAGACAATTCTGCATCCTTTGCAGCCATCTCAAGAAGCGGCCGAAACAATAAGCGCTACAGGCAAGATCTGCGACCATCAAGGCTCTACCACGTGACGAAGATAGCTGGGGGCGTCGCTGTAGCTTCCCGACGGCGGAAGGCTTAAATACGGTCCCCCTGAGCCCAGGCGTCCAGTTCGGCGGCAGCGCGTTGAAGTGTACACACGCTAAAGACAATTCTGCTTCATTTGCAGCCATTTCAACAAACGGCCGAGACAATCAGCGCTACAGGCAAGATCTGCGACTTGCGACTGTCAAGGCTCTACCACGTGACGAAGATAGCTGGGGTCGTCGCTGTACCTTCCCGACGGCGGACGGCTTAAATACGGTCCCCCTGAGCCCAGGCGTCCAGTTCGGCAGCAGCGCATTGAAGTGTGCACACGCTAAAGACAATTCTGCATCCTTTGCAGGTGAGAAATAGTGTCTATTTGCTTTGAAATCGTCTTTGCAACTCTGCGCTGCTGCCGAACACGCCTGTTGTCGTTGTCCTTTTTTTTTGTATGAAAGTGATTGGATTGATACCTGTACTATCGTACAATGACGCCGGGGAAAGGGAAAGAAGGGGAAAGTGATGTTGCAGGCTTGTTTGCACAATTTAAGCGGGAAATGCGTGCTGAACTCAGGGACCTGAGAAAGTTTGTTCAGCACTGCAGTGACACGTGTGACGATGTCAAAGACGTGACCCGGGATCTAAAGGCACTAAGAGATGAATTAAAAAGCTTGGTGTCTGAGAATCAAAAACTAAAAGCTGAAAACAAGCAGTTATCTCTGAAATTACAAGAGTTGGAACAATATCAAACAAGTAAGAACCTTGAAATAAAGGGTGTTCGGGACGAGTGCGACTCTTTAGTAGCCATTCGAAAAATCTGTGAAATAGAGAGGCAGTCGATGAGAGGGACATTGATATATTACATAGAGTTCCAACTGCGAACTCAACAATCAAGAACATTGTTCGTTCTGCGAGGTGTGCTAAGAGAGACTCGATATTAGCCGAGGCTAAGAAAATGAGAATTGGCGCAAAAGACGTTGGCCTGGTTGGTGTTAACAGTGCAATTTTCGTCAATGAACATTTGACACGCCACAACAAGCAGTTACTTGGAGCAACAGTGGCAAAGAAGAAAGAGCTCAAATGGAAGTTTGTGTGGACAGCAGGTGGCAACATCCTAGCAAGGAAAGACGAAGATAGTCCTGTCCTGTGAATAACTTCTTCCGATGACCTTGCCAAAGTTAACTAAAGATTGTATCAGCTAATTATAAGCTTGCTTTCTCTTTACTGTAGATGAGTACGTGTGATGTATACACAGCAGAAGTATTTAACACCGCATTTAAGACCAAGCAAAGTAACTTCTCTCTGATTCATTTCAACATTAGAAGCATAAAAAACAAGCTTGACAGCCTACAAATTTTCTTGGAGTCTCTCGTTCTGAGATTTGAAGTCATTGTTCTTACGGAGACTTGGCTGACGATTACTGATGATACACCCGTCATTAATAATTACACCTGCATACGCTTGGACCGCGTAGGGAAAAGAGGAGGGGGTGTGGCGGTATATATCAGCCATAGCTATGCTTAGACCATTATTGAGGAGTACACAATTAGAAATGTATATGTTGAATGCTTAGTTATAAAAACATCTCAATTGCAGCTTGCTGCCATATATAGGCAACCAGCTGGTTCTAAATGCGAGTTCTTAAATTTTCTTGAGCAATTGATGCAGGTTTTTCAGACAAGCAAGTTACCTTTTGTGTTGGTGGTGATATATATAGAGAGAGATGCAAATGAGAGAAAGGCAGGGAGGTTAACCAGACTTAAGACCTCCGGTTTGCTACCCTGCACTAGGGGAAGTAATGACAGAAAGAAGAGCGTGACAAAAATAAAAGCGTGAGAAAAAAATATGAAAAGGGATGAAATGGGGTCCTTATAGTCTTTCTAATAGGCCACTGTCACGTAGAAAAGTCAACAAAGCCTTGACCGACTTTTGCTGAGACGACAGTTCACGTCGGCATTCCAAAACTAACTGTTCTGAAAGTGGCCTGTCGTCAAGGCGTGCCAACGTGGTCGCTAGTGACAGCCGGTGCGCGCTGTATTGAGGACAATGACAGAGCACGTGTTCGATGGTCTCCTCGCCGCCGCAGTGTCTGCAAGCCGCGCTGTCGTCCATACCGACTCGGAAGGCGAAGGATCTTGTGTAGGCGACACCAAGCCACAGTCGGCAAAGTACTGCTGTTTCTAGTCGGGAGAGTCCAGATGGGGGTCGAACTCGAAGGGATGGGTCCAGTCGGTGTAAACGTGTATGCTGTAAGCTTGGTGTGTTCCATAAAGTTTTGATGGATTCATTTGCAAGCACACGAATTTTCGTTGCACTGTCTGTTCTTGAGAATGGAATGGAGTCTTGCAAGCCCTTCTCATGTGCAGATCGTTCTGCTGCGTCGGCAAGTTCATTGCCCATTATGCCACAGTGGCTTGGAATCCACTGCAACGTGATGTCGTGTCCTTGCTCGACGAGGTGGTGAAGCAGCAGTCTGATTTCTAGAACTAGTTGTTCGTGGGGTCCTCGGCGTAAGGCAGAAACCAAACAATGAAGTGCAGCCTTGGAGTCAGTGAACACGCTCCATTTCTTGGGTAGTTCATCAGAAATTACACGAAGTGCACAACGAATAGCAGCAAGCTCCGCGGCAGTCGATGTAGTCTGGTGAGAGAGTCGAATCTTTATGGTGGAAGGTTTTGCAGGAAAGATCACCGATCCTGCACACCCATTCACCGTGGTTGAAGCGTCAGTATACAGATGATGATGATCGTTGTACGTCTCGTACAGCAAGAGCAGTGAAAGCTGCTTGAGGGCTGGAGACGAGAGTTGGGCTTTTGTTCGTATGCCTGGCACGATAAGTCGAACCTTTGCTAGAGCCAAGCACCATGGTGGAAACGGAACTTTCGCTGGAGCTGTATAACCTGATGGAAGGTATGCACAATAGGGCAGGACAGTTTCACAAAAGGAAGCACATGGTCGATCCTCTAGCAGTGAGGCTAGATGATGGGCAGGGGCTCGAGCATGGTGTCCTACGTGTGCTCTGAGTGCTTCCATGACTATATGGGTCTTGGCTGGGAAATCGTGTGCAATCGCAATGGTTTCAGTCGTTGACAAACACCGCGGCAATCCAAGACACACTCTTAGCGCCTGGGCCTGGACGCTTTCGAGTGTGTGGATATTCCTTCTGCAGGTGTTGGTCAGCACAGGCAAGCTGTATCGCAAATACCCAAGAAAGAGCGTCCTGTACAGTTGCATCATTGCATGTACTGAAGTACCCCAGACATTTCCTCCAAGAAACTTTTTGAAGCCTGGCGCTTTTTGAAGCCTGGCGCGCACTTGCGGCCGTGTCACACCAGATGCCCACATGCAGATGTCATCGGCATACATTGAAATTTTAACTGTGTTCGGAAGTCGTTCCACGGGACCAATGAGTACAAGGTTGAAAAGCGTAGGACTCAAGACACCACCTTGTGGAACTCCATGGTGCGTATAATATTCCGAGGTTGAGCCAGCTTCAGTAGAGCTTCAATAGAGACCGCCTATGTAAATAACTGCGAGTCCAACGATATAATGGACCGCCTAGGCCCACCGATTCCAATGCTTCAAGTATGGCGTCATGAAGAACGTTGTCGTAGGCTCCCTTTATATCTAAGAACATTGCGACAGATAACCTCTTACACGTTTTTTGGTGTTGAACATAGGTTACCAGATCGATAACGTTGTCGATAGAACATCGGTGACGTCGAAAACCAGCCATGGCGTCCGGGTAGATTTCGTAATGTTCAAGATACCGCTCAAGTCTGGCGAGGATCATTCGCTCCATTACCTTCCCAACGCAACTTGCCAGTGCAATCGGTCGGTATGAAGTAATCTCTAAGGGAGACTTGCCAGGCTTAAGAAGCGGTACAAGGCGGCTGAGCTTCCAATCTTGAGGAACTTTGCCCTCTTGCCAGGACTCGTTATAGATATGAAGGAGTGCACTTCGTGCCCGTTCACCAAGGTGACATAGCATGCGGTAAGATATGTCATCCGGACCAGGCGACGACGACCGATTACAGAGGGCGAGCGCCGCGTCAAGCTCTTGCGTCGTGAAAGGCAGATCCATGCGTGAATCGCGTGAATCTGGAATACGGTTCAATGTAAGCGAACCTGTGCGACTTGGCTGGCCCGCAATCATAGCACAGAAGTCTTCGGCCACATCAATCTCTTGTCGGCGCTGGAATAGTGCTAGGGCCTTAAACGGGAAACGCTGTTCCGGAACAGAACGTAGACCTCGCACAGTTCTCCATATTTGAGATAGCGCTTTGCGGGGATCTAGCGACGCACAAAATTTCGACCAACGCTGAGCCTCTAGTTTATCCATGCACCGTTGTATCTTCTTTTGCATTCGCCTGGCTGTTCTGAGATCCTGAATTTACTTAGTGCGTCGATATCTCCTTTCGGCACGACGGCGAATCGCACGAAGCCGCTCCAATTCCTGGTCGAATTCAGAATACCTTGGAGAACACGTAAGTGTGCGCGTGGCCGTCTGTGCCGTTTTCTTAATAGCTTGTTGAAGTCCACAAGGGAGGCCTTTGTGACAAGCGTCCTCAATCTGGGATTTAAAGACAGACCAATCTATTCTTCGTATCGTGGTGAACGTATACGTGTTAGACATTCCCTTGATCTTGAGGTAAGTGGGGATGTGGTCACTTCCGTGCGTTTCAATGTCCAAAAACCACTTAACATGTCTGGCGAGGCGGTGGGAGACGAAAGTCAAATCGAGGCAGCTGCTGTACGTTATTCCCCGCAGAAATGTTGGAATCGCGTCATTCAGCAGGTAGAGACTATTGTTGGAAGCTAATGAAGCTAGTCGTCTTCCCGTCGCGTTAACCTTTGAGCTTCCCCAAATGGTATGGTGAGCGTTGAAACCCCAGTGATAATCCATGGACCAGGTTGTGTTTTCAAGATGTCTTCTAGTCTTTTGGTGTCAAATCGACTTGATGGAGACAGATACACCCCCAAGAGTGCAAAGGTGACTTTCCTATTTTTAACAGTCATGCACACATACTGATTGTCGTCATGATGTTGCACCGGTTGGACGACGTAAGTGAGTTCACGGCGAATAAACACGACCACCTTGCTACTTTTGATGTCGCTTGATGAGGATATTGTCTCGTAGCCGGATAGTCTCCTTGGATGGGATAATCTTGGTTCACAGATGACAATGATTGGAAAGTGGTTAGTGAGAACAAATTGACGAAAATCGGCGATGCGAGATCTTAGACCTCTCGCGTTCCACTGAAGGATCGACGCTTCTTTGACCTCCTTACGAAATGACTTGTGATTGTCAGTCATGGCTTCACTCAAGGCTTGCTAGGACGGGGCTCAGCGCGTCGAGCACTTGTAGTCCACTACGAGCAGACGGAGTGTCAACGCTTGTCAGCATGGCCCTGATGACATTCACAATGGATCGCAGCGCCGGGATCATTTGGCAGTCGACTGTTGAAGCCTCACCGACAGAAGCGGGCTTCGATGGGAGCATCAAGCGTGGAGGCTCCTTAGAAGACTGAGAGCTTGCAAGCGCCGGCCACTCATCCACGGGGGCAGCAGTTCCCCTCTGAGGCCTCCTTGCGCTCTCGGGCGTTCCATATGAAGATGATGGCGTTGGCGCAAGCGGCGCACGAGCTCCACCCTGTCTTGAGCGTTTCCGTCGATGACGACGTCGAAGCCGGATCTTTCCTGAGGCTTCTCTATGGGTTGAGTTATCCCTCACCATTTGCTTCAGAACTTCGAACTCTTTTTTGATTCTTGGGCATTCTTTAGACGTCGCTTCATGGCTGCCTTCACAGGTGCCACACCTTACGTTTGTGGCACGGCACACATCTACCGTGTGTGACTCCGCGCACCGGGGGCATATTGGGGAGTTTGTGCAGGCGCCCTTAACATGTCCGATCTTAAAGCACTTGTGGCATTGAAGCGGCTTTGGGATAAACCGTCGTACGACATGTCGGAAGTGACCGACCTTTACGTGCGAAGGGATGGAATCCCCCTTGAACACAATCTTGACACAACGGCTGTTGCCAAGTCGGCATACGTGCGTGATGACCATTCCTTCGTATGCCGGTTTGATCAGAATTGGCAGGTCAGAGTTCGAAATAGCCAAGTCAACATCGTAGATCACACCTGCAGTGCAGGCCCCATCCATAGGCATGACCGATCGTACTTTTATGTTGCCCAAATCTGTTATCTGTCGCAGCGTCTCCAGCGTGGTTCCACGGGTTGTGTCGACAGCTAGAACAATCTTTCGTGTGTTCAGCCGGACTTCCTTGGTTTCGTTAGGCGGCTTTCCCTCAAGAAAAACAGAGAGAGCTTGCCTGTTCAATACTCGAAGGTTGACAGAAGAATCCACTGGCATGAAGAGGATGGTGTGCGGCCAGCGTTCACTACCTGCCTGCATGGTTGACGTACTCGCTGGTGGCGACGCCTTGATAAGCCTCCTTTTAGCCCTTCGGCTCCTCACCGACACGAAGCTGTCATCAGATGAGTCGTCACCTGTGATTGAGTAGACCTCTGTGTCTTCGCTGGTGCTGGACCAGGTGCCTCGTTTCCTTGAGGAACTTGTTAATGTAGTGATCATGCCAGACGGGCCGGCAATAGGCTCTACATCCATGGCCACAGGAGTAGGAGTCTCTCTTGAGCGGTCACTGGTGGTTGACCAGGTGCCTTGACTCATAGAAGAGATTGCCGTTGCAGACTTCTGGCAGCACGGGCCTGCGGAACGTTCCGCGTCCATCGCCTCAAGCCAGGACGCAGAAAATGCCCCAGAGACTGATGAAAATTTGACGAAAACTGGCTAGCTGGGACAGATGCGTTCTAGCACCGAGTAACTTCGTCTTCGTCAGCCGGTGGTGATATAAATATAAATACAGTTAGTAATGACCAGTACGCGATGAATTACAAGAGCCTGATTATGTCATACGGATGTGAAAATTTGATTTCGGTTCCCACACGCATTGGCCCTAAAACAGCTACAGCGATAGACATCTGTGTTACGAATATCAGTGTATCAGAAATAATAGGCGGAGTGATAGTTAGCGACATAAGTGATCATCTACCCGCGTTTTGTGTTGCTGATCACTTCACACGCAGACATGTTGTAGTAAGCAAATATCGAGTGATAAATGACAAATCGCTTGAAAACTTTTTTTTGTTAGTGGAGGCCATAAATTCGACTAGCGGGTATGACTGCAGTGATCCTAAAGATGCTTACGAGCAATTCTTCAAGAAGTTAAATGTAAGTTATGATGATGCGTTTCCTTTACAATGTGGCCGAAACAATAAGAAAGCAATAAGAAAACCTTGGATTAATCCTGCACTATACGGAAGAATAAGAGAAAAAAACAAAATGTATCACACTTTTATTAGTACGCACGATGTAAACCAATTTAAGGACTTCAAGAAGCTTCGAAATAAACTAACTTCAGATGTAAAGAAAGCAAAAGAAAATTATTATGAAAGTTTGTTTCTTCGCCATCAAACTAATGTAACAAAGATATGGGAAACAGCAAACATATTGGCAAGCAGAAACAATGCCATAACCAGCGTACAAGAGATTGAGATAAATGGAAACGCGATAGCTGGGCACTGTTTGGCAAACACATTCAATAAGTACTTTATACAGTCAGGAAAGGCAGATAGCGGAATTGTAGGCAGTCAACAGCCAACAAGACACATCAGTTCTTATCAAATTTGTTTGTTTTGTATCACGTCTCCCCGCAAGAGACTGAAGAGTTACTTAATAGAATAAAACATGGCGCCACTGGTTATGATGAATTTAGGGCTGAGCCAGTAAAGTATGCTTCTAAGGTAATAAAAAACGTTCTCACCTATATCAACTTAATGTTCGATACTGGTATCTTCCCTGACCAACAGAAAATAGCAAGGGTTGTTCCAATCCACAAATCCGGAGACAAAAACGCCCTTACAAATTATCGGCCAATATCGGTATTACCTGTTTTATCAAGTCTTTGAGTGGGCAATTACTGATCGCATAACAAAGTTCTTAGAGAAATATAATATCATATCTATTTCGTAATTCGGATCAAACTAAAAACACAAGTCAACTGAACAGGCACTACTTCGTGTAAAGGAGAAAATTATTCAAAGTATTCAAAATAAGAATTTTACTTTAGGTCTCTTTCTAGATTTGCGGAAAGCATTTGATTCGGTGAATCATTATATTCTACTTCTAAAACTGCAGTGTTATGGAATACGTGCCATGTCATTGAAATTAATAACCAGCTACCTTGAGAAACGCTTCCAATTTACAGATGTTAATAATTATTCCTCGACGTCGTTAAATGTAACAAATGGAGTACCCCAAGGATCAGTATTAGGTCCTACCCTGTTTTTGTTATACATTAATGACATAACTCAGATTGACAACACCCTTGATATAGTAATGTTTGCGGACGATACTAACGTATTTTTTACTTCACGGACGAAACGTGAACTTCAAGAAAAAACTAATCATTATCTACAAAACCTATCCAAATGGCTAAATGATAATTGTCTACAATTAAATGCCTCTAAAACTAAATACATCATTTTTCTTCTCCAAATAAACGCGACCAACGTGACATGCATATTACGTACAGAACCGAGATTATTCAGCAAACACCTAAGCAAAAATTCCTAGGCGTTTGGTTCCAAGAGTCTTTGCTACGGTCATGTCACGTCGACCATTTGATAGTCGATATAGCTCGATCAATAGGATGTATTAGAAAGATTTCTACATTAATACCTCTTCGGTTAAAAAAAGAACTCTTTATTATACTCTAGTATATTCTATGATTGCCTACTGTTCGCAAGTATGGGGCGCCACCACTCAGCGCAACTATAATAGATTAACGGTACTACAAAAGCGCGTGCTACGTATTTTTGAAAATTATGCAGGAGATAACCGTGACTTACGTACCAGGGAGTTATTTCTGAAACACGACATGCTTATGGCCAATCAAATTTATCTCTATAAATTAGTGCAACATATACACACCACAAACATATACAAAGACAGTGATATGGTAGTTGAACATAAGTACGGGTTTAGGCAGCATAGGAGGACGCTTCCGAAGATGAGGACAAATTACGGGAAACAATCGGTAACGTATCAAGCTATACAGATTCTAAATAAACAGAAAAGACATACTAAATTGGGCAGACAGCCGTGGTAAACTTAAAGGAATGTACAAAACGTTCCTTGTCAGAACAGCATGTGTATTTTAGACTGTTTTACATTACTTTCTACTATGTCCATGACATTCCTGATTTTCTTTTTTTTCTGTTTTTGTAAGCACAATGTACTGGTACATAATCGTTCTCTACATATCTGTAACATGATAAAGGGTCTACTAGCTATCTAACACATGAATCCTGTGTGACCTTTTCTATATGTATATCTATCTGCGTGATCTATGTACACATGTATGCATTTCATACTACTTATCTGATCTATTAGAAGTCACTTTTTTTCCTTCGTCGGCTGTAAATTGAGTGCAACTGTAATTTTAATATAATGTGCACCTTACTGTATATGTTATTGTACGCGTAAATGCTTTATGAACTGAACGGGGGCAGGGGCCCAGTCAGGCTATTTCAGCCATTAGGCTCTGTCTCCGCAGGAAATTCCCTGAAATAAACTGATTTTTTTTTTATTTTGACATCACAGAAGTGGGTCCAGGACCAATCCTCTGTGCGGCACGGAGAACTCCCGATTTGCGAGCGAAGCCGGCCGGTTCTCCTCAAACAGGTTTCGTTGAGTCGCCGTGAAGCTAACATGGACGAACATTAAAAACACTCCCGTTCCGCGGTAAACTTGTAGACGCACATGCATGTTATTCACGGCTTCGTTATCACCGCTTGCGCTTACGATTAAGTATAAGATGGAGCAGGTATTCGCGATACTGATTTGGAAAGCACTGCGAGTCGAACGCACATGGTGCAAACCCACACAAGCCGACAGCCCCACGCTCCTGGCATCGCGCTTGAAACGTTGAACACTGTACTTGAATATGGCTTATTGGAGAATAACAGTAAATATTTGAGTACAATTTAGTAAATCAGTACGTTTTTTGATGATTAAGACACGCAACCTAGCCTCCTTCGCCGTGAAAGACCAGTTGCATAAAAAAAGGTCGCAGAACAAGACAGACGAGAAAAAGCACAGGAAAAGTGTAACATGCCTGCATTAAAGTAGACGATAAAAACGAAAGTAGTACACCCTATGCCGCACTAACGGATGCGAGTAAGCTTACGCGAATAGAAGGGCAGTTCATAAATCAGTAGCGCTGCCGCATACTCGCTGCTGGCTCCGCTCAACATATCTGATTGCGCGCGAGTTCCCATAGCTTTCAGTCAGTAGTGAGGCTTATAGCGATATAGAAGTGGGATACGATACATACAGACAACAGTGTCAAAGTATTTGCTTCTCCTCACGGTTTACCGCGTATGTAATATTTCCATATTTGCTTTCATCTACCTTACACGTGATTCATCAGCTCTAACAGCAAATCACCCCTATTTATAAAAAGAATGCCCATTTTACTTTCTAAATTTATCCAGTGCATTTTGCTAAAATGACCTGGATAAAACTGACACACGAATTCGCTCACTCGTGCTCTCTTACCTTGCGCCTCAGCAGGTTCTCCAACGGAAAGTCTCTCCACTCAACGTCCTCTGGAAGAAACTGGTCACCGTCGAGTAGACAGGCGTGTCTGTCGTTGAGTAAGCACTGCTCGTAGCAGTTTTTGCAAAGCACGTCTCGACAGGGCAGAAAAACTGTCTTTCTGGGCAGCACACCACATGCGCCGCATATTCTGTTAGCAGAAACAGGCTCGACGAAATGCAAAGGTCTCCAGTCCAGTTCCTCGGTAAAACCGCACAGCGTGTACAGCTTGCCTTGAGAAGCCATGACGGACGGCGCATACGTCGACTGCGAAACGCCGTGCCCACGATTCTGCGGAAACATGGAAGCGTTGCGTACGCGCTATATCCCGTCAGCTGTTGCCAAGGCTACGATCACTCTGATAATGCTACGGCCAGTTCCTGACTGTTCAAGGCCAGGACGCCGCTCGGTCCGTCTCGCTCGGCGCCGCGCGCGCTCCTTCCCTTCGGGTATGCTTGGGGTGTGGGTGGCTCGAGCCGAACTTGTTGAAGGGTGTGTCGTCTCCTTTCTGCTGCCATGCCTCAACCACAGTTCTTTCTCATAAATCACGAGAGTCAATAAAATTTGGGGCTTGGATATCGCAAGCTATGTAGCGTTGAACGGGGCTACTGGTTTTACAGTGCATATACGCGCCGTGTCTGTCCATAAATTTTGCGTAAGAAGAATGTCTGCAAATTCGATACGCGAAGTTGTGTTCCATGCTTGGCTGAACACTTAGCATTCCCTTGGAATTTTGCTATGAGAGACATTGCCTTTTACATGAAAGAAAAGTCTTGGTAATTGGCGTCAGCATGTTATCCGTCTTAAGGCCAGAATACACGGAGCGAACTTTCACAACGAAGTTCGGGCGGCAGAAAATCAGCCGCGGCGCGACGCCGTATGTTCGTCGGGCTGCGCTACATGAAGCGAAGACACGGCGGCCGCCGCCGGCGAGCCGCTGCGTTGTTATCAGTGTGGCTAGACGAGGCAAATGCGCTGTAGTGAAACACATGACAAAAAAAAAAAAACTTTAACAACTATCATCGCTTTTGAATTGCGGAACACTCTAAAAACACGCAAAATTTTGTTTAGAAATGATTTCTAGTGTTTTTTATATGTTTGAGACATTCATGTGCCGATGTAGTTTAAAGAAAGCGGCGATGCTATGCGTTGTGGCAAAGCTGGGCGGTTAAACAACTCTCGGCTCCTCCAACTCCGCGGCTCTGTTCTGTGGCTCGACGCGCGCGCGGCCGCGCCGCTTTGGATGCCATGAATACGAAAAGCGGAAGGCCTGCGTGAACGATAGAGCGGCATGGGGCTACACGGGCAAGCGGGGAAGCATAGTCGGAAGTCGGGGCGGATAGCGAGACCTGATTGGCCCACTCTGGGGCGCCGCTCGTTTGCCCCTTCCGGTGTCGTCGACGGCCGACCAACTTTCCTGCGCCAGCTAGATCGGCGGCGAACGACGTTTTCTCTTCCGCCGCGCTTCCCGCGTACGCCGCCGGGCGTCGAACGACGACTATTCGTCGCATATACGCTCCGTGTATCCTGGCCTTTAGAAAGACTTATCCCAGCGAAGCTGACATCATGATTCTTATTACTCTGGTGAGTCGTTCTAGCCAGATATGGTCATTTATTAATGCGTAAAAGAAAGAGTTAGGCGCCCGTTTTTTATGAAAAAGTTTGCTGCTAGTTTCACCCCTCTCTGAAACAGGCCTCCAAAAAACGAATCGCTCATGGCTGCTAACACGACGGCACGTCATGTAGAGTATTTACATAGTTAATTCGCAAATACCATAGTAGAAATCACCTGAGAGAAAAGTCTCGTTAAGATCGAGAGCCGATCAATTGCAAGCGATGAAATGTTTCATAGTGGCCCTCAGTAGCCTTTATCGACAATATGGCACACCCATCACGCAACGGTAGCACGCAACGGTAGGAACCGAGTGTCGGTATGGCGAGGCACGCTTTGTTCGTGAAATCCATTACTTTACTACAATTTCAAATTGAAACCATAAAGCATTTTTTTGCAGCTGCAATTGGAATGGCTAAAATATTCTCGAGCTACTACAGCGCAGCTTAGATTGCATAGAAAATGAAAATTCAAGCACTTTCTGTCTCACCATGCCTCGATCTAGCGTTGTTTAAATATGCAAACAGCGAACTATTCGCTCCGTCGGTACATAAAAGAGAACCTCGTCCAACTGCAGGCAAAATAAAGTTTGCTCCAATCCAATCGCAAACATTCATAAACAGAACACCAGAAAACTTAGATATATATTCACTTGATTTTTGACCCTCCAAAGGGGAATTATATCTTCAATATGTCCCATACTACTAATGATTGACGCTTCGACTTCTTTCTGGCTGCAGCACGCGGTCCAACAGGCATATTTCGCTGAAAAATTTAGGCCGAATAGCCTGTGTCAGTTCGCCAAACAAATTCGTCATGTATATTCCCCAAGCTACAAGGACCAGTAAATTCTCAAGTGAGTTGAACGTGTAGCACAGAAAAGGGAATTGGTACAATCCATTTTGTATTCTGTAAATAGAGGTAAGTCTTCATTAGCTTTACTTCAAATTACCGCCGCTTAAAATAAACACGTGAAAAATCGCCTAATCTTAAGAAGCTGTCAAAGAAGCAAGTTGTGCTTGTAGAACCTAACTGCAGTAACAGTTAAGTCCTCGTGTTACTGCCGAGCGTTTCTGTGAAGAAACGCGAAAATTCGATATTACACCATGAACTACTCGCCGTGAGCAAACCAGTTTTAGCGGATTGTAACTGTTTTAGAAGTCATATATTGCCAGCGTCCGTGACATACTTGTTGCACCGCGGCAGGCATGGTATCATAACTGGATTCTTATTTTGTATATTTTTGCGGTTGTCGATTGAAAAACCCGCAATGGGCTGGTCTGCGCTCCTTCGGCTGGCACTGTAGCGTTGCCTTCGAGAGCTACATTGTCGTCTAAGAAATAAGCTCTTTGAATAAATTTTCGCAAATGAAGACGTCGTAAAAATATATTTGAGACGAGCGCCATAAGTATACAAGCAGAGCGAACGAGGGCGAGCAAACGAAAACACCGCAGAAAGCGCCCGGACACCGCGCGAACTGTAGCAGACGACAGGCGCGAGTCCTTGCCCTGACGTCACGCGAGCGGCGCTCGCAGCGCCCCTGTAGTTCGTTCTCGAGGCTAATAGATGTAACGGTGTGGAAATAATCTTATTCGGCTAGCTGCGTAAGTGTTGTTACCGACAATCTTATCGCCTTTTTCGGATTGGCGATTTGTAAAGGTCGCGAACGTTAAACTAAAGGCTGTGGAAAAGCAATTTACTGACACGGCAAGGAGTAGCCTACGATGGAAGCCCGACTAACTGCGAAATGAAAAACCATTGGACGAAGAGAATAAAATCTTGCAGAGAGCGTCTGGATATTTTTAATCAGAAGCTTTCTTTTCAAACCATCTCTGTAATTCCTCACTGTGGCTGCTGGATGTTGCTGCAGATTTGCGAATCGCTCAATCCTTGACATAAAATTTAAAATATTTGCCTAATTTGGGATCGAACCACTGTCCCCCAAGTAAAGCAGCCTAATGCTCTATTCATTAGACCACAAGATTTCCTTCGAAACTACAAGCTGGCACTACCATTACGCCCTATCGCACGTGTACATCGATGGCAGGAAGGCCAACCAGTTGGATCACCGCGTGTGTCCAATTGCGCAGGACGGCTGCGTGAGGGAACATTCCCGCTCGCCTGTTTCCTTGGCACCAAAGACATTGCAATAAACTGTGTAAATTTATATAATTTAAACAACAGCTTCAAACAAGCCTCGATTCACTTGTTCCCCTGTCACACTGGTCACACGGGCAAGCTTAAGTGCACTTTGAGCGAGTGCATTTCGCCACTAGTGTCATTCGCAGTCTGCCGCACGGGAAAGCTTACGGTCAATTACAGCAGAGTGCACTCGTCCTCAAGTGTGCTTGGCGAACATACTTCGTGGCGGCGAAGTGTAAACACTTCGCCTCATTATCCTCATTAGCACTTTATCCTCATTAGCAATTAGAAAAAGTATCTTGAAAGTAATCTTGAAAGTATATTCAAAAGTAGTTTTTATTTACCCAATAATGTGTTAAACCAGTGGAAATGATGCCAAGTGGAAATCGAACATACAGACACTTTGTAGACTTTTAGGTCAGGAAAAATAGTACTTGATAGTACCCAGAAAGCCAAGTAAGACTCGAGCACAGGGAATGCGGCGAGCTCGGTTGTCGATCGCCTAAAATGTGATCTACGGGTAAAACGCATCTCATAATAGTGCGAATCAATGTTTGGCTCATTGACGGCACATTGCGGTAGGTATGCACTTTACTGTCGCCCCTGGCTTGAAGAAAAATAAAATTATGTGTGACCAATGTGGGAATCGAACCTCTGATGTCGAGCACGGCAGCGCGCGGCTCTCATAACTTCGCCACGATCGCTCCTTGAGGCTGTTTTTGCTTTATTTTTTTTTTGCTGTTGGCGGTCACAGTGAAACACTTAGAAGCCGAAAACAAAACGAATGATTTACATCGAAAAGATCAAATCTGTTGAATGCTTCAACTCTCAGTAAGTCTGATTACAAATGCTCGCAAAAGTTTGAGCGAAAAGCGGTCCAGAACCAATTGTCACTAACATCAGCAGGGGCTGTTATGGGAGCAGCGACTGAAGCGTGACTAGGCGATGAAGGAAAAAATATCGATAAAGAAAGACTGCCTTTTAATAGAAAACAAGACTCAACTTCAATTTATTCAGCGAAATTCAAATCTGCAATGAATTTTCTATGATGCGACGAAGCAATAACAAAAAGAAATAACTTTGTAATTAAGAGGGGAAGCGCAGCGATCGCCGTGGTGTACGGACCTGCTTACACCGGCTCGGTCTCCTTAAAATCTTTTTGCCGCGATTTTCTGTGAGTAACAGCCCAGATTTTGTACCATTCCAACCGTTAGACCAGAAGGACTCTTAGATACCAAGTTATCAGGTGAGACATTTATTTTTCCGGGACTGGGACCCATTTTGTGTTACGTCCACGCTGTCGCCGCGCTAAGACTAAGCGCGTGTGCCAAGTGCTCGGGCTCCGAGGTGCTCGGCCTGCCAGTCTACTTGGCGCGTTCGCGCGCGTGCCCATGCGAGCTCCGAGACGACGCACAAGCCTCTGGCCAAGTCCGCGAAGCATGAAAGTCCAAGTATGTGGCAAAGATATTTCCCCGGAAGAGTTAACCGCCGAGATGGGCTGGTATACCACCCGTTCCCCTCGGTGTACCGCCCATCGCCTCGACGAGAAACGGGGCCAAAAATTATCCCAATAACAACAACCGAGGACGCAAGACTCTTCCTCTCGCTGTAGACCCAGGCAGCAAGTAAGGACTCAGGTGCTCAAGGCCGGGCGCATGCTCCCACTACCAGCAAATGAGATCAAGATCATCGTCAGACCCAAACGAGCACTCAATATTTCAAAGGTCGGCAACCCTTAAGTGAACGCAGCTGTTCTTCAAGCAACGCAACTTAGATCAGAAGACAGTAAAAACGACACAATCTGTTCGAACAAGAGAGAAGTGGTTCTCTCTCTCTCTCTCTCAGAAGGCTGGCACTATCTTCTGGAACGCATGCAGGAGCCCGGCTCAGCGCCAGCAGGGTGGGGGAGATGGGATTAACAGAAAGAGAGGGTAGGAGGGAGAAAGGTAGACGGTCGTCCCAGCAGCATCAGAGCAGCCCTGCCGGGACCCAGTGGGTTCGACCGGAGGAGTAGACTGGAGGTAGACCGTATAGGAGGTGGCCCAGTAGAAGCGATGTAGTGGCAGATCAGGAAGCCCGAGGTGGTGGGATGGCTGTTAGGCCATCCGTCTTTGTAGAAATTACCTATAGTCTCGCCGAGAGCCCTGATAAGTCGAGGTATTCGACGACCCTTAGGAAGGCAGGTAGCTGATTACGACAGGGGTAGAGGATATCTTCCTGTCGTGAACATGGGAGCCCTAGGCGGAGGATCTCTTGCAGAAGTCGGCCGCGGTGCTGCAGGTGAGCAGGGCAGGCCAACAGGAGGTGCTCCAGAGTCTCTGGTTCACCACAAGGGGCACAGGCTGGTGAGGTGGCTTTCCCAAGGCGGTGCCGGCGGGCTGCCGTCCAGTAGCAGCCAATTCGCAGTCGAAGCAGCAACGAGGCATCCCTTCGTAGGAGGCCGTGCTGTGGAAGAGGCCGTGGAGGTCGGCCCAGGGATACCCGGTTGTCCGGGTGGCAGGCGATGATGTGCCGGCGCCGCCTGTGTCTCGAAAGGGATGCGTCCGTTACAGCATGGCTGAGGGGCACGCTTGAGATGTGGGCACTTTTGGCAAGGGTGTCCGCCTCTTCATTGCCCGGGATCCCCAAGTGTGCCGGTAGCCAATGCAGGGACAGTTAGCATCTTGCGTCCTGAAGGGCCGTCAGTCTTGAAGAGAGCAGCGCAACCCCAACGGTAACCCTGTCAGGGTTCTGCAGGCAGAGCAGCGCCGCCTTGGAGTCGCAGAAGATGGCTGCCGGGGTCGCTGATAGCTCCTCTGCAAGTAGGTCCACAGCAAGGTGGAGGCCTGCTAGGTCTGCTGCTGTAGAGCTGGCATGCCCCGGGATACGGCACAGCTTGCTCTTTTGTAGGGCCGGTGGAACGCAGGCTGCTGTGAATGAGCCCGTCTCCGGTATCACGGATCCATCGACGAAGATGTGAGGGTGGTCCCCAAGTCTCTCTTGGAGGAGAGAGGCTGCCGTCTGCTGTAGGGCGCGTGCTGGGGAACGGTTCTTCGAGACACCTGGCAGCTCCGTCGAGATAGGGATCGGTGGTCGATGTGGTGGGCGATGCTGTACAGCGTTTGCAGGCGTGTCCCCTATGACTTCCTTATAGAGGCCATACAGCCGTCCCAGGTGTGATGCTGGCCGGGAACGCAGGCGGGTCAGGAGTGCTTGACCGTCTACGGCATGGTGTAGGCGATCAATGTGTCGTAGCCGCAGGAAGAGTAATGACAGGGGCCAAGCACCTGCCTCAGCCAAAGTGGCGGCCCCTTGTGAACTTCGGGGAACGCCAAGACAGAGCCGTACTGCTGACCGGTGCTGCAGCTCCAGTTTCCGCAGGCGGGGTGGGGGCAGCGCCACAAGAGGGAGGGCATACAGTAGCCGTGAAGTGGCTGCAGCTTAAATAGCTGCAGGGCCAACCTGGTAGTACTGCCCTGTCCACAGGCAAGGAGCTGAGAGATCGCCTTGCGGACCCGAAGCGTCTGGGCGCACAGGGCCTTGGTAGCCGGCAGCCAGGTCAGCCGATGGTCAATGCGCAGCCCCAGGTAGGTGACTGCCTTGCTCCATGAGATCTGGACACCCTCCAAGCGCAGCCGGGCAGCTGAGCGGTGGGCTGATGCTCTGGGATGCAGTAGCAAGGCCTCGATCTTTCTGGCCGCGATGGTGAGGTCGATGCTGCACAAGTAGGCAGCCGCAGTGTCCAGGGCTCTCAGTAGGGCCGCACGTGCCTTGCGGATGTGTTGCGGTGGTCCCCGCTCCCATAGGGCGATGTCGTCCGCGTAGATTGAGGACTGCTCGGGAAAGTGACGGTCGATCGGTAGGGCACCAGGCAACCGTGCAATGGCCAGGTTGAATGGTGTTCGAGGTGTAGCATGGAAATTAATTACATCATATCTATCAAATGGGTATCAGTATGTATGCATCGACAATCTGGTATCATAAAATAGAAAGTCGAACATGGCGTCCCTAAAAGATCAATCTTAGGACCCCTCTTATTTCTTGTATACATAAATGATATAACATCAATACCAAACTCCCCTAAAATAATAATGTATGCTGACGACACCAATATCTTCTTTACTGGCACTACAAAAGAGGTCATAGAATCATCAGCTAATAGTTACCTTTTACAGCTCTCCAAGTGGCTTAAATGCAAGCGGATGAGTTTAAACACATGCAAAACTAAAGATATAATTTTTAAGCCAGCAAATAAAAGAGACCCCTACTCTGTTCATCTGAACTAGGAGGACGCGTTACAGGAACAAGTTACAGAGCAAAAGTTCTTGGGCGTATGGTTTACAGAGGACCTTACATGGAATACTCAAGTTAATCAATAAAAAAGTGCGATATATCGAGTTACTGGCTGCATGTATAAAATACAAAATATGCTACCCAGATGGTTGAAACCAACATTATACTACTCACTTTTCTATTCAAAACTCAGTTACAGCATTATAGTCTGGGGAACTACGACAGCTCCAAGCTACAACAAACTAATTATTGTACAAAAGAAAATATTGGGAATGTGTGAAAACTATGTGGGTGACCAACGAGGACTCCGAACAGAACCTCTCTTTATTAAATATACCATACTTAAAGCAGATCGTTTATTATTTCAAACTACTCCAATGGATATATAAAAATAGGCTGCACACAATACCTGTCGACAGTTGCACCTCATACCCAATACGTAGAACACACCATCTAAAGCCCGCCACAAGAACTAATTACGGAAGGCAAATATAGAATTAACAAACGATCAATATATTAAACAGTGATCACTTTAACGACAATACACACAATCCTTCCACAAATTCAACAATGACTGTAAAAACCTATTAGTGGGCAGTGACATTGCATTTTCATTTTGAGTAACTTGTGCTCATCTCTGATAACACATGTAACCTCAGTTATGTCACAGATTTTTTCCAGCGCTTGTAAATCATATTTGCCATTGTTTCAGCATTTACATTGTACATCAGTCTAAATCTTCGTTCTTTTCTGAAATGTTTCTATGTACTGATCTATTTACTGTATATGCTGTTTATTTTCGGGCCAGTGATCCTATGGTTTTTGCTTCTTTGTTGACTTCTGATGTAAGCCAATTTTATTGTTATATAATACTTATTACATATGTATCTTCTGCTTTTTCGAAATCTGTCCCGTTGAAGCAAAAGTAATGCTTTGGAGAAATGTGTTCTGAATAATTCAATTTTTCGTTGCCGTGTGGTGTGTGTTGAAGATATGTTTGACAAATATGTATGGGAAATATATGTCATCCTGCCTTGAACTGTAGGTGCGCAGCGGCTCTGTCAGGCATCTTGCCTTTACCTCTGCCCCCAACACGGAGAGAATCCGTGAAACAAACAATAAAAAACAAAAAAGGAAGGGGCTCACCACTGACCCCTGAGGTACACCTGCAGCGACTGGATGGGGGGTGCTCTTCGATTGACCTACACGTACCCTGAGGGTGCGGTTGTGATGGAATGACGATAGGAACTCCCGCAGGTTGCCACAGATGCCGAGGAGGTCCGGGCCCTGCTGGACAACTGCGTGAGGGAGGCTGTCGAAGGCACCTTGTACGTCGATCAGCAAGAGCATCACGAAGTCATCGCCGGCCTTGGCGTCCTCCGGGGTGGACACCATGTCAGCGATGGAGTCTGCAGTGCACCGCCGCCGCCGAAAGCCCGTCTGTTGGTGTACCAGGAAGCCGCAAGCACGGGCCACCCAGTCCAGTCGTGCTAGAGCCATGGCTTCCATCAGCTTGCAGGCAGCGGAGGTGAGGGAGATCGGTCGATAGGATGACAGTTCCCTAGCCGGTTTTCTGGCCTGGACGATGGGTGCCACAATGGCTGTGCGCCATGCCTCTGGCACCTGCCCTGACTGCCAGATCTCATTAAAGCGCTCGAACAGGCGCTGTTGCTCGCTGGCGGCCAGGTTGCGGAGCATCTGTGGCATTACACGGTCTGGTCCTGGTTCGCTGCGGCGTTTCCCTAGCCTCAGAGCCGGCTGGAGCGCGAGCAGGGCAAGTGGCTCTTGGCAGAGGGCAGCGACCCGGCTGGACGTGCAAGCAGGGTGGATACTGTGTAGACAGGTGGGCAGCTGGGCAGGGGGGTGTCCGACCGGCAGGATGGCTGCACTCTGTGGCAAGGGGAGGGGCGAACCGGTCCGCCAGAAGTTCCGAGAGGGCCTCTTCGCTGATTCGTAGCGAGATGGTCACAGCGAGGACGGGTTGACGGCTCGTCTTCTTGCCGGTGAGTGACTTGTGTAGTCGCCAGGCTAGGGGGGCTCTTGAACGGTATTTGATGCTGGAGCAGAGCCTCACCCAGCTCTGGTTCCTCCTGCGCCGGGCCTGTCTTCTACAGCAGGCGTCCACTCGTCTGTATACAGTCCAGTGCTCTGCCTTCCTTGTCCGAATTGCTCTGCGCTTTTTGCGGCACCTGGAGGCACGGAGATTGAGTAGGCGGAGATCCGGGGTAGGGGTGTCCTGTGGCGCAGAGCACTGAACGGTAGCCGCCTGGGCGCACTCCGCGATGGCATCTTGAAAGCTTTCGGCCGCCTCACTGCAGTGCTTCCTAAACAGAGACCAGTCCATGACGGTCTTTTTCTGGTCTTTTTATTTATATGCTCGCCGCGGTCGTGTCTTGGCTGCCGAGATGCACCGTGACAGCACAACACTCCACGGGCCCTCCTACGACGTCGGCCATTCGAACCACAGTGTGGGCCAGGTTGCACCGAACGTAGATTGCTCTCCGTGGCTTGCCGGGCTGGTGGGCGTCGTCCAGGCACGGCGCGTCCGTGCAGCCGCGTGTCGTGCAGGTGGTGGCGCCTGAGTAGCCGGTGTATCCCAGGACTCGCAGGTCCTCGGCCATCGCGTACACCTCCTGCAGAGTCGCTCTGCAAGAGATGCAGGGAAAGGTCTGCGTGTCGCTGCCGCAGAGAGTTAGTGCTCCACTGGAGAACACTCGGGCGGCGGCGACCCTTGCTTGCTGCTGGCTGATCAGCCATGGTGGTTGGCTGGCTGATGGCAAGCCACTTCCTGCAGGTACATGGGTCGGAGCGGGTGCTCAGCTGGCAGCATGGTTCTGACTGCTTCCATGATGAGCAGCAGGTTTGCAACCAGCTGATCCACGGTAGTCTGGGCAGGAGGCGCGGCAGTGTCCTGTGTCTCCTGGCGGCGGTAGGCACGAGAGGCTGGTACCGGAGACCTCGCCGGACCTCGCCGGAGGTGAGCTCCTATGGAGGACACTCGCGACAAGTCGCGCCTTTGGCGCCTTCTCGCTTCCCTCCTCCGTCCCAAGATCCCTCGCCATCCTGCACTCTCCATCGCGGTGGCTACGGGCTTGAGCACAGAGCAACTGGCCGAACTCTTCGCCGATGCCTTCGCTCCACCGCCACCGTCTGTGCGCCCCGTCAGTGCACCCTGCGAACTACCGCCGCACAACAAGGCTGAACTCCTCGCTCCCCTGCGCTACTTTCCTACGAGGGCAATCTTGGAGCACGTTGAGGTGCTTTGCTCGGCCGAGTTTACCCCCAGTGAGTTGCGCATTGTTTTGTACACGCGTAAACGACGCTCAGCGCCTGGTGCCGACGGACTAACACATAAGGCCCTCAGGAACGTCGATGCAGCGCAGCTCCCTTCCCTACTCGAGGCCTTCAACGGCGTCTAGCGCAGTGGCATTAGTCCTGCTGACTGGACAGAGGCGATCGTCGTCCCTATTCTCAAGCCCGGCAAAGCTGCCACGAGCGTCAGCTCCTGTCGCCCAGTGTCGCTTACTTCGGTGGACGGCAAAAGTCTGGAGGCCATGGCTTTACGCCGCCTTGAGTGGGTTGCCTCCGCCCTCGACGATTTCGCCCCTGAACAGAGTGGTTTCCGGCGACTGCGCTCAGCAGCTGACTCACTCGCGGACGCCGTGGCTACGCTCGAGCACGCAGCAAGTCGCCAAGAAGCCGGATATCTCATGCTGCTCGATGTGCAATGCGCATTTGATGGTCTCCCTCACACCACCATCATTCAAGCCCTCCGTGAGCTATGTGTCCCCGGCCGCCTCTTTGACTACATCGCGGCCTTTCTCAGTGACCGCGCGCTCAGAGTGCGAGTTGGCGACACGCTCAGTGCCCCTCGCAGCGTGACCTCCGGGGTTCCCCAGGGCAGCGTGATCAACCCATTTCTCTTTAACTTGGCTCTGGGAACACTACCTGACTATATCCCCAAGATGACAGCCCACGAAGTCCGCAAGCTGATCTACGCCGATGACATTGCACTGTTCGCGTGCGGGCCCACGGACCTCGGCTTCCAAGTACGAGAATCCCTGCAGTCGGCGATCAACGCCGTCGATAAATATCTCGCCAGCATAGGGCTCCAGCTCTCGGCGTCAAAAACTGAGGCGTTGTTGGTACACCCCCGTGCTCGTGCACGCTTCGAAATGCCTTGTCTTGAAAAGCCCCCTGCCATGGCAGAGAAAAGTGCGCTATCTCGGACTTGACATCGACTGCCGGGTCAACATTAACGCCGCAGTCTCCCAGCTCTGCAAGGATTCTAAGAAGGTGGCTGGCGCCGCACGCTCCCTGCTCGCCCGTGGTCGTGGCTGTACACCGCAACTTGCGCTTCGAGTTTACAACTCGGTCGCAACAACGCGAGCACTCTCTGCACTTCCCCTCACGAACGCCAGAGCCACGAACTGGAACGCCATCGACATGGAGCACCGCACAGTAATCCGCCAACTTTACGGGCTTCCTCGCAACTCGCAAGTAGAAGCCACTCTCGCCGAAGCGGGAGACTGGCCGCCCTCACTTCGCGCACCGAAGCAAGCGATGAACCACATCGAGCGCCTTCAACGTTCGCCACAGGGACAACGCCTCGTTTGTCGCCTCCACACCCTCGAGGGCTCAGGCATGGGGCAGCGTGCCACCGAGTTCAACGCACTCGTCCCGTCGACGCCGCAGCTCCTACCTCTGCCGGTATCGCCGCACGCCTCCGCGCTACTCGATGTAAACACCACGGTGCCAGGCGTCAAGTCCAAGCGCCAAACAGCTGTTTGTGCTATGCAGCAGGAAACGGCCGCACTGCTGCACGAGCGCCTAGGGGTCCGGCTGCTCGTTTACACGGACGGCTCCGTGACGAGTGATGGTTCCGGTGCGGCAGCGTGCACGGCGCCGGATATTTGCGCTACACGGCAGTGCCGTCTTCGTGTTGTGTCGTCGTCGACGGTGGCCGAACTTGCTGCGATCGACCTAGCAGCTGATCTCCTGCTTCAAGAGTGCAGTGTTGTTTCAGCCGCGATCCTTTCAGACTCGCGCGTGGCACTGTGTATGCTGGCGAAGGATTACCTTGGACCTCCGTTGGTGCAGAGCGTCGGCTCAAAGCTCCGCCATCGCGTCAGCCAGGGTGCGATTTGGCGTTGCAATGGGTCGCATCTTCGCACATCGGCCTGCAAGGGAACGAAGCCGCCGACGCTCTCGCAAAGCATGCTCACTCCCTGCGCTTCCCCCTCGCCACCTCGGTCAGCGGCTTCGACTTGGCCAAAACAACCATTCTGCGAACGCTTCCTGCGCAGCACCCGGACCAGCGCGTCGCCGCAGGTACGTCACTTGGACTCCTCCCCCCGCGTGGACTTCTCCCGGGCGGACCGCTCTTTCCTGCTTCGCCTGCGCGTCGGCTGCTACAAGACGGCTGCTAGAACACACAGGCTGCAGGGAATTGGCGGCCCCGCGTGCAGCAACTGCGCCGATTTGGAGACGCTCGACCACTTGCTACTTCACTGCGCTGCCTTCGATGTGGAGCGCACGGACTTGTGTACAGTCTATCGGTGACTGGGACTGACTTGCGATACGGCGACCGCGCAGCTATTCCCTGCAGCCCACTCGTCCATCGCGAAGCACGCTCTTTCGGCACTGCTGGACTACTGCAATGCGACGCACTTGAGAGCGCGGCTCTGAGCCCCGCACTCGCATTTTCTATTTTTTTTTGCCCTTACCACGTTCCTCATGTCTTTCTCTCCATGTTTTTCACCCCATTTCCCCTTCCCCGTGCAGTGCTGTTGAGGTGTCCTCCTGTGAGAGACAGTTACGGCGCTACACTCGTCTCCTCTTAAATCACTTCACACACACACGCACACGCAGGTGAGGATGTATCGTTTACCACGCGATGAAGGCAGCAGACCGACAATGTCGATGTGAACGTGGTCAAAGCGAGAGTCAGGCGGACGGAAGGGTTCAAGTGGTGACTTGGTGTGGCAAGTCGTTTTTGCACGTTGGCAGCGTTGACATTCTCGTGCCCAGCGGCCGACATCTGCATTGATGCCGGGCCACGCATAACAGGAGGTGATGAGGCGCTGAGTGGCGCGAACACCGCCAAATTTCAAATTGCAATTATCGAGCTGGTAATGACGCTATGTTAGTGATGTGGTCCGCAATAGGCCAGTGACGGGATGGCACGAAATTTGAAAGTGCTTTTTATCGAGAGGGCGATGATTATTCAATCACATGACTCCCAATTGGTCAATCACATAACGGCGCCACATTTGAAATCACAATTGGTCGAGAGAGTGATGACGTCAGTGCGGTAACGTGATCCCCAATGGACCAATCAGGATTGCTGGAAGTAATGAGGAATCAGAATTTAGTGAGGTATATGTGTGGAAGATTATCAAATGAAGATTCGTATACATGAACGAGTGAAGAAAGACAGCATGTTATCGCAACTTCTTCGCATCAAACTGATTGATCGCCCTTACATTTTTTTCAGACTAGAAAGAGTGCCGGGCTTGTCGGTAGTACAGTTCTTTTTTCAGCAAATTCAAAATCAAATTTTTTCACATGAAAGAGGACACCTACGCTTCTGTGTCTCCATATGTGAAGGCAACAGTGCATTAGCGCGTAATCAAGCCTTATACACCTCAATCCGCCCCATTACATGCTATTGCTATTAAAGAAAGCTGAAATTCGCACCCTCGCAAACAAAGCGTTTAGCTTATAATACGCGTGTTCGTTCTAAGCTTGAGTATGCTTCTATCATTTGGAATCCCTATTTAAAGAAAGATATCATGCAACTTGAACGTATTAACAGAAAGGCTGTTATGTTTATATTTGGCAAATATCGTAGACTTGATTCCCCATCCAACCTAATGCAATTAAACTGTATTTCTACTCTAGAAGCCAGCAGAAAGTTTAGTCGCCTTTCATTTCTTTATAATTGTATGTTTGGTAACATAAAAATAGATCTCCCTGACGGTATAAAACCCCTCACAGCACGACGCACACGCCATGGCCATGAATTTGCACTAACCCCAATCTTTGCCCGATCAAAATCTTTCAAATTCAGTTATTTTCCAAGAATTATGGAAGAATGGAATTCTTTTCCGTCTGATATTTTTGTTCCAATAATTTTCTCGCTGAGTTGGAGTGTCACCTTCTCTCTTAAGCTTTATTTTTCTATTTTTTCTTCTTGCTTTTTTTTCTTTCTTGCTTGCTTTTTGTTGTCTGATGTTTTGTACATTCATGTTGGATGTAACCCACACCTGCTTGGGCCACCACATTGGCCTGCAGTATTTTGAAATAAATAAATAAATAAATAATTCACCCTTAATAGCCCGCAACCTATCAGAATGCACCGTATTGCAAAGGAATTCGCCCTCAATTCAGTGCAATCTACTCCAACGTAATCCACCATGGTCCGCCCTTGATCTAACGTTATGCAGCCGTAATCCAACGTCAACCACCTCTATTCGCCCCAATCCTACCTAATTCTCTCTAAGTACACTCCAATCTATGAAATATGCCGTTAATGCACGATAATTCACCGTGATCCGACTTAATCCACTTCAATCCAACCATGCATCCTCAATCCAACGCAATCCACCACTAACCGAACACACCCCACCCTTAATCCAATGTCTTGGGAGGCATGCGTGTTTCCGGCATATCAAAGAAGCGCTTGCTTGTACTGTAGGCGTTCCGGTGTGCCGTGTTGCCGTAGTCCTTGGCACGGCGGCGGCGGAATGCTTTCGGGCGCGGCTAGCAGGTTCGGAGGGTTTCTGCTATGTGAGCCTAGTAACGACACTCGCATTGCCTTACATTTCGCCTCAAAGGAAAACGGAACATCAGACAGGACGGGCGTTGACACCAACAAAGTGGTGGCGCTTTGCTTGCCACTCCTATGCGCCAGTGCAGGGAGGGAGGCAAGCGCGCAGACGAGCCCTCTTTACAACTGAACGTCAGCTGCGTAACAGGTGAACGCCGCACTTGAAATTTATCAAGCGGGTGAAGCGGCCGTAGGAGGGTGAGGGTGAAGTTTCTCGTTATTCGATGTACTCTCACAGCGGGCGCCCGATGTAAGGGCTTTAGACCCGTGATGCAGCAGCGCCGTGGTGTGGCCCTGCAGCCGCTTGCTGCGCCCGGAGGTGTGGGCCGCGTGTTTTTGATCGCGATTGCACTTTTCATGAGGACGCTATGGAATAAAAAAAAGTTAACAGTAGCCCTTGTCCGCTGTTCACGCTTTCTTTCGTGCCACGTCTTTTTCTTTTGCGATCCTAAATCATGTTATATATGCACCAACTATGCCTTCTAAACGTCCTTTTAAAAACCAACTTTTACCGCAAAGTTGATGGCACATATGTCGAAACGGGTGCCATGCACGGAATTCGTGGATGAGACCGCTATAATAGCTATAATTATAAATAGCTGTAATTCGCAAATTATTAGATGTGCTGTAAATAAACTAGCCAGAAGCGAAATTAGTGAAACAGTTAACCAAATCCACATCTGGTCGCTCCTAGATGTCGTGTCAGCCTGGTCGAGTAATTTGGTTCAAGGGTAGAATTGTGCTATCAGCCAGAATTATCTATCTTTAAATAATTGTACAGCTAACACAATGACTATGTTCTCAAGATGATTCCCCTTTGTATGTGTGCCGTAAATTAACATCGCGAAATAAAACAAAGTACCTGTAAGTTAAGCAAGTCTACGCGATAGGAATTCAATTAACACGCACGGATTGTTTCGCCAGAAATGCAAGCTTTTTGTTGCAGCCCTGAAGGCATCGTCTCTAACGTTTTTGAAGTTTGGCTAATATATATATATATATATATATATATATATATATATATATATATATATATATATATATATATATATATATATATATATATATATATATCAACAGCAAATATCACCCATGATGGAATATTTTGAATTCTCTCTTCCTGCGAGTCACCGACACATACAGTTCTGAATGGAACAATACACAGTTGAAAGGGAATTTTATACACTCACAGTAAAGCGATGTCGGGTAGATAAGCACACATTGAAAAATTATTGAAAAAAGAACGAAGCTTTATTTTGCTGTCAACTAAGGCATCTGGAAGAGGGAAATTTGTTTCTAGGAAACAAAACGGCATGTGTATTTAATGAAATACGCAAAATTCCCCTCATTCATTCTGCTACGGGCTTCGGAAGAAGCTCCCACACTACGTGAAGCATGTCCTCCGAGACGTACCCTTCACGTTCAAGATTATTTAGGCTAAATGAAGTGGATGTGGCGTAAGCGCGATCGTTGTCTATTTCTCCGGGTCTTCCAAAGAACTCAAGGCTACTGTTAGTGTTCCACACCTTCTGGCACTGTTTGCTGTGGGACGGATGCTTGACGGTCACCCGAATGATCTGACTGAAAGGCCACTGAAGAAATTCGTCGATCACACCCTTGTGCAGCTGAATACGAGGATACAGTAACACGTGATCTCCCGCTTTCTTGAAGTACACTCCTGGCGACACGTGATAGCCAGATAGGTATATATTTTTTTCCGAGCAAATATGATGGCCTTCAGAATATGCTCTGTTTTTCATTGCTTCGTATCCCTTAGCCATGAACTCATATCGGTTAATATTTATTGTGTGTAAGGCCAGCTCTTTATGCAATGTGCTATCTCCTCCTTTCTTTTCAGTGTCCTTCACTCCACCAATACCAGCAACGCTTCCCACACAGTTTATGGCGAATGTCCTTGCGGTGTCCTGCAACACTTCCTTCAGTTCTTTTATTGAATCCGTTAAGGTGCCTAAAAGCACACGTGTCTCTTCGCTGTGGTCAATCAATCTTTTCTCGACTTCTCTAACTGAAGATAACGTAACTGTACATTGTGAAGTAAGGTGATCCAACGAACTGTTTCCACTTGGCCTTTGTAGCAGTGCTTCTTTGACCGTGTTTATGCAATGTGATATATCATTTAGCCGGTCATTTTGGACAGTGTGACCATTAATAACTTCATCTAGCCTGTGCTTTATGTCAGAAACTCCCACGTCTAAGCTTTCATTCCGAGCCATCATCATCGCTTTTTCTTCACTGTGTGACTTTTCTACAACACCGGACGTCAGAGACACCGCGTAGTCTCGGCATTTGCTCTGTAAATGCGCGGACACATTACTACGCAGCACCAGCTTTGAACATTTAGGGCACGATGTAGCGTGGTGCTCACAGTCACTGCAAAAATGCTTGTTCAACTCTGATGCAGGCAAAACAACGTCGCAGCCGCGTTCTTCATTCCAACATTTTATCTGAAAGGAAAGAAAGAAAAAGCGTTTAAGCAATTTTCCATAGGATCTTTATATTATTTTCCATTCTAACATATTCCATGTTATATAGTACCTTCGAACTTCCTGTCACACGAGCACTAAATAATGTTCTTTTAAGATGTTGACCATACTGCAGACAGAAATGGTTCGGAAGAAATAAGAAATGCGGCAGCGACAACCTCATTTGAGTGCGACATTACATGAACTATTGCTGTTTGGCTTAAAGAAGGATTTTCACTAATCGTGTTAATTTTTTTGCGGAAAACGCTTACGGAGAGCGATGCGTATACTACGAAGGTAACAGGCTGCACGGAATAAATATTTCAATTCAGATAATTACACTCAAATGGCGCTATTGACCCAAGGACGCACAGATACCTCAGAACACAAGCGGGCCACCAATCGAATTGCTATTTCAAGAACTCTAGCCTTTATATATCCATCCCTGTATTGACCTGCGCATACGAAGGCATGCACATGGCAGTCATTCTCCGTCATGCAAAATGTGTATTTATTTTTCTGATTCCACCAAAGACATATTACGAAGCTACCGTCAACAGGCTACAGGCTACAGTTTCTATTATACATAATGCCTGTATAATTTCTCTCTCTAGATTTGAGTTTCCCTGGAAACATCGTCTTCTAAAACATGGGAGTGCACGCGCTCTTATTCTAATGGGCTCGCTAAATACCTTTCATGCCCATTCTTCACGTTATTGCAGTACTAACGTGCTGGATCATTGAAACACTGTTCCGTTTGTCCTACAGACACCTAAGCACAGCTAAGTCGTATCTGGGAAATGACGTTCTCCGTACGGTCTGTAAACCTTGTTTTACAATAGGTGGTGCACTGGGGTCTATCGTGTTCTTCCACTCGACTACACACAGTACACAGCTTGCAAGGGGCACTGGAATGTAAATTCTCATTATAACTGTTGAATACTTTTTTCAAGTTGTGCGATAAGATCACTGCACTGGTCTCTTGTGGCTTTCTTCGCGTGCTGGTTCGCAACCTATGCCTTTTTCTTTTTGCTAGATGGTTTCACATACTCAAGTGATAAGACAACGGGGAAAAGCCGCTCCCGACAACCATGCTGTCCAAATTAAAGAAAGAAGGCATTGCTCGATCTCGCGCTCGCAGGGGTGCTTCAATGCATCCCTTATACAGGTCGCCGCTATGATCATCTTAATCAGTGCAGAGCGTGTTCTGTTAAAATAAATACTGGCGACGACAGTATACCGACACGGACAAGCCCAAACGTTCAACAGAATTTTATTTCGGTCAGAGGCGTAAATATAAAGAGTCTACTACACATTCGCAATGAAGCAACAAAGATACGTGCTCACCTGGTCTCAATGGTTTTCTTTTGGTTTGTTGCTTCATTGCACATGAGCCGTGAACTCCTTATAATAATGCCTCTGACTCAAGAAAAGATTTAGTTGAAACTCTGTGCTTGTCCGTGTCGATATCTTCTCGTGATACAGCTCCGCACACACTGCATCGAGGAGCTTCCCAGTGCGGTGTTTCAAATCCGACGGTATCTAATGTCTCTCTAATTGGACTGGAGAGGTGCATTCTCACGGCGGTTGAAATCTCTTTATGTACCGATGACATCCGAATATGGCGCTGGGGTAGCAACAGGTGCGTCTTACGAACAAGTTTCCAGAAAGCTATGAATTCCATTAAAACATTTCTATTCGCGCGAAGTCTAACGATGTCGCCAGAAAAGCGTGCCGCCCTTGCAGCCGAAAGCACACGCCTATCGATTCCAGTTCTTCTGCAGCAGGAGTTTCTTCGAGTACACATGCGCTTTGCTGCCACAGTTTCGGGTTACTCGCTTGCTTCACGTAGCAGTACTGTGGTGCTGAGCTTGGTCTCGCTGAATTGTCAAAGCCCTTCGATGCCGACAGAACCAACGTGTAAAAGTCCTTCGTGGTCCAATGTCACTTTCGTGCCTAGGTTCAAGAGCGAGACAAAGGTAGCACAAAAGAGATACGTAACGTTTTCGTAGCGTTTATCCAAGACGATAAGAACGGGTTAAAGAAGACACGAATGAGAGAACTTCGGCGGGAAAACGTCGTATATCTCTGCTAATGTCCGGCTTAATTGCTTTCTTGAGACGATCTAGAACAGGTCTGCAAGACGTATTCGAAAAGCTGGTCTAGAAATAGGATTGGGAAAGACACAAGTAATCCCTTTGCCAAAACTATTCGTAACCAATTTCTAAACGTTTTTAGGACGTTATCAAAAAGCTGGTCTAGAAGCGGTCTTGAAAGGTTTACGATCATCTGAAGCTAACTTTCGCGGGTGACGGGCGCGATCAGGCATCGTTGTTCAAAACACCCGTTTAGTTTCGCCTCACGCGACTGGCCTATGCCGCGCAGATGTCGTCAGCCGCACGGCCTAGGCCAATCGCGTGAGGTGAAACTGATCGGGCGTTTCGAACAACCATCTCCAATCGCGCCCTAGATGAGTAGAAGCGTCGGTGTCGACTCTAAGAGCCATGGCGCAGTGCCAAGCACTGTTACCCGCATGGCCGGCGCATCCTCGACCAAGTCGCACGAAAATGAGCCTGTTAGAAATAATAAATCCTTAATACCGCCTTTAGTAATCTAAGATGCTTACACCCACAATGGGAATGACATCCTGCAAAGAACAAATGGCCACGTCTTGGCAGGTGGCCAGACCAAGCCCTTCATGCCAAGAGTGCATGAAATGAGAACATTGTGACAAAGCAAAAACACTTTATTAAAATGTAATGCTTATGCAAGGTTCGAACAAACTGTGTGAGAAATGCAAATAGAAGTAAAAGTATATCAACAATGGCAAAAGTCGCAGAAAGAATTCGTAATGAACTCGAAAGTGAACATTCACTAGTACATAAACAAAATTCCAAGTACACATACAAAATTGAACAGAAAAATCTGGAGTGTACTAAAGTGTCTAATTTATCATAGTAAAGTGCACGTGCTATTAGATGGACTAGAGTTATGCAGAAGTGACATCGGAGCGAATGGAAGAAGTAGACTGAAAAATGCAAGAGTATGAATCGGATGGTAAGTGCCTCCAAGCGATGTTACCAATCAGCTAGAAGCTTGAAAAGAGCACAAAAAGAAATACCACGGCATACCATCATAAAACAATCCTGTGACAAAAATAAAAAAAATACGAACAATGCGAAATTGGGAATATTGCCTTTAGGATATATCAAAGAAGGTAATGGCGAGAAAAAATAACCATACAACAAAAAAGCAATAAAGTGAAATTAGTACAGAATACTTAAATGGGGGATTCAGTGTAACAAGTGAACGCTACTGTAGTACAGCGAACGATGAGACAGTAATGCTGCATCTTGCCACTCCAGAACGTGAGAAATGAATACGCAAGCCTCATATTAGAAACCTACATAAACATGGAAATAAACTGGAATGCACTGGAAGCTGCATTTGTGTAACAAAGGAAGCAATGGTCATAATAAATAGTAAGTGTTTTATCTAAAAAGCCCTTTACAAGAGGCAAAGTTGTACCTCTCTGGCGAAAACAAAGTTGCAACGAATAATTTGCAAACCAGCAAATACATTAATTAGCACACTGACATGTCACACTTTGCGCACATCTCCAGTCTCCTAAAGTAAAAAAAAGCACTCTAAATGAGAAAAACGTTTAACACATGTAGCCCAGAGCAAATTGTTTGCCAGTTCACCAAAACTTTCACATCCAAAAACAATTGCCAAAAAGTCCACGCACAGTTCCACTGATGTTTACCAAGTCACCCCCACTTTCACGTCCAAAAATATTTGGCACACCGTCCAGGCAGAGCTTCATAGATAAAGAGCTTGAGAGCACCCTACTGATTATTGTGCAGTCCCGCTGCTGGAAATAGAACTGCCGCACATGCTGGCAGTGGTTTCAATGTAGACACACTTGCTGCCCTGGACAGGTATGCCCAGATATCTGCGCTGGTGCTCCATTTTGTCGAAGTAGACACATAGATCCACTACGCTGGTAATTGAAATGTTTTGAATGCACAAGTATTGGCTTCACGAGAAAGACTTGCCCACATACCACCACTGGCATATATATGCACTTGCTCTTCACTCAGTAGCATTGAACTTAAAGTGTTCCCTATGTGGGAGCCATGTGTAAAACCGGTGTCACACGACCACTCTCGATCGCGATCAAGCCCGATCCGGATCGAAATTATCAATGTGACTGGCTCACTCTCGTAGCTTGCGCAGAGGAGCCAATGACGGCCGAGAAATTCGATTTCTAACGGACTGGATAGCGGCTAAAAAAGCCTCGTGTGAAACCGGTATCAAATAATGCACAGACGTACGCTAGGAAAATGTGCTGCACAAGGACAAAGAACTGCGACATGCCCTGTTGTGCGAAGCGCGCGAACAGAACACACATATATATATATATATATATATATATATATATATATATATATATATATATATATATATATAAACTGCGAGAGCGCTTCGCGAACTCCATGCGCACACATGGCACCCGCACGAACTCGGCAGGCCGCCGACGAAGTAAAGCGCGAAGGCGCACAGCGTACATTGCGACACATGTCCCAAACTGCAAACAATCGTACTACCTAAAGCATACAAGTTATTTTATACCAAGGGCATACTCGACTCACGTACGGAGTATCCACAAGCGAGTTATGCAGCGTACATGCTGTATCCATTCGCCAAATAGTAAGATTGATAACAAGCACAAAGCTACAAGGGACTCAATACATTGCTACCATTTGAGGTGTCAAATAAAATCGAATTTGGCCGTTTCATATATTGGACACAATATATGGACACATCTGGTACCCGGTAATACCATGAAATACCCATCACGTGGGTAAAGGGGGGAAAACGCAATCGAGAACCTGAAGCGCAAACGATAAAAGCATGGTATGGTGCACGCAAAATTCTGTCAGTGCGCTGTAGCGCGAGGGAAGAAAATAGGGCGAGCACTTGACCTCACCTTTTGGGATACCGCACTAGTACTGAATAATAAAATAAAGCCTGTTTGAACCTGTTCCCTTGTCTGCAACACTCTTGCTTAACGGGAGACTAAAATACCACAATGACGGCTCTATTGCGGAGATCGGCAAGGTGCGCAGACAGAAATTCTTCGCATTCTGCAAGTGCTTTCTTGTTAGGATCACGCATAGCGGCCAATCCCGACGCTAGGGACACACAGGCACGATTTCGTCCCTCTAACTTTCGTCCTTATACTGCCCTTAACGCCTTAATTACAGCGTCAGTGAAAAGGCGCCTCACATAACATGACAATAAACTTGAAGAGCTGATTAGTGCCCTCCACTCCGCGCCCTCCAATAGAAAACACTACTGATTTCCAAATTAAACTACACAAACAGATCGCACAACCCAAACTAACAAACTAACCGAACTGCACATTCAGAACAGCCGCTATCATCCACAGCGCAATGCAAGTGCGATAACGCTATTATGCCCGGCTCAAACATAATCACAGAATGTCGTTTTCTTGACAGCAAAGCACTGCAACACTTTCATGACAAAGGGCAGCGGCAGCACATTCAGAACAGTCGCAAACAGACTATAGTGCCATGCGAGTGCGATAACGCAACTATGCCCGGCTTCACGAATAACGTGGCCGCCTTGGTCACATACCAATTGAAAACACTACTGATTACAAAATTAAAACCACACAAACATATCGCACAACCCAAACTGATCACAGAATATCGTTTTCTTGACAGCACAACACTGCAACACTTACATAGCAAAGGGCAGCGGCAGCACATTCAGAACAGCCGCAAACACACCACAGCGCAATGCGAGTGCGGTGACGTGACGACGCCATGACGACGCGACTATGCCCGGCTCGCCCGGCTGCCCGGCATCACGAATCACGTGGCCACATTGGTCACATGATTTGACGACGGTATCGCCACCTTGAGCAAGGTTGGATCGCGCTGATGGGTTGTTGAATATTGTAGAAGCCGCTAAAGAGGCGGACGCGCCGTGGCGTGGCGATGGCGCCTTGAGTCGTTTACATCACGACGGACGCGCCTACATCATCTAACGTTGGTGCGCAGAATTCCTTCGAGTGTTACCAAATCCTCCCTCTATCAGTCACCGCCCTTCAGCTGCAGCCACTGAACTAGCTGCACTGTGGGACGATTTTATTTGCGTCATAGAGCAGACAGATTGAGTCTACGGCAACCTTCACCGACTCAAGAGCAGCCCTGCGGTTCCAGAAGTCGCCACGCATGCACGAACCTCGCAATAGACATGAGACGCCTATGCAATAAAGCTTGCTAACTGCACCACATCGTTGTGCTGCCGTGGCTACCATCCCACTGCGAAATACAAAGCAGCGTCCAAGCTGGCCTTGGTGGCAAATGTGGACAGGACACTTCGAGAGAAATGGTCCAGATGCCTCTCTCGATTAAAGATGCGGCGACACTGGTATTTGCATGCGCTTGGCGTCTCCAGCGATCCCTCTCAACAGATGCAAGCTACCAACACGGAGATTAATTTAGAAGGCCTCGTATTTTTAATGTGCACTTGCTCCCATTGAAACGCCGCCACCGCTGCAGCAAAGCCACTAAGCGACCACGGCGGGTGGTCGGCGGTAGTGCGGCTGCCGGTGAGGCCAGAGCGTAGCCATTGCGGCCATGCCTCTGCTACCATTAGGCCACATCCGTGTGTGACTGCTGTGTTCGGTGGCAGCGCATTGAAGTGTGTACACGCTAAAGACAATTCTGCATCCTTTGCAGCCATCCAAAGCAGCGGCCGAGATAATCAGCGCTACAGGCAAGATCTGCGACCGTCACGATTCTACCACGTAACGAAGATAGCTGGGGGCGTCGCTGTACCTTCCCGACGGCGGAAGGCTAAAATACGGTCCCCCTGAGCCCAGGCGTCCAGTTCGGCGGCAGCAACGCGTTGAAGTGTGCACACGCTTAAGACAATTCTGCATCCTTTGCAGCCATCTCAAGAAGCGGCCGAAACAATAAGCGCTACAGGCAAGATCTGCGACCATCAAGGCTCTACCACGTGACGAAGATAGCTGGGGGCGTCGCTGTAGCTTCCCGACGGCGGAAGGCTTAAATACGGTCCCCCTGAGCCCAGGCGTCCAGTTCGGCGGCAGCGCGTTGAAGTGTACACACGCTAAAGACAATTCTGCTTCATTTGCAGCCATTTCAAGAAACGGCCGAGACAATCAGCGCTATAGGCAAGATCTGCGACTTGCGACTGTCAAGGCTCTACCACGTGACGAAGATAGCTGGGGTCGTCGCTGTACCTTCCCGACGGCGGACGGCTTAAATACGGTCCCCCTGAGCCCAGGCGTCCAGTTCGGCAGCAGCGTATTGAAGTGTGCACACGCTAAAGACAATTCTGCATCCTTTGCAGGTGAGAAATAGTGTCTATTTGCTTTGAAATCGTCTTTGCAACTCTGCGCTGCTGCCGAACACGCCTGTTGTCGTTGTCCTTTTTTTTGTATGAAAGTGATTGGATTGATACCTGTACTATCGTACAATGACGCCGGGGAAAGGGAAAGAAGGGGAAAGTGATGTTGCAGGCTTGTTTGCACAATTTAAGCGGGAACTGCGTGCTGAACTCAGGGACCTGAGAAAGTTTGTTCAGCACTGCAGTGACACGTGTGACGATGTCAAAGACGTGACCCGGGATCTAAAGGCACTAAGAGATGAATTAAAAAGCTTGGTGTCTGAGAATCAAAAACTAAAAGCTGAAAACAAGCAGTTATCTCTGAAATTACAAGAGTTGGAACAATATCAAACAAGTAAGAACCTTGAAATAAAGGGTGTTCCGGACGAGTGCGACTCTTTAGTAGCCATTCGAAAAATCTGTGAAATAGAGAGGCAGTCGATGAGAGGGACATTGATATATTGCATAGAGTTCCAACTGCGAACTCAACAATCAAGAACATTGTTCGTTCTGCGAGGTGTGCTAAGAGAGACTCGATATTAGCCGAGGCTAAGAAAATGAGAATTGGCGCAAAAGACGTTGGCCTGGTTGGTGTTAACAGTGCAATTTTCGTCAATGAACATTTGACACGCCACAACAAGCAGTTACTTGGAGCAACAGTGGCAAAGAAGAAAGAGCTCAAATGGAAGTTTGTGTGGACAGCAGGTGGCAACATCCTAGCAAGGAAAGACGAAGATAGTCCTGTCCTGTGAATAACTTCTTCCGATGACCTTGCCAAAGTTAACTAAAGATTGTATCAGCTAATTATAAGCTTGCTTTCTCTTTACTGTAGATGAGTACGTGTGATGTATACACAGCAGAAGTATTTAACACCGCATTTAAGACCAAGCAAAGTAACTTCTCTCTGATTCATTTCAACATTAGAAGCATAAAAAACAAGCTTGACAGCCTACAAATTTTCTTGGAGTCTCTCGTTCTGAGATTTGAAGTCATTGTTCTTACGGAGACTTGGCTGACGATTACTGATGATACACCCGTCATTAATAATTACACCTGCATACGCTTGGACCGCGTAGGGAAAAGAGGAGGGGGTGTGGCGGTATATATCAGCCATAGCTATGCTTAGACCATTATTGAGGAGTACACAATTAGAAATGTATATGTTGAATGCTTAGTTATAAAAACATCTCAATTGCAGCTTGCTGCCATATATAGGCAACCAGCTGGTTCTAAATGCGAGTTCTTAAATTTTCTTGAGCAATTGATGCAGGTTTTTCAGACAAGCAAGTTACCTTTTGTGTTGGTGGTGATATATATAGAGAGAGATGCAAATGAGAGAAAGGCAGGGAGGTTAACCAGACTTAAGACCTCCGGTTTGCTACCCTGCACTAGGGGAAGTAATGACAGAAAGAAGAGCGTGACAAAAATAAAAGCGTGAGAAAAAAATATGAAAAGGGATGAAATGGGGTCCTTATAGTCTTTCTAATAGGCCACTGTCACGTAGAAAAGTCAACAAAGCCTTGACCGACTTTTGCTGAGACGACAGTTCACGTCGGCATTCCAAAACTAACTGTTCTGAAAGTGGCCTGTCGTCAAGGCGTGCCAACGTGGTCGCTAGTGACAGCCGGTGCGCGCTGTATTGAGGACAATGACAGAGCACGTGTTCGATGGTCTCCTCGCCGCCGCAGTGTCTGCAAGCCGCGCTGTCGTCCATACCGACTCGGAAGGCGAAGGATCTTGTGTAGGCGACACCAAGCCACAGTCGGCAAAGTACTGCTGTTTCTAGTCGGGAGAGTCCAGATGGGGGTCGAACTCGAAGGGATGGGTCCAGTCGGTGTAAACGTGTATGCTGTAAGCTTGGTGTGTTCCATAATGTTTTGATGGATTCATTTGCAAGCACACGAATTTTCGTTGCACTGTCTGTTCTTGAGAATGGAATGGAGTCTTGCAAGCCCTTCTCATGTGCAGATCGTTCTGCTGCGTCGGCAAGTTCATTGCCCATTATGCCACAGTGGCTTGGAATCCACTGCAACGTGATGTCGTGTCCTTGCTCGACGAGGTGGTGAAGCAGCAGTCTGATTTCTAGAACTAGTTGTTCGTGGGGTCCTCGGCGTAAGGCAGAAACCAAACAATGAAGTGCAGCCTTGGAGTCAGTGAACACGCTCCATTTCTTGGGTAGTTCATCAGAAATTACACGAAGTGCACAACGAATAGCAGCAAGCTCCGCGGCAGTCGATGTAGTCTGGTGAGAGAGTCGAATCTTTATGGTGGAAGGTTTTGCAGGAAAGATCACCGATCCTGCACACCCATTCACCGTGGTTGAAGCGTCAGTATACAGATGATGATGATCGTTGTACGTCTCGTACAGCAAGAGCAGTGAAAGCTGCTTGAGGGCTGGAGACGAGAGTTGGGCTTTTGTTCGTATGCCTGGCACGATAAGTCGAACCTTTGCTAGAGCCAAGCACCATGGTGGAAACGGAACTTTCGCTGGAGCTGTATAACCTGATGGAAGGTATGCACAATAGGGCAGGACAGTTTCACAAAAGGAAGCACATGGTCGATCCTCTAGCAGTGAGGCTAGATGATGGGCAGGGGCTCGAGCATGGTGTCCTACGTGTGCTCTGAGTGCTTCCATGACTATATGGGTCTTGGCTGGGAAATCGTGTGCAATCGCAATGGTTTCAGTCGTTGAGAAACACCGCGGCAATCCAAGACACACTCTTAGCGCCTGGGCCTGGACGCTTTCGAGTGTGTGGATATTCCTTCTGCAGGTGTTGGTCAGCACAGGCAAGCTGTATCGCAAATACCCAAGAAAGAGCGTCCTGTACAGTTGCATCATTGCATGTACTGAAGTACCCCAGACATTTCCTCCAAGAAACTTTTTGAAGCCTGGCGCTTTTTGAAGCCTGGCGCGCACTTGCGGCCGTGTCACACCAGATGCCCACATGCAGATGTCATCGGCATACATTGAAATTTTAACTGTGTTCGGAAGTCGTTCCACGGGACCAATGAGTACAAGGTTGAAAAGCGTAGGACTCAAGACACCACCTTGTGGAACTCCATGGTGCGTATAATATTCCGAGGTTGAGCCAGCTTCAGTAGAGCTTCAATAGAGACCGCCTATGTAAATAACTGCGAGTCCAACGATATAATGGACCGCCTAGGCCCACCGATTCCAATGCTTGAAGTATGGCGTCATGAAGAACGTTGTCGTAGGCTCCCTTTATATCTAAGAACATTGCGACAGATAACCTCTTACACGTTTTTTGGTGTTGAACATAGGTTACCAGATCGATAACGTTGTCGATAGAACATCGGTGACGTCGAAAACCAGCCATGGCGTCCGGGTAGATTTCGTAATGTTCAAGATACCACTCAAGTCTGGCGAGGATCATTCGCTCCATTACCTTCCCAACGCAACTTGCCAGTGCAATCGGTCGGTATGAAGTAATCTCTAAGGGAGACTTGCCAGGCTTAAGAAGCGGTACAAGGCGGCTGAGCTTCCAATCTTGAGGAACTTTGCCCTCTTGCCAGGACTCGTTATAGATATGAAGGAGTGCACTTCGTGCCCGTTCACCAAGGTGACATAGCATGCGGTAAGATATGTCATCCGGACCAGGCGACGACGACCGATTACAGAGGGCGAGCGCCGCGTCAAGCTCTTGCGTCGTGAAAGGCAGATCCATGCGTGAATCGCGTGAATCTGGAATACGGTTCAATGTAAGCGAACCTGTGCGACTTGGCTGGCCCGCAATCATAGCACAGAAGTCTTCGGCCACATCAATCTCTTGTCGGCGCTGGAATAGTGCTAGGGCCTTAAACGGGAAACGCTGTTCCGGAACAGAACGTAGACCTCGCACAGTTCTCCATATTTGAGATAGCGCTTTGCGGGGATCTAGCGACGCACAAAATTTCGACCAACGCTGAGCCTCTAGTTTATCCATGCACCGTTGTATCTTCTTTTGCATTCGCCTGGCTGTTCTGAGATCCTGAATTTACTTAGTGCGTCGATATCTCCTTTCGGCACGACGGCGAATCGCACGAAGCCGCTCCAATTCCTGGTCGAATTCAGAATACCTTGGAGAACACGTAAGTGTGCGCGTGGCCGTCTGTGCCGTTTTCTTAATAGCTTGTTGAAGTCCACAAGAGAGGCCTTTGTGACAAGCGTCCTCAATCTGGGATTTAAAGACAGACCAATCTATTCTTCGTATCGTGGTGAACGTATACGTGTTAGACATTCCCTTGATCTTGAGGTAAGTGGGGATGTGGTCACTTCCGTGCGTTTCAATGTCCAAAAACCACTTAACATGTCTGGCGAGGCGGTGGGAGACGAAAGTCAAATCGAGGCAGCTGCTGTACGTTATTCCCCGCAGAAATGTTGGAATCGCGTCATTCAGCAGGTAGAGACTATTGTTGGAAGCTAATGAAGCTAGTCGTCTTCCCGTCGCGTTAACCTTTGAGCTTCCCCAAATGGTATGGTGAGCGTTGAAACCCCAGTGATAATCCATGGACCAGGTTGTGTTTTCAAGATGTCTTCTAGTCTTTTGGTGTCAAATCGACTTGATGGAGACAGATACACCCCCAAGAGTGCAAAGGTGACTTTCCTATTTTTAACAGTCATGCACACATACTGATTGTCGTCATGATGTTGCACCGGTTGGACGACGTAAGTGAGTTCACGGCGAATAAACACGACCACCTTGCTACTTTTGATGTCGCTTGATGAGGATATTGTCTCGTAGCCGGATAGTCTCCTTGGATGGGATAATCTTGGTTCACAGATGACAATGATTGGAAAGTGGTTAGTGAGAACAAATTGACGAAAATCGGCGATGCGAGATCTTAGACCTCTCGCGTTCCACTGAAGGATCGACGCTTCTTTGACCTCCTTACGAAATGACTTGTGATTGTCAGTCATGGCTTCACTCAAGGCTTGCTAGGACGGGGCTCAGCGCGTCGAGCACTTGTAGTCCACTACGAGCAGACGGAGTGTCAACGCTTGTCAGCATGGCCCTGATGACATTCACAATGGATCGCAGCGCCGGGATCATTTGGCAGTCGACTGTTGAAGCCTCACCGACAGAAGCGGGCTTCGATGGGAGCATCAAGCGTGGAGGCTCTTTAGAAGACTGAGAGCTTGCAAGCGCCGGCCACTCATCCACGGGGGCAGCAGTTCCCCTCTGAGGCCTCCTTGCGCTCTCGGGCGTTCCATATGAAGATGATGGCGTTGGCGCAAGCGGCGCACGAGCTCCACCCTGTCTTGAGCGTTTCCGTCGATGACGACGTCGAAGCCGGATCTTTCCTGAGGCTTCTCTATGGGTTGAGTTATCCCTCACCATTTGCTTCAGAACTTCGAACTCTTTTTTGATTCTTGGGCATTCTTTAGACGTCGCTTCATGGCTGCCTTCACAGGTGCCACACCTTAAGTTTGTGGCACGGCACACATCTACCGTGTGTGACTCCGCGCACCGGGGGCATATTGGGGAGTTTGTGCAGGCGCCCTTAACATGTCCGATCTTAAAGCACTTGTGGCATTGAAGCGGCTTTGGGATAAACCGTCGTACGACATGTCGGAAGTGACCGACCTTTACGTGCGAAGGGATGGAATCCCCCTTGAACACAATCTTGACACAACGGCTGTTGCCAAGTCGGCATACGTGCGTGATGACCATTCCTTCGTATGCCGGTTTGATCAGAATTGGCAGGTCAGAGTTCGAAATAGCCAAGTCAACATCGTAGATCACACCTGCAGTGCAGGCCCCATCCATAGGCATGACCGATCGTACTTTTATGTTGCCCAAATCTGTTATCTGTCGCAGCGTCTCCAGCGTGGTTCCACGGGTTGTGTCGACAGCTAGAACAATCTTTCGTGTGTTCAGCCGGACTTCCTTGGTTTCGTTAGGCGGCTTTCCCTCAAGAAAAACAGAGAGAGCTTGCCTGTTCAATACTCGAAGGTTGACAGAAGAATCCACTGGCATGAAGAGGATGGTGTGCGGCCAGCGTTCACTACCTGCCTGCATGGTTGACGTACTCGCTGGTGGCGACGCCTTGATAAGCCTCCTTTTAGCCCTTCGGCTCCTCACCGACACGAAGCTGTCATCAGATGAGTCGTCACCTGTGATTGAGTAGACCTCTGTGTCTTCGCTGGTGCTGGACCAGGTGCCTCGTTTCCTTGAGGAACTTGTTAATGTAGTGATCATGCCAGACGGGCCGGCAATAGGCTCTGCATCCATGGCCACAGGAGTAGGAGTCTCTCTTGAGCGGTCACTGGTGGTTGACCAGGTGCCTTGACTCATAGAAGAGATTGCCGTTGCAGACTTCTGGCAGCACGGGCCTGCGGAACGTTCCGCGTCCATCGCCTCAAGCCAGGACGCAGAAAATGCCCCAGAGACTGATGAAAATTTGACGAAAACTGGCTAGCTGGGACAGATGCGTTCTAGCACCGAGTAACTTCGTCTTCGTCAGCCGGTGGTGATATAAATATAAATACAGTTAGTAATGACCAGTACGCGATGAATTACAAGAGCCTGATTATGTCATACGGATGTGAAAATTTGATTTCGGTTCCCACACGCATTGGCCCTAAAACAGCTACAGCGATAGACATCTGTGTTACGAATATCAGTGTATCAGAAATAATAGGCGGAGTGATAGTTAGCGACATAAGTGATCATCTACCCGCGTTTTGTGTTGCTGATCACTTCACACGCAGACATGTTGTAGTAAGCAAATATCGAGTGATAAATGACAAATCGCTTGAAAACTTTTTTTTGTTAGTGGAGGCCATAAATTCGACTAGCGGGTATGACTGCAGTGATCCTAAAGATGCTTACGAGCAATTCTTCAAGAAGTTAAATGTAAGTTATGATGATGCGTTTCCTTTACAATGTGGCCGAAACAATAAGAAAGCAATAAGAAAACCTTGGATTAATCCTGCACTATACGGAAGAATAAGAGAAAAAAACAAAATGTATCACACTTTTATTAGTACGCACGATGTAAACCAATTTAAGGACTTCAAGAAGCTTCGAAATAAACTAATTTCAGATGTAAAGAAAGCAAAAGAAAATTATTATGAAAGTTTGTTTCTTCGCCATCAAACTAATGTAACAAAGATATGGGAAACAGCAAACATATTGGCAAGCAGAAACAATGCCATAACCAGCGTACAAGAGATTGAGATAAATGGAAACGCGATAGCTGGGCACTGTTTGGCAAACACATTCAATAAGTACTTTATACAGTCAGGAAAGGCAGATAGCGGAATTGTAGGCAGTCAACAGCCAACAAGACACATCAGTTCTTATCAAATTTGTTTGTTTTGTATCACGTCTCCCCGCAAGAGACTGAAGAGTTACTTAATAGAATAAAACATGGCGCCACTGGTTATGATGAATTTAGGGCTGAGCCAGTAAAGTATGCTTCTAAGGTAATAAAAAACGTTCTCACCTATATCAACTTAATGTTCGATACTGGTATCTTCCCTGACCAACAGAAAATAGCAAGGGTTGTTCCAATCCACAAATCCGGAGACAAAAACGCCCTTACAAATTATCGGCCAATATCGGTATTACCTGTTTTATCAAGTCTTTGAGTGGGCAATTACTGATCGCATAACAAAGTTCTTAGAGAAATATAATATCATATCTATTTCGTAATTCGGATCAAACTAAAAACACAAGTCAACTGAACAGGCACTACTTCGTGTAAAGGAGAAAATTATTCAAAGTATTCAAAATAAGAATTTTACTTTAGGTCTCTTTCTAGATTTGCGGAAAGCATTTGATTCGGTGAATCATTATATTCTACTTCTAAAACTGCAGTGTTATGGAATACGTGCCATGTCATTGAAATTAATAACCAGCTACCTTGAGAAACGCTTCCAATTTACAGATGTTAATAATTATTCCTCGACGTCGTTAAATGTAACAAATGGAGTACCCCAAGGATCAGTATTAGGTCCTACCCTGTTTTTGTTATACATTAATGACATAACTCAGATTGACAACACCCTTGATATAGTAATGTTTGCGGACGATACTAACGTATTTTTTACTTCACGGACGAAACGTGAACTTCAAGAAAAAACTAATCATTATCTACAAAACCTATCCAAATGGCTAAATGATAATTGTCTACAATTAAATGCCTCTAAAACTAAATACATCATTTTTCTTCTCCAAATAAACGCGACCAACGTGACATGCATATTACGTACAGAACCGAGATTATTCAGCAAACACCTGAGCAAAAATTCCTAGGCGTTTGGTTCCAAGAGTCTTTGCTACGGTCATGTCACGTCGACCATTTGATAGTCGATATAGCTCGATCAATAGGATGTATTAGAAAGATTTCTACATTAATACCTCTTCGGTTAAAAAAAGAACTCTTTATTATACTCTAGTATATTCTATGATTGCCTACTGTTCGCAAGTATGGGGCGCCACCACTCAGCGCAACTATAATAGATTAACGGTACTACAAAAGCGCGTGCTACGTATTTTTGAAAATTATGCAGGAGATAACCGTGACTTACGTACCAGGGAGTTATTTCTGAAACACGACATGCTTATGGCCAATCAAATTTATCTCTATAAATTAGTGCAACATATACACACCACAAACATATACAAAGACAGTGATATGGTAGTTGAACATAAGTACGGGTTTAGGCAGCATAGGAGGACGCTTCCGAAGATGAGGACAAATTACGGGAAACAATCGGTAACGTATCAAGCTATACAGATTCTAAATAAACAGAAAAGACATACTAAATTGGGCAGACAGCCGTGGTAAACTTAAAGGAATGTACAAAACGTTCCTTGTCAGAACAGCATGTGTATTTTAGACTGTTTTACATTACTTTCTACTATGTCCATGACATTCCTGATTTTCTTTTTTTTCTGTTTTTGTAAGCACAATGTACTGGTACATAATCGTTCTCTACATATCTGTAACATGATAAAGGGTCTACTAGCTATCTAACACATGAATCCTGTGTGACCTTTTCTATATGTATATCTATCTGCGTGATCTATGTACACATGTATGCATTTCATACTACTTATCTGATCTATTAGAAGTCACTTTTTTTCCTTCGTCGGCTGTAAATTGAGTGCAACTGTAATTTTAATATAATGTGCACCTTACTGTATATGTTATTGTACGCGTAAATGCTTTATGAACTGAACGGGGGCAGGGGCCCAGTCAGGCTATTTCAGCCATTAGGCTCTGTCTCCGCAGGAAATTCCCTGAAATAAACTGATTTTTTTTTTATTTTGACATCACAGAAGTGGGTCCAGGACCAATCCTCTGTGCGGCACGGAGAACTCCCGATTTGCGAGCGAAGCCGGCCGGTTCTCCTCAAACAGGTTTCGTTGAGTCGCCGTGAAGCTAACATGGACGAACATTAAAAACACTCCCGTTCCGCGGTAAACTTGTAGACGCACATGCATGTTATTCACGGCTTCGTTATCACAGCTTGCGCTTACGATTAAGTATAGGATGGAGCAGGTATTCGCGATACTGATTTGGAAAGCACTGCGAGTCGAACGCACATGGTGCAAACCCACACAAGCCGACAGCCCCACGCTCCTGGCATCGCGCTTGAAACGTTGAACACTGTACTTGAATATGGCTTATTGGAGAATAACAGTAAATATTTGAGTACAATTTAGTAAATCAGTACGTTTTTTGATGATTAAGACACGCAACCTAGCCTCCTTCGCCGTGAAAGACCAGTTGCATAAAAAAAGGTCGCAGAACAAGACAGACGAGAAAAAGCACAGGAAAAGTGTAACATGCCTGCATTAAAGTAGACGATAAAAACGAAAGTAGTACACCCTATGCCGCACTAACGGATGCGAGTAAGCTTACGCGAATAGAAGGGCAGTTCATAAATCAGTAGCGCTGCCGCATACTCACTGCTGGCTCCGCTCAACATATCTGATTGCGCGCGAGTTCCCATAGCTTTCAGTCAGTAGTGAGGCTTATAGCGATATAGAAGTGGGATACGATACATACAGACAACAGTGTCAAAGTATTTGCTTCTCCTCACGGTTTACCGCGTATGTAATATTTCCATATTTGCTTTCATCTACCTTACACGTGATTCATCAGCTCTAACAGCAAATCACCCCTATTTATAAAAAGAATGCCCATTTTACTTTCTAAATTTATCCAGTGCATTTTGCTAAAATGACCTGGATAAAACTGACACACGAATTCGCTCACTCGTGCTCTCTTACCTTGCGCCTCAGCAGGTTCTCCAACGGAAAGTCTCTCCACTCAACGTCCTCTGGAAGAAACTGGTCACCGTCGAGTAGACAGGCGTGTCTGTCGTTGAGTAAGCACTGCTCGTAGCAGTTTTTGCAAAGCACGTCTCGACAGGGCAGAAAAACTGTCTTTCTGGGCAGCACACCACATGCGCCGCATATTCTGTTAGCAGAAACAGGCTCGACGAAATGCAAAGGTCTCCAGTCCAGTTCCTCGGTAAAACCGCACAGCGTGTACAGCTTGCCTTGAGAAGCCATGACGGACGGCGCATACGTCGACTGCGAAACGCCGTGCCCACGATTCTGCGGAAACATGGAAGCGTTGCGTACGCGCTATATCCCGTCAGCTGTTGCCAAGGCTACGATCACTCTGATAATGCTACGGCCAGTTCCTGACTGTTCAAGGCCAGGACGCCGCTCGCTCCGTCTCGCTCGGCGCCGCGCGCGCTCCTTCCCTTCGGGTATGCTTGGGGTGTGGGTGGCTCGAGCCGAACTTGTTGAAGGGTGTGTCGTCTCCTTTCTGCTGCCATGCCTCAACCACAGTTCTTTCTCATAAATCACGAGAGTCAATAAAATTTGGGGCTTGGATATCGCAAGCTATGTAGCGTTGAACGGGGCTACTGGTTTTACAGTGCATATACGCGCCGTGTCTGTCCATAAATTTTGCGTAAGAAGAATGTCTGCAAATTCGATACGCGAAGTTGTGTTCCATGCTTGGCTGAACACTTAGCATTCCCTTGGAATTTTGCTATGAGAGACATTGCCTTTTACATGAAAGAAAAGTCTTGGTAATTGGCGTCAGCATGTTATCCGTGTTAAGGCCAGAATACACGGAGCGAACTTTCACGACGAAGTTCGGGCGGCAGAAAATCAGCCGCAGCGCGACGCCGTATGTTCGTCGGGCTGCGCTACATGAAGCGAAGACACGGCGGCCGCCGCCGGCGAGCCGCTGCGTTGTTATCAGTGTGGCTAGACGAGGCAAATGCGCTGTAGTGAAACACATGATAAAAAAAAAAACTTTAACAACTATCATCCCTTTTGAATTGCGGAACACTCTGAAAACACGCAAAATTTTGTTTAGAAATGATTTCTAGTGTTTTTTATGTGTTTGAGACATTCATGTGCCGATGTAGTTTAAAGAAAGCGGCGATGCTATGCGTTGTGGCAAAGCTGGGCGGTTAAACAACTCTCGGCTCCTCCAACTCCGCGGCTCTGTTCTGTGGCTCGACGCGCGCGCGGCCGCGCCGCTTTGGATGCCATGAATACGAAAAGCGGAAGGCCTGCGTGAACGATAGAGCGGCATGGGGCTACACGGGCAAGCGGGGAAGCATAGTCGGAAGTCGGGGCGGATAGCGAGACCTGATTGGCCCACTCTGGGGCGCCGCTCGTTTGCCCCTTCCGGTGTCGTCGACGGCCGACCAACTTTCCTGCGCCAGCTAGATCGGCGGCGAACGACGTTTTCTCTTCCGCCGCGCTTCCCGCGTACGCCGCCGGGCGTCGAACGACGACTATTCGTCGCATATACGCTCCGTGTATCCTGGCCTTTAGAAAGACTTATCCCAGCGAAGCTGACATCATGATTCTTATTACTCTGGTGAGTCGTTCTAGCCAGATATGGTCATTTATTAATGCGTAAAAGAAAGAGTTAGGCGCCCGTTTTTTATGAAAAAGTTTGCTGCTAGTTTCACCCCTCTCTGAAACAGGCCTCCAAAAAACGAATCGCTCATGGCTGCTAACACGACGGCACGTCATGTAGAGTATTTACATAGTTAATTCGCAAATACCATTGGAGAAATCACCTAAGAGAAAAGTCTCGTTGTTAAGATTGAGAGCCAATCAATTGCAAGCGATGAAATGTTTCATAGTGGCCCTCAGTAGCCTTTATCGACAATATGGCACACCCATCACGCAACGGTAGCACGCAACGGTAGGAATCGAGTGTCGGTATGGCGAGGCACGCTTTCTTCGTGAAACCCATTACTTTACTACAATTTCAAATTGAAACCATAAAGCATTTTTTTGCAGCTGCAATTGGAATGGCTAAAATATTCTCGAGCTACTACAGCGCAGCTTAGATTGCATAGAAAAGGAAAATTCAAGCACTTTCTGTCTCACCATGCCTCGATCCAGCGTTGTTTAAATATGCAAAGAGAGAACTATTCGCTCCGTCGGTACATAAAAGAGAACCTCGTCCAACTGCAGGCAAAATAAAGTTTGCTCCAATCCAATCGCAAACATTCATAAACAGAACACCAGAAAACTTAGATATACATTCACTTGATTTTTGACCCTCCACAGGGGAATTATATCTTCAATATGTCCCATACTACTAATGATTGACGCTTCGACTTCTTTCTGGCTGCAGCACGCGGTCCAACAGGCATATTTCGCTAAAAAATTTAGGCCAAATAGCCTGTGTCAGTTCGCCAAACAAATTCGTCATGTATATTCCCCAAGCTACAAGGACCAGTAAATTCTCAAGTGAGTTGAACGCGTAGCATAGAAAAGGGAATTGGTACAATCCATTTTGTATTCTGTACATAGAGGTAAGTCTTCATTAGCTTTACTTCAAATTACCGCCGCTTAAAATAAACACGTGAAAAATCGCCTAATCTTAAGAAGCTGTCAAAGAGGCAAGTTGTGCTTGTAGAACCTAACTGCAGTAATAGTTAAGTCCTCGTGTTACTGCCGAGCGTTTCTGTGAAGAAACGCGAAAATTCGATATTACACCATGAACTACTCGCCGTGAGCAAACCAGTTTTAGCGGATTGTAACTGTTTTAGAAGTCATATATTGCCAGCGTCCGTAACATACTTGTTGCACCGCGGCAGGCATGGTATCTTAACTGGATTCTTATTTTGTATATTTTTGCGGTTGTCGATTGAAAAACCCGCAATGGGCTGGTCTGCGCTCCTTCGGCTGGCACTGTAGCGTTGCCTTCGAGAGCTGCATTGTCGTCTAAGAAATAGGCTCTTTGAATAAATTTTCGCAAATGAAGACGCCGTAAAAATATATTTGAGACGAGCGCCATAAGTATACAAGCAGAGCGAACGAGGGCGAGCAAAGGAAAACACCGCAGAAAGCGCCCGGACACCGCGCGAACTGTAGCAGACGACAGGCGCGAGTCCTTGCCCTGACGTCACGCGAGCGGCGCTCGCAGCGCCCCTGTAGTTTGTTCTCGAGGCTAATAGATGTAACGGTGTGGAAATAATCTTATTCGGCTAGCTGCGTAAATGTTGTCACCGACAATCTGATCGCCTTTTTCGGATTGGTGATTTGTAAAGGTCGCGAACGTTAAACTAAAGGCTGTGGAAAAGCAATTTACTGACACGGCAAGGAGCAGCCTACGACGGAAGCCCCACTAACTGCGAAATGAAAAACAATTGGACGATGTAGAATAAAATCTTGCAGAGACCGTTTGGATATTTTTAATCAGAAGCTTTCTTTTCAAACCATCTCTGTAATTCGTCACTGTGGCTGCTGGATGTTACTGCTGACTTGCGAATCGCTCAATCCTTAAAATAAAATTAAGATATTTGCCCATTTGTGGATCGAACCACTGTCCCCCAAGTAAAGGAGCTTAATGCTCTATTCATAAGACCAAAAGATTTCCTTCGAAACTACAACCTGGTACTACCATTACGCCAAATCGCACGTATACATCAATGGCAGGAGGGCCAACCAGTTGGTTCACCGCGGTTGTCCAATTGCGCAGGACGGCTGCGTGAGGGAACATTCGCGCTCGCCTGTTTCCTAGGCGCCGAAGACGCAGCAATAAACCATGTAAATTTGTATAATTTAAACAACAGCTTCAAGCAAGCCTCGAATCACTTGTGCCCCTGTCACACTGGTCACACGGGCAAGCTTAAGTGTACTTTGAGCGAGTGTGTTTAGCCGCTAGCGTCATTCGCTGTCTGCCGCACGGGAACGCTTAGGGACAATTAAAGCACAGTGAACTCGTCCTCGAGTGTGCTTGGCGAACATACTTCGCGGCGGCGAAGTGTTGATCCTCATTCATCATCATCATCATCATCATCATCATCATCATCATCATCATCATCATCATCATCATCATCATCCTGGTTACGCCCACTGCAGGGCAAAGGCCTCTCCCATACTTCTCCAACAACCCCGGTCATGTACTAATTGTGGCCATGCCGTCCCTGCAAACTTCTTAATCCCATCCGCCCACCTAACTTTCTGCCGCCCCCTGCTACGCTTCCCTTCCCTTGGGATCCAGTCCGTAACCCTTAATGACCATCGGTTATCTTCCCTCCTCATTACATGTCCTGCCCATGCCCATTTCTTTTTCTTGATTTCAACTAAGATGTCATTAACTCGCGTTTGTTCCCTCACCCAATCTGCTCTTTTCTTATCCCTTAACGTTACACCTATCATTCTTCTTTCCATAGCTCGTTGTGTGGTCCTCAATTTGAATAGAACCCTTTTAGTAAGCCTCCAGGTTTCTGCCCCGTAGGTGAGTACTGGTAAGACACAGCTATTATATACTTTTTTCTTTTGAGGGATAATGGCAACCTGCTGTTCATGATTTGGGAATGCCTGCCAAACGCACCCCAGCCCATTCTAATTCTTCGGATTATTTCCGTCTCATGATCCGGATCCGCCGTCACTACCTCATTCCAATTCCTCATTAGCAATTAGAAAAAAAAAACAAGTAATCTTGAAAGTATATTCTAAAGTAGTTTTAAAGAACATTTTTTTTAAATTGCTAACGGTACAAGATAATAAAATGCGCCACACTGCAAAAAAGCAGTAAAAAGAAAAAGGAAAAGAAAACAAAGACAGCAGAAAACTGCTCCACGCCGTGTAATGGCCGTACATTTGTTTGGCGAAACACGTCAATGGCACTGGCGCTGGACAAGTGGCTGTCGCTGCCGTCGTTTCTTTGTAAATGCTGTTTCTATGAATTCCAAACTGTTTTTGTACATGCATATTTGTGTTTACAAACATATACTTTGCTTTCTGACTCCTCGTCGGCAAGCAATGTGAAGGCACACTTTTCTCTCTAGTGTAGCAGCGCGCTGCCATAACGATACTCACCGCGCTGAGGTGCCCTTGCTCACACTGCGCTTTGCCTTCGTGACGGGAGTACTACATTCCAAGCTGGGCATTTGACGCGTACAATTTCCTTTATTTAAGATATGGCTGGATAAATTTACAATCCTGATGGAACTACTGTTGGGGTAACAAATAAAAAGCAAATGTAAGTTGTTCTTTTCTTCGCTCTATTTGAATGCAATAGCCTATTTCAATTGCCTCTTGCCCCCCGCTTTAGTGCAGTGGCTGCGGCATTGGGCTGCTGAGCTCGAGGTCGCGGGTTGACTCTGGGCCACGGCTGCCCTATTTTAATGGGGGTGAAATGCGAAGCGTCCGTGTACCCTGCAGTGTTTGCTCGGTAATGTGACCCGGCTGGTCAAAATTCTTCGCCTCTACTGAGTGCCTCATAAGTAGATCACGATTTTGGCACATTACACTGCGCAATATTTGTTTGTAGCGATTGGAGGAATTCTACGTCAAGTATCCCAGACGTGTCTCTTGGCCGTCTCTGATATCACTGTAAAAATTCGTCCCTTTCACTAGTCTTAAAACTGATTTCTCCAAGTCTTTCACACTGAAAAAAAAACTCCGCCAATCCATTCCATTTAAGGAGGCTATTCAGCGAATCTGCACATATGTTGCGCCGAATGTAGGGCAACGTGAAAATAAAAAAAAAACACTCATCCGATGATGAGCGCCCATTACACACATGGCCCTTCACAGTGATATATGAAACAAACACACGTTTCAATGCAGTTTATAAAAGCTGTACTTTACGTATCAGTTAAAAATTCCTGCAATAACTGCCTTGTGGTCGCGATGACACAGAAATGTGCTTTGCGTTCTTATGCTATAAATGTTTTTGTCCAACGTTAAATGGATGCATGACGCATGTACGATAGTTAGTTGAATGTGACCGTTGAAGTAACCGAGGCCCAGGTCTTCCACAAAGCGGCTGAACCACTGCTTTGTTTCCGGTTTCCGGTATACATTAAGGTCTCCGACAACGACCACCGGCGAGTCTTTGCCGGCAACGCACGTTGCTCAAGTTGGAAGGACGTACGCCTCGTAGTAAATCATGCGGTTTGACGACTGTTTTCACTTGCGCATTTCGTACTGAAACGAAAGCTTTGCTGCATGTTCGCTTCACGCCTCTGCCTTACAGGCTTATCACCCACTCCTCCTTGCCCTGTACAGCAGCTGGCATCGGTACACTGGGTTTCCTGTCGAAGTGACGGACGCAGAAATGTCCTGGGACCCTAGCTATACATAGCTTTGCTGTAAATGAATTCACCAGCGATCGCGATACTCCCTAATGCGAAATTTGAGCGCAGCTCTATACGTGCTCTTATTTCACGTTATGTTGGCTTTCGTGGACAATCCGTGTCGTGGGGCACGTTGCGAACGGAGCGAAGTGGGGCGTGACTGCCTCGCTCATCATCCAAAGAGCGCTTTGGTGACCGGTGGGCGGGAATTACAGCAGGCGCCGGCGACAGACGTCGAAGAGGCGCGCTACTCTGGCGCCAGCTCGTAGCCATCGTGACCGCAGTGCACCTCTTTCGCGGCACTACGCTTTTCTTCTCCCGCTGTAGCCGTACCCTCACCCGCTATCTGCCTCATCCTTCTCCTTCACCCTCCTCCTCCTCTTTCCCCCTCGCGCTCTCGTCCCTCTCACTGCTTTTTCGCCCCGCTGCGCTCTACAGTCGCTCTTTCATCCTCTGCGACCGTTCGCTCGGTTATGCCAACAGAAACGCTCGCCGCAGAAACGGGTGCCTAAGAGCTGCAGTCTAAAATTTTCTTCCGTCGTGACGTGCTTTTATAGTTTTCTCAAATACGCAAAGCATGGTGGTGAAAAAAATAAGTATTGGAATAATTTGAACTCGTAACGTCCTTCAACGTCGTCTACAGATCATAGAAGTATTCGTTACAAATACGTAAAGGTAATAATTGGCCGCATAGGTAAGAAAAAATTACCTTAAAAGTCTCAAATCTGGACAAACATCTACCAAATCAACAAGTTTTCCCGGCAGAAGTACGCTTTATTTGTCGTGATATTTTTTGAATTTCCCATATATCTATATTAGACTAAATAATTTAGGCGCGAATTTTCGGAAACAACATGCCCTGCATACGAAAATTTTAGTTTGGTCCACTGTTGCCAATATTTTGCACTGTGGTACTACTCGTCATCATAAAACAAAAAGCGCATTAGAAAGGCCTCCTTTCCATCCATCACATTCATCACATCCATCCATCCATCCATTTATCCATCCATCCGTCCGTCCATCCCTCCATCCATCCCTCCACCCATCCCGTCCGTCCGTTCATCTATCTATCTATCTATCTATCTATCTATCTATCTATCTATCTATCTATCTATCTATCTATCTATCTATCTATCTATCTATCTATCTATCTATCTATCTATCTATCTATCTATCTATCTATCTATCTATCTATCTATCTATCTATCTATCTATGTTGTCTGATAGCTTGGGCCACTAGAAATGTGGTCATGATTCCTTGCGGTCGTTGCATCATGCCATCGTCGTCATTGCGCCCTCGACATATCCTCGTCGTCATTGCGCCGTCATCGCCGCGCATTCGATGCCATACCTTCTTAGTGATGCCATCATGGTCATTCTAACGCCGTCGCCTCAACTGCGACATCTAGCTCTCTTCATGCCATGGTCATCCCTTCAATGGTCGTTATGTATTCGTCATCCCATTGTCCTCATACCATTCCCGTGACATCCTTGTCATCGCGTCCTCGTCGTACTTTCGCCATCATAGAGTCACCGTATTGCATCGGCTGCCCTACCGTCGTCGTGATGCCATCGTGGTCTTTCTAAAGCCATCACTCCAGCTTCGACGCCCAACTGTCGTCAGGCCGTCGTCGCGCCATCGTCTTCATGCACCCGTTATCGCATTGTCCTCACACCCTTGTCATACCTTTGTCATTATACCATCGTGGTTGTTCTATTGTCGCCATTCCAGTTTCTTCATCCAACTGTCGTCACGCCGTTGTTTATAGAAGTATATATATAGTTTGATAAGGAACCTCACTACGAAGCGCAAGGCAAAAATCCACATGAAGCGCCCATTTATTGGTCAAATTAATGAAAGACAAAAGATTCTTTTAGGAGACACTGTATTTTACACTTCACGCACATTGGCAATGTTCTTCCACCTAAACTGTACAATCGAAATTATTTACCCAATAATGTGTTAAAACCAATGGAAATGATGCGAAGTGGAAATCGAACACACTGACATATTGCAGATCTTTAAGTCATTAAAATAGTACTTGATAGTACCCAGAAAGCCAAGTAAGACTCGAGCACAGGGAATGCGGCGAGCTCGGCAGTCGATCGCCTAAAATGTGATCTACGGGTCAAACGCATCTCATAATAGTGCGAATCATTGTCTGGCTCATCGTCGGCACTTTGCGGTAGGTATGCACTTTATTGTCGCATGTGGCTCAAAAAAATAAAGTTATGTGTGACCTATGTGGGAATCGAACCGCTGATGTCGAGCACGGCAGCCAGGACTCTCATAACTTGGCCACGATCGCTCTTTGAGGCTGTTCTTGTTTTCTGTTTTTTGTTTTGCTGTTGGCGGTCACGGTCAAACACTTAGGGGCCGAAAACAAAACGAATGATTTACAGCGAAAAAATCAAATCTGTTGAAAGCTTCAACTCTCAGCAAGTCTGATTCGATATGCTCACGAAACTTAGGGCGAAAAGCGGTCCAGAACCAATTGTAACTGACATCAGCAAGGGCTGTTATGGGAGCAGCGATTGAAGCGTGACTAGGCGATGAGAGAAAAAAATATCGATAAAGAAAGACTTCCATTTAATAGAAAACAAGACCCAACTTGAATTTATTCAGTGCAAGTCAAATCTGCAATGAATGTTTTATGATGTGACGAAGAAATAAAAAGAAATAACTTTGTAATCAATAGGGGAGACACTGCGATTGCCGTGGTGTACGGGCCTGCTCACATCGGCTCTGTCTTCTTGAAATCTTTTAGCCAAGATTTTCTGTGAATACCAGTCCGAATTTTGTACCATTCGAACTGTGAGACCACCAGGAATCTTAAATACCAAGTTATCAGGTGGGACATTTATTTTTCCGGGACTACAACCACTTTTGTGTTACGACCACGCTGTCGCCGCACGCAGACTAAGTGCGTGCGCCAGGTTCTCGGCCGCCCAGATGCTCGGCCTACCAGGCTACCTGCGCGTTCCCGCGCGTGCCCGTGCGAGCTCCGCTGCGACGCACAAGCCTCTGGCCAAATCCGCGAAGCATGAATGTCCAAGTATGTGGAAAAAATATCTCCCCAGAAGAGTTAACCACCGAGATGGACTAGTATACCACCCGTTCCCCTCGGTGTACCGCCCATCGCCTCGACGAGGAATGGGGCCGAAAATTATCCCAATAACAACAACCTAGGACGCAAGACTCTCCCTCTCGTTGTAGACCCAGGCAGCAAGTTAGGACTCAGGTTCCCAAGGCCGGGCGCATGCTCCCACTACCACCAAATGAGATCAAGATCATCGTCAGACCCAAAGTAGCACTCAATATTTCAAAGGTCGGCAGCCCTTAAATGACTGCAGCTGTTCTTCAAGCAATGCAACTTAGCTCAGAGACAGTAAAAACGACACACTCTGCTCGAACAACCAGAAAAACATCATGGTGATCAGCACGCCGAGCCCGCAAATTGCGGACCGGTACGTAAGAAGGTAGGTAAATGACATCTTAGTTCAAATCAAGGAAAAGAAGTGGGCATGGGCAGGACATGTAATGAGGAGGGAAGATAACCGATGGTCATTAGGGGTTACGGACTGGATTCCAAGAAAAGGGAAGCGTAGCAGGGGACGGCAGAAAGTTAGGTGGGCTGATGAGATTAAGAAGTTTGCCGGGAAAACATGGCCACAATTAGTACATGACGGGGGTAGTTGGAGAAGTATGGGAAAGGCCTTTGCCCTGCAGTGGGCGTAACCAGGTTGATGATGATGATGATGATAACGTAAGAATCAAGTCCATCCAAGTCAACGGGGTAACCCACCAGGTCAGCGCGTACGAAGCCGCCCCAGATAATACTACTAAATGAGTGATTAGAGGCATGCCTCTCACCGATAACGCTAGACAAGTGGACGCTAACATCATCGTAAATGATCGTAATCCTCTAACCCTAGGCGCCAAGCGAATAGGTTCCACCACGATCATTGTCATTGTCTTCGACGGACCTGACGTACCATACAAGGTTCGGTATGGCGCAACACTAATCCCATGCTCCCTGTACCGCAAGCAGATCGATATCTGTTACCACTGCGGTCATCTCGGGCACCGCATCGACATTTGCCCATTCCCTAATAACAAGATCTGCCGGGGCTGCGGAGCTCGAAACCCAGATAAATGTCATCAGTGTACACTCAAGTGCACGTTCTGTGGTGGATGCCATCCCACAACGGACAAAGGTTGTACTGCCAGATACAAAACGCGGTACGTTATACGAAGACGCCTCGGAGAACGCCGTGCAGCAAAGCAATCAGCCCTTCAATCAGAAGATTTCCCGTCCATGGAGACCAAGCACAGGTCCCGGTCCCGGTCCCTCTCCAGACCGAGGGCGGGCCGTTACAGATCATGATCCACGTTGACTCCAGGAGCCAGATATACCTCTGAAAAAGTGATCTTCACAAAGGCCCTGACGGACGACTTGCGAGAAGGTCACGTAATATCCCCCCACTGCCTAAACCCAACACGGACAACACCGATATCGAACACCTTAAGAAAGAAAACGCAATTATGCGTTATTTAATCCATAAGCTTGCGCAGGATGTTCACAGCCTCAAACAACCCAAAACCCAAACCACACCCGACACCCGAGAACCCGCTAGCAACAGCCAACCCGAAGAACTCTCAAGACCAGCCCCAAGAAACGAGCCCTCCAAGAATGAGCTCAGGCCCAAGTACGCTCTCAAGTCAAGGACATGCTCATAACACTCGAAAGCACGATAGAAACAACAGGCGGCTTGCTGCTACACGCTGCCAGCATCGTTACCCAAAAAACCGAGACCGCCGAGGAAGTGGCCATCACCCTGGCCACTCTTGGCCCAGCCTGTCACACCATACTGAGAACTTCTCGCGCAGCAATCAACAGCTACATCAATAGTCATATTTCTCAACAATCACTCCGTATCTTACAAGCCCCGCATTCTTCTGAAAATCAACTTCACACGAGAATGAAGAGCTTTCCTTCCCGTTGCAACGTTCCTGGGAAATGGAAGCGATTGATATGGTGGATACACCATCATCCAAACAAGAAGATAGATGCGAGAACTCACCTGAGGTGTTACTGGACGAAAGAGGACCAACAGAAGTGGTTCGGATTGCCCAGAGTAGGTCTCCTGAGCCTATATTAGATATCAGCAAATATAGTAGCTGAAAGGAGGTCCTTGGAATCACGACTTGGGTGAAGAGGTTCATTCACAATTGCCAAGCACCTTCTAATACTAGAACAGAAGGTCCACTTTCCGCTCAGGAGATTTCAGAAAGTGAAGATACGTGGCTGAGGATTTTACAAGCGCAAACCTTTGGAAATGATATTGCTGCACTAGCAACGGACAAAGCTCTCGACAAGACGTCGACCATACGAGACCTTCACAAGTTGACGGATGCCAAGGGCATTATCAGGATCAAGACTGGCCTTCGCAACGTAGCTGCTTCGAACAACGTAAAATGTCTTGTACTGCAGCCCTCAGATAATCGCTGTACGCACCTCATTGTGGACAGCGAACATCGACGCCTTCTTCACAGTTGTGGCGGTGTAACACTCGCCGAGTTGTGTGAGAAATTTTGGGTAGTGCGCGGTCGCCAGTGCGTTAAAGGTGTGCTTGGCCAGTGCGAGGTTTCGCCTTAAAGCGGCTTCAGCTGCTACTGCTCCGCTTCCAATCGACAGAGTTTCGAGGTGTCATCCATTTCAAGTCACAGGCGGTGACTGCGCTGGTCAAGTGTTTGTGAAGGAAAACAGCTCTGTGAAAACATTCATTGTAGTATTTGCTTGGGCAGTAGTGCGAGCTGTTCACTTCCAACTTTCCAGTGACATGAGTGTGATTCTTCTTATTGCCGTTTTGTCGATTTATTTCGCGCCGTGGTTTGCCATGTGTAATTTATTCTGACAATGCTTTAACGTTTAAGGCAGCCAGTCGCGAACTTAAGCTGACATATGGACTTGTACGTGATGTCCAGGCACGGAACTTTTGTGCATCTAGTAACATCACAAGTTCAATACTGAGCGGGCTTGATGGTGGGGAGGATTTTGCGAAATAATGATTCGAACAGTGCAGCTTCGAACAGCTCCACACTTTACTAACTACTAACAGAGGTGAAGAGGTACTAACAGAGGTGAAGGCAGTGATAAAATTGCAGACAACTCACATACATTTCTGATTATTCTACCGAAGCGGCTGTACTAACTACTTCGCACTTTTTTCAGGTAGACGTCTCACTGCCTTTCTACAAGCGCAAATTAACGAGAACTCGGGAGGACGCACAGACACACTGAGCGCCAGCAGAGGTAGACAACAAAAACTAAAGGACTTTTGGCAGCGACGGTATAAAGAATACATCTTGACACTGAGAAGCGCGCACAGCAGGTTGCAGAAGCTCAACAACTCTTTAAAGAATGGTGACCTTGTCATTATTAGAGATAACAAAGTACCCATTAGGTTTTGGAAATTAGGCAAAGTTGTTAGAATCTTTAAGGGGAGCGATGGATACGTCAGAGCATGCAAAGTCCGACTACCAGACAACACAGACCGGTTCAACTTCTCTGTCCTCTGGAACTGTGGAAGTGACATTGTTGGCCACAGAGGACGTTGGAAATCGTGCTCGCGCGGCGCATCGAAGAAGAGGAAGAGAGAGATGGGCTCGCGACCGGGATAATACGGATGTTAGGCTTGTCACCTTGCGCACGCCATGTTAGGACGGCTGAACGCTCTGCGACAATAAGCCTGGCAGAAGTGTCTTTTGCCACATTCACTCAGTGTGGTGATGCCCTGCATCAGAAGTGTCCATGTATAGCAAGTGGTGCAAGCTTACCAGCATCTTTTTTTAACACCCCCTTGTTTAAGGTCTCGGTAGCAACAGTCCTAGCAGCAACAGCACATTGAGTTGCTACAGTGCATAGTACAGGAGGGGAGCTGCATCTGCAAATCTGAGCCCATAAAACGGTACTTGCTTCAAGCACAGCACAGAACGATTTAGTATAGGAGCTCAGTGAAGTGAGGGCAATAATCTTACTTGACCAAAAACTTGCAGACCAGCTCCGGTTGGGCGCAATTCACTGGCCTCAATGCCCTGCTGAGCCTGTGGATCAAGTGATCAGTTATACTTGCGCTAAAGTTTTTCGCACCTCTAAATCAATTCCTGTGAGCTTTCCACCTGTGGATGGCAAGATGCAGCTGCACTGGGGATTTGGCGATGAGGTTCCCCGCGCAGCGGATCGTTGCGCTGTGAAAATGTGTCATTGTAACATGGAAGACCACTGCTAGTACTAATCAATAATGACTTTACGCAGCCATGAATTAATTTTTGAATACTGAACACCATTTATGCGAATAGGCAGCAACTCTTAGTTGTAGTCCCCTCGCAACTACTGTTTATTAATGGCACCAGACTCTTCAAATCACCTGGATGTGTTAAATAGAATTCTACCTCTACATTTGTGTTACCTTTTACAGACTACTTTATTCTATGACACATCACAGTTGAATTGACAGATTAGTGGATTGATCCAATTTTCTAATTAGCATATAATTCATTGCATTATTCCACATATCGAAACCGTTCAAAAGCACATGTACTTTGTAGAAAAACCAACACTAACCTGTTTTCATAGCGAATTGTATCAAACTATCTCATGACATAAAGTAATATTATAGTCTTGCTTCACAAAGCGTAAAGAATGCGCTTAAGAAAAATACAACCTGGAATGGTAATTTCACTGCGGAGGGGGGGGGGGGCGAGAGGCCACTATGCTGGTATGCATGAAGCATAAACCTGTGTCACTTTGTTGCAACATTTGAACAAAGGGACTATCCTGCAAGTAGTACTGCACCTCCGAATGTTTCAACTGAGGCACAACTTCGAAGTCTGACTCATTAAATCTTTATGAAGCCAAAGAAATACTCACAATGGTCATAACTGAAGTGGGCTGAAATAAATTCATTTTATTGGGATCATGGATACTTTACACAGATTCTCTGAAATACCCGAATGTCAGCTGCATTGTGCATACATCAATGCTTGTGACCGGCTAATTAGATCTGGAAAACAATAGCATATTTTCCACAACGGCTGATTGAGAAGTGTACCATCGTATTGCTACAAGTTTATAGACGTAAGGAACGATAAATATGAATCTTCCGCTTACCTGTCTGTCGGGGGGAAGGAACGACGTCGACAGTGCATTTGCCTTCAATCACAAATGTGTGCAACTGGCGTCTGTGCCCTGTCGAAGTTCCGAATCGTAACGGGAGGCATCACGTGTGAAGTGCCGCGCGCAAACGCGTACTTTCTTCCGCGTCTCCCTGGCAGAAAGACCAATGCGCTGTGGCCAAGCAGACCGCAAGGAGTCGTCTTGAGGCAGCAAATATCGAGTTTTCAAGGATTTTCTGTCGCTGGCTATGCACCCGATGACATGGCAGGGCGCATCTCGCTTACTCATTGCTCCCAGAAATAACTGGGCGCTTAGCGTGCTCGGTCGGTGACGCAATCTCAGGGGTAAAATTCACTTCTGTCGAATTGAGCCGAGCAGAAGAAATTGAAGATACAGTCGCCTCGAGGCAGCCGCACGAGCATCGAAACAGTCTAGTAGGTAGCACAAAACTAATCAGAGAACCTGCAGTTACTGTGCTGCTACGTCCGGAGGTAGGTATTGCATTGCGGTGCCTCGCCAGGCTGTGCATTTGGTACTGTATGTCTACTGGAGATCCCAATGGCAACCCCACCTGAAGGTTAATTAGGGAGAGAAGATCACTCCCCTTAACCTTGGAGAGTCCCTGCCACTGGCCTTTGGAGGTCGCGTTTGGCATTTTTGCCACTGTGTGATAACGACAGCGGTCGAAGCGAGGACAGGAGAGCCGTAGTGTCAACAACCTTAACTCTGTTGACATGAAAGATCGTGCGCGTCTGCGGTGCTCGTAATATACAGACATTTTCGTGTACTTGGGACACTACTGGAAACAAAAGTGCGCCTAAGGAGTTGACAGTCGACTTCGGGATGCAGTTCCGACCTTATCGTTGGATCCGCAAACTCACAAGCGCGACGCTGTGCTCCGTTGAAGTGTGTTATTCAAGCATTATATAATTTGCTAAAAAAAGTATTTTGCTCTAATTCCCTGGTTTCACGAGGCGCCGTTCACCGGCCTTGGTCAGTAAAGGACTTGCTTGCGCACATATATTCATGCGCACTGACCAGCACGGGATCCGCGGCGTTGGAATTATGCGGCAGTGCCGCATCATAACCTTCTTAAGGTTTGAGACCACTTCTAGCGTTCAAAATCCCTCGAAACAACCTAAGTATTAAGGCGGCGATGCCAAAAAGGCAGTGCGGTAAAAAACAGTTGGAACGCACGCGGGCGCGCTGGTTCTGGGCGCCGCTGAGCCATGGCTGGGCGTGGGCAGATGACAGCTGGTTTCACCGGAAGTGCGTCATACATACTGTCACGTAGTAGTGACGGTGAAGAAGGCACCGAAACTGTGATTAATAAAACTAGCGTTTTAGTGGGCGAACTTGTGCCCTCAAAAGCAGGCTACACTTAAAGAACAACGATAGTTGCGAACAAAGTGGGCGATCGTCGAAAATCTATGCCACGGGTTAAGCTCGTCGGCTTTTATACATCAGTTGTCGAATGTTCCAGAGTAATCGCTGGGACCCGCGTGCCTTCCACAAAGTTCTACATAATTCGCGTCGCGCACACATGCAATCAGAGTACACAACGTTAGGTCACAGACAGCTGATGGAATTATCGATAACAATCCAGGAACATCCGATATATACAGGCGCGTCCTGCGCTGTGCGATAACATTTGTTAGGTGGTGAAACGTGGTCGCCTGATAAAGATAGGCAAGTACACGTGTCAGTGTGAAAATTTAAGACGTAAAATTTTTGCTTACTTCAGCTATAGTTCAGCCCGTTTCGTTATTTGTGTCAGTTAATATCCACGGTAACAGTAGGAAGAGATGCACTGATCCAAACACCTTCTTGATTGATGTCAGCGACCAACCAATAGCTGTCGTCTAAAAGAATGTGCTTTATGACGCAATAAAGCACACAAAGGCGAGTGAGTATGTGGCTCTTTTTCAAACGAGAACATTTGAGAAAAAGGTGACTTCGCGTTCTGCTTGTGAGCCCCACCCGTCGCGCACGAGTGCAAAATTTGGCTGAGACGTTCACAGCAGCATGTACCATCCGCTGAGTGTGTTTTTTCGCAAAGCCCGAGGGGCGATTCAGGGTCCCTTTTGGCACTGTAGTCGTGTGACAACTGAAGTATCGCAGCAATCTCGAAGCTAGCTTGCACCTACTATTGCTACACTATGTCGGATACCTTTCAGCATATTTGTGCATTTTCTGAGAAGCAGCCGTGTTCACTACGTAAAATATGTAGTGTCCTTATGAGAATGCCGGTCATTTGATGCAACTTTTCAAGACAGAATTTACAAATAGAGGAAGGGAAACCATACAACATGACTGCTGCTGTCTCTTTATTTTGATGGAAGGATGTGTGGTTATATTGTGCACAACTTCTTTCAGAGCGAAGGTGTAAGTTGTGATTTAAAGGCATAAAACCACGAAAACGGTATTTGCGTAAAAAGAAAAGTAAATATGTCCAGCTTAATTTCTATCCTTGTCATCTAGAAAGGAAGCCTTTTTTGCATAGATAACCAGCGCTGGCTCACACTTGTGTTAAGTGGTATGCCTCACTGATTGCTCTCGTCAATTTTTCACCGTGGGTGAAAACAAATGAGCGATCTGAATCTAGCCTCAATCCCCATCGCGGCAATGCACGGCCAAGCTGTAAGAGCATACTGGTCTTTTGAGTGAAATATGGGGAATTCTTTGGCACATGTTTGGCATAATTAGTTATGGCCAGTATGCGCTGTGTACATTTCACTACATGTGAAGCGAACACACTGCACTGCCTCTCACACACACGAGACAAATTCGGTGGTATCTTTAACCAAGGAAACCTCGATTGCCTTCTCGCCTTTCTCAATTCACTTGAGGACTGTTGTGCATACCCTGCCTGTTCTTTTGCTGGAAAAGTGTATTCATAGCAGTTCACAAGCGAATTGAGAAAGACACCCAGGCAAGGGAGACTTGCTTATTTAAAGATGCCGCCAAATTTCTCTTATGTCCGTCAGGGGTAGTATATTATATTCCTTTGATCATCTCTATATTTGGTCAGATGTACATGGGACAGGCTGGCTGGTGCCTCAACATGCGCCCAGGAGAGCACCATAATTCACTCAAGAGACAAGTATGCTTGTCCCACTTGGCAATGCATTGACCCGACTGGTCCTGTGCATCAGATTTAGATTGTTCAGCTGTTTTGTTCACCCACGGCAACCAATTTAACCAACAAAAACAACGAGGAACAGCAGATAAAAAATAGGACGTGTCACTCCGCGCTCATTATGATTGCATGACAAAGAGGAACACGCTCTAAATTACATGGAATAGCAATCACTCTGTGCTTTTTTATTATATTTGTTATGCAAGTACTCTTATGCTTTCGTACATTTGCATTGCAACTTGTGCTCTCTTTCTGAAAGAACTGTGCAGTACGAGCGCACATGCATTGTAAATATTTTCTTTAACCCTTCCAGCAAAATAAATGTGGAAACGACAGATTTTGTGCCCTGTGGTCTCCCTTCGGTCCCGTGTTGTGGTCCACTCAAAAGCTAAACATGAATATGCACCAGCTTTCTCAGTTACTCGTTAGTCAGTGTGGATAAACTCGAAATGTTTTGAGATAGAACATTCTTACCATTTATGTCAGTTCCAGTCAGTATAGTACTACTGTGGCTTATCATAAAGCATGCCAATATTTATTGCATTTACGGTTTATGCAAGATAGCCTCATCGCACAATCCAAGAGTTGCATATATACAAGCTGTATTATGGCTATCACTAATGGTTTGGAGGGCGATCGGAGGCGGATACTAGGAGCACTCTCATTCTGGTTGGCTGGCACAACCTGTACCGCACAATAACTTTCTCTTGGGCGGGTTGGTGTTTGCTGAACGACATGGTGTTGTAGCGCAACAAACTGGAAAAGAATGATTCTAAAGAACAGAAAGAAGAGAAAGAAAAACGATGGCACACTCACAACGGTTTATTAGACACAACGCTTGCTACATATATACCGCGCACGCTCTCTACATCAGGGGCAGCAAACAGCTAGGGACAGGTCATCTTGTTTGCGTCAAACCCAACAATTTCATTTCCGCATGATATAGCGAAACAGATGTTTGACTTACACATACTTGACCGCTGATATGAATGGGATATGCCTCTAACAGTTCCAGCGCGTTTTTATCCCTACTCCTAACTAGGATTGTCACCTTAGAAAAACGTGGCTTGCAGAAGCATGATTTTCTATGCGCAGCGAGATGGGTGTTCATATCCTTTTTCAAATTGTTTGCGTGTTCCCTCAGCGGTCGTTCACACAAAAATCAGCCTGCTCGACGTAGGTTTTCCCGGAACTTAGCGGGATCGGTTATACCACAGCAGTGCAACCCTTTTCCACGTAGCGTTTCTGTCTAGCTTTGGAGCATCAGGTCCAGCGGATCTTAAATGCCAGATTTCAACATTGGGTCATCACCTAGGTGGCAGAAACCTTGCTGCCCAAATGTAGCAATAATTTCAAGGGGAGTGAGGGAGGTGAGCAGGATTCCCGAAGAAACGTTCAGGTGGCACTTTATTACCACAGGGTGAGCCACAACCTGAAGAGGGTGGTGAACAGGTATGGGGTACCCGTTGTGTTTTCCGCGCTCAACAAACAGTCTCGCCTATGCCCCCGAATCATAAGATGGGTAGTGCAAACGTACAAACAAGCAAAATGCTACGTGGAAAAATGTTCTACTGCTGTGGTTTGCCAGATACCGCTAAGTTAGAGGATAACCTACATCAAGCAGACTGATTGTTGTGTGAGCGATTGAATGAGGGAACACAAAAACGATTTAAAAACAGATATGATCCACGGCGCTGCAATTTTGCTTCAGAGACTATCCTTTCCTTCCTTCTTCTCCTCCCTTAATCTGGCTCTCTTAACTACCACACGCAGAGACAAAGCAACAGCGCGCGCATTCGATCACGCGCTCGCCGAGCAGGCGATCAAGCTTTTTCTAGTCTCTAAAGCCGCTCGAGTTCGCTCGAGCGGCTTTAGTTCGCTCGAGTTCGCTCGAGCGGAAAAATGGCCACGGGCGGCCATTTTTCCAAGAAAGTATCGCGGACAACATCAGTCCCTTTCCCCGTAAGTATGAGGCACGCAGCAGGAGCTATGGCGCTTCAAAGTAACCTGCGGCCTGAAGAACCAACCGACTGAGCTATCTTTCCGGGCAACATCCAAGGGTCACGAGTTCAAATCACCTGTTCTCTTCCTTCTTTCTTTTTTAATGTCTTTTCTTTTATTTTATCACTGTACGGGAACCCTCCCAAAAATAAATTATATATATCCTCAATTATGTATCGCCACACATGTGCAGGTCATAAATACCAGGTTCTCTAGCCGAGTGCCATCCGTGCGGTATAACCGACCTCAGATTGGTCCACCTTCACTGATCAAATAAGGCACCACTGTAGGTTAAATGAGGCGTACAACTCCTGCGGGACCCGCCATGGTTGCTCACTGGCTATGGTGTTAGACTGCTGAGCACGAGGTCGCGGGATCGAATCCCGGCCACGGCGGCCGCATTTCGATGGGGGCGAAATGCGAAAACACCCGTGTACTTAGATTTAGGAGCACTTTAGAACCCCAGGTGATCGAAATTTCTGGAGTCCTCCACTACGGCGTGCCTCATAACCAGAAAGTGGTTTTGTCACGTAAAACCCCATAATGCAATTTTTAATTTAACTCCTGCGGGGACGGTAGAGTATCCGCCTCCCGTGCAAGAGGACCGTGGTTCAAATCCCGGTGCCGCGCAATTCTCCACCGGAAAATACCAAAAAAAGCGTGTGTTGAGAAAATTGCACAAACAAGCCTGGAGTGCGGCCTGGTCCTGGTGACTAGAACCGGTAACGCACTCTCTCACCAGAGCAGGATTGGCCACCCTGGTGCAGTACTTGGCCACAACCTCCTATATGAATACAACAATCAAACACCGGCCCTCAGTCTCCAGCAGCCCCGAAGCAAATGACTACGGCGGCGGTCAGATCTGTGACGCAGCAGAGGGTGCTAAGAATACCTGGCTCCGGACAGGCCGCCATTGGAATCTGAACCTAGGAACGTTTGACGTTAGAACGTTATCTAGTGAGGCGAGTCTAGCAGTGTTATTGGAGGAATTAGAGGGTAGTAAATGGGATATAAGAGGGCTCAGTGAGGTTTGGAGGACAAAAGAAGCATATACAGTGCTAAAAAGCGGGTACGTACGGTGCTACCGGGGCTTAGCGAAGAGACGAGAACTAGGAGCCGGATTCCTGATTAATAAGGAAATAGCTGGTAACATACAGGAATTCTATAGCATTAACGAGAGGGTGGCAGGTCTTGTTGTGAAACTTAATAAGAGGTACAAATTGAAGGTAGTACAAGTCTACGCCCCTACATCCAGTCATGATGACCAGGAAGTCGGAAGCTTTTATGAAGACGTGGAATCGGCGATGGGTAAAGTCAAAACAAAATACGCTATACTGATGGGCGACTTCAATGCCAGGGTAGGCAAGAAGCAGGCTGGAGACAAGTCAGTGGGGCAATATGGTATATGCTCTAGGAATAGCAGAGTAGAGTTATTAGTAGATTTTGCAGAACAGACTAATATGCGGATAATGAATACCTTTTTCCGCAAGCGGGTTAGCCGAAAGTGGACGTGGTGGAGCCCGAATGTTGAGACTAGAAATGAAATCGACTTCATACTCTGCGCGAACCCTGGCATCATACCAGATGTAGACGTGCTCGGCAAGGTGCGCTGCAGTGACCATAGGATGGTAAGAACTCGAATTAGCCTTGACTTGAGGAGGGAACGGCAGAAACTGGTACATAAGAAGCCAATCATTGAGTTAGCCGTAAGAGGGAAACAAGAGTAATTCCGGATCAAGCTACAGAACAGGTATTCGGCTTTAACTCAGGAAGAGGACCTAAGTGTTGAAGCAATGAACGACAATCTTATGGACATCATTAAGGAGCGTGCAATAGAAGTCGTTGGTAACTCCGTTAGACAGGATACCAGTAATCTATCGCAGGAGACGAAAGATCTGATCAAGAAACGCCAATGTATAAAAGCCTCTAACCCTACAGCTAGAATAGAACTGGCCGAACTTTCGAAATTAATCAACAAGCGTAAGAGAGCTGATATAAGGAAGTATAATAAGGATAGAATTGAACAAGGTCTCAGGAACGGGGAAAGCGTAAAAGCAGTGAAGAAGAAACTAGGAATAGGCAAGAATCAGATGTATGCGTTAAGAGAAAAAGCTGGCAATATCATTACTAATATGGATGAGATAGTTCAAGTGGCTGTGGAGTTCTATAGAGATTTATACAACACCAGTAGCACCCACGACGATAATGTGAGAGAGAATAGTCTAACGGAATTTGAAATCCCACAAGTAACGCCGGAACAAGCAAAGAACGTCTTGGGGGCTATGCAAAGGGGGAAGGCAGCTGGGGAGGATTAAGTAACAGCAGATTTGTTGAAGGATGGTGGACAGATTGTTCTAGAAAGACTGGCCACCCTATATACACAATGCCTCATGACCTCGAGCGTACTGGAATCTTGGAAGAACGATAACAGAATCCTAATCCATAAGAAAGGGGACGCCAAAGACTTGAAAATGATAGACCGATCAGCTTACTGTCCGTTGCCTACAATGTATTTACTAAGGTAATGGCAAATAGAATCAGTGACACCTTTGACTTCTGTCAACCAAAGGACCAGGCAGAATTCCGCGAAGGCTACTCAACAATAGACCATATTCACACTATAAATCAGGTGATAGAGACATGTGCAGAATATAACTAACCCTTATATATAGCTTTCATTAATTACGAAAAAGCGTTTGATTCAGTCGAAACCTCAGCAGTCATGGAGGCATTAGGGAATCAGATCAGCCATATGTAAAGATACTGGAAGATAACTACAGCGGCTCTACAGCCACCGTAGTCCTCCACAAAGAAAGCAACAAAATCCTAATAAAGAAAGGCGTCAGACAGGGAGATACGATCTCCCCAATGCTATCCACAGCATGTTTACAGGAGGTATTCAGAGAGCTGGAGTGGCAAGAATTGGGGATAAAAGTTGATGGAGAATGCCTTAGCAACTTGCGATTCGCTGATGATATTGCCTTGCTTTGTAACTCAGGAGACCAATTGCAATGCATACTCAGTGACCTGGAGAGGCAAAGCAGAAGGGTGGGTCTGAAAATTAATCTGCAGGAAACTAAAGTAATGTTTAACAGTCTCGGAAGAGAAGAGCAGTTTACGATAGGTAGCGAGGCACTGGAAGTGGTTAGGGAATACATCTACTTAGGGCAGGTAGTGACCACGCATCCGGATCATGAGACTGAAATAACCAGAAGAACAAGAATGGGCTGGGGTGCGTTTGGCAGGCATTTTCAAATCATGAACAGCAGGTTGCCACTATCCCTCAAGAGGAAAGTGTATAACAGCTGTGTGTTACCAGTACTCACGTATGGGGCAGAAACCTGGAGGCTTTCGAAAAGGGTTCTGCTGAAATTGAGCACGACGCAACGAGCTATGGAAAGAAGAATGATGGGTGTAACGTTAAGGGATAAGAAAAGAGCACAATGGGTGAGTGAACAAACGCGGGTAAATGACATCTCAGTTGAAATCAAGAAAAAGAAATGCGCATGGGCAGGACAAGTAATGAGGAGGGCAGATAACCGATGGTCATTAAGGGTTACGGACTGGATTCCAAGGGAAGGGAAGCGTAGCAGGGGGCGGCAGAAAGTTAGGTGGGCGGATGACATTAAGACGCTTGCAGGGGACAACATGGCCACAATTAGTAGATGACCGGGGTAGTTGGAGAAATATGGGAGAGGCCTTTGCCCTGCAGTGGGCGTAACTAGGCTGATGATGATGTTGATGAACACACATCTCTCGGTGCATTGCAGATCGTGCTGCTGTAAGCCCCGTTTTTCTGTAGTGAGAATCCTAGTTAGGGGTAAAGATAAAACTGCTTGGGAACTGCAAGAGGCATATCATATTGTTGGGTTTGACGCAGGCAAATGACCTGTCACTTGCTCTTTGCTGGCCCTGATGTCGAGAGTGTGCGCTGTATATATGTAACAAGATTTGTACCTAATAAACAGTTGTCATTGTAGCGCCGCCTTCCGTTCCCTTCTATCCGTCCTTTAGGATATTTATTTTTTCAGTTTTTTGCGCAACACCATGTCGTACAAGTTATACCACTTTCTGAATTTCACAAAGCTGAAAGTCTCGACTTTGCCTCACTGAAACTGCTGATGTATTTCTTTATAGCCTCTTTAAATATTATTTTCAAACAGAGGTAAGCCATATATTTTGTGTACAGCCTGTACGCTAATGCCGCCGGACGTGCTTGCCCTTTCCAGTTACATTTATCGCACAGGTAGGCATACTCCTTCTTGCTGCCAGCAATTAATGATATAAAACCAATTGCCGATTGTAGAAACAATACCAATGCGTCAAAAATGCTTGATGTCAGATTTCTCAGGTAGGTTCCTGTAACAAAGCAAATTAACTGCTTTAATAAGAAAGTTTGGCGGACTGGGTGGGAATAGAGCCTGGGGTGTGAAACAAGCACACTTCCGTGAAACCACTGCTGCTTTTGATTCTAACTGTCTGAAAAGGACAGAGAGCCGCTCAGAACATAAATTGAGATAACCCCGCTGGCCGAACGCTTTCGTATCATAGCAGCTAAGATGAACCATGTTTTCCCATGAAACGTTGATATATATTTTTAGTTCATCACTAAAAGTCGCGAAAAATGACCTTTGGCGCCTCACGCAGCAAAAACATGCCGCATAAGTGGTCTGCCACGTGACCTAGTATTGATTTCGTAATAATATCAGTATTGAAGTGCAGTTTACGTTTTATTGTTATAAGTATTTCCTGACTTACAATGCGCAGGCAAGCCTTCGTTCGCTGTGAACAGAAAAGTTTGTGCTGGCTTCGCTTTCGTTTTCAATGAGTTGGCTTGTCTGTGGACAGAACGATGACAGGGGCTAGCCAGCCATGACGTTGGCGTATACTTGGAGTGAGTGAGTGAGTAAAGACTTTATTTGAAAACAAGGCATTGGCGCATGATCTTGTTGTTAGGCAACCACGAGCTTCTGGGCCTGGGCAGCTTCTTTAGCTCTTTTGATGACCTTGGCCTGCAGGTCAGGGTCGGAGCTGAGCAACACGGCCGCCCATTGCTCAGATTACGTCTTTCGTGATTTGTGTGATTTTTCACTGGGCACGACCACATAATATGGAACAGATCCGCTTTTTTTCTTACAATGGTTACATGTATTAGGACATTGGTCCAAGTACTAGTAGTGATAGAGTACGGGGTTGGGGTAGGTGATCGTCTAAAGACGTCTCCATGCTACTGCTTGTCGCTTGTTAAGCGATTTGTGTGTTGGTGGGTACACTGCCCTGGCTAACCTGTAGTGCTGAGTTATTTCCTGGCAACTAACCATACGGTCCCTCTCTGATCATATTGTGAGCCATCCGGGTGCTCGGCTGGCGAGTCCACGAGTGACGGTGCGGGCGGCATCGTTGCCGGGTAGGGGGGAGTGTGCTGGTGCCCAAACGATCTAGATTGGTCGTGGGTGTTGCTTGGTGTCTAGTATGTTTTTTCCGGGAGCCGAGACCCGACCTTTCACAAAATTTCGTACTGCTGCTCTGGAATCTCTAATAATCTAATGACAATGTGTGGAGGCTATTGCCAGAACGATAGCCGCCTCTTGCGCTGTTTCAGAGCTTCTGGTGCGGATTGAACCACCAGCGCGTATTTGACCTGATCAGTCCACCATGGCAAGGGACATACAGTTGCGCTGTATATATTATGCTGCGTCGACATAGACTACGTCATTGAAGGCGTGGAATTACTGATGTGGGGCTTTGGACCGCTAGGCCCTCCTTGTGGAATTCGGGGTGCATGTTTCTAGGGAGTGAATTAATGGCGCCTCTGAACGTGCAAAATATCTACTTTAGTGATCTGCATCAACTCGTAGTTGATGCCGAGATTCCGGAAGATGTTTCACCCGGCGGCACTCTGAGCTAGCCTTTCGTATTGATATACAAGGTGCGCTTCCACAAGTTCCTCTAGGGTGTTGTGCACACCTAGGATTAGCAAGTTAGCATTAGCCGTCTTATAGGTAGCCCAAGAGCCTGTTTATAGGCCCTTCGGATAATTCGCTCTATTTTCTGTCTCTCATCCGCTTTGAGGCAGAGGTATGCGGTGATGCAGGTGATGCGGCTGAGCCCGAAGGCTTGTGCCAACCTTGCGAGGTTGGCTTCTTTCATGCCAGAGTGTCGGTTGGCAATTCTTGAAATGAGTCGCATCGTCTGTTGAATGCAGGCTTCTAGTTTATGAATTGTGTTGCCGTTGCGCCCGTGAGCTTCCATGAAGAGGCCGAGTCCACGGATGGTGGTCAACACCGGGATCGCGCCACCTCCGGCTCGCACAGTGATTTGTGGGGGTGGCGCAGTGTAGGATTTGCGGTTCGTAGGGGCTCTGAGTTGGAAGAGTTCTGATTTTTGCGAGGAGCAGGGGAGGCCTTTGTTGGTCACGTACTTTTCAACCGTGTCTACAGCTTCTTGTAGCGGGGTTTCTACATCTCAATCGCTCCCTTTAACCACCCATAGGGTGATGTCGACGCCATGCAGACTGTGGTGTGGATCTTGAATCTGATTAAGCTGTTCGGGTAATCGGATCATCGCTAAATTAAAGAGGAAGGGGGACAAGACTGATCCCTGCTGTGTGCCATGACTTCTAAGAGGAATCTTCTCCGATTGTAGTTCTCGTATTCTTAGTTCCGCTGTGCGGTGGTTGAGGAAATCTTTGATGTAGTTGTAGGTCCTCGGGTCTGCAGCTAGGTACTGCAGATTCTGCAGTAGAGCATGATGCGCTACGTTGTCAAAGGCCTTTGTAAGATCAAGGCGCAGGACAGCCCGGGTACCATTCTTGGATATGTGGTCCAGAACGTGATGTTTAAGCTGAAGCATGACGCCTTGTGCGGAAAGCTTTGGACGAAAGCCAAATAAGGAGTTCGGGAATAGGTTGTTGTCCTCCGCAAAATTGTGGTGGCGGTTAAGTATGACGTGCTCCATGAGTTTTCCTACGCACGAGGTCAGAGAGATCGGGCTTAAGTTCTCGAGCTGTTAGTCGCTTACCATGTTTAGGTACAAATGTAAGAAATGTTTGTGCAACAACGTTCACTTACTGTACCATTTTTTTATTTTTAAATGTGATAGAAAAGGTAAAAATGTAGGTGGTTAACCACAGCTGCATTAATTCCTGTGAAAGCAGCACAATGGGTGGCTTTAACAAATTGCCATGCGGGCTACCTACATGGCTCTCACATCTCAGCGTTGCTGGAGAAGGGACTCTTACTTTTTAGAGGCTGCTCATATCGACAAATTCTGCTTGCTAAATATCCATGTGCTTTTGGAAGTAACCGCTGTAGATGTAAACACTCCCGAGGGTGAGCTTTACATAACGCCATGAAGAACTACGTGCTTAAAAATCGGTTGTCATTTCCTTTAAGGTGTCTCTGCTGCATGTGCCATATTGCACACGTCACATTGTAGCCATAGAGATTACCAAAGGTGCTTTCACGATCCCACACGTAAGCAGTTTTAATGTGTCTCTCCCCTCGTTTATTGGAGGTACACCTAGGAAATGTGTACATTGACAGGAGAAGTGGGACCTGCTCTAGTGCCATGGCTGGGACTCCCTGTTCTGCAAAGAATTGGCAAAACTGGTGTGGGGAGTTCCGGCACTCAGGATAGGAGCATCACAGGGTCTCCTTGTTGGCGCTTCCTGAAAGACGGCAATGCCGTCGAGAAGCCGGCATTGAACCTCTGTAAATTGGAAGCTGTGGGTAGTATCCTTGACATTGTTTCAAGTTTGTTTGTGTAATGTTTGTAACATGTATTACATCGAAAAGATTAATTTTCCAGATGCATTTGATACATATCTTTCGAGATGTGGTGACCCTGCCTGAGGAGAAGTAATCTTGGTGCTCAAAACGAACCATAGCCTAGCAGACATGCTGACAGACATTAAGTAAGCATGTAGCTCTAAACACGTGTACATGCAATAAACTTTGTTAATTTGAAGTCGAAGGGGCAATGGAAAAACTCAGGACTAACAAAACAGAACCAAAATGGTTTCAAATATATATTAATGTCTTCGCTCCCCCACCAGAGCCTTGTTCACAAGGAAAAAAGCTGCAGAGCTGGCGGCCTTTTCTTGTGCGGCTCAAAACATAATTAAGGCACTTGGCATACATAGCCGGTAGATTGCCTTTGTTGCAATTAAGGGTGTGCGCCGTGGTTTGGATGATCAGAGACTCGAGATAAAGGCACGTAGAATGATTTCGTTCCTTGGCAATCATGAGATTTTTTCGAATAGGTGACGCAGTTGTGCAGCGTTCGGGGAGGGCATTCGATGCAACGTTTCGTTTCTGGACGTCATTCCTGTGCCGTTAAGTCTTGTTTTGAAGTTTCAGGTTTCCCCGACGTAGACATCCCCAAAGTCCGCACACGGAATGAAGTACACCACGCCTGGTAACGTGCCCTTTTCCAAAGGGTCATTGACATGCACGAGCTCGTGTCCAAGTTTCCAGACAGGGAACGTGAGCAGCCTCCACGTCATATGACGACAGAATGCGTTCAAGGGTCTCGCTTATGCCCGGGACATATAGTATAAAGCCCATTTTTTGGGAGTCCAGGGTGGGTGGGTGCTGCGCAAGCCAGCTGACGCCCTACTGAGTCAATGAAATACTCAGGGTATCCATTGGTCGTTAATTCCTGCCGCACAAGTGCATCGTCCGCCATGTGGTCTTCCGCTGTTGTCCACACATTTTTCGCCCGATTGCAAAGCAGGGTGCACCGATGGGTAGTTGAGGTAGGGCGCAGTGTGAGCTTTATAAACACACTGAATAACAGGTTTGGCCCTTCGCATTGCATAAGTGTGTCCAAGAACGGGAGTTGGCCTTCAGATTCCACTGCTACGACGAACTTAATTGCTGCTTGCATACTGTTTAGGTGAGCTGTGAAGAAATCAAGGTTCTCTCGTTGCAAAACAATGAAAAAGTCATTGGCATATCTGAAGAAGAATGAATGAATGAATGTGTGGTGTTTATTGGCGCAAGGGCCAGGTATGGCCAATGAGCGCCAAGCCAATGTTGATGAGTTTGCAGTGGAGTTATGACTTCTATGAAGTTTATGTGACGTGGCTATAAAGGGGCCCTAAGAAATAGTCGCTCTAATGTGCATAAAGTCTATGTGTAATAAGATAATGGCGATGACAAAAGACGTGTACTATGAGCATTGAGATGCATTGCGAAATCATGATACCATATAAAAATATATAAGATTCTAAAATTCACTGGAGCACTATGGCCTCGTTAGAGCCGTTAAAACACAAGGGCCTAGAGGCATGTGCTATACAAAACAACTATCACAGAGGCATCCTCTGGAAGGAGGATGCGCTACGAGTTTAATTGGCTTATAACATGTAGGATAACATCATTTAAAAATTTGAGGACTACAAACGGTGGTAAAAAACAGTTCTTTACCAAGAAACATAGCTGGGTGAAGAGGGACGCAATAATGATACGCAAGAGGAAAATGTTTGTTTCTTTAAGATTCGGCTTTCCTACACTCCAAGAGGACGTGGAGGACGGTCAGCCTCTCACCACATCGACCACAGGTTGGTGGTTCATTTCCAGTAAGCCGAAAATTGTGGGTACAAAATATGTGCCCCATTCTGAGGCGACAGAATAAGACATCTGTTCGCCGAGATTTTGTTGGGGAGGGCCAAAATCCTAACGGTGGCTTTATAACGTGTAGTGTATTATTTGTTTCTGCGTTCCACATGCGTTGCCAGTGTTGTCGCAGTTTCTATTTTAAGAAAGGCTTCAGCTCTGTGGCAAGGACAGCAGCCGTAGGAAAATTGGTTAGTGGTGTGAGTGATGTGGCCATTTTGTCAGCTAGTAGATTACCCTCGATGTCTTTATGGCCAGGTACCCAGCATATTAGTACGTTTCTATGTGATAGATAAATATTGCATAAGAGCGAGTAAAGTTGAATGAAAACAGGATTTGTATGCTTTTGTAAAAAAAAATTAACGCTTTTACAAGACTTAACGAGTCTGTAAATACTATTGCTCTGTCGAGTTTTAATTTATTTATATGTTTTACTGCAGACAGTACTGCATAGGCATCTGCAGTGAAGATACTTGTTAAGGGATTCAATACGTCAGATTCAGAAAATGGGGGACCAACAGCATCAAAAGATACGCCAGAATGTGATTTTGACGCGTCTGTGTAGAATTCTGAGGACGAGTACTTCGATTGGAGTTCACAGAAATGCATAGCGATTTCGAGGTCAGGTTCGTGCTTTGTGACCTCTACAAAGAACACGTCATGGTCGATCACCTGCCTCTCCCAGGGCGGTAATGGTTTAGCTGGAGGCATTACGCCATGTTCGAGAACTGGGGCATCCATTTCTTCGCTAAGTTCTCTTGCACGGAGTGACAAAGGAAGTCTCATGGAGGGCCTATTACGAAAAAGTGTTTCGCAGGTCAAGTCGTTTAATGTTGTGAAAGACGGATGTCCTTTATTAGAGCGCACTTTGCGAAAGTGTGTGAAGCTGATGTATGTTCGCTGAAAATGTAGTGACCACTCGTCTGACTCTACATATAGACTTTCAACAGGGTTTATTCTAAAGGCGCAAGTGGCCAGGCGGATACCCAGGCGGTGGACGGGGTCCAACATCTTTAGCGCGCTCGGAGCGGCAGAGTGATAAGCCACGCTACCACAGTCCAGTCGTGATCGAACTAGGCTCCTGTAAGTATTCAATAAACACTGTCTGTTGCTACCCCACGTTGTGTGGGATAGGATTTTAAGTATGTTCATGGATAGGATAGGATAGGATTGCAGTAAGTATGTTCTAAGACATTATTCGTTAAGATATTTCATGTGAGGAATGAAAGTAAGCTTGGATTCAAGTATAACACCAAGAAATTTGTGCTCTTTATTGGCAGGAATTTGTTGTCCGCCCAGTTCTACACAAGGATCTGGGACCAGGCTTCTCTTTCTTGTGAAGAGAACACAAGAACTTTTGTGGGGGCTGACTTTAAATCCATTTTGGTCTGCCCATTTTGACACCTTGTTTAAGCCCTGCTGTACCGGTCTTTTGCATGCTGTGAGGTTGCAGGATTTGAAGCCTATTTGTATGTCGTCTACGTATACGGAATAAAAAATGGCCGGTGGCAGTGAAGCACGTAGTGTGTTCATCTTAACGATAAAGAGAGTGGAGCTAAGCACGCCTCCCTGGAGTAAACCAGTTTCCTGCGTAAATGGACGTGACAGTGCATTACCGACTTTTACGCGCAAGGTACGATTGGACAAATAGCTTTGAATTATTTTCAACATATTTCCACGGATGCCCATTCCCGACAAGTCTAGCAAGATCCCGTAACGCCATGTTGTGTCATATGCCTTCTCCATATCAAGGGATATCGAGAGAAAATACTGTTTGTGTAAAAATGCATCGCCGATATATCCTTGAATGCGCAACGAGATGATCGGTTGTCGACCGCCCTTGCCTGAAGCCACACTGATAGGGATCGAGCATATTGTGGAGTTCAAGGAAATGTACGAGTCTGCGATTAATCATTTTTTCAAAAAGCTTACACAGACAATTTGTAAGAGCTATCGGACGATAACTTGCTGCCAACGAAGGGTCTTTTCCCTGCTTCAGAACAGGAGCCACAATCGCTTCTTTCCATGTAGATGGGAGGTATCCCGCAGCCAAAAATTGTGTTGACAAATGTGAGTAGTGTAACTTGTGTGTCAGTATGTAAGTTTCTGATCATGTCATAGATGACTCTGTCAGGTCCCGGTGCACTGCTTTCGCATGTGTTCAAGGCAGCGCTCAACACGGCAATACTGCAATTCCGGTTATTTGGTTCATTCTGTGTGGATTTTCGTATGATTGGCTTACATTCTTCTATTTGTTTATAATTGAGAAAGGATTGAGAATATGCGGTTGAGCTCGACACGCTCTCAGAATGCTCACCAAGTAAATCTGCCTGGTCTTGCAGGGTATCGCCTTGTGTGTTTACCGAAGGGAGTGAATACGTTTGCCGCCCTCTTATCCTATTAACCCTGCTCCAGACTTTGGCCTCGTCTGTATACGAGTTCATGCCCGATAAAAACTTCTGCTAACTCTCTCTTATAGCCTGTCTGCACGTTCTCCTGCCTTGGGACTTTACTTTCTTAAAGCTAATAAGATTCTCCGCAGTGGGAGAGGCGCGTAGCAACCCCACGCTTTGTTATGTTTCTTACGAGCGATCCTACATCGTCGTTCCACCACGGGACACACCGTTTGCATGCCAAGCCATTTACTTCTGATATGCATTTAGATGCGGCATCTATTATGAAGGCTGTAAAGTACTCAACAGCAGCATCAATTCCTAACGAGGGCATGTCATCCCATGAGATGCTAGTGAGAGTTCGGAATTTCTCCCAATAAGCTGTATCAATCTTCCACCTAGGAGCCTGTGGCGGATATTCGTTTTCTTTAGGTGTTCTTAGCAGTATGGCGAAGAGGTTCAAGATTCAAGCAATTAATAAGAAAACTCTAGAACCTTTTAGAACGGAAGTAAAAAAAAATAATTTCAGCTCTGTACTTGACTGCACAGACGCAAATGAAGCGTATAATATATTTATCCTTACACTTTTAAAAGTTTACGAAGTTTCTTTCCCGTACAAGAAACTTAAAAAATCGAGAAAGATTAGGAAACCGTGGCTTACTGATGAATGCCTCAGAATGATCCGAGAAAAAAATTCTATGTATGCTAAGTTTTTTAAGACTCGGGATCCTGCGGACTTCACTTCCTTTAAAAAATACAGAAACAGTTTAAATAAATTCTTGAGAAATGCCAAGAACAGGCATTTTGAAAACGTTTTTAATAGAGCGGGAACTAGAAGTGATGTCGTTTGGCGTGAAGTAAATAAACTTCTACGGCCGGAATCGCATAATAAGCAGGAATTTGAGCTGACAATTGATAACAAAGCAATTAGTGCTGAAGAATTAGCTAACAAATTTAACGAACACTTTACGTCTTTAACCCCAAGCACGCTTAACATAAATGCAACTTCCTTTCTGGGTAGTCCCAATGCTTACACAGCTTTTTTTGAACCTGCTACACCAGAAGAAGTATACGCGACCTTTATGTCCTTAAAAAACAGCACATCGCGCGATATAGATGGATTGCAGATTAAACCCATTAAATTTGTGCTTGATCTTTTGTTACATGTGCTTACTCACATTTTTAACATTTCCTTATTAAACGGCGTCTTCCCTGAGAAAATGCAACATGCCAAAGTGATTGTTATATTTAAGTCCGGAAACAAAAACCAGCTAACAAATTATAGACCAATATCTATACTTCCTGTAATTTCGAAGAGTCTCGAAAAGATCATTTGCGTAAGAATTAGATCATTTTGTGATAAACATAGCATACTAACAGATATGCAGTTCGGTTTCCGGCAGGGAATCTCTACAGAGCTTGCCTTGCTGACGCAAAAAGAAATAATTTTAAACAACTTTGAGAACAAAATGTTAACTCTAGGTGTATTCGTTGACTTTTCCAAGGCTTTCGATTCGGTTAACTATAATACTCTATCTCCAAAATTAAACCATTATGGATTTCGCGGGACTCCCCTTAAACTTTTGAAATCATATCTTGAGAACAGAAGGCAGTGCGTCGCAATGGGATCAAAACTTTCTTCAGCAAGAGAATTAACACAAGGCGTTCCACAAGGAAGTGTACTTGGACCGATTTTATTTAACATTTATATTAATGACATAACGAATATTAGTCAACATGCACAGTTCTTAGTCTATGCGGATGATACTAGCCTTTTTTTCAGGTCACTCGATTTTGTGCAACTTACAAATATGGCAAATAAAACTTTAAACTTATTGCAAAAGTGGAGCAATCTAAACTCATTAGCAATTAATGCAAATAAAACTAAGGCTGTGTTGTTTACGCCACCACAAAAACAAGTAAACTGCAATACTGTTCTTTACCTCGGCACAGAAAGAATAGAAATAGTTGATACTGTCAAAACGTTAGGTGTAATTTTTCACAGACATTTACTTTGGGATGCACACGTTGAGCGTATTATGTCCACTTTGGCGAGAGCATGTGGAATAATCTGTCGATTACGACACATACTGCCCTCTAAGGTAAAACTAATGTTATATAACAGTCTCTTCCTTTCACATATTAGCTATTGCAACTTAGTGTGGGGTACGACATCGCAAGCAAACATACGAAGCTTACAAACATTACAAAAGAAAACTGTCCGACATGTTGTTAACACACCGTTTGATGCGCACACATTCGAGATATTTCGTGCTCTTAATGTGCTCCCTATTGAATATTTCTATGATTATAACCTAGTCTTCAAAATTAAAAAAATATTATCGATGTAACAACAACGTTTTCACGAACTTGTGCAACTTAGTCAAAACAAGGGAAGCGTTATATGATTTCCGAAAACAGAGCCAGTGGGCGTTACCTTTCACAAGAACAAATTATGGTTTCCGGCGATTGCAGTACCAGGTGCCGAGAATATTAAATGTGATACAGGCTTCCCATACCGAACTAAATGCTATTACGAGAAAGGCACTGAAATTTAATTTAATTAATAATGGTCAAATTTTATAAATAACATTTGCCATTTTTATTTTTTAAATTTTTTATTCATTTTATTTTTCAGCATGTTCCAAACCTCGCTTTTTTATCGTTCCGCATTTTTATTTTGTTCCGCTGAACATTGCCGTTACATTGAGTTGAATTTTTGGTATTTTAAAGCGTTTTTGTTCAGGTGTTCCTTGTCATTTGTACATGATCTTTTTTTCCCTCCACTTTTTTCTGTATACAGATGTATGCCTACATGTACAGATGCAAATATGTATAGATGCTGGGTTGGTGTAGATGCGCATGTGAATACATGTATACAGATGTTATAAATGTTCTGCTGTGAATATCAATATCAGTATAATATGAAATTGTTTTTGCACATATGTAACCGATTTTCTTTGTGAATATTCTGCAACTGTTCGTCAAAGACAGGGGACAGGAACCTCGTCAAGCTGCGATTGTGCAGCTTTTTGTTCCTGCCCTTGCATTTTCTTTTTCTGTGCAAAGGAAAATGCGAAATAAAGTTTGAAAGAAAGTTTGAATGTTTGAGGTAGCTTCCGTTAGGATTTTTGGTGACTTCTCATTCAAGTTCAGGCAGTATGGGCGGGGAAACTAGGCTAAGATGAATTGAAGAAAAGGTTCTGTTGGCAAGACAGTAACATGTGGGTTCCTTCTTATTCAGAAGGCACGCCCGGATGAACAAAGGAACTGTTCAACGAGACGACCTCGCGAATCTATACGAGAGTCGCTCCATAGGTGGCTGTGTGCATTGAAATCGCCAAGAACAACATAAGGTTCGGGCAATTGATCTATAAAGGACTGAAATTCATGATTGTTTAGTTGGTAGCGTAGGGGTATGTAAAGTGAGCAAATGGTGATGAGCTTGTTTAGGACAACAGCTCGAACCGCCACTGCTTCAAGGAACGTTTGTAGCTGCAAACGTTGACACGCTATGCTTTTATGAATAACAATGCAAACTCCGCCCGATGATGCGAGAGCATCATCGCGATCTTTGCGAAACGTCACATTCTGTAGGAGGAAGTTTGTGCGTTTGGATTTTAAGTGTGTTTCCTGTAAACACAGGTGTTTTGAATTGTGTTCGTGGATAAGTTCTTGCACATCATCAAGGTTTTTAAGAAGACCTCTGACATTCAATTGAACAATTTGTATATCTGTATTGGAAGTAAATTGGTGCTGTGTGTACAGAAACAGAAGTAGTGATTTCGGAGATTACAGATATTAGATTGCAGAGCTGTTTTGAGGCCCTGTAACGGGAGCTTTGCCCTTCCTGGAGCGTTCGAGGGAGCCTCGCCGCTCGTTAGGCGCTTAGTGCGCCGTGAGGGTAGGTGTAGTGTCCATTGCCTCTTGCCAGGCGCCGGACACGCACTAGCGAGAAGTTTTCCGAGAGAGTCCTGCCTCGGAAGGCAAGACCCCTGCGCCCACCAGCCCGGAGGTCGATGGGGTTCCCTGAGGGATTTGGCTGCGCCGGCTGTTGCCAGCGCTGGAAGGGGTCGGAGAGGTTGGGGCAGCCTTGGCTGCGCCCACCTTTGGGGTCGATGGTCCCTACTGCTGGGTTGACGGAGCAGCGCTAGCTGCAACCGACGCGGGGGCTGATGGCGTAACTGCCCACTCACTGCTTGTGTGTCGGACAGCCTCCGCAGGCCGTTGTGACGCTGCCCCCTGACACACCACTTTGGCAAAGCTGCTCTTTGGCAGGTAGCCTACCCGCATGCGTGCCTCTTTGAATGATACGTTTTCTTTAACTTTGATTGTGAGATCATTCTCGCTGCCTTCTCTTTTTTCTCTGTATGTATTACATGAATACTTGAAACATTGTCAACGTTTCGGCCAAAAATCTTGGAAACTTCTTCGGTGCGCCCTCGCTTATGAGAGCGATCAGGAAGTGGTGGAAAATAACTTGCCAAAGATATATGCGAAAATTCGGCAGCGTCGCCAGCCACCCACCATGGAGCCCAACAAGGGGACGCTGCAGGATCATGAAAAGACGGCCTGCACGCGCCAGCTGCACGACACTACCTTAACCAAATCTATTATAACCAAGGTTGGCTATCCCACACAAGGTTCACCCTTGCCACCAAGGAGAAAGGAAGTAAACAGAAGAGAAAAGGAGACAGGAAATGCCAGAGAGTGAGAGAGAAAGACGAAGATTCGAGGAGGGAGAGACAGGAAGAGGCGACTGCCGATTTCCACCGGGTGGGTCAATCCGGGGGTGCCGTCTACGTGAAGCAGAGGACAAAGAGGTGGGTTGCCTCCACCGGGGGGGCCTTAAAGATCCGAACACTTGGCGTCGGCTCATCCCACGGGATCTCCCTTTCCCCGGACACGGCTAAGCCGCGCACGGCTACACGCGGGAGGGTCCAACCCTGTCGCAACGAACCATACGCCTGCTGACGCAGACGCCCCTGCGGGAATCTGAAGAAGACCTTAGGTGTAGGTGTAAATGACTTAACCTTGAGATAAACCTTACCTCTACGGCTCATCTAATCAATATGCAAGCAGCAATTAAGTTGTAAGCTCACCGTAAAGGAGGAATCTGAAGGCCAAAGCCATTCTTGGACACCCGTGTGCCTTGCGAAGAGCGAAACCTGTTATTCAAGATGTTTAGGAAGCAAACGCACACTGGTCGCTACCTCAACTACACATCGGTGCACCCTGCTTCGCAAAATAGGTCTGTTGTCGGCTCTCTGCATCCGTTGACAACGTGGGCGCAACAGCGGATGACTGTACTGCTACCATGTGCGGCGAGAATTGAAGGCTTGTGGATATCCTGAGCATTTCATTGACTCAGTACGTCGCCAGCTGGCTATCGCAGTACCCACCTACCCTGGACCCCCCGCCTCCCCCCCAAAAAAAACGGACTTCTATACCGTACGTCCCAGGCATAACCGAGACCCTTGCACGCGTTCTGCAGTGATATGACGTGCTGGCTGCGCACGTTCCCTCCCGGACACTTGGACACGTTCATGTGAAAGACCAGGGCAGGCACAACAAATCCCGACAGGCCCCCCAATTGTCACGAATTTCAGCGCTAAAGAAACGGACAGAGACACAACGCAAACACGATAAACATTTATCCCGAGACAATTGTAACCCAAAACACATGAATAGCAATGTAAACTCACGCAGCATAAATCCTATACACACATAAGATATTCGAAAAACTAGGTATACACAAAAGCAAAAAAGTGGATAGTAGCTGTATAATGTATCTAGTCGGACTGGCTACGGGGCACAGTCGCTAAGAATTGAATGCTCTGGCCGTGAGAGTAGTGAATGTGAGCACGGCGTGGTGCAACATGGCGGCCTACGTAGTTCCAACGAGATGAAAGCGTCGACCTCCGTTGCGAGCGACAAGGTTGTAGCCCTCTTACGAGACTTGTTACATGTTACGAGACTTGTTACGAGACTTCTTACATGGTTTGGACTAGTCGGGCGTTGTGATGCTGATGTGGTCAGGTGATTGCCTCCGTGGCACTCGACAGCGGCCGGTTATGGCAGTGTGGGGTTGGATGGGGGTCGCGTAGCAGTCAGGGCGACGTAGTCGGGACTCGGAAGCTAGAGCTGTTGCCGGCCTACTCTCAAATGTCCCCTCGTCGGTCCATGGTCCCTGAAGGTACTGCTTGTCATCTCGACACACAGCTCGAGATGCCACTGTCTTGCTTCTCGTCCTTGTCAGCAATGCCCGCGCCTCTGCCTTCCTCCCCTTTTCCTTCATTTTCTCTCTCTCTCTCACCCTTCACGTGCTTCTCACTTCATGTATGCATTCTCCGTTTCACTGACCGGAGTCGTCTTCTCCACATTATCGCCCATGCTCTGCCAGTGACTCATGACAGTGTGTACAAGGGAAAGCATGGCAGCGAATGCACACAGTTGTCAGTCAGCCCTGTGTTTGTTTTTTTATCTCATGTGTTGGTACTGCTCCTTGCCAAGGTAGTGTGTATTAATGATTTGAAAAAAGTGCGTGCGAACCGTAAAAGAGACAGATACATTGGCTTGAATAGAATCACACTCTGTTGACTTCAATTACACACACGGCCAAGAGTGTAGGCCTTGAGGTATCCTAGTTTGTGCATTGTAGATTTTGGAGGCCGTGGAAGTAGCTAATATTTTTCTGCATTCTTCATTTGAAGACTCTCGTAAACCACAAGTGTAGCAATTTTCTGAGTATAATGTTCACACCAATTCCTCAGTCAGTCAGTCAACAAACTTCATTAAGGTCTTAAGGAACTACTGAGTCGTAGTTGCGGGCCGCTCCCACGTTAAGGCCGGAAGACCATGGTCCTCCGCCCGTTCGCGGGCCCTTTGGACAGCCCTTAGTTGGTCCTGGGGATCGCCGCTTTTAAGGGCCTCTTCCAAGTTCTCTTGTTTAATAAAAGATGCGTTTTGTCACGCAGAGCATTGCCAGAGCATGTGTGCTAACGAGCAATACTCTTCATTGCACTCGGGGCAGTGTGGGTCGATGTCTGGAGCACAGCGGCTAAACTTTCTTCTCGAAGGGAAAGATCCTGTTGGTAACATTCTCAATGTGGAAGATTGAGGTCTAGTTAGCTGTAGGTGGGGCAGTGGGAATCGCCTGCGTCCAAGCTGATAGTGTTTATCTATTTCATTAAAAGAGAGTAGAGGATCAGAGTTATGCTCACAATCCCGACTGCTTAGAATATCAGGACCATTGCGGAATGGTCATGAACTAGCTCATTCGGGTTGGGTTTGCTGGGATGTACATCCGTTTCCATGTGCACCGGGAACCATGCGATAGCGTGAACAGCATCAGGCGGTCTTTGCTTGACTATAGCCGCCGCCTCTTTCGAGATTAGGCCAGATAGAAAGGCTCCTATGGCTGATCTCGAGTCAGTGTATATGTAAGGCCGCGAGGGGTCATCCATAGCTAGCGCGATGGCAGCCTGTTCAGCCGCTGCTACCGTGGTGTGTCTTACCGAAACTGCGTTAAGAATTCTCCCCGTGAGGATCAGCTACAACAGCTACAAATGAATTTGTGCACCCATACTGGGCAGCATCTACATAGGTAGTTAATTGCAGGCTTTTTTGCGTAAACTCAATGAGAGAGCGGGCTCGTGCCTTGCGTCTAGCTGCATTATATTAGGGGTGTACATTCCGAGGGAAAGGGATAACTTGAAAGGTTGTCCTAACGGTGTGAGAGAGCATGATGGAATTCTCGTCGACCACCAAGGGCACTAGACCTGCAGACATTAATGTGCTTCTGCCTGGCTTCGAAGACGAGAGGTGGACGGTTTCTGCCGTTCTTTGTGCTTCGATTACCTCCGTCAGGGTATTGTGAACCCCTAATTGTAGGAGCTTCTCCTTGCTGGTGCTAGCGGGAATTCGCAGTATGTGTTTAATGCTTTTTTCATCAGCGCATCAATTTTGGCCTCCTCCGAGCGGACCAGTTGAGCGCCGATGCTACGTAGTTTATGTGACTCATGAGGAACGCATGATACAGCCTAAGGAGATTGCTCTCACTGAAGCCGCCTCTGCGGTTCGATCCTCTTGTTATTAATCGGAGCATGTTTTCCGTCTTCGCCTTGACGCGGACAACAGTTTGCTTGTTGCTTCCCTTTGCATTTAGGATCAGACCTAGAATCCTGACCGATTAGACTCTAGGGATCACCTGATCAGATTCTGCGTATAGATTAATAGGAATCTGTTCGAGAGTTGTAGAGTGCCCCTTGCCCCTGCGATCCGGTCTATAAAGCAGTAGTTCTGACTTTGAGGGTGATAGACAGAGTCCCGTCCCTTTTAAGTACTCTTCCGCAATATCCAAGGCCTCCTGAAGGGCACGCTTCACGGCCCCCTCGGACCCCCAACCGCGCCAAACGGTGATGTCGTCCGCATAGAGCGCATGATTTGCGCCCTCGACCCTAGCCAGTTTTTCCAAGAGGCCTTTCATCGCTATATTGAAAAGAAGCGGTGATATTACTGCACCCTGCGGAGTGCCCTTAGCCCCTAACTTGAACTTGTGAGATCTTAGTTGACCGATTTTAATAATGACTTTACGGTCCCTTAAGAAAGAGCTGACGTTATCGTGAAAGCGTTTCCCGAAGTTTAGGTGCGAGATGAATTCCAGAATGAATATGCGTGTGATGGTGTCAAAGGCTTTGGCGAGATCTAACGCTAAAATGCCTCTGACATCCCTGGTGTTCACATCGATTATCTGCGTTTTGATGAGAAGCAGGATATCTTGCGCGCATAGAGAGGACCTGAAGCCTACCATGTTATACAGGAACAGTTCTCGTTCCTCGACGTATCTCGTTACTCTCTCATGGAAGACGTGCTCAGCCACCTTGCCCACGCAGGACGTGAGCGACATTGGTCTAAGGTTCTCGGGTGTGAGTGTTTTAACTGATTTTGGGATAAGGACAACAGAGGCCGTTTTCCAGTCCTCTGGAAAGTTTCCCACGTGCGGAGAGTTTCCCACGTGCGGTTGATCTATTCCGTAAGCTTCTCAATTGATTTCACATTGAGGTTACGCAGGAGCCTGTTGGAGATGCCATCCGGCCCGGGCGCCGAGCGGCATTTTAGCTCGCGTAGCACCTTTCCGACTTCCACTTTAGTCACCGGGGCATCGAGCTCCTCCATGGTTTTGCCTGTATACTCTGAGTAGTCCTCGTTCCCCGTGGTACCTACGGGAGATACCTGTCTGCTAGGCTCTGAAGTATGTCTACATCTCTTAGCTCCTTTCCATCCATATCATGAATTATTCTATCAATAGCTAGGCCCTGATTGCTTTTGGATTGTGAGTCATCTAACAGTTGCTTCCGGAGGTTCCACTTGCCTCCCGTACGCATCTGTCCGTCAACTGCCGAGCAAACCTCATTCCATTGCTGCTTGCTCAACTCTTGGCAATACGCTTCGATTTGACGATTTAACATCGCTACTTTCTTACGCAGCCTCCGATTGAGCCTCTGCGTTTTCCATATGGCGAGTAAGAAGTTTTTGGCCTCTACCAGGTGCGCCAGGTGCGCATCCATCCTGTTTGCTTTTAAGTCAGTTTCGACTCTTTTAGTAACAGCGTTGACGTCCTCTGATTCTCCTTAAGAGGTCTTCCAAGGACTCATACTCCACCAAGTCTTCTGCCCGGCGTTTACGGAGGGCGTCCAAAACTGCTACGGTGAACGCCATAAGGGGGGCTGCGGCAACTTCCAGAGAAATCTCCACAATAAAATGTTCACTTCCCAGGTTTTCTGGCTTATTCTGCCAACTAACCGAGGCGGCATTCTTATCGAAGTCCTGATCCGGCGTGGTGTCCCGCGAGCCTGAATTACCGATGCGCGTGGGAAACTGTGGGTCCGTAACTAGCTCTAATGAGCAGTTTGTAACCGCTTGAAGTAGATTTATTCCTTTAGGGAATTGTCTCACATAACCCCATGCCTGCTGCGCCGCGTTAAAGTCTCCGGCTACCGCAAGTGGAGCATCGCTTGCTTTCGCCGCCGCCTTGGCTATAATCGAAAAGAATGCCTGATGACGTGCTCTCGGGGAACTGTAAATGTTTAAAATGAAAACACTGTTTTTAAACCAGCTGCTGGGAATGATTTCGATAAGCATTACCTCCGGTCTCGTGTTGCCCAACTGCAATGTGTGCTCTTGAAAGGACAACCAATGCCTCATGCCGTTTTAATGTGGTGTTTAACATGCTTCCTTTTTCTGCTACTAGTGAACATCTTATTTCATTGCTTATAAGTACCTTTTATTTACTTACTCATGTAGTTTTTTATGTGCAATATCTGCAGTGCCATGAGGCTTCATTGTCTTACAGCGACACTGTTAAGGGTAGTTTGAGAACCGTTGCAGTCTATAATAAATCTAACTTTTATTTATCTCTTTGCAGTGCATGCAAAGAAATTTAGGCTTTCACCGTCTTACAGCGATGCTGTTAAAGAGAGTTACACTGTGTGGCGGCTACAGTAAATTTAAGTGCATCACAGGTTCGAAGCCTCGAATTTGTCTTGAAACATAATTATCAACAATTACAAAATAAATGTTACATGCATATACCTTGTTTGGATAGATACCTTATTTGTACAGTTCTTTAATAAGTAGTTCATAATTTTTATTACTCGCATTTCATTATACCGGCTTTGCGTTAAAAGTTAGCAAGGACCTTCTCTGTTTGAAACAGAACAGCACGGTATTCACGGGGACAAGCAGGGACAAACGACACGGACGAGTGCTGACTTGACGAGCGCTGACTTGCAAGTCAGCACTCGTCCGTGTCGTTTCTCCCTGCTTGTCCCCGTGAATACCGCGCTGTTCTGTTTCAAATATGTCTTACCAACTCTCCCAAACGTCTGTTTTAACGACCTTCTATGGCTGCTGCGGTAAAAGCAGATGCCAAGACGCTACTAGCTTGTGTGGGGGCTATCACTAAAAGAAGCCTTGACCAGGCTCAAGGGCAGCAGCCGTTGCTGCGTGCAAGCAAGGCTGTGAGCCAGCAAATAGATCCCTTTCTATTCTAAAAGGTGTGAGAAATCCCTTATAATGTCATCCCTGTCAGATTTGCACACTTCTCTGAGAGATTTTTTTACTGTTTATTCTTCCCGAGATGTTATGGAACGAACCTTCCAAAAGTTGTCGTTTCAACTAGTCCACATGGCCTTTCACAATCCAGTCTAGCACTGCCTGTTTTTTGCCTTTATTAATCTCAAATGAGGCCCAGATGGCGGTTCTAAGGCTGTGTAAGCCTTTTTTGCACCAGCAGCGTTGTCCAGGTGGAATATAAGGAAGAAAGCTTGGATGATGGCTGTCGCAAGCTTACTTGTCATTGTTCTGGAACTTTTGTTTCTTTTCTGCCGACTTTGCTTTTTCCTTCAGTGTTATTGCATTAGAAAATTTCAGCAAGATGCATGCTTGGAGCTAAGGGCTTGATCCGTAGGTTGCGAAGTGTACACTACAGCCTAGAGTCAGTGATGGAATTGAATCAGTCAATGAATTGTGATGGGGTGCTGCTATTAAGGGGGCACGCACACACTCTTAAAAACCGGGGTAAAATTCAAAAGCACTTTACTATCACTGATGACTCCACCATGTTTGCCTTTTACTGGTATGGGGAAAAAAGCAAAGCTGAATTATGCTTTATTTAGTCGAGTCTGCCAGCTTGTTACTGTAAATATGGCACTGTTATTGCCTACCAGAACTTTCGTTTTCCTAATCACTTAGTTTTGAAGTGCGTGCAATAAGTGTTTTGGCATCTTCCCCGTTTTTGCTGCCTGAACTCTTGCCCATGTCAATATTGTTACGTAAGAAGACGGAGAAAAAGCTGTATACAAGCTAATACAATCGTCGCCATCGTCTTCTTACTGCTCGCCTCTTCGTCATTGGAAATACTATTCTGTAGCACTATCCCCGGCGGCAAAAGCGCCGTCCCGGAGCGACTGAAGGGCGTACTAAGAAGCAGTGTAGTAGACCTTGAGCCGACTGGCGTGCACAACATCACTAGACCAGAGTAGACGACGAGGTTGAGCTCACAGGAGCAATTTCGTACGTCACAGGCGTCACCTGACGCAGCACGCGGTAGGGCCCTGTGTATCGCGAGAGGAGCTTTTCTGAAAGTCCGACGTGACGAGAGGGCGACCACAGGAGCACGAGCGCACCAGGTGAAAACTGTATGTCACGGTGGCGGGCGTTGTACTGACGCTCCTGAGTGGTTTGCGAGGCCGTCAGTCGAGCACGGGCAATCTGGCGTGCATGGTCGGTGAGGGCGATGGCGTCGCGCGCATATTCGCTTATTGGGATCACAGCAGGAGGAAGTGCAGTGTCAAGGGGCAAGGTCGGTTCGCGACCGTAGAGTAGATAAAATGGAGAAAATCGGGCGGTGTGGTGCCGGAAAGAATTATAAGCAAATCTGACGTAAGGAAGGGCAATGTCCCAGTAGTGGTGGTCCTTGGAAACGTACTTGGACAGCATATCGGTAAGAGTACGGTTTAACCCCTCTGTCAGGCCACGTGTTTGAGGATGGTATGAGGTAGTCAGCTTGTGTTGAGTGGAGCAGGAGCGCACAATGTCGGCGATAACTTTCGAGAGGAAGTTACGACCACGGTCAGTAAGCAGCTGTCGCGGGGTGCCATGAAGTAACATAATGTCAGGCAAGAGAAAGTCCGCGATGTCAGTGGCGCAACTGGTAGGGACAGCCCGCGTGATAGCGTATCGGGTGGCGTAATCAGTTGCGACGGCTACCTATTTGTTCCCAGAGGATGACGTGGGAATGGCACAGAGGAGGTCTAATCCAACTCGAAAGAATAGTTCCACAGGGAGAGTGATCGGCTGGAGATGACCGGCAGGTAGCACCTGAGGTGTTTTCCGACGATGGCAGGTATCACAGGCAGCAACATAGCGTCGGACGGAGCGAGCGAGACCAGGCCAATAGAAGCGGCAGCGGACGCGGTCGTACATCGGGTTACGCCAAGATGTCCTGCAGTGGGTGCGTCATGCATCTCAAAGAGCACAGCCTGTCGTAGATATTTTGACACGACAAGAAGAAGATCAGATCCGTCAAGGAGGAAGTTTCTTCGGTACAGAATGCCACCCTGGAGGACATATCGGCGAACGGATGCGTCGGTAGTTGTAGAGCGCCGACGCTTGGTGAGTGCTCGCAGTGATATGTCTCGGTACTGCTCATCGGCGATGTCAGCGAAGCAGACACAGAGAAAATGCCGTTGGTGGTACTGCTGTCGGCGTCGTCAGGCTCGTCTACCGGGTAGCGAGACAGGCAGTCAGCGTCCTTCTGTAGTCGTCCAGATTTGTAGGTGACAGTATACGAATATTCTTGTAGGCGTAAGGCCCAGCGATCAAGTCTTCCTGTAGGATCTTTCAGTGAGCATAACCAGCAAAGCGCGTGATGGTCTGCGACAACGGAAAAGGGTCGGCCATATAAGTATGGGCGGTACTTCGCAACCGCCCAAAGTAGGGTCAGACACTCACGCTCAGTGATGGAATAGTTGCGCTCGGAGGGTGAGAGGAGCTTGCTAGCGTAAGCGATAACACGGTCGTTGCCGCGCTGGCGTTGTGCCAGTACTGCACCAATTCTCTGACCGCTGGCATCAGTACGGACTTCGGCAGGCGCAGAAGGATCGAAATGGGCCAGAACGGGAGACGTTGTGAAAAGGTCGATTAGATGCGACAATGCAGAGGCTTCGTTATCGCCCCACTGGAAAGGGGCGTCTTTTTTCAAAAGCTCGGTTAGTGGTCGTGCTATGGCGCGAAATTTTTCACGAAACGGCGGAAGTACAAACGAAGGCCGATGTAGCTGCGCAGATCCTTGACACAGTCCGGAACAGGGAAGTGCCTAACAGCAAGGATCTTGCCTGGGTCCGCTTGCACTCCGTTCGCGCCAACGAGATGCCCAAGGACGGTAATCTGTCGACGGCGGAAATGGCACTTCGATACGTTGAGTTGCAGACTGGCTCGACGAAAAACGTCCAGGACTGTTGAGAGGCGCTCGAGGTGCGTAGCGAACGTTGGCGAGATCGCTATAACATCGTGCAAGTAGCACAGCAAAGTGGACCATTTGAAACCGTGAGGAAGAGAGCACATCATGCGTTCAAAAGTGGCTGGAGCGGTACATATACAGAACAGCATCACTTTGAATTGATAAAGACCGTCTGGTGTTACAAAAGCAGTCTTCTCGCGGTCAAGATCGTCCACGGCATCTGCCAGTAGCCGGAGCGAAGGTCAATAGAGGGGAAGGAGCAAACACCGTGGAGGTAGTCGAAGGCGTCATGAATCCGAGGTACACGTCCTTTTTTGGTAACCCTGTTAAGGTGCCGACAATCTACGCAAAAGCGCCATAATCCATTCTTCTTTTTTACCAGTACAACAGGTGACGCCCATAGACTACATGACGGTTCTATGATGTTCTTGGCAAGCATTTTGCGAACTTTGGCGCGAATAACTTGACGCTCAGCCGGTGATACTCGATACGGGCGGCGATGAATAGGAGCGGCATCGCCGGTATTAATACGATGCTTAACAGCTGTAGTTTGCGCCGAAGGACGTTTGTAAAGTAAAAAATATCGTGCTAGGAAAACAGAACGCGGTAGAGCTCACGAGCGTGCTCGGACGGCATGCCGGGCGCAATCATTTCTTGTAATTCGGCGATGGTACAAGTTCCCGACCTGTGATGGTAGAGGAGGTTCGGCTGAATTGTCGTCTACTGCAATAGATGCTATTGAGTGATCCTCGAATGAGCAAAGCTGGGCCAGAGACATCTCTCGTGGCAGCACTTGTGTCGTCAAACCAAAATTGACCACTGGCAGGCAGACGCAATTCGCCGTAATAGATAAAACGCTATGAGGTAATGTGATCCTGTGTGTAAAGAGGACGTCTTTCATAGGAGCCGCGATGTAGTGACCGTCGGGCACTGGTGGGGTTGACACTAAGTTAACGTAAGTGAGAGCCGAAGGTGGCCAGCGAATGAAGTGAGATGTGGTTCAGCGGGATCCAGAAGAGGCAGGTCAAGGCGGAGAGTACTGGCGGAACGATCGATGAGAGCAGAATGTGCGGAGAGGAAGTTTAAGCCGAGGATGATGTCGTGGGGACTGTAGGCGACGACTGTGAATAGCACGATTGTGGAGCGATTGGCGAAGGAGACGCGGGCGGCACACATACCAATTACGGGGGCTGTTCCGCTATCGGCGACACGGACAACAGGCGTCGTGGCGGGCGTGATTATTTTCTTCAGGCGGTTACGAAGGTCAGCGCTCATTACTGACAAATGCGCCCGAGTGTCTATGAGAGCAGATACAGAAACACGGTCGACTTACAAGTCAAGAAGGTTCAGATGAGTGGGCAACATCAGTAGAGGATTTGGCGGCGTAGGGAGCAATGCAGCGTCACCTCGATGCGCTGCATAGTCTAGTTTTCCGGCTGGGAGCGGCGTCCGAAGGGAGTCGGCGAAAAGGAGTGACGAGGCTGGGGGAGAGTGAGATTGTCGTCGTTGGGGCGAAGGCGAACGAGAATAGGGGCAGTTCGCGCAGGAGAATCAGTGGCGGCGTTGTCGGAGCGTGGGGCAGAAGGGCCACCTGAGGGGCGAGAGTAGGCAGTATAAGCAGACCGGGTCGGGGAAGTCCAGCGACTGCGACAGCGCCGAGAAATGTGCCCGATGCGACGGCAGTGAAAACAAATGGGCTTGTCGTCAGCAGTGCGCCTTTCAGATGGGTTGCGGAAACATGGTGGGTATGAAGATGCGGGACGGGGAGGAATCGAAGAAGGCGGGCCGGTATCAGGGCGATGGGCCGAGCAGATGGTGTGAAGGCCCATGTTTTCGAACTCCTGGAGGACAACTGCCAGGATCAGGGAAACCGTGACTGCAGGTGCATTGGTGGGGCTGGAGTCGAAGGCAGCCGGATAGGTGGCCTCGATCTCAAGCCGGACGATCCTGGTAATATCGTCAGTGTTGTTGGGACGAGGAGCTTCGGCGCAGCAAGATGTCGCTGGGGTGTAGGGCAGACGGGCAAACTGCAGGTCGATACGTCGGTGTTTAGCGAGTTCCAATAATAATAATAATAATATTTTGGGTTTTACGTGCCAAAACCACTTTCTGATTATGAGGCACGCCGTAGTGGAGGACTCCGGAAATTTTGACCACCTGGGGTTCTTTAACGTGCACCTAAATCTAAGCACACGGGTGTTTTCGCATTTCGCCCCCATCGAAATGCGGCCGCCGTGGCCGGGATTCGATCCCGCGACCTCGTGCTCAACAGCCCAACACCATAGCCACTGAGCAACCACGGCGGGTTAGCGAGTTCCAGGCGGCAGCACTCTTCTATAACTGCATTCACCGTCGCGACGTTGTTTATTACGAGCAAGTTGAAGGCGTCATCTGCAATGCCTTTGAGTATGTGGGATACCTTGTTTGACTCAGTCATTTGTGCGTCAACTTTGCGGCACAGAGCCAAGACGTCCTGAATGTACGTGGCGTAGGGCTCTGTTGACGTCTGCACACGGCCGGAAAGCGCCTCCTGCGCGACAAGTTGGTGAGTGTAGGGGTTACCAAAGAAGTCTCGCAGCTTTTGCTTGAGCGAATCCCGACTGGTGAGCTCATCTTCGTGCGTCCGAAACCAACCTCGAGGTGTGCCACCGAGGTAAAAGACTACGCTGTCGAGCATGATAGTAGGGTCCCACCGGTTATTGCGGCTGACGTGTTCGTACAGGCTTATCCAGTCCTCGACCTCGACGTCTTCCCCTTCTTTGCCCGAGAATATGCGATGCTATGCCAGGAATTACCGATGTCGGAGGCGGCTGAGTCGAGTTGTCGTCGCCGGGAGCCATAAAGGAAGGCTCAACGTACCGTCCACTGCGAAGCTCCGTGACGAGGTACAGGGAACGTCCACCTCCACCAGATATGTTACGTAAGAAGACGGAGATGAAAAGCAATGTACAAGTATATTTACAAAGTAATACGCCGCACATGGCCAAGAGGCAACAGCCCGCGCTAGCCTCCAATCGTCGCCGTCGTCTTCTTACTGCTCGCCTCTTCATCATTGGAAATACTATTCTGCAGCAATATCAATGAGAAATGATGTCTTCTTTACTCTTTGCTTTACCTTTCCGAGTACCACAAAGTCCAGGTTTGTCACAGAATGTTCTGCTATTACTGTTATTTCAACAATGACTGTATTGTACCTTGTTTAGGCACTTGTGGCAGGTTTCCATATATTTTTCTTGTATTTCTTAAGGTCTTGGCTCAAACCTGCAGCTGGGTAAGTTGCTTTCTATTCGTACTGTGTGGTTTGTCCAAACACATGGAGAGGAAAGACCAAGAAACCAGTGCTTGTGTCGTCCATTTCTTCTTTGACTATGTGCTTATGCAATATATTTATTTTCCACAAAGCACTACTTCGCTTATTTTGTTTGCATCTTCCAGCTTGGAAACCAATATATTGTGTATTTCGCACTTCGAAAAATCAATATTGAGAATTCTGAAATCGGCGTACAAGCTGAGTCACGTGAACACATGCTCCCATATCTTCCTGTAAAACGGCGATCAATGTATAAAGGAATACTCCTATGATACCCTGCAAAATCTCCCTCAAAGTAAAAAGAAAAAGAATTGCCATAATTCCTTGCGAAAGCTGCTCGATGGATGTAAACCTATAGTCGCATAGTTCCCCGCAGAAGCTCTTCATTGGATGCTAACATATTGACATGTGTACTTGTTTATCTTTTCCGGGGGACCGCTTGTCACCGCCTAACAAATGTTAAAGTACAGCGCAGCGCGCGCCTGCATGTGTCGGAAGTTCGTGGAATATTTTCGATGGTTCCATCCGCTGTCTGCCACGGAACCTTGTGTAATCTGATTGCATGTATGCGCGACGCGAATAGTCTAGAACTTAGCGGAAGACACGCTGGTCTCACCGATTACTCTGGAACATTCGACGACTGATGTATAAAAGCTGACGCGCTTGACCTGCTGATCAGTATTTCGACGATCGCCGGGTGTGTTCGCGGCTATCATTTTTCTTTGAGTGTAGCCTGCTTTTTGAGGGCACACGTTCGCCCAATAAAATACTAGTTTCTTGAATTACAGTTTTGCTGCCTCCTTCACCATGACTACTACGTGATATCTGGTGAAGGTGTTTTACGTCCATGTACCGGACGCCCGCGACAAGCCGTAATCAAAGGCAGGACCGCAAAGACAACACCGACGTCGTCCCAGAACATCGGCTACAGCAGCTGCCCGCGGAACATGGACTTCTACCAGAGACGCCCAACAAGATCGTCCAAGAAGATCGTCCAGAGACGACCAAAAAGAGAGCCCTAATGGCAGCCGCAGAGGCCCCAATAATTCTGCAGCAGCCCAGGGAGCCACCGATGTTCCGCGGTTCCACCTTCGAGGAACCGGGAAGCGGGATGGAGACGTTTGAGAGGGTCGCTACGTTTAACAGCTGGACCAGCGACGACAAGCTGCAACATGTCTATTTCGCAATGGAAGGCGCAGCCGTGACGTAGTTAGAGAATCGAAAAGCCACGTTACCGACGTAGCGCCGGTTCCGAACCGCCTTCCTGCAAATATTCACTTGAGTCGTGCGTAAAGAGCGCGCCCAAGCGCTACTAGAAACCAGAGTACAGCTTTCCAATGACCATAGCGACCTTCACGGAGTAGATGGTTCGTCTTTTCCGGCACGCCAGCCGGGATATGTCGGAGGAGAAAAAAAGTCCGCTTCCTCATGTGGGGCGTCAAACAAGAACTTTTCGCCGGACTGATTCGCAACCCGCCGAAGATCGTAGCTGAATTTTCCAAAGAGGCATCGACGATCGAGAAAACTCTGGAAATGCGCACTCGGCAATATAACCGCCAGGTGCTCACACCTTAGTGCGCCAACCAAGGACTGGGTTCCGACGACCTTCCAGAGACCATCAGAGCCATTGGTTGCCAAGAGCTGCGCAAGGTCCTGCCTTCGTCGCAGCCTCAAGTGGCCTCAGTCGCCGACATCGTCAAAGAATAGGTTCAGCGATCACTTGGGGTTAGTGAAGCGCAACCGCCATCGCCCCAGCCGGACGCGATGACATACGCCGCCGTCCGCCCGCCGACAGCGCCCGCGTCAGGTCCCTGTAACACCGCGATTCCGTCGTCCACCGCCGCCGCCGCCAGCACGCTCACCTGTCGTCAAGCGCAGCTACCGGAGGAAGACAGATATTTGGCGGGTTCCCGACCACCGCCCGCTCTGCTGCCCCTGCGGGGAAGCCGGACATGTCTACCGCCAATGTCCATACCGCAAAATGGGACTACGAGGGTTCGCAGTCAATGTTCCGTGCCCTCAGCAAGGTGAACGCCCTCGAGATATCGCCGACTACCTCGCCGCCACTTAGCCCACGACCACTGTCTGTTCGCCATCACCCAGGCGCTACTTCACCCCGCAACACCGACCATACACTGGCCCAGCCCGTTTCCGGTCTGCAAGCCCATAACGGGAAAACTAAAAGCAGCAACCGATGGAGGCGCGGTTGCCGTTCGTCGAACGGACGAAGATCCTCCGCCGCCGACGAAGACGCCGAAGAGACTACCTCGACGACATAACAACGACACGCGGCCGTCCTGACGAAGTCTGGAAGCCAAGAATAGGCCGACTAAAGACGACCTGATGACGCCATGTACCAGCTACAGGTCAACGCGACGCAGCCGTGATCCGACGTGAAGGCCTAACGATAACGCAAGACAAAAACCACCGACCTCGACGTGGTTCTCGACGGCCACGCAGTAACCGCCTTAGTGGACACAGGGGCGGATTACTCCGTCATGAGTGGACTCATCGCCGGCCAGTCGAAGAAAGTAATGACTGCAGGGGAAGTCCCTCAAATTCGGAGTGCTGGAGGACACCTCATTACGCCGACTGGAATCTGCACAGCAAGAATTACCGTTCTTGACCGGACTTACCCTGCCACCTTCGTTACCATCCAACAGTGTTCACGAGACGTTATTCTCAGCATGGACATTCTGAACCAACACGGCGCAGTCATCGACCTGAAGTGGAAATCGATAACGCTGTCGAACAATAAAGCGTTACCGCCGCAGATCTCTCGTAGTCACGACGCCTTGAGTGTGCTCGAAGATGAACTGAGCATCCGATCGCCCTCCAGCATTATTATTTCCGTCGGCACCGAAACAGCCCCTGACGTATAAGGCGTCATCGAAGGCGACCAACGTGTACTACTCGACCGGGAAATTTGTGTCGCAAGAGGGATCGCAGGACTGCACGGAGGAAAAACGGTGGTGTTGGTGACAAATATCAGCCAGAAGTACAAGCACGTCCACAAGGGCACGGCAATCGCGTACATCGAGGTAACTATGCAAACTAGCAATCCGTTTCTCCTCTCGGATTCTGCCGCATCTGCCCTGACGACCATAGTCACCCCAACCAGACTTCGACATAAATCCAAGTCTCCCCATGAGTAAGCAGCAGCAGCTCGGAAGTCTCCTACGATACAAAGACTGTTTTTCGACGTCATCGAGGAGTCGACAAACACCAGTCGCAGAGTATCGCGTAATGACTGAAGAGTGCACTCGACAACTCCGACAGAGCCCTTACCTCGTTTCGACAGAAGAATGTGCGGCTATTGGCAACAAGTCAACGAAATGTGGCGCGGCGGCATCATCCAGCCGTCGAAAAGCGCGTGGGCATCTCCTCTAGTCTTGAGGCAAAAAAACCACGGAACCCCACGTTTCTGCGTAGATTATTGTCGACTGAACAGGATCACGAAGGACGTATACACATTTCCACGGATAGACAAAGCATTGGATCGGCTCTGCAACGCTAAATACTTCTCATCGATGGACCTCAATTCTGGCTACTGGCAAAAAGAAGTAGACGAGGCAGATCGCGAAAACAGCGCCTTCATCACGCGAGACGGCCTCTTCGAGTTTAAGGTCATGCCATTAGGACTGTGCTCGGCGTCTGCAACGTTTCAGCGCGTTATGGACACGGTGTTAGCAGGATTGAAGTGGTAGAAACGTGTCTTGTTTACTTAGATGACGTCGTTGTTATCGCCGGAAATTTCGATGATCACTTTAGGCGGCTTGCGACAGCCTTAGAGGCTATCAAGTCCTCAGGGCTCATTCTGAAGCCGGAAGTGCCGCTTCGCTTACGATGTGCTTCTGTTTCTAGGCCACGTCATCAGTAAATCTGGAGTCCGCCCCAACCCGCAGAAGACAGCTGCCATCGCAAAGTTCCCGCAACGCATCGACAGGAAGGCAGGGCGGAAATTACTTGGCATGTGTGCCTACTGTAGGCGCTTTGTCAAGGACTTTTCACGCATCGTGGAGCCACTAACACATCTAACGTAATGTGATGTCGAGGTCAAGTGGGAAACGCCAAAGGCCGACGCAATTCAAGAACTCAAACGACGCAGGTAGTCGCCGCCGGTACTTGCACACTTCAACAAGGACGCCGATACCGAAATCCACAGTGACGCCAGTAGCCTAGGCCTTGTTGCCGTCCTAGTTCAGAGGAAAGACGCACTTGAATTGGTGATAGCTTATGCTAGCCAGGGGCTGCCCAAATAGGAAGGTAATTATTCTACGACTAAAAGCAATGCCTCGCAATCATTTGGGATACAGCGAAATTCCGCAGTTACTTCCATGGCGGGCCATTCAAACTCATCAGCGACCATCACGCGTAGTGTTGGGTAGCTAACTTCAGGACGGCTGGCACGGTGGAGGCTCAGACTTCAAGAATATGACCTCACGGTAATCTACAATTCCGGTCGGAAACACTCAGACGCCGGCTGCCTATCACGCGCCCCAATCCATCCCCCGCCGCAAGACGACGAGGATGACGACGCCTTCCTTGTAATAATAAGCGCAGAAGACTGTAGTCATACCAAGTGACCGCGCTACAAGCCCTGTGTGCATCGCTTGCATGACTCTTTCGATGACAATATTACATCTTCAGTGACTTTATCAACTAAGCAACTAGCGGTGGCTTGAGCTTGGGGTATGCATGAAAACTCGCGCCAGGCTTGGTCAAATACGTCCGGCACTGCAGCACTGAGCAGTGAATCATACTATAAGTGTTGGCAACTAAATTGCCGCCTTGTGATTGAAACAATATTTTCAACCTTACAATCAAGGCTTCAATTGCAGCCGACTGTTCGCAGCTCACGCATTGTTGTTTCATGTATCATAGGCTCTGACAATTTCGAGAAGCAAGCGACCAAGCGACGACACGAAGATTGTGGCGCTCCAAGCTGATAGCTGGTCATCGGACCACCTGCCGAGCTGCCTCGTGGCTACAGCCTGATCGCCTTCCATAGCGCAGGCGATCTGCGCCCCAACCCACGCAGAAGCGGCTGACATCGCAAGCAGCGCCCTCCACTCAGTCGCCTACAAAAGGGATCGTCCACAAGCACCGAACGGGATTTGCAGCCGACTGTTCGTAGCTCACGCATTGTTGTTTCATGTATCATAGGTGAGTGGGTTGTGACGAGAGCTTCTTCAACTTCGGTACTATTTAGGCTGCAAATCCCGAGTGTCGTTTGATTCACCATGGGCATTGATCTGTGTACTTACCGTGCGCGGATAGGCCGCTTTGTAGCGCATGGCCATTTGGCCAGTGGTTGTTCGCCAATATGGCTTAGGCCTGCCTTGGCTACTAGTTGCTGGCGCATGGGTGGACGCTGTTCCTTTGTTTTGTTTTGTATTGCTCATTTGATACTCTGCGCTGGCGACGTAGAGACCAACCCAGGCCCGGATAAGGTGGACCAAGTTCTCGCGCTTGTTAAAGAGTTAACGTTGTCCAATGAAAAATTTCAGAAAGACACTTCAAACAAACTAAAGGATATTCAAACGAGCGTCACTGACATCAAAAGGCGACTCAGTGGTGTCGAAGAGCGACTAAAAGCAGTTGATAACCTGTGTCATGACGTCACCACCGTTAACTCAGTCGTTCAGGAATCGCAGGAGCAGCTGAAGACCATAGAAACTAAACAGTTGGAGCAGGCCAATCTGGTTGTTGATGACCTAAATAACCGTATGCGCAGAAATAACCTAATATTTAAGGGAATCCCGGAAGAACCAAAAGAAACATGGGCTGACACTGAACGCATCATCAACCAGTTTGTGTTAACTAAGCTAGGCTTCAATGCAGGCGAAATAGAGCGAGCCCACAGAATAGGTCGACCTAAAGCAGGTCGCATCCGACCAATTGTCGTGAAATTTCTGAGTTTTACAGACAAGAGCATCATTTTAAGAAATGCTTCCAAATTGAAGGACCTGCAGAAGCCACGCGTGTGGATTGATTTATCGGCCCGAATGCAGCTCATCAGAAAAAAACTCGGAGATTCCGCTCGCGAAGTATGTAAGCCTAACGAAAAATATACTGTGGTCTACGATAAACTTCTTCTTGGAAGCAAATGTTACACCTTTGGTTCATCACAAAACAAAGTAACCTGTCTTTCAACGCGCAATGAAGCCGAAGTATGTCGGCTGAGTGAGCAACCTACTGTTGGCGCACGAGGGGACGAAACTAACAAGAATGATTGACAGAGGCATGCTAATCAAGGTGATTCATTGTCACTCCTGCTGTGCAACTTTAGAAGCATGTTTCACAAACAAGACCAGCTATGTACATTTATTGAGGCTTGTTCTGTAGATATTGTTCTTGGGACAGAAACTTGGCTTACACCCGATATTGGGGACAACGAGCTGTCGCTCTCTAGAAACTTTACTATATTTAGAAATGATAGGGTGGGCGCACGGGGAGGCGGTGTTGTAGCTGCCGTGAAATCTAATCTATGTGCTCGCGTTGTTGACACACAGTCAAATATTGAAATTTTGTGGATTTCACTTCAGGTCTGTCCCTCTGTGACTTGCGCAGTCGGGGTCTGTTACCGTCCGCCTGATGCTACTTCTGAATTCATCGAGAGTCTTAATCATTCCCTAACTTTAATCGAAGACAAGTATCCAACTTCACCTATAATCCTTGCTGGTGATTTCAACTACCCCACAATAAATTGGCAGACGTGTATGCCCCTAGGTTGCGCAAGGAAGAGCGAATGCAAGGAATTTCTCGATGTTCTTTGTTCATTTGATCTGCATCAAATAGTTTGCAAACCAACACGTGGAAACGCTATTCTAGATCTAGTCCTCACAACCGAACCGGAAAATATGCTTGTTCACGTCCTTGAATGTATTAGCGACCACAACGTAGTACACTGTGAATACCAATTACAAAGTAGTAAACCAGAAAAGGCAACGAAATCTATTTACGATTACTCCCGCGCAAATATCGACGCGATTCTTACAGAGCTGTCATATTTTTCTGTGTGGTTCTTGAAAACCATGGCTTATCGCAATACAAATGATAACTGGCTCGCTATCCGAAGAAAGCTTATGGAACTGAAACAAAAGCACGTTCCCAAAATTAGAATAACGTCATCAACACAGAGCACATGGTTCACGTCCCAAGTGAAGAGAGCAATAAATAAAAAGAAACGCCTTTACTCTAAAGCTAAGTTGTCCCACTCGGATGGTGATTGGCAGCGATACCGTGAACAATCAAATAAATGTAAAGCTGAAATTGAAGCATCTAAAGACAAGTTTTTTAACGGTGACATCGTCAGCATGATAATGAACAATCCGAAAAAGTTTTGGAAAGTAATTAACCCTAAACACTCTTCTCAATCCACTATACCAATCGTTAATAACGGTGTGGTACTCTCACCATCTGAAGCTGCGACTGAATTAAACTCGTTTTTCAGCTCTGTATTCACAAACGAAAATCCAATTCCACCTGACCTTACGTTTCCTTCAATTAACTCATCTATGAATGATCTCATAATTACACCAGAGGGAATAGAATCGGCCATCGATCGACTTTCGAATAACTCAGCGCCAGGTCCAGACGGCATCTGCAAAAAGATGCTTAAAATGACTAAACCTATAATATCTCCCGTATTAGCCGCCCTTTTCCAGCAACCAATAGATACAGGAATTGTACCAGATGACTGGAAGGTCGGTCGTATCACTTCCATTTACAAATCAGGTGACCGATCAGTACCCTCAAACTATAGACCTATATCCTTGACTAGTATTCCATGTAAATTACTTGAGCATATCATATCTTCCGCAGTTATGAAATATTTATCTGAACATAACTTTTTTTCTAACAATCAACATGGATTTCAGAAAGGACGCTCTTGTGAAACACAGCTTTTTGAACTTATAAGTGATCTTCATCAAGCTGTTCACGATTCCATAAAAATCGATGCCATATTTATTGACTTCAAGAAAGCATTCGACAAAGTTCCCCATTCTCGCTTAGTAATGAAACTTAGCCGGCTTGACATACATGGTAAAATTGTTATTGGATCTCAAGTTTTTTAACCAAGCGCTACCAATTTGTTTCCGTAAATGATCACTTTTCCGCTTTAGCACACGTTAAATCTGGCGTTCCTCAGGGATCCGTACTTGGCCCAATCTTATTCTTAATTTACATTAATGACATCAGTAATAACCTGACCTCAACAGTTCGATTGTTTGCAGATGACTGCGTTCTTTACAGACAAATTATCACCTCTGAAGACACTAATATTTTACAAGCCGACCTAAACAAAATTTCACTTTGGTGTGAGCAATGGCAAATGGAAATCAATGTTTCTAAAACAAAAACAATGACATTTACCAGAGCCAGTAACGTTCACTTAAGTTCATATTTTATGAACAGCATATGCATAGAGAATGTGTCTACATTAAAATATTTGGGAGTCCATTTAACTTCTAACCTTACATGGAATGATCACATTGATGAAATAATTTCGAAAGCAAATAAAACACTTGGATTCATTAGGCGAAATTTGTATTTAGCAAATCAGTCAACTAAATTATTAGCTTACATAGCTCTAGTTCACTCAAAGATTGGATACGCTTCCATAATATGGAATCCAAATCAGACTTACCTAATAAACAAGCTGGAATCTTTACAAAATAAAGCAGCACGCTTCATCACTAAAACATACTCTAGAACATCCAGCATCACGGCTGTCAAAGAGTCCCTCCAATTACCGTCTCTAGAAACACGACGACTGTTAGCACTACTTTCCCACTTCCACAGATTGTATCATACCCCGTCATCCTTTACAGCATCCCATATCAAACCCCCACAAAAAATTTTCGCCCGCCTCGACCATCCCTTAAAAATGCGTCCCATGTTTGCGCGTACGAATCTCCTGCGACAATCACCGCTCTTTCTAGCTATTCATCACTGGAATAAGCTGCCAAAAGAAATTGCTTCTATACGTGATCATGACTCATTTGTAAGTAATTTGAAGCGCAGTTTTACGCATCTTGGGTAAAAGCAGAATTTTATGCCTTTGACGCATTGTGAGTGTATCTACATGCTTTGTACGGAGTGTTGTTGTTTTTTTCATCAATGTATGCAATTCTCTCCTTTTTTATTTTTATATTTTCTTGTTGTATTCGGTGATCTTTACCACGTTGTTCTATATTGCCTTCCCCCCACTAATTGTGTTTGAAATATCATGTTGTTAACCCCCCCCCCCCTATGTAATGCCCAAAAGGGCCTTTAGGGTATCTGAATAAAAAAAAAATTGCCCAGCCAGCGATCTGCAGCAAAGGTGTGAACCCTAGTCATGTGAAGTCACATTCTATGTCGTAGCGATAGCAGTCGATCTCTCCAGTTGTGGCCCTCAGCCTCAACAGGCATCCCTTTTTTGTGTACGTCCTTGTGTAGGACTAAGCAGGTGGTGCCAGTTTGTTCTTCAGCATTAACACTATATTCACACTGTATACACATTTCCTTACTCTGTACGACAGCCCTTGAACCTACATAATTACCACCAAGAACCCTTTGTCCAAGAAGCAATAGAGGAATGTTCAGTTTTTCCAACCTGAACATTGCTTCATTAAAAGCTAACGTGATTTGGTCTCAGCAGAGAGACATGAGTTAAAAAAGAACCCTTAGAAACTTCTTTCGAAGTCATTCTAACCTTGTCAATAATCCCGTGCCTTTTTGGTGTGTCCGTTCAGCATTGGTCAAGGCAAGTTGGTCCTAATAATCAAAATAATAATTTTGCAAGGCCAGCTACTAGGTGACCCCTGTCTCTTCGGCCAGCCTGAAGTGTCTCGCAGCCATCAAGGCAGGAGTGCAGAAAAGAACAAAGAAAAATGTGGCAGACAAAACGTTGTTCGTGGAAATACCACATATTTATGGACTGTTACACTGACTGAAAAAAATAGTGGCTTCCCAATATAGTCTTGATGCACATAGTTGTTTCAATCACGAACAAACAGCCAGCAACCCAGTCCTGCACAAACACTGTGTACAAATGCCAATGGATTAAAGAGACCAAATTTTGTTGCGTGCACATGTGGTGCAGTGTGCTACATTTCATTTTCCTAAGGCTGCAGTACACTGGACAGACTGGTTGCTCCTTCAATAATAAGCCCTTGGAGTATCGCAGCCCTTTGTTCACATTTTGCTGCAGATTGTATAAAATAAGAATGCAAATTGTTTTGCAGGACACATCAGTTCAGTTCAATCAATGAGAGAGTAATCCAAGAAATATTTTAATCCTCTAAAGTGTTTCAATACAGTCCCTAGTTTAGTAGAGGTTTTCACATGATTTTTTAGATTCTTCTACGGTACAATGCTGCTGCTTGTTAGGCACTGGTGTTCTGATGTGCACACTCTCTTGTGTTGCTATAATGACAACTTGTAACACCGATTTTCCTTCCTAACAAACGTTTGGAGCCAGTGCCTGTCAGCTCATCTTTTAACCTGATTTTCATTCGATCTGTGCATTTACATCGAACAAACTACAAAATATCAGTACTGAGAATCACAAAAGAACACACCTGCGTAACGACGCTGCTGAGATCGCTGAAGTGGTCAGCCACAGAATGCAGTGCAGGTAGAAAGGCATCCTGAGTTAAAGCAATATAACAATCATTGTAAGATGCGGATCAAAATGTTATTCTGTGAGGTTTTTAACATGTGTACTAATTACCACATTTGTATACAAAATAGCTTTGCATATTAGCTCAGCAAGGTTAATGTCTTGCTCTGGGACTGTCAGCCAGTGCTTCTGCTGGCAATGGTGGCGAATAGGCACAACCTTTCGAGTGTAACTTTTGTGGGTTACATGAATTAAAAAGAACTTAGGTTCGCATAATACATGACACCTGTAGTTAGAAGGATGTGTTGCATGCAGCACCAAGGCCACGAGTGGCACTGCCTAACACTTCCAGGGCCGGACTCAATAGACACACAACAAAAATGTGCAACGAAGTGAACAGGGAGAGAGCTGCTGCTATAACTAAAGATTCCATGCCTAATGCAGATGTGAATGCAGCTCCCGTCTGGAGCGATTTGCCCTTTTGGCTGCTTCACATCCCTTCCTCCTTTCTTCTGTCGTCATTGTTTGTTGGTGCCATGTGGTAATAACGAACAAAAATAAAGCCCCTCAGTTCCCATTCTTGTTTTACTACATGCTGTAAAATCATCCAAATGTACTGAAGACTCTTAAGCATGCACTTCAAACGCGCTGATTTAACAACATGTTCCTCTTGGCTTCATTACACCTTATTGTTCTGCTAATTCTAGACAATGCTTAGAGAAAAACCTATATCCACACAATAACTCCTTCGATTAAGCTCCCACAGTGTATGGCTTCGAGATGTGTAGATACAAACTTTATAAATGTTTACAATGGAGATATAAGTGACTGTTCTAATACGTACACTTAGCATACTGCACAATAGTCACCTGGTTCCAAATCCTTTGTTGTTATCACACATAGGACGGCTACAACTATAAATTTAATTCTGGCAGTGACTCAAGACACTGCCTAAACCTTCATAGAGCAATCAATGAAAATTTTCGAATTCAGAGCTGTTGGACATAAATTGGACAAATAGCTTTATAGTGTTAAATAATGAACTGTTATGGCACATGGCGGTAAAAGCCCATGCGCCTGAAAAATAGGTACTGCTTATCATATAAGCACTTTCTTACATTTTTGCTTATTTTCCTAGGGATTGCATCAAACAGTTTGCTTATGTGTAAATTTTGCTACATGGCTGTATTGTGTTATCACTTGTTTTTTCACATTTGTCTTAATGCTACTTTATGTGCATGCAAATGGGCAAATGCTACCTTCAGCTGAGGGCCAAACACTCGCTGCCCTACGTACATGCATTTTACAACATTCAACAATAGACTTAAAGAATGAGCAACTCTTTTAAAAAGTGAGCTTCTTTGGACGCACATTAAATGACATATATCTGGAAAACAATGATTTCACTAAAATAATAACTTAATCTAATTGGCACTAAGCACAATGCATCACGCAAAAAACTTGCATTTACCGCACACCACCATAGACACTGCGAATTTTTCGGCTTCTCCACAATCTGACACAATGTGCTCAAGCTGCGTGTAAACCCTGGAAGGTGTCTACGATACTTTTTCTAAGAAGCTCAGCAAGCATGAGAAGGATCTAAAAAGGTCAGACAAGCAAAGCAAATTTTTAACCACTCCTCTCTATGTTGATATGGATGCGAAGGTGCAAGTAAAATGATGTATTTGAACTGCGTTTTTAATCGCGCAATGCTAGAGAAATATTTTGGAATAATAATGTGATAGACAACAATTGCAATAATGTGACCGAAATCAATCTAATGAATATTTTTATGAACTTGCACGAAGTTTTGGTCCTCCCCCGTTACGCTGAGGCACACACCTGCATACTTCTACTGTGCACAGTCTTGTTGTTTCAGTCTTTTATTTTATTGTCACATAGCAATTTACGTGATGGACTTGTCCTGAAATACGTCATGTTGGGCTTCTTCAGTATTTTTTCTTACTGGAACACACATGCCTATACAGGGCAAGCCCTCGAATGAAGGGAAATTGCCACAGGACTGACTGCTCAAGGCACTTTGCGGGTATTCTCGGGCTTCTTTCATGCTCTGAAAAACACATTCTGCAGCACATACTCAGCCACAGAAAGCTGCACTGGGTATTTTTCATGTTGCTCTACAATTTTCTAATTGACACTTTTCATCTAATTATAATATGATAGGTTGATTAATTGATTGATTTTAATTAAGTTTTAGGCAAAATGAAGAAAAAAACACAAATAATTTCCAAGCGACAGCAAACAACAGCACCTAGGTTTTGTCCAGCTAGGTGGCATTTGCATATATTTGAAGTTTGCTAAAGTTATGTGGTATAACCTGCATACGTGATCCCACGGAACAGGAGTCACACCAGTCACTCTAAGTGACGCCGCTAAACTAGCCAATGCACGTAAAATATACAGGGTAAAAAAAGTACACTCTAGGTAAGAGCACACCAAGGCCACTTAGTATGTTGAAAAGGGAAACTGCTGGAAGGCGTCTCACGTGTAGCTATGGAGCTGCTTCATCCTCACAGCTGGCAATGAAACGGGCGCAGCCACAGTTCTGAAACAAAGAAGAAAAATTAGACATTACAATGATAACATATAACATAAAGAAGCTGGTCGCAAGTTTATATTGGATTACTTCCGCTGCTACATTGAGTTTTGTATGTTGCTGAGCTTATTGTTAAGCTAAGCTTGCCAAAATTTTGCATCTTAATGGCTTTGCTGTTTACAAACTAAAACCTTTGCCCAACTCATGCAGTTAAGCTATGAAATGTTTACTGATCCCCTATAATGAACGGCTTGTAATACAAATTATTTAGGGCAAAAGAATGCATAATTAATGAGGGTTACTGACATTCAATACCAAAGTAGTATCTCTCTTTATAGTAGACAATGATAGACTTCTAGCCCATTTTTATTGGAGATAGGGGTTGATCGGTCAGCCTTTTTTTTTCACCAGCAGCAGACATTTTCGTTCAATAATCGTGCAATACAGTACGACGCTGTGAAGTGTGATATGATCCTAAGTAGAAAATCGCAACATTTTTGTGTTAATTTCGCACCTAGAAATCAAAACTGAATATTTGTACTCAATGATGTTGCAGCAAATTACACACTAAACAAGTCGAGGCATCCAGTATACAGAGGCGGCTGTTGAGTAAGAACACTGTAGAAGCACCGACTGTATAGATATAGCATAGCACTTGCACGGGAGGCGCGCAGTGCCGGCCTCAACAAAGAACACAGCAACCGAGCGACGCGCCCGTACGACCCATCGCCGGCAACGCTGTCGCATAAATGGATATATCTCGTCACGGAAACCACATCTTTTTCTGCCCGCCGAGGGTCAAGTGACGGCGTATCCAGTAATCTGAACCGAAGCAGAACACCTCTTGCCGCCAAGCAGTACGCTATCTATAGAGTGTCTTAAAGACGTAACACAACCATCTCCGTTACTCTGATCGACAGCTCGTGTGGCGTTGACCCGTAGTGCCGTTGGAAGCTCACAGCACGCTTTTAATAACACGCCCCGCCGATATTTGTCGCCCGCAGACCAAAGTCGACGGGCGCAGGTGCTCGAAGCTATGCGCCGCAATCGCGTCCTGCCTGCGCAATCAGCGGCGTGGGCGATAAGAGACAGAGACGATAGCACGGAGCGTACCGGCAAATCTGCACAGTGCGCGCTTCGTAAGCGACCTACTGCCCACAATCAATCAATCAATCAATCAATCAATCAATCAATCAATCAATCAATCAATCAATCAATCAATCAATCAATCAATCAATCAATCAATCAAAAAGTGAGATTTATTTAAACAAGTCAAGGAATGTGTACAAAAATAGTTGGACCAATAGCCTATGTGGCTAGTAGCTGGTCCAATACACAAAAGTGCATAAACAGGTCAACCAAATACATATCTGCTCAATATGTAAGAACATTATTTACATGAACAATCGTACGAGCTAGGGGACTGGCGCCACGTACGCTAGAGCAAGCAGATACCGTGCACAAAGAAGCGCCACCGGTTCTCGCTCAAGTGATCGCTTTATAAACGTGCACACACGCGCACCGCAGTAAATCTTAACGAGTCGCCACATTTTGAGGCCGCGGTTAGGTTGCGATGCTTAGCCCACCTCGCACTGCACGTAACATTTCTGGAAGTGGCTCGCACTTCGGGCAACATGTCGAACGTTCACAGCTGTGGAATTAAAGACGCGGTAAAGTCCCTCATCTACTAAAATCATGATTTTTACGTACTCTCGCTTCACTCTAAGCAGTCAAGGCGCCTCGAATACGACAAAGCTCGAACGAACAGTGATCGTGCAAAATGGTTCTGGACGCCCAAATGTCGCGCCATGATGCACTGAGGCCTTCAATAAGTAATACCAGCGCGTTTCCTCACTTAGACCAGATACATACTCGTAGAATGTGCAATGATCGTTCAAATTCACATACCGTGGAATCTTGGTGGTTGAAAGCTGTGAGAGACATCAACAACGGTAGAAGAATGCGCCGTTGCTGGTAATGGCTGCTGCATGGTCGCTTTCAACGTGTGCGTGCGCGCTATGAAGTCCCATGCTCCTCCGCGCGTAGTTCCGAGTTTCGGCGTCCTCTGCAGCGCCAAGGCGCGGCTACTCCGAACAGAAAAACAGCGCGGCATCACACTCGGCGGCAATTTCGAATTATAGCTCACGGCTGAATTATTATTTTCTCTATTTCGCTCCTGTCAGTTATGGGCGTATTCAACACTCCAATCTATGGTACACCACCGTTATTTTCTGAAAACCCCCCCTTTACGACCGCAATGGCCCTTAAAGCGAGGTCGGGGGTGAAATAATGGTTCTAGCTTATTTTACTTCTTTTCGAGGGAGTAGTTATATTAAGCTGGGGAGGAAAAATTGCTCGTTATCTGTTAAAACGCCCATATGGGCAAATTTGTGTTTACAGTGTATAGTTCAGCAAAGATGCACAGTAGCTGTATACGCCGCTGCTGAACACATACGTGAAAAATGGCGAATGATGCCCAAAATTCTAAGCCTGCGTATTCTCAGTCGGTGTTGGGTGCAGCCACGAGGGCCATCGCACCAGCATCGCGTGTCCTCTCTTTAATCACACACACACGCACACCCGCACACACCCGCGCGCACAACACACACACACACACACACACACACACACACACACACACACACACACACACACACACACACACACACACACACACACACACACACACACACACACACACACACACACACACACACACACACACACACACACACACACTACTTGAGCAGAGCACATAACAACACACGACGTGATCTATTCTCAACAGAGCCTACGGGACGTAACGACACTTGTAACCTGAAGCAGTGAAAATAATGAACACAAACTGCTAATACGCCGCAAGAACAACGCTCGTCAAAAAGAAACGCAGTGAAATAACACCACCGCTGTGCGTCGTATGCTGTATGTGCGAGTAAAGCACGCGATAGAAGGCGATGAACGCGGCTCAATCTGGCTCGCGAGGGAGAAAAAGGAGGGGCGAACTCTCCGTTCTCCGTGAAGCAAACGGTCATGGGGGATGGAAGGAAGGGAGGGGGCGGCGTTGTGCTCTGACAGCAACTTCTCTTTTTGGAACTGAAGATCGTGGCTCAATCTCGCGCGGCATACAAGGAGGAAAGAAGAGAGGCAGGACGGGAGAGAGGGAAGGCGGTTTAGGCTCCGCCAAGAAGTGCATTGTTTGCATGGCCGCGCGCCGTCGCGTGCCCCGTATCGCGAAAGGGATCTGCCGACTGCTCATACCTTCGTGCGGGCGGTGTTAACACCGCTCTTCGGTTGAAACGTAGACCGCAAGAAAGTCCATTCACTCGCTGCTGCTGCCGCGATTGATCAAACCAGCGTCCGGCGTTTTGCAACGAGTGTCCGCGTTGATCGAGTGTGACGTGTTCATGTTTGCTGGTGCGCGCTCACACCGTGGTTGTCAAATCCGTTAGTAAGCGAATTTTCCCAAGTTGATACGGCCGATAAAACTACTATCCTTACTTCGTATAGCTGACTACTCATTAGCTATGCCAATCGATGATTTGCCTTCCGGGCGGAACTGCAACTTTTGCTCAATTCTTCCTTCGGCGCATTATTCAGCCGCAGGATAATGCGGGCGTACCGCATTATCCGTACCGCCGTCCCGATGACGTAGCGCTACGCCGCCGCTGATCGTATTGCCATTTCTTTTTAGAGCGCAGCTCTTTGGCGTCCGTTCCTGGGTTTCGCGTCGTCGTCGGCGTTGTCGTCGGCCTCGTAACCAGCTCCGCCCCCCTTTCATCCCCCCAGCGCTAGCAGCGACCGACTGATACCGCTGGATGCCGCTGACGCCGCTAGAGAGTCAAGATAACGTGACTGCATAGAACACCGTCGCCACCATGCAGAAAGAGGAGGAAAGGGTCCCCCCCCCCTGTTCTTGTGTGGCGGATAGGGTGCTCTTCAGTTGCCGACGCGCCGGTTATTTCACGTAGGCCCCGGCACGTCGACGAATACGTGACCACCTTCCCACGGCTAGACCTGGTTCTTAGCGCTGCGGAAGCGAGGGTATCATATTGTTTGTGTCGGCATCGGCGGCGTTGTCCCTGAAACCAACTCCGCAGCTGGGGTTGACTCACTATCGGCGTCAGCGGCATCAGTCAGTCGCTGCTATCTCTTCCCTCCTCCCTTTATCGTGTTGTCCGCTTGCTGCGCGCGCTTCTGCCCCCATCGTTTGCCGCTGGGTGTACACGCCGCCCCCCTCCCCCCTCTTCCTGCGAGTCTCCGGTTGTCAAAGCGCCAGCGCGAACTTAATTCCTTTCTTCGCTCCTCCTCCAATGCAACCCTGTGCGGTGGCAATCAGAGAGCCAGATCGGTGGCGGCGGATCTGTATATGTGCACCGCCCGAGCCGAAATTGCCGCTGCCGTTCGCCCTGTGCGGTGGCAATCAGAGAGCCAGATCGGTGGCGGCGGATCTGTATATGTGCACCGCCCGAGCCGAAATTGCCGCTGCCGTTCGCCACTGCGAAATTACCTGCCAGTTCTTTCTGAGCCATGAGCGAGACGACCGATGGAAGTCCTCCGTCTGCTGCTGCTGCTGCTGCTGCTAAACGAGCTGCCAGAGCAGAGGCCCAGCGCCGTCGCCGTCAGAATCCAGAGGTGCGTGCCGCCGAAGCAGAAGCTTACGGTCGCCGCCGTCGAGATGATCCAGGAGTACGGGAAATATAAAAAAAAATTCTGTGATAGCGCATACATGTGTTGCTCGATTTCTTTGCCTCAATCTATCGAAAAGGTGAAACAGCTTATTTGCTGCGCTCAAATTTCGCATTAGGAAGTAACGTAATCGTCGGTAATTTTTTTGTTTGCCGTTCCCCGTATTCACGCTGGACCTCGGCAGTCCTAACTATGCGTTGCCATAGCGGCGCTGCTACAACAATGAAATCAGTCGCTAGGCTTGGTACTTTATGTCTGAAAGGGTAATGACGTCACTGCATGCGTTGAAAGCTGCCATCCACGCGACAGCTTGCGCAACAGTAACCTTTACTGGGAAATGTGCGGTGAGCGCTACGTGCCTTGTATTGTTAGCAGGAGCGGCTTATCAAAAATTATGTGGCTTGACTGCTTGTTTGGTGCTTTTTATTTATTTACACGAATGCCGTGCTGTACCTTGCATCCGTGACACCAAATAATGTACGCACTTCTCGCTTCAATGACTGAAGTTTTTTTTTTTTTCGTGATGTCAACGCCGCGAGAAATCGGCTGTAAAATAAGAGAAGCAGAAAGCTCGCCTTCGTGCTTCGGCGGCTACACGGTATGATGATGAATTAAAGGCTTCTTTCGGAAAAAATAAATTGGAATTGCGCTGCGTTCGTATGCGCATGCTGCCTCTGAAACCAAGTTCACGGCGCCGTTCGTACGTGCTAGTAGTCACAACACCGCTTAGCAAAAGGCTCGGTGTAACCTGCGAGCGCCCGCGCTTTTCTGTGTGGTGTGCGTGTGTACACACACACACTTTAACAAATTTTTAAGGAATTGCGGCACTAAAGTCACCAAAACAGTCAGTCAGCAATAACACCAATTTCTGTACATCAGTCCAGTGATCTACTTACATGTTCACACGGGAAACAGGTCGCTGAAAACAAAAATGCATGGGAGTGGAGAGCACAGCGAAGCTATCTATTGCCGCTGTATTAAAAGAAATAATATAGATGCATAGAGTACACACTTGAAGAGAAGGTGTACCGATTGCGTTTTCGGTGGAAGTAGTACGAAGCGCCTGTTGAAAAATGAGCTCTTTTTGTCCGTTGGCATTCGCTAGAAACGCTGTCTGGCTTTTAAGCCGAAGTTACTGTATCACCTCTTGTAGCAATACGAGTGGTAGTTGTTGGACTACTTCCTCATGTAACCCTGAAATAAATTAGCAGTTTGGTCTAGCACAGTTTTCTGAGTGGCTCGCTCTAGCCAACGCGCCACTCTGTCTCCCAAGTGCGCCACATCCTGGTCTACCTGTTGCAACTTCGCATCGAAGCACGTGAACACAAAGATTCTAATGTCTACTGAAGGCTCTTTCATGTCATTCGCATCAGCTGTTGGCCGTCTCGCAGCTCATGTCCGGCCCACTTTTGAGCCGCGATGAGTCGGCGGCAGTCTAATAGCGATACCAGGAGTTTGGCATCGCGAGCAGATTAGTCAAGCTTATGCTTTAGTTTCGCTGTCAGGTGTTTCTGGCTCCCAGACATTTGAACATTGTAATGACATCATGCGTGTTGTCGTCGCATGATAGAAGGGGCACGAATGGCATTGGCAAGAAACGCATGTCTTTACCGAGGCCTCGGCCTCTATTCTGGACATTCTGTCATTTGCTTCGAGGTGTGACGTAATCACCACGTCAATGGTGCGGCTGGCGCCGATGTGCTTTCATAATGTGACGAAAACTTCACCTTTTGCCTAAATAACTGAAATGAAGGCTATGAACCTAATCTTCGTGATAGATAAGTAGAGTTTTCATCTTCAGAAAAATAAAAGTCGCAGTTTAGCCCGAAAGGCGAATTGACAGCAATTCGAAGTCACAATTGTAGTTTTATCTGCCGTGTCAACATGTAAACATAGGTATACTAACTAAATTAACAAACGTTGTGTCACGCGTGCACAAGAAAACATGAACACATCTAACTCGATGACTGCGGAAACTCGTTGTCAAAACGCTGGAGTGAGGAGGCGTGGCAGCAGCAGCAAGCGAATTTATGTTCGTGCTGCCTCTCGCATCAACGCGAACTAAACGGCCAAAGCACAGCGCATGACGGACTCTGTCCCCGCCGCAGATGACTTTCAAGCTGCAGCAGCCCGGGTGGGCGGACACGGCCACCCGTAGTAGAACGCGCCCCCACTCCCTACCTTCCCCCCAGAGCCTGGCGCCCCGAAGTAGAACGCAGCCCCCTTCGTACCTTCCCCCAAGAGCGTTCCCGCGGTGGAAGATGGCACGCTTCCTCTCCGCTTTCCTTCCTTGCGTGCGTGAAATTGAGCCACGATCGTCGGATCACATTTGCAGACTTTCGCCCGCGCATACAGCATATATGGCGCGCGCCTAGGATTTTGTTGCCTATTGGGGGCGAGCAGTTATGGAGTCGCCATCTGTCGGAAGCGCCTCCCTTGCGTAGTACGAGGGATCACGCGGCGCGCTTCTCATAAGTTTCGCTTACGGCGCTCTATAAGAATACCACGCAGGCCTCCTCGACATTTATGTAGCTACTCTCAAAACGAGGGAAGTTTTTGACTGTCGATATAATAATGTTGGGCAAACTGAAAGCACAGAATCGTTTACAGACGCTATGTCTTTACGGAATACGTAGTGAACGCCACTGCGCGCGGTCACCGCGATGGAGTCTCCCGAACCGGCTTCTTGCGTGAAAGGTAGGCAAACGCGGAGAGTAAACTATGTGAAATATGTTCTTATAGTGGGCTGTCTGTATGGGGGGGGGGCATAACAGAATGAGGCATAACGGAATGAAGCCTCAATGCAGCGATCGCACGGGTTCGCGGCGACAGACTGCGCGTCTGCATGTATGTCGGCGCACAATGTTTTGCTTTCGCTGTGAGCGCGTTTTTGCACCGTGCCGTGAGCATTAGGCCGCAGCATATAAGCATTTGACAGTACACTAGCAACCATTGTTGCGTGGACGCTATCAGAACTGTTCAAAAGTAGTGCTGTCATGGAAACTTCGTCGCCTAGCTACGGCGACTGTGATGTGCCGTCGGGACGATTCAGTCTTTTCTGTCTTCTAAATTCTTGGACATATCAATATCATTTCTCAAGTTGCGTCACACTGTATGTTTATCGTTCTTGCTTTTCGTAATCCAGTGCATTAATTCATAACACAAACTTGAACATACGTTTTTTTTTAATGTGCGTCTTACCTCTCCCTTTTCATTCCATTGAACTTGCCTGTATCTAGCATCAACAAGTTCATACACCAAACAGTGATGGCATTGGCCGGGCAGCCGGGCGTGGGCGAGCGTCGCAGTGGGCGTTTTCTGCTACTCACCGAACATCGTGCAGTCCCGGCGCCGTAGCAGAAATGTTCCTCACGTATGTGCTTGCTGCATACCCGAGTTGTAGCCGATGGCTGTCTGCCGGTTCTAAGTTTCGCCAGTCAAGCTTCACGCAGCTCCTTGCCCTGCGCCTACTTGTGAATAAGGCTGACACCGGGCTGCGTTGCCTACGTCCGGCACTGCGGCACCGAGCAGTAGCCTACCATGCTGCACGCCTCCAAAGGCAGCCGCTACCTATTATAGTGCTTTCAAATGCTGTCAAGTAGACACCCAAGGCGGTAAAGCATCACCACTTAATGAGAACCGCAGCGCAGGTGTGACTTTAAACTTTCGTTTTCAGCTCGCTTCGGCGCTTCCGAAGAAGCCGACACGGCCACTGTGTCCACGTGGTCCCTCATGCCACGTCACGCCGACAATGGCGCCAGCTTTTCCTGTGGTGGAGCTCGCCGCCAATAGGGAACCTCACGGTGGCGGCAGAAATGAACGTGGAGTGTCCATATAACTGCCATCGCATTAGAACAAAGCAGAGACCAGAACGCATACAATTATTCTGTCGAAAACTTCTCTCGCTTCCATCGTCTGCTTCAATCGTCAGGATGCGTGTTCCCAAGAAACGGAATGAGCCATGGTATGTATGTTAAACATGCTTATTTTACACCTTGATACAGCATACAAGGTAATACACCTGGTAGCGAAGCTTCCATAGGAGCCCATACGTTCAAAACATGGCGGTTCCTCGGCGGTTCACGGGGCTTAGTGCCATCTATATGTGGAGGGAACACTTCCGGCAGAAGAAAAAAATAATGTGACGCAATATCCGTTAAAAACAAGAGTGGCGTCATTTTGTTTTCGAAGGCGCGAAGTTTGTTTTGTTGGTCTGCCTTTAGAGGTGTATATTCAAATGCCCCACCATTCGACTTGATGGGCGTTTCGAGCTTTCAGCGCGGAAAGGCTATGCAGGAAAAGGCCAGCCGTACGGTTGTCAAATTCGTACCTGTGCACAGAACATACTTTCCTTGGAGGCGGACGAAAGCTTTAGGTGTAGATTGCTGATCCTATCATCGGGTGCCAAGCCCGTCGGCCAACGCTGTCGCACGACAACAACTACACAATTATCTGGCTCTCGTAACTCACTACTTTTGACTGAACAGATTGAAAAGCGATGAATCTATCCGCGTCACCAAATTCAGACAAACTTCGACAAGCATAAAGGCACAACGTATGAGGGGGGCGTCTTTCAAGAGGTGAACTGTACGAGCGCGCCTTTCTGCACATTTCAAGAGGTGCATTGCATTGAGAGTGATGGCGGCGTCAACGCCCCCTGTAACGATTAAAAAAGATTAAATTATTGGGTTTTACGTGCCAAAACCACTTTCTGATTATGAGGCACGCCGTAGTGGAGGACTCCGGAAATTTTGACCACCTGGGGTTCTTAACAGGCACCTAAATCAAAGTACACGGGTGTTTTCGCATTTGGCCCACATCGAAATGCGGCCGCCGTGGCCGGGATTCGATCCCACGACCTCGTGCCTGTAACGATGGGCGCTGAAAAGAAATGTATTTGTTAATAATAATAACATTAAATAAACTTGTATTTTCTTAACTCGTCACGAATATATGAGATTCACCAGGAATTTTATTTTTTGTTGAATGAATCTAACTGTGGTCTCGCTTGCATATGTTTGTTCCCTCCAAAGAGAGCCGTGCTTCAATCGCTGCTCCCATAACCACTCTTGCTGATGTCGGTGACAATTTGTACTGAACCACTTTTGCCCGAAGCTTCCCGACTTATCCGCATCGACCTTGCAGCATACGCGAACCGCCGAGTGGTGATGGGCGTACGTTAAAGGCCCCGTTATCGCTGTCTCGTGAAACGCAATCACTCCGTCCGATTCGGCTGGCTGAGAAGCGGCGGAATATAACAGATTGCGTTGCGCGCGCCAGAGACAGCTGCATGTGTGACGCTGGCGCCGGCGATGACATCTTTCTGTTCATCTCGCTGCTTACTCGCACTACGTCAGGAAACATGACGGTGTTGCCTTCCGTACATTTATTTTTCGTAAAAATCTCCATTGTCATAACCTCCGATGTTGTGAAAAGTCATAATTCTGGATTAGAATACAAAAGCAGAAGTGAAAAGTGCAAGAAGTCTCAGAAGGTCTGTAATCTTCATACAATATTATCTCAAGTAAACGCGTTTCCTTTAAAATGTAGGCCGAAAACGCCAGTGCCAGCAACGCCCGAGACCGATGCAAATGTTTGAGCAGGCGTTATGAACAGAATAATTTCATGTCCCCAAAGGACATGGAAAATGTGGCAATACGCATGCATCTCGGCCGTGATTGCATATGGCCACCCAAAAGCCTAAATCGTGCGGCTCGTCGCACCGCAAATTAGAACGGAAGATGTCAGCAATGGCAACCCACGCAACGTCAAACTGACGTTTACGAAATGGACCTTCCTCTAACGCTCCTCACAGAATATTCCTTCAGCCAATGAGCAAGCTGACATGGCGGCTATCTTGTACCGCTACGACATTTTCGTGAGATTGCAGATCGATCGAACAGACTTGCGCACACTACCACTCACTTTATTTTACGAAGTGCTAACATCGCAAAATAGCAGCCAAGGACCAGAACAAAGCATTAGGAGATCAAATTTGTAGCTCCACGTCACGTTTCCTCTTGATGAAAACGCGAAATTGCATTTTGCTGAACATCCGCTTCCAGAGGCAAATTGCAAAACACATGACCTCTTGACAACCAATCAGAGAATAAATATGGCAGATAACGGCGGCCGTGCAGCCGCCATGCATATTGAGAATGAAACCCCTGGACATTGCCAATATCCGCCCTCCATATCGAGCTCGCGCTTCAGCTTTCAGCTGAAAAAATGAAATCAAGCAGGACATGCATCCATATTTGACGGCAAAGCGTCGTCGCAGTTCTGGTGAAATCCACCTCTGCACTTCGAATCAAAAGGAGCGCTTCGTCACAGATCGGGTTGATCCAAATCTGCCAATGGAAAACGCAAACTTACTCTAGATCGACCTGCGGACTTGGATGTCTCTGCCACAGAGCAAAAAAAAAGAAAGAAGAGAAAGAAGAAAGCAGCCGATGTATGTGCACGCTCCAGATTTAGCAGTGGAATTCACCATACTTCCAAAGCAGGGGTAGTGTACCTATAAAAACTGACAGTCACTTTAGCATAAGCCAAAAGGGGTCAAGGCGAGAGCCTGCGCGCTTAATATGCAGTTATTAAATTACTTGACATTCTCATTCGAATGAGTTGTTAGTTCTTTTCAACCAACACAGCTCGTGGGTTTAGTTCCCTAGCTGGCCCAACCTTAATTTCCCGTGCCTGAATTAACTTCGCCCTAATTAACACAAGTATCGGGTTCGCGAAGCTTAATTAACTATATATTAATTAGCTGCGCACTAATTACCTTCACCTTACTACCAAAGGTCGTGGGTTCAAATGCCTGAATTAACGCTACTTTAATGTGCCTTTTTCTGGCATGCATGGTGAGCGGCATCGTAGCCAGCTGTGGAAGAAGATGACGCAAAAGGCGCTAACAGTGGAACTAGCGCGTGTCTGCACGAGGCAAGGTGACATGACTTTCTATACCGCAGACTGTGTTTTCCACACCATAGGCGGTATGAGCCAGTTAAACCTTTCGGCTTGACAAATGCTTGTCCGACGATGAGATCTTGCCTATCTCGTCCTCCATAGCAGCCCAATACTATCACGATTGGGTTAGGACCGCATGCGTGCTTCTCTCGGGCCACAGCCGCGTTTAGTGCGCCACGCGCGAGTTGCTCGAATGGTTATCTTGTGACAGCTAGCACTTCAAGAAGCTGTGTAACACTGCACAGCCTTCGAGAGGGGCTCACGTTTGCCGTCACACGGATGCTTGAAAATTCAGTGAGGCCCGCCTATATTGCTACCGCACTGAAAACTACTGTTGGGGAGTTCTGATTGTTCGACTATAGTGGCTAGAATATACTGGCTAGTGTTCCGTCCGCGGCCTCCCGGGTGGCACCGGATGCAATGAACGCCGGTGGCTGCTGCTAGGAGCGCTGCAGTGCAGGTGGGTGCCGCGGCACCATCCGGTCTTCGTAACGCGCCTTGTTTCCACCGCATCGGCAAGCGGGCTGCTGCGCTTTTTGTTTTTATTAAGCTGTAGCAGCGGCACAGTTCAAATTTGGGCTGCTGATTACTGATTAGGGTTTGTTTTGATTACAACAGGCTTCTTTAGCGCTTGTCGCTTGCGTGAAAAGCTTGTGCAACCTCAGCTCGGCTTCGACGGGGAACCTCATGTGTTTCTATGCTGGCGAAGAGAAAATGTAATTTTAAGGCAGTAGCCTTAGATCTCCATGTTTCAAGGTCGTGTTGAGAGGTGCAGAACATATCACACGATCCAAGGAAGGCCAGAAGCGAACCAAAGCATGTCCAGCTCTGTATAAGAGATGATTAATGATCAGTACACTTAATTATTAATTGGTGATTGGATTGAGGTGGATTAGAGTGGATGAAGGAACATTAGGGTAGATTACAGTAGGCTTTACAAGGCGTTCGCCTTCGTCTCTTAGGCGATATGTAAGGACACTTCCTTTTTTTATTCTAGTGATGATGACAGCATAATTTTTAAGGGTAAGCTTTAGGTTGCATTTTTTTTCTAATAAAGTAAAAGAATTGTAACTTTACGCTACTGTTCTATTAATGTTATATTAATGCATAACCATTCAATGCCGTTGTAACCGATTATCTTATGAAATAACTCAAATTTCGCTGTTCTTTCTTTTTATTTCTGCTGTTTCTGCCTATTTATCTTACTGTTGTCCTCATAGGTTTGAATGTTTCTGATTTTTTGTAAACCATGTACCCATCCCCTCATAATGCCCATTGGGCCCCGAGAATATGATAATGACTAAATAAATTAGCCTGTAAAATGAACTATGGTGTTCTGTGTACCATACATCTTTATACTAGGTAAATACGTGCAGATTTCTTTTCATTTCTGATATAACGTGAACAAAAATGATAAACATCTTTTATTTGAGCGTAACAAAGATTTTATCAAAGCGTAGCAACAGTCAAACGCAGGCACAAGACAGCACTAGATATGAGAATGTACACATACATGAAGAAGATAGATCTAGTGGCAGTGACGCAGTTTAAGGAGCTTCTGCCGTTGCCTTTGCGCTTCCCTCTCTTTGTTGATGCCTTCTACATTAAACGAAACCTTAAGAAAACATAGAACTTTGCAACTGCGGTCAAAGCTGGTTTTTCATGCTCTGGGCACCCTAGTTGTGGAAAGGCCAGTGTCCGGAGCTGACCTGAAAAATCAGCTAGACTCGCTACATGTAACTTGTTTTTACTAAAGAACACAGTAAAGGAATTTTCGATGACCTTCACAGCGGTTGACAAGGTCTGACTAAGATAGACAAGATTGTCAAAATGGGTAGTGCAATATGAAGCAGCGTCAGCACTAGCTTCAGCTTTACTTGCGCAAAGGAATTAAGCCTGCACACTGTGGTGAAGAATTTTTGGCAGTGATCATTTGTGCAACATAACCTGCAGTTCGAAGCACTACTGCTCCTTATTTCTTGTTTTTCTTTTTCCTGGCACTCACAAGGTGCATGCTTAGGATACTCAGGAAATATCGTTGGTATGCGTAGGCGTGTTTTATGGCGGGGAATCTCGTGGACAACGCCATTCACGGTGATAGAGAGCGCACGCTAGGCTAAACTGTTTTCTAAATGTTTTTCACAAACTACAGCAGTTGGTGCCAGCCTTCTGTCCGTTCTCGTGGTCATTCTTGCCTATTCTTCTGCCGCTTCGTATCAGATGGTGGAGTGAACAAGGATACACGCCCTTTGTTTGAGCCGTAACCGCTTCTACACAACGGCACAAAGCAGGTCCTCGCCTTGTACTCTAGCTTCGGCATGTTTTCACCGCTGCCGCATAGTTCTCATAATGACAAGCACACGAACACAGCAGCGACGCACTCACTCTTTGACAACACCAAGAACAAACACGCAACGCTGTAATACCACTGAAAACGCAAACATAGAAACCGACGCAACCGCTGCGAAACTGATGTGCAAAGCAAACGACACGCGCAGTCTGCACCCACTCGTATAGCAGCGACCTCTGCCGGCCACCGTGGGCATTCATTGCAGGCGGCGCCACGCTCCTCCATTGAAAAGAGCTGGTGCACGGCACACTAGCCAGTATATTCTAGGCACTATAGTTCGACACTGTGTTACGAGTGCATCATTGAACGTGCCCTGTAAGCAACCACCAGTTTAGCCAATACTCACTCAAACAATATTCCAAGAACAAAAGTACTTTGCGTGAAATAGTACAGTAAACGAACCCTTTTTATCAGCTCCCTTCAGGATACGTCTTATGGTGGAGTCATCAAAAAAAGAAAAAGTTAGTTTAGCCTGAAAGGCAAAGCATCGATCTGACAGCAAATTAGCAGACAGCCATACGAAGTAAGGATAGTACTTTTATCGGCCGTAACAGCTGGTATATATTTATTTGCTTACTAAATTAACAAGCATGCTGCCAGCGCACACATAAAAAATGAGCACATCATACTCGATGGCCGCAGACACTCGCTGTCCAAACGCTGGCGTGAGCAAACACGGCAGCTGCAGCAAGCGAAGTCATCCCGGTGCTGTCTATCGCTTCAACGCAAAGTGAGTGCTGGGAACACGCAGCACGCACAAAGCTACGAGCCGCCGACGTACCTAGACTCTGCCCCTAACGCCGGTCGCTCTCAAAATATGTCGCAGCGCGACCGAGTGTAGCCGCCACATCCGCAGTTGCAGCCGGAGTAGAACGCCGACCTCCTCCCTCCCCTCTCCTCCAGTGCCTCGAAACGTCTGGTAACTAGCGTGCGAAGGAAGACGGCGCGCTTTCTCTCCGCTTTCGTCCCTTTCGCGTGGTCGAGATTGAGCCGCAATCATCCGTTACCCTGGTACGCTTTCACTCGCGCATAGAGCGTAGAGGGCGTGGCGACGGTGTTATCGCCCTTGGAATTGATATAGAACCTCATGGCAACGCCGACGGCAGAAACCCACTTGCATTGTCCATCTAATTGCTATCACAATAAAAAAAAACACGCCATCGCTTTCGGACGATTTATTTGTATAAGGCATGTCTAAAACAGAAGGGTTATAAATCGACTGTGGGGCAACAGGAAAGGCGGAATGACCTCAAAGAAATACTAGGGACATTCGTTATTTTATCACATTCTGCATTTGTACACACCCAGTATTATCCGCCTCACGAAACGCACAGCTAAATCCAACTGATGTTACTCGTTTATACAACCATACACAACAAGCATAGGAGTTATTCGGATTCACTAGGCGCAAGCTCCCACTTTACCAGGATCTTGTCGTTCTCAATATAGCCTTCACGTTCGAGATATTCAAAGTCATATTTTTGGTTAAAAACGGTACTTGTATTCATCGCAACTGCAGGCCCGTCAGAAGTTTCCATGCTGATGGTAGTCTCATCTGAAAACTCGCCGATCCTGTTTGTTGAGAATTTCACGAATGCAACCATCAAGGTATGACTGAATGGCAATTTCAGAAATTCATCGATGGCACCCTTGTGCAGGTGATATTGCGCGTACACAAATATAGAGCCTTCACTTTTCTCCATATACAACCCCGGCGAGATGTAATAGCCACCGAGATATATGGGATCCCAAAAGAATCCGGCCGAGCCGACTGACACTGCCCTTTCTTTTAGATGCTTCAATCCCGTGACGTAAGCCTCGTAGTGTTTAAAATGCAGTGTGCCGTCTCCGAGGAGATCTCTTTGCACATCCGATGCCACATAGCCAGTTTCAGTCTCTTGAGCGTTTATTGCAACTATGGGGTCGGTGCTGGTAATAAACTTTCGGCAGATCGTTTCTGTGACACGCTCTAGTGCTTTTGAAAGTGTACCATGGAAGGTGCTCACACTGTGGGAAACTATCTGCACTAGGTCGCCGTCGGGGGCAAAATATCTCCTTAGCTCGGTATTGCTCTGTTCCAACTTTTCGAGGCATTTACTTGTTGCCTCACCAAGAGCGCCTACGCATCGCCAAACGTCACCAAGGTCATTAGTTTCACGCACTGTTCTTTCCGACAGCTCTGCCACTGCCTCTCTCAAGGCATTTACATTAAACGAAAGCTCGTTTAGTACATTGCAGGGAGCGATGCTGCCGCGTACTAATTCATAAAGCTGGCTTCTCATGTCTCCTGCAAGTTCTACTAATACTTTTTGCAATTCCATGATCACTGCTTTCTGCGCCGACTTGTTAGATGAGTTCAGATCTTCCGCCACGCTTGGCGCTGCATAGCTGCTGCAGTCACTTCTCCTGTGCGCACACATACTACTGCGCAGAACGAATGCCGAGCATTTCGGGCAGCGTGTACAATGGTAGCCACACTCTTCGTAAAAATGCCTGTGCATGTCTGAAGCAGCCAGCACCACCTCACAGCCATGGTCCTCATTCCAGCACTTTACCTGCAAGAGGAGAAAAGAAATGTTTTGTAGCAACGTCAAATAACTCCGGCAAGCACAGCACTTTTCCTCCTTTCACAAGACTTGAAAACTTACTTTATAACACACTGCGGAGAAACCGTGCGGCCTCTTCAAGCACCTCGGTTTAGCTTTCGAGTCAAGTGAAAGGGAGGAAATACATTGTTTTCTAAGCCCGAAGTTATCGTACTATCTGAAGGCGCAGAATGTTTATCAACGTCAGTGTTTAAATAAATTCTGGGGCATTACCTGGGAAATGACGGTCTGATTGCGAAGCATGCAGGACAGACAGAGTCCAGCTCAATTCTGACAGTCCGCAGTATTTTCGCGTCGAGCAAATGGACGGTATACGAGCACTTTCGCACTTCGCCACCCCTGAAATGCGGCCATCCTGACCGCGAATTTAACCTGCGACGTCATACTTGGCAACGCGACACCGTCGCGGCTACGCCATCCCGGCGGACAACACGCGAGTTGGCAGCTATACAGCGCCTCAGTGCAAGCCGTTTCACCCGCTAGCAAGTATTGCGTGATGATTCTCCAGAATTATCCTCCGGGACGACAACAGAGGGCTAAATGAATGTGCAGTAGGCCCTCAAACATTCATCTAAGATATGAAGATACCATGGGTTTCACGGCAATGTGAAGAGATTTTCAAAGCAATCGCCTTTGGCATTTAGGACAAATCTTGTTCCTGCGCTGAAATACTCGAAGTATGATTTACATACACTGGAAATGAGCACATATGTATAAAGAATTAGCAACATTTCACTAATTGTCTCTAAAACTAACTACTTTAGGGCATATTTCGCAATGTACGAATTGAAGTCAGAGATCTCTCAAGGCTCATTCACTTGGAGCGCATTGCGAATCTAGCTCCTGTTTTGAGGTGGGTACAGTCAAACTTGTGGTAAGAATGTATGGTAAAAATTTGCGGTTTCAATTACTCTTTCAACAAAACGTCGCTTCCATGGACCGAACCTTAGAAGTAACTAGGACACTAGTGCGCTTGGTCGCAAACTCTGGGAACGCATATCTCGTAACTGGTTTTATCTTTAAAATTAGTTCAATGTCCATATAACTCCAAAAGTCTACGCTTACAATTTGTAAATTGTAATATGCGGCCTGAAGTAATTAGTTTAAATGTCATTAGCACAAATTTCTTACGTAGTAAATTGTTCGCTTTCATTTGTGCAAATCATGTCTGCCTCCGACAGTAATATAGGTGATGTATAGTTTTACCAGATGTCGTGGGTGGTATTTCAAAGTTTTATTCACCATCAAATTAAACACCCCGTAGATTAAAAAAGGCGAGAAAATTCAGACTTGTTTATGGTTTGCGCCATTGTCTTTAAGCTTACGAGCAGATCGGTGAGAAGCGGCAAGCTGGTGCCGACGGCGTTATGAGGTTATCCATTTCAGCCCTTTGACGTTGAATTGGGTACCAAGCTTTCATTTTCTAAAAAAGAAAACTGAACCGACTGCATCCATTATCCATGGCCGATATGAAGGCAGATGCATTCAAAACTGCGCCAAATGGGGTTAAGTGCATTATTGTGGTCACTTACAATTACAATTAGTAATTAGTGTCTTTCCAATACTGAGAGTTGACACTAAAATTAAGGATGTAAGCCTACCTGCCATGCGATATTAGTACATCCTAATCGATGTGTATTTGCCAATAAATATGCCTGTCCGTCTGGAAATCTTGGGGGACTGAACGTGACTTCCCGGCTAACCGATGAATTGGGCCGATCCTGCAAATAGTGCAGTCTATTGCAGATAGTGCAGCAGTAAAAACCACACGACGGTAAGACGAGCGTCCTTCCATCAAAACAACTAGCGTTTTGAGAAGGTGTCGTGTAGACGCTGCCCGTTTGGTCGTATACACGGACGCTGTCATTCGAGACCCTACGCTTCAAGTCACAGTCGCTGTGCAGGGTTTCAAGCTGGTCATATATGGAAGCGTATTCTTGGGCTGCAACAGTGGTAGGTAATTGATGCGCAATGCTTCTATGCGCCATGAAGCGAAAAATTCTGCGAGCGTCCGGCGTTGACATCCAATGGCAAGAGAACCCATCTGACCAAGTAGTAGTAATAATAATAATAATAATATTTATTATTATTATTATTATTTTATTCGTATCACGCGTATACATGATGCTGGAAACCTGCAGAAGAAGCTGTCCGAGTGGCAGCCTGAGAAGGCCGTGAGCCCCCGCACTGGCAACTTCCCGTAGCGATCAGCAAATTATGCAAAATGCAATATAGAAATCCACAAGCATTCAACTTTTGCGTACAAAAGAAAAAGACTACACTAAACGTTTATGGCATCGCGTTTCAATCGTCCAGAGGCACGAACCGCATGCGTTCAACTTTCACGACACGATATATCTAACAAAGTTTCTAAATTCTGAATAAGCAGAAGTTACTGCATACATCTAACAAAGCCTAAATTTACAATCAAATAAGGAAACACAAGTTGCTCCATTAACAAGATAAATCCGCACAAAGGCTCGGCTCAAAATACCGAGAACTCCATTAATAGGCTGCCGCCGGAAATATTGACACGTGTAGTTATCTTTATCGGGCGACCACGTTTCGCCGCCTAACAAATGTTATCTCACAGCGCGGGACGCGCCTGCATGTATCCGAAGTTTCTGGAAAGTTATCGATGCTTCTATCCGCTGTCTGTTGTCGCCGAACCTTATGTTATCCGATTTCATCTCCTGACGCGAATGGTGTAGAACTTTGTGGAAGGCACGCGGGTCCCAACGATTACTCTGGAACATTCGACGACTCATGTATAAAAGCCGACGCGCTTGACCCGCTGGTCAGATTTTCGACGATCGCCGACCGTTGTGCTATAAGTGTAGCCTGTCTTGTGGGTACAGGTTCGCCCAATAAAAGTTAGTTTTGTCGTTGACAGTATTGATACTGTGTTCTTCTACGTCACCACCACGTTACATCTTGTGGAGGTGCTTTACGGTCATGTACCGGACGCCCCCGACAAGCCGTAATTCAAGCCCGGACCGCAAAGAGAACACCAACGCAGTCCCGGACCATCGAGCAAGCCGCCGTCTTCAACAGATGCCCCCGGAGCACGGACTTCTACCTGCGAAGACCAAGAAGATTGTGGCCAAGGCAACCGCAATGGCAGCCCCAGCGTCCCCTATCGCGCTGCAGCAGCCCAGGGAACCACCGACGTTCCGCGGTTCCACATTTTAGGACCCGGAAAGCTGGCTGGAAACGTATGAGAGGGTCGCTACGTTTAACAGCTGGTCAAGCCACGACAAGCTGCGACATGTCTCTTTCGCATTGGAGGACGCCGCCAGGACGTGGTTCGAAAATCGAGAAGCCACCTTGACGACGTGGGACCTGTACCGAAGCGGCTTCCTGCAAACATTTACAAGCGTCGTGCGAAAAGAGCGAGCCCAAGCTCTACTGGAGACCAGAGCGCAGCTGCCGAATAAGACGATCGTGATCTTCACTGAGGAAATGACCCGTCTGTTCCGCCACGCCGACCCGGAAATGTCAGAGGAGAAGAAAGTCCGCCTACTGATGCGTGGTGTAAAGGAGGAACTTTTCGCCGGAATGGTAAGAAGCCCACCGAAGACCGTAGGCGAGTTTCTTCGTGTGGTGACGAACATCGAGAAGACACTGGAATTACGGAACCAGCAATTCGACCGACGCACCAAGCCAACAAGCTACGCCGGCGTTCAATCAGTGGCCACCGACGACCTGCGCGAGACCATCCGGCCGGTCCTGCGGCAGGAGCTACAGAAGCTGTTCCCATCAAGACAGCCTCAAGTGGCTTCGATAGCCGACGCCGTACGTGAGCAACTCGAACAACAACTCGCAGTAGCCCCTGAATCGCCGCAGCCTCAGCCGCAAGCGATGACCTACGCCGCCGTCGCCCGCCGTCAAGGTCCCCCTCCACGACCGCGCCAGGGCCCCGTAACGCCGCAATTCCGTCGACCATCACCGCCGCCGCCAGCACGCCCACCCGTCGCCCAGCGCAGCTATCCGAGGAAGACAGACGTTTGGCGCGCTCCTGACCACCGCCCGCTCTGCTACCACTGCGGGGAAGCGGGTCACGTCTACCGACAATGCCCATACCAGAGATGGGACTGCGAGGTTTCGCCGTCAACACTCCGCGCCCGCAGCATGGTGAACGCCCTCGCGATATCGCCGACTACCTCGCGGCTACTCTGTGAAGCTCTCGACGACCGTCGCGTTCGCCATCACTAGGCCGCTACTTCTCGCCGCAGCGCCGTCCATACACTGGCCCAGCCAGGGGCCGGTCAGCGAGCCCATATCCGCCAAACTAAAAGCAGCAACAGATGGAGGTGCGGTTGCTGTTCGTCCAACTGATGAAGATCCTCCGCCGCCGACGAAGACGCCTAAGAAACTACCTCGACGAGATAACGACACGCCGCCGTCCCGACGAAGTCTGGAAGCAAAGAATACGACGACGAAAGACGACTTGACGACGTGACGTTCCAGCTTCAGTTCAACACGACGCAGCCGTGATCCGACGCCAAGACCTAACTGCAACGACAGACAAAATACCACCGACCTCGACGTGCTTCTCGACGGCCACGCAGTTACAGCCTTTGTGGACACAGGGGCCGATTACTCCGTAACGAGTGGACACATCGCCACCCAGTTGAAGAAAGTTAAAACTGCATGGGAAGGCCCCCAAATTCGCACCGCTGGAGGACACCTCCTTACACCGACTGGAATCTGCACGGCAAGAATAACCGTTCATGACCGCACTTACCCTGCCTCCTTCCTTATCCTCCAATAGTGTTCATGAGACGTCATCCTCGGCATGGACTTCCTAAAACCAACACGCCTTGAGTGTGCTCGAAGATCAAGTGAGCATCCCGCCTCGCTCCAGTATTGTCATTTCGGTAGGCACCGAAACACCCGCTGACGTAGAAGGCGTCACCGAAGACGACCAGCGTCTACTGCTCGACCGTGAAATTTGCGTCGTAAGAGGGATCGCTCGACAGCATGGAGGGAAAACCGAAGTGTTGCTGACAAACTTCAGCCGGGAGTTCAAGCACATCAACAAGGGCACGACGATCGCGTACATCGAGGAAATTCTGGAAACCAGTAACGCGTTTGTCCTCTCGGATTCCGCCGCATCTGCCCCGTCGACCATGGTTCCCGAACCAGACTACGACATTAGTCCAAGTCTCCCCGTGATTAAGCAACAGCAGCTGAGAAGTGTGCTCCGACGATACAAAGGCTGCTTTTCGACATCATTACGGATTCGACAAACGCCAGTCGCAAAGCATCGCATAATAACCGAAGAGTGCGCTCGACCACTCCGCCAGAGCCCTTATCGAGTTTCTACGCGACAACGTGAGGCTATCAGGCACTAAGTCGACGAAATGCTGCGCGACGACATCATCCAGCCGTCCGAAAGCCCATGAGCATCTCCTGTAGTCTTGAAGAAAAGGACGGAACCCCACGTTTCTGCGTCGATTATCGTCGTCTGAACAAGATCACGAAGAAGGACGTATACCCCCTCCCAGGAATAGACGACGCATTGGATCGGCTCTGCAACGCTAAATACTTCTCGTCGATGGACCTCAAGTCTGGCTATTGGCAAATAGAAGCCGACGAAAGAGATCGCGAAAAGACTGCCTTCATCACCCCAGACGGCCTCTACGAGTTCAAGGTTATGCCATTCGGACTGTGCTCGGCGCCTGCAACGTTCCATCGCGTGATGGACACGGTTTTAGCAGGATTGAAGTGGCAGACCTGTCTCGTTTACTTGGATGACGTCGTCGCCTTCGCCGGAAATTTCGACGATCACCTCAGGCGGCTTGCGACAGTACTAGAGGCCATCAAGTCATCTGGGCTCACTCTGAAGCCGGAAAAATGCCGCTTCGCTTACGATGAGCTTCTGTTCCTAGGCCACGTAATCGGCAAATCTGGTGTCCGTTAAGACCCGCAAAAGACAGCTGTCATCGCACAATTCCCGCAACCCATCGACAAGGCAGTGCGTAGATTCCTTGGCATGTGTGCCTACTACAGGCGCTTTGTCAAGGACTTTTCACGCATCGCCGAGCCGTTGACACGTCTAACTAAATGTGATGTTGAGGTCAAGTGGGAAACGCCGCAGGCCGACGCATTTGAAGAACTCAAACGACGCATGCAGTCGCCGCCGGTACTTGCGCACTTCGACGAGTACGCCGATACAGAAATTCATACTGACGCCAGTAGCCTAGGCCTCGGTGCCGTTCTAGTCCAGAGGAGAAACGGAGTCGAACAGGTGATAGCTTACGCTAGCCGGTCGCTGTCAAAAGCGGAAGGCAACTATTCTACGACCGAAAAGGAATGCCTCGCCATCGTTTGAGCTACAGCTAAATTTCGCCCTTATCTTTATGGCAGGCCATTCAAAGTCGTCAGTGACCATCACGCGTTGTGTTGGCTAGCGAATATAAAGGATCCTTCAGGACGACTGGGGCGGTGGAGCCTCAGACTACAAGAATACATCACTGTAACCTACAAGTCCGGACGAAAACACTCCGATGCCGATTGCATATCACGTGCCCCCATTGACCCGCCGCCGCAAGATGACGAGAAAGACGACGCCTTCCTTGGAATGATAAGCGCGGAAGACTTCGCTGAACAGCAACGGGAAGACCCGGAGCTAAAAGGCCTCGTCGAATATTTGGAATGGCACACCGACGTTGTCCCCAGGGCATTTGAGCGCGGATTATCTTCCTTCCCACTTCACGACAGTCTACTCGTGAAGAACTTCTCACCAGTCCGCGCCAACTACCTTCCTGTTGTCCCGTCAGGACTTCGTCCAGAAGTATTGCGCGCCCTACATGACGATCCGACCGCTGGACACCTCGGATTTTCCCGGACGCTGTCGAGGATACAATAAAAGTATTATTGGCTGCGCCTGACCGCCGACGCCGCCCGTTATGTCAGAACTTGCCGAGACTGTCAGCGCCGCAAGACACCGCCGACAAGGCCTGCCGGATTACTACAGCCAATCGAGCCTCCTTGCCGACCATTCCAGCAGATTGGGATGTACTTGCTGGGACCCTTTCTGACGTCAACAACCGGAAATAAGTGGATCGTCGTGGTGACGGACTACCTCACCCACTTCGCTGAAACTAAAGCACTGCCGAAAGGTGGCGCAGCCGAAGTGGCGAAATTCTTTGTCGAAAACATCCTGCTGCGACATGGCGCCCCAGAAGTTCTCATCACCTACAGAGGAACGGTCTTTACAGCGGAGCTCACCCACGCCATTCTGCAATACAGTCAGACAAGGCACCGGAGGACGACGGCCTACCACCCACTGACGAGTGGTCTTACGGAGCGGCTGAATAAGACCCTCGCCGACATGCTAGCGATGTACGTCGACGTCGAACACAAGACCTGGGATGCCGTCCTGCCGTATGTAACATTCGCTTACAATACGGCGGTGCAAGAAACAACACAGATCACGCCCTTCAAGCTGGTCTACGGCAGGAACCCGACGACGACGCTGGACGCCATGCTGCCGCGCGTCACTGACGATGAGAACCTTGACGTCGCTACCTATCTCCAGCGCTCCGAAGAAGCCCGACAGCTCGTCCGCCTGCGGATCAAGAACCAGCAGAAGACCGACAGCCGACACTAAAACCTCCAAGGACGTTTCGTCGAGTACCAGCCCGGCGACCGTGTTTGGGTATGGACCCCGATACGCCGACGAGGACTCAGTGAGAAACTACTGCGACGCTATTTCGGACCCTACAAGGTCATCCGACGTATTGGCGCTCTGCACTATGAGGTCGTGCCAGACGGCATTTCGCATTCACAGAGGCGCCGCCCACGATCTGAAGTGGTCCACGTGGTGCGCCTTAAGCCCTTTTATGGACGCTGACGAGCTCTTTATTTTGTTGTTTTCTTTGAGTGCTTCTTTTTTTTACTTTGTTTGCAGCATCGGGTCGATGCTCTTTAAGAGGGGGGTAATGACACGTGTACTTATCTTTATCGGGCGACCACGTTTCGCCGCCAAACAAATGTTCTCTCACAGCGCGGGACGCGCCTGCATGTATCCGAAGTTTCTGGAAAGTTATCGATGCTTCCATCCGCTGTCTGTTGTCGCCGAACCTTATGTTATGTGATTTCATCGCCTGACGCGAATGGTGTAGAACTTTTTGGTAGGCAGGCGTGTCCAAACGATTACTCTGGAACATTCGACGACTCATGTATAAAAGCCGACGCGCTTGACCCGCTGGTCAGATTTTCGACGATCGCCGACCGTGTTCGCCGCTATCGTTGTGCTATAAGTGTAGCCTGTATTGTGGGCACAGGTTCGCCCAATAAAAGCTAGTTTTGTCGCTCACAGTATTGCTGCTGTGTTTTTCTACGTCACCACCACATGAAAATATTGCCACAGCCTGTATGGTCGCCGCGGGTATGTGCCAGGCAATGAAAACGACGCTGAATTAGCGCGCGAGTGGAAAAACAGGGACGACAACGACTTCGCGTTGACTGCGCTGATAAAGTGCTTTTACACGTCCTCGACACCGGCTTTCCCGTCTTCTACTAGGCTGTGACAATATGTGCAAAAAGAATTGTAAAGAAAATAAAGCAAATTGAAGAATAGTGAAGTGACTTCGGGCATTTTTCTCTATTTACGAAAGTACTCACGAAGTTTATTGAAGGTAATGTTATCAGGTTCAATGTTTTTCTTATGCATTGTATTTAACAACCTCGGTGGGCGGTTTATTATCATTTCTAAACCATATGTTGTCTTACATGTGTCGACTTCGCATCTCTCGAAAGTTCGTGTGTTATGTGCGGTAGAATGTTTTTGTTTTACGTTTGCTAACCGGCGCAATAAACAATTATTATTCTTCATCTCTTGTTTATATCGTTTGCACAGACGATAATCATAAGTCTTTGTAACAGGCAATACATAATACGTGATGACGTTGCGTCTCTGCCAGTGGACCTGCTGCGAACCGCACTGTGAAATCCCACGGTCAACAGCCATGGCATCGGACGGAAGCCGTGGCACAGCGATCTGGCTGACTCTCAATATTCGGTTAAGGTGGAATAAAGTAGACTAATGTACAGTCCTAATTTAGGGTAATAACTTAGAGAAGCCATTATGCTCGCGTATTCAAATCACGTAAGGATACATCAGTGACAAATTTTTGTTTTACAATAAGGACTATGTTCATATGGGGACCTTCTCCAGTTCAATGAAGACGCGGCCTCCATCGTTTGACGGGGGTAATTAAACATGTTTGTAGCGTACCAGTCGATAATAAGGACCTACTCGAAGAGCATGCGTCCTGGAGCAGAATTTGGAATTGATGTGGATACGTTATGGGAGCGTGACGCCGAGATTCATTGGTGGTGAAATGTTTTATTCTGTCTAACACAACGTCAACGGCTGCGGCATTTTTTATCGCATAAACTAAATAACTTTTCGGAAATAACAGTCTTCGCCAGCGCTGACACCAGTTTGGGGAAGATACATAAACTGGTTTCCGCCAACAGCCATCTGACGTTCTGAGCCAAATGCACCGCTGCGTATGACGAAGTAAGATTAAGATGTAAGCCAAACATAGGATCTTCTCCTAGATAATATATTGTGCTCCCCACTGTATGGTACACTATATATAGTACTAGCTATTATATACCGAGCTGCTCGGCTTAGTACAAGCAATATCCAAATTATTCAAAAGTGGTCAAATTATTCGGCCATTTCAATAGTTAAGTAATCTTATTCCAAGCTTCATCCTTATTGCTATGAGCTTTATTGTAGTTAATGCTAAGACATTTCTCCTATAATATTGCCACTTGTCATATTCAAAGGCGACCGATTTGTTTTGGGAACCTTTTCGGTGAACAGAGATTACCGAAAGTTCCAGAAAACTGTTAACACTTTTGCACCCATCTGCGTAGGCATGTTGTACGATGGCTAACGTCATTCTTACTTGCCATCTTACCTTCTTCAGTTGAATAATCAATAATACCAAAGGATGATGAACGAATATTGCAACAAAAAGTAGTGTCATAATAAAAATATTTTAGGGCGAATTTCGTAGGGATAGGATAACTTTCCGAACGAATCTAAGTGATATAATAACGAATACTCCTATCCATCTTGAATATCAAGCACGCTTCTTCTGCATTAATGTAGTCACGGTGAAGTGACAGTAAAAATACACAAAGGCAGAATGCAAGTCACAAATCTAACCCTTCATCGGGCGTATCTGCCCAGTGAAGCAAGTAACACAATAATAGCGGCGACCACACTCGTCCAACCTGGAAAATCTGATCTGCGGTTCAAGCTTGTCGGCGATTACACATGACTCGTAGAAGGTTCCAGCGTAATCACTGATGCCCCCGTATTTTTCACTAAGTAGGAGACTGTCCGCGTCCCGCACGCGATTTGATCAAACAACCATCGGCTGGAACTTAGACGAGATAGAATAAACGATACCATTCGAATAAGTTGAAAACCATGCAGCCGTGTCTTGCGCTCAGCGACAATAAGCTGCTAGCACGCTATTTGTGGCCCTCGGAAAAAAATGTAAATAGGTACATGTCACGTGACAGAACAAGACATAGATCACATTGTATTTGCAGAGTTAGCAAGGTTGAGCCATTACACCAAATGGTATTATATACGCTTTACCAGATGCACTGACTCACAAATTATGAAAAAAAACACGTTTTTTATCCCATTCGGGACTCTTCTGAACGCACGTAGCTGTTCATCGTCAGAAATTGTCTTCAGGTGGCCTCGAGTCGCTGGCGTTTGGCCGTGTTCTTCCGGTTGCGAACCTCGGGATCAGCGCGGCGGTGACGTCTGGCTTCCGCCTCGTTGATGCGCTCGATCGGATCGCATTGGCGCTGCGTACGCATGACATCTGCATGCCGTTGCCCATACACAGAATTGGCCTTGCGGGCACGATCGCACTCGCGCTTACATTCGCATACGGCATCCTCGTCTTCTGGCGTGCGCTGCACCCGCGGCCTACCTGTGGTGATGACGGGGAGTGCAGTGCGTGACGCTCGTAATGCAATGCAGATTTATACAGTTCGTCTGGGTAGCGTGGCGTTTACCCAATGTTCTTATCGGAAGAAGTTCGAATGTAAACTGTAGTGTTCTACGCAGATGGGTAAGTTGGGTTTGCTGCAGTGCGTGTTCAGCGATTACAGACAAATCAACGTGACACGGAAAGCTTCGCTTTGTTATCTGCATTGTGGCAAGACGCCTAGCACGTTCGTCGGGAGTCTCCTGGGGCATGCCAAGCCCGCGCTTTTGGCCGGACTTGTTCAGAGCGTGCCAGGCGCTTGGCGACGACTTGGGGAGCGGTCGACTCGTGCTCGGCCTGCCTCCGCTTGCCTCGCTGCTCCGTTCTCGCTCGACGCTGAGGCCTCTCAATCGAGATACGAATCCAGTAAGTCTGTAGCGCAAATAAATCCTGCAGGAACTGCCAGAGGAGGCCAACCCAGCGCGCATCGGCCTACCCTCCTGCTTCACGACGCTTCGCCTCCTTTCTCAATCACCGCTTCACTCAATGCCACCTAGACTTTCCTGTAGATGACGTAGCTTTGCCGAGCGCATATTGCTACACACGCAAAGAAGAGACACTGCGGACATGAACAATGAGCAATGAAGCATTGAAGCGCAAACGGAAAGGCGCGAACGCGATCGTTACAGTGATCTCGACGGAGCGGCCCCGGCTGGCACCCCGGCGCGCGATTATGTTCGCCTCCATGCGCCTTCCGCCTCGAGCGCTCTCTTTTATACGCCGCGACAAACATGATATAGCCGATTTCACAGAGGGGGCAAGTATACTCGCGCGTAATAACGCCAAGATCCGAGACAAAAGTTATGCAGCTCGAACCCCCGTAGCTATACAACAAAGCGCTTAACATGATTTCGAAGGTGACCTATTGTAGCCGCATGTTGTACTCTGGGTTGGAGCTGGTGCTCCCTTTTCTAGTGTGCTTTACTTTTACGCTCCGCAAACGAACCGGGAGTTTGTGCGCTAATTCCCAAACAAACAGTTTTCAATAGCGTTAAGCGTCTGCGGCTGCATGTGCGACCAGAGACGCAGCGACGCAATGGTAGCATCTGCGTCTTTGGCCAGAGCCGCGCCATTACAATGACATCTCAAAACGGTGACTGTCATATGGAGAGATTTAGAGAGTGCTCCGCTTTCCACCGGTGCCACAGTATGGTCGTTGTTTACGACCGTGCCGTTTCCAACGCTTTCTTTGACCGCCCTATCTCCTACATCGATCAAAGCAAAATGTGAGACAGAATTAAGAAATCGTGGTTAGAAAGAGTTCTTCGCGTTCTCACCTTCCGCTTGAGCACTTTATCCAAATCAAAGTACGCCCACTGAGCGTCTTCTTCAAGAAACGGTTGCCCGTCCAGCGGACAGGCGTATGCGTCATCGAGGTGGCATTGCTCATAGCAGCTTTGGCATAGCACGTGTCCACACGGAACAAAGATGTTCACTTTGGGCAGCAGACCACACGCTTCGCATATTCTGTGCACTGGCGCAAAATCGATGAAGTGCATTGGTCTCCAGTCCAGTTCCGGTGAAAACCCAAACAACGTGAAGCGCTGGCCTGGAGAAGCCATCAGGATCAGCGGGTGAGTTCGCCTGAAGATGCTGTGCCAACGGTTTTGCGGAAAGCTCAAACGTCGAGAGCGCACTATTCTCGGAACTGTCGGTTATTAACACTCGCCGTAATGCCATACCCGCTCCTCGTTTGCTCCCAGCACCGATCGCGGCGCTTCATACAAGGAACAGGCTGGAAATTATCTAGTCACCTGGTTGCGTTAGCAATCTGTTGAAAATTTCGGTCACAGCTTTATCGTTGCCTGCAGCACCACAAAGGACGATTTTGATCAGGCACGCAAGCTCGAACTGAACGCGGTCGAAGAATAATTGCAAGAGAGGCATCTAGAGGGAGAGTATGACTGAATGGCGTCTGGAAGGAGATACACGCACAAAAAAATAATCTTTAAAGACTGCTCGAGCATTTTCATTGATAACGTTGCCAAAGAATGTCAGAGAATACTCTAGCCCCCATATTCAGGAATGTATCTTGAAGTACACGCTTGACTTAGCCTAAATGACGTCTTGCATGCACGTGCAGAGGACGCAGATTTCGTTTCCTTCGGTGTGTTCAAAGTAGGCGTCAGTTGGATGAAGTCAAGCACAGGCTCCAAGGTGAGATGAATTTCTGAATAGGGAAGCCAAGGTCAAACCGCGCCTACAGATACCGGTGCACGAAAGCTTGAGCCCACGCTTGGGCATGCGCAGATATTGTAGTACAGATCGTGCCAGTCGAAGCGCTGCGATATCAAGGATATCTTCACCGATCAATATCGGCGCTCTTCTTGCGTCAGAAAAAAACGAAACGATGTCTATCAAAGCGAAAATAGTGAGCCAAGCGTGCGCGCTAGCGCGCGTGTTGTAAGTTGAAACTACGATTCCTCTGGAGACGCGGCAAACCCAAGGTGCGAGCTCGAGCTTTCGCATGCCGGCAAGGGGTCGTGTAGTTTGGCATTGGGTGAGCTCGAGTGTCCATTTCTGAACCCTCTGCACGTTGCGGTGATTACCATGAACTCATGTCGGTGGAGAAGCAGCCTTTTGCCATTGCACCAACAACAATGGCGGCTGCGTCATGTTGTACTTCATGTCAAACGCGCCACAGAAGCATCTGTGCGTGTAGGCATTTGGTGCGCTTCGACACCCCGTACTAGAGCACATCAGGGTTGGACCCTCCCGCGTCTATTCGTGTGCGGCTTAGCCGTGTCAGCGGAAAGAGGGATCCTGGGCGTTGAGTCGTTGCCGGGTGTTCAGAGCGTTAAGATCCCCAGCAGAGGCAACACACCTCATTATCCTCTACTTTACGTAGACGTACCAACAGATTGACCCACCCGGGGGAAATCAGTAGTTGACCTTTTCTGTCTGGGAGCAACGCCCCATCATTTCTCAAGTACTATGTAGTCCACAGCAAAGACAATATACCAGCAAGAAAGCTCTCACCGTTCCCAGTGGTAAAATGCATGAAAGACAAAATTGAACCGGCATACAAAGCCTCAAAAATGTCTTGCGTGGACCTCCTAAAACTAAATGACAAAGATCAAGCACAAAACGTCTCAGAACATGCCAGTATTTGCGATGCGACGGTGACAATTTCAGCACACAGAACAGTAAATAAAAGCAGGGGTGTGATATAAGAAAAAGGCTTCCTTGGCTTGAGCGATGAGAAACTGCTGGAGGGTATCCAGGAACAAAACGTGACCCCAGCAGAAATAATTGTTATTCGCAAAATTGAGCAAAAAATCCCACAAGACATGTTATAGTCACCATTGAAACGAGGTAATGCCTACCTCGCTTAATGCAGGTTACATAAAAGTAAATGTCGGACCACATATTGGGAACCCTAGATAAGGTTTCAAATGTAGAAAATTTGGATATGCTTTACATGCATGCCGAGGAGAAATAACCTGTAATATATGCAGCTCCAATGATCACCAATCTGACAATTACAATTCTCCCCACATTGTGTTAACCGCAATGGAGACCATTCAGCTCACCCGCGGCCTTGCCCTTGCTGGAAAAATAAAAGGAAGTAATTGCACTAACTGTCAAGAGTAATCTCGTTCTTTGAAGCAGGAGAGCAATTGTCCTACCTTTCGACAAGAAGTTATGCCGATGTGACGCAGATGGGGGCAGCGTCACGCAGTCCTGCGAGCAACGCGCAGTGGTCTAGCAGTGACCCCTCCTACCCCCGTGGTGGAAGCAGTCCGTGCTGCTCAATTCTGTTCGAACGGCCTACCGACACTAGTCCCGCATTTCCCTAAAATAAAGAAAACCTCAAGGCCCGAGACACGTGTCTCGGCGCCCAACCCGCGGGCCTACAGCACCTCAGAGAGTAACTTCTTTCCTTCTCGCCTAAGTTTGTTTCCGCAAGCACAAGGCCTTGTGCTTACGGAAACAAAATTAGGCGAAAAACATAAAATTGCTAAAATGTTTCACTGTGGCATGGCGTGAAAGTACTTAGGTGAGCCATCTTTCGGTTGGTATAGCCATTGTCCTGCAGCGCAGTATCGCAGCTAGAAAAGTTGCCATTAACAGTCACATAGAAACTGTTGTTGTCACCGTCTTATCACACAGAACCATCCCTATTGTTCAATACCTGCTCATTGGTGCGCGTATTGAGACACGTTGTCCTCTTATTCCACTGCTTTTAGAGAATCCAAATATGCATTCCTAAATAATACGCTGCCATCATTTGTGTCCAGTAAGCCGACAATGTTTTGGAAAATCCTTAAGCCGATCAAAACAGACGTCATATCATTAAAGTGTCCAACTGATGACTTCATGCTCCTGCAAAATGTTGCACTGTGTTAAATATTGCATTTGTTTCATCCTTTTCGCATCCAACTTCATGTGGGATGCCGTATGTATGTATTCATCATTTTTTTCTAAGGTATCCGATTGCGATTGATTACGTGGGAATAATTAGCCTCATAAGGAAACTGAAATTGCCTTCATGCTGCGGTGTTGATGAAATTAACTCGAACTTTCTAAAAACACAGAAGTGTACTCATCTAATTTTTTGTCACACAATTTCACCCAGTCTATTCAGTCTTCTACACTTCCGTTAGACTGGAAAGTGGGGAAGGTGGTCCCTATCTTTAAATCAAGTAACCACAAATCTCCTCTTAACTACAGGCCAATATCCTTAACGTCCATTCCTTACAAACTGCTAGAACATGTCATATATTCAAGTCTTGTGTCTTTTCTCGGAACAAATTCTTTTTTTAGGCCCTCCTAGTATGGTTCCCACAAATTCTTCTCTTGCGAAACGCCACTATTGTCTTTCACCCACAGCATTGCTTCTGCCTTAGACATCGCATCTGTTATTGACTGCATTTTCTTACATTTCGCTAATGCCTTCGACAAGGTTCCCCATCTATTGATTCTAAATAACAATAGCACAATAAATGTAGACCCTAACATACTTAGGTGCATCGAATCCTTCCTTGCCTTTCTCAGTTTGTGCTAGCCAATGACTGCATCTCACCTCCTTGTAGGGTAACATCCGGCGTTCCGCAAGGCTCTTTTTTAGGTCCTTTATTGTTTCTAATATACAGGAATGACCGTCTTGTTAACATTAGCTCTTGTAACAAATTATTTGCTGACGATTGAGTTTTGTATTGAGTAATAACAAGTTCAAACGATTCTTGTATTCGTTAATCTAACCTTCACGCTATCTGCAATTTGTGTTATAAATGGCTAACCACTTTAAAAACTAACAAGTGTAAAAGCATTACAATTTCACGTCATTCTAACACTCCTGTTTGTACTGGTTACATTATTAACTAAGATCAGCTTGATGAAGTTTCATCGTACAAATATCTTGGTGTTCACATAATCAGTAACTTCACATGGAGCTTGCACATTGACTTCATCACCGCCAACGCAAATCGTGCTCTTGGAAACTTGTATCGCAATTTCGCTCAAGCCCTTTACATTTAAACTGTTTCTTTACCAAACTCTTGTCAGGCCTAAACTTGAATAAGCGTGGGCAATATGGGATCCAGCTCAACACGACTTAATTAACCTCATCGAATCCGAGCAAAACGGTTCCGCTCGTTTCATTATCTCCAACTATTATCGTATACTTAGCGCTTCCTTAATGAAATCGAATCTTAGACTGCCAGATGTACTTCTCCGGCGAGAAATTTCTCGCCTATCCTTGTTTGATAAAATCTTCTTTTTTGCCCATCACTAAAAAGCGAACTTCTTTTCCAGCTTTCCTACGTGTCATCTCGCACTGACCGCCAGTTCAAAGTAGGCATCCCCTATTGTCACACTAATGTTTTGTTCGATTCGTTCCTGCCAAAAACTTGCAGCGAGTGGAACCGCTTTCTCCCTTCCATTGGCTCAGGTGTGGACGTGTCATCTTTCAAATCAGCACTTATTGACTACCTGATGAAATAGCATCACTACTTTTGTGGAAAAACTTGCGCTGTGTACTTTTGTATTTGGTTTTATTTTTTGTAATAGCTCCAATATATTTGTACAGAAATCTGCGCTCTGTAGTTCTGTATCTGTTTCTATTTTCGCATTCTACCCACGCCCTGTCTAACGCCTTTGAGCCATGAGGGTACTGAAATGAATAAATGATTAAATAAATATACATTCCACCGCATTCGCAATTACTTTTAAACCACGCACCTAAAACATCTTTAATAGTACGTTATATATATGCACATAACACGTTGTTGGGTAGTAAAGAACCGACATCGGAAGAGAAACACTCGAACATTTTATTGTGACGAAGGACACATGCCGTTTAAACACTGGTGTTACAACCTACTGCTCCCCAATACAGGAGCTATGAGATGTCTATATCTGGTGCTGTGCTCGCCATCTCTTTTTGTTGATTTGCAATGGAGTGTTATTCATAATTCCTATGGAAGTGACCATATGCATTGATTAAAAGAACATCTCCTTTCCCTAAAATACTATCGAGACCACTGCGTTGGAAACTCCATCTGGCAGAGTGGCCTCTCTTGACCGAAAAGGCTAGTCAGGATGACATATCAGCTGACTTAGCGATAGATGAATGAAAATATTACTACCCTTATATTTGCTGCAGCAGAACAGACAATTCAGCAATCCTAGGCTTCTTAGGAAAACGATATGTCCCTGGTGGACGAATGATTGTACAAAAATTAAAGACTCTAAAACAAAGCCTGGGGTAGCTTTCGGCGATACCAAACGCAAGATAACGCCCTTTCTTTCAAAAAAGCGAAAGTCGTGTAGACACGGAGACAAGCCAAAACACAGTCCATGAAAAACTCTAAATAGCTTGATAACATCCAAAAGTAAGTTGGATAAGCTTCGTAAGTCTGGAGGCCACTACGCCCCTTACACGATCCCTGTTCCCTCACCCTGAGGCACGCAAACAAATTTGGAACAATAAGCAGACATATTATGGCAGCGTTTCCATCACATATCAAGCTCAGTAAACTATCCTGCGACATTACAACGTATAAGCAGTCAGCAGAAAAGCTAAGGTTTCCGACAACAGGAAGTTCCGATAAATCATACAATGCCCCTTTAACACTCACAGAAATCAACAGAGTACTCACTAGGCGCACAAAAGCAGCACACCTGGTCCGGGCAGAGTACCTTACACAATGCTGGCTCACCTATGCCCTAAAGCAGTTAAGAACTTGCTTCTTTTTCAATGAAATCTGGGAAATGGGGAAAACGCCGAATTAGTAGAAGAAAGCTATTATAATCCCTTTCTTTAAAGCTGGAAGGCATCCTAAAACAGCAAACAGCTACAGACCTATTCCACCCACAAGCTGCCTTGCGAGGACATATGAAATCATAATCAAAGTAAGAATGACAGATGTCCTTGAATCCGGAAGCCCGCTGGAAAACCGTCAGTGTGAATAGGAGAAATGTTGTTCCACAATAGTTAATCTAGTCAGGCTAGAACACGAGAAACGTACTACCTTTCTACACAAAAAATATTGCCTCACAGTTTTCGTCAGTCTAGAAAAGCCTTACGGCACAACATGGAGGTTTGCTATTTTAAAGGACTTAGCGGTTTTAGCCATTCGCAATAGAAGACTCCTATGGCTAGGCGATTTCATGTGCGACCGAACATTCCAAGTATGTTTAGGAACGGTGCTATCATGCGTATTCATTCAGGGAAATGGTGCACCACAGGGATGTGTATAAGCACAACACCCTTTGGGGTGAAAATAAACTCAGTGAAGAATGTAATTCCATCCGCTGTAATGAACGCCTTATATGTGGATGACCTACAAATTGCGTGTCGGGCATCACACAGGGCCACCTGCGAACGGCAAATTGAACTTGCATTAAACAAACTCAGGCATGAGACATCTAAAAACGGTTTTCGTTTCTCAACTTAAAATACCATTAATGTTCTTTTTCACACAAAAAAGAGGCCTACAACCAGTTTCCATCCTTAAGCTACAGGAAGCCGCACCACCGGTAAAAGAACACTAGTTTCTTGGTGCTCCGTCTGATAACAAGCTAAACTTTTTCACGCACAAAAATATTCTTAAAATTAAAATGAATATCTTACTTAACACCTTCAAAGTCCTGTCCCGGAAGTGCTGGCGCTCTGACCGTAAATGCCTGATACACATCTAGGGAAGTTTGGTCGCAGCACATTAAACTATGGTACCATCATATATGGCCAGCCAGGCAGTTTTGTATACGATGGCTTGACCCACTCCATAACTTTGGACTTGCAAGTGGTGCTTACAGAACATCATCTATCAAGAGTTTATACGGAGACTGTAATCAGCATCCTTTACATCGGCGCAGAGAGCTATTTTTCTTACATACTCATAATCCAGTCCTCACCACAACACATAAGCTACAAGGTCGCCACACAGTGGCTCTCACGCTAAGAGTGCAAAATAAACTGAGGATAATTAAACCTCTTCTTCTGCGATATCAGGAATACTGTCATGATTACGAAATTCCTCATGAGGCGCCTCAGGTTGCTGAAAGGTGAGAACGGTTCCCTCCGTGGTGCGAGTTGGTACTGTTATGTGATTAGGCACTGGTACCTCTTAAGAAAAGTGACACCCCCCCCCCCAAACACATTAAACAAGAGTTCTGCGCTCTTGAGAAAAAATATCAGACTGTATGGAATATTACACTGATAAGTCTAAAACAAACGCACACGTGGGTGCAAGGGCCGTGACAGAGAACTGGGAACTGGGATTATCAAATGACCTCCATTAATTTCTTACTTATCTTTACATTCCTAAATACCGTTTGTGGGCATCTTCAGTACATTGCTAAATAAAAGCACTAGAGAAACAGGGAAATATTATAAATCTTGGAGAAACACGCCTATCAAGCGCGATATGATGTGGTACCATACAGGGTGTTGGTATACTTAGACCTAGCCCAAGTCAACAACTGGAGCGACGAAATGTTGGCATCATGTCGCATTCTATTCATTGGATCGCAGGCCGCTTAATGACCACACTATGCTGATCTACACATGACCCTTCATGGCGTAGAAGAGGCGGCTTGATGTAAAGCCAGTCGCACTAGCCGTCATCAGTGACTGTCCCGACTGATTCGCGGAAAGTTGCAAGGCGGATGGCACTGCTGTGTGTTCTCGCCAAAATCTTGTTCTCGCCAGAAGAGCTGAGAAACCTTTGCTTCCATTTCGTCCAGGGTTTGTTGGTGTGAGCGTTTACACGCTCTTCGTACCAACGCTTCGCAATTCCTGGCAGGAATATTCGCATGCTTTTCACTGTATCTTTATCACTGTGCCAGTAGTTTTAATGGCAGGTATGTTCATAAAATATTAGCCAGCAGTCGGGACCACTAGCCTCTCCATCAAACGTCTGGTTTCACGTGTTCGTGATTCGGTCTGTTTATTACTCTTTCAGTCACGTTTGCAAGTAAACGCATTATTTCATGTTGCTGTCTGTTCTGTTCCTGATGCACTTCAAGAAACTTAGTGATCAAGTTGACGTCGCTGTGAGACAAAGCAACAGTAGCAGGCTTCGCGCAGGTTCAAATTGGAGTCAGAACGAAATTCTCATACTCCTGAAGTGTGATACGCAGCTTCACTTTGTGTTTCACAATTAAATCGTGTGAAGTGAGCTCTCCTGCAGCGCTTATACAGAAGACCGATGGATCGGTGCTTACCGCTTCCGGAAGAGCTTCTTCCTCATCATCTCCAGGGGTTGCAGCCAACATTCGCATGCCACCGCGCTGATTTATTTCGATGATGAAGTCCAAGTCCACCCACATCTCCACATATCCACGCAGAAGGTATGTGGCAGCGCCAATTTCCAACAAGATGCAGTAGGGCTAGGCTATGGTGTCAACTAATCTTCTTTATTCCGAACCTCCTGGAACTTCGTTGTCTACGTCCAGACGCTCTCTAATTTCTTCACAACGTCCACGTACAATAGTGTTTGTACCTTTCGTATCGTCAACGAGTTTTATGGGCACTGAACGATGAGACGTATAAGGCTTTCACCTTAAAAAAGGACGAAAGACCGGTCGCCCAACAATCGAACGCTCACATGCCCTGCCGGCCTCGCTCGCTTCGGTGGCGTGTCGGGCGCATGTATCTGGCACGTCTGGCGTGTCAGTGGCTTGTCGCTAGGTAACGCAAGAAAGATAAGTTCCAAAGTGTAAGTTCATTTACAAGTAAAATTCTTTCGGTTCTCGTGGGAAATAATAAAAAGAATAAAACGTGTGTTAACATAAATTCAGACAAAGAACTTTATTAAGGTCCTGAGGGACTAGTCGGCAGAGACCCTTTGGGGTCCCAGACTCACCGCTGGCTGCTCCCATGTCGGAATCGGGAGGCCAAGGCTCTCCGCTCTTTCAAGGGCCCTCTGGACAGCCGTGGACTGGATGATGAGTTCGATACATGAGATGGCCTCGTCCTAGTCCTGTTCGCTGGTGAGTGTTGTATTCCGTAAAGCAGGACACTGCCAGCGCATTGAGCTAGAGTGCTAAACTCCTCCCCACAATCCGGGCACTGCCGATCAGTTTGTGTTAATCCTGCTTAGGAAACCTCGTGAGGGATATGACCTCGTCTGAAGCATCCTAGCGTGATCGCTTGACACCTGCATAGTTGTGGGTGTAGAGGTGGGAAGCGCCTACATTTCGTTTTGTAGGGGGAGACGATCTCAAGGAAGGTTAGTAATGGCTCGCTGTGGCCGACCTCCTCCGTATCTAATGAAGCTCCATCGCCGTCGCGGCGCGTGAGTTCTCGCGCACGGCAGTGAGCAATCTCATTGGGGCTCGGGCAGCCCGGCAGAACGTCGTCGCCCATGTGAGCGGGGAACGACGTAATGTAATGCACGAGGTCCGAATTGGTTTTGGACTTCCCAGAATCGCCGCAGCCTGTCTGGCCACCATTCCTGAGGCAAAAGCCCTGACGGCCGCGCGGGAGTCAGTGTAGATACACTTCTCGCCGAGTGTCTGCTCTTGTTGAATTTCTTTGTTATTGCGCTCTGAACGCAGACGCCACTGCCGTGCACGTGCGTAGATGGCGGAGTGCCATGCGTTCCCCGCGTAGAAGCCCAGGAAGGATGGTGTCATGGCCTGCGGCAGAAAGCGCTTGTATAGCAAGGTTTCTATGTTGTCGGAGCAGCAGGGAAGTATCGAGAGTGCCTACATCTCCTGGCTATCGGGCGGCAACGCGAGGGCGGCAACGCGAGGGGGACATGCCATCATCCTTCTGATCTTGTATGGGTTCGACGAGCACATGACTTTCTCTACGGGCGTCAACTGAAACCAACACCACTTGCATTTAATTGTGCAGATTGTCTTCCCCAATGAGATTTTGTTTTCAACACTCTTTCAACTGTTTTCTGTTGACTGTTTTCAACAGTCATAGCTCTCGAAGTATAATATAATATTGCTACGGCATGAGCCGGGCGAGAAGAAGAGGAAGAAGAAGTGAGCTGGTGCAGCCTCAGGACGCCATCTTGACTTTACCATCCATCTCGTCCCTTGAATAAAGCCGGTTTAACATTAACCGTAACAGTTTTGTGGTGGAGGTGCGGGGTACTTCGACCAAGACGACGGAGCTGCTGCAGCAAGTGCCACGCCGGAGCCGACGCCTCGCTCGACTGCCTCCAACACCGCTTGAGATCCCGATGTCCCACAGCAGCGACGAACAGCCTTCTCTGGCAGCTCCAGTGCGAACAACCGGCGCCTGGATGCATCAGATGGAGCCCCGCCCTTTCTCTGGAAAATTCGGCGAAGACGTGGAGGAATGGCTCACCCACTACAAGCGTGTGAGCAAGTACAACGGCTGGAACTCCACGACTCAGCTCGACAATGTGGTTCTGTTCCTCACAGACACGGCGCTAGTGTGGTTCGAGAACCATGAAGATACGTTCACAACGTGGGACAGCTTCGTTACTCACCTCACAGAGTGCTTTGGCGATTCCACCACGAAACGGAAGCGGGCGGAGCAGACATTGCTTCAGCGCGCTCAAGTCCCAGGTGAGACCTGTACTACGTACATAGAGGCGATCCTGAAGCTTTGCAAGACTGTCAATCCTCGAATGTCCGAAGAGGACAAGGTTGGACACCTTCTCAAAGGCATAGCCGAGGATGTTTACAATTATTTAATCGGAAAGGAGAGTCTCGCCTCGGTCGCCGACCTCATCAAGCATTGCCGCACATTTGAGGCCTTGAAGCTGCGCCGTATCACGCCAAAGTTTGGCAGGCTAGCAAATGTCACAACGGTGGCAAGCGTTGACGAAAACGACAACTACAGCTTTCAATTTGACCTTGCGGCAACTATAAGGCAAATTGTCCGCGAAGAACTTGAACGACACACCAAAGGGGCGGATGTCGAACAGCTTGGTTGCGCTTCCAACCAACCTCAAGAACATGCATCTGCTGTGTCAGCATTGCCTGTCATGCCAGGCGTTGCAGACTGTCGAGGTGATCAGCTGCGACAGCACCGACGTACCTTTCCCGACGACATGACGCACGATCAACGAACTCGTCGAGCTACCACCACGAATCGGAATTCGGAAGATCGCGTTTATTATTCGCAGCGTCCCAGGGTTGACTCCGAGGCATACAACGTCGGTCGCGCATCTCCTGTATGTTACAGCTGTGGCGCCTCAGGACACATTGCTCGTTTTTGTCGCCGGCGCCGACAGACAACAACATATGGCCCACCACCAACTTGGCCTAATTTTGGACGTGATAGTTATGACGACCATTGGCCGATAGACCCTGCAAACACCACAGGCGCGCCACCTCGGAATACCTTCCGTCAGTATAGTAGAAGGAGTGGCTCGCCAGCTTCTGACCGCAGCCTGACGCCCCCAACCAGTCGTTAACGCCGTTCACCGTCACCACGGCGACGTGCTACGTCTCCACCGCCGTCGGGAAACTAGCCGGCGCGGCCGATGGAGGTAAGGTCGCCGGACAGTCTGTGTATCTGCGAAATACTCCTCTGCCTATTATGATGGTGAAGAACAAAGTGCGTGTGTTAATTGATAGTATACCTGCAACAGCATTAGTGGATACTGGTGCTACCGTTTCCGTCATGAGTGTGACTTTCAAAGAGAGGCTGGGTAGGAAAGTTATGTTCCCGTGGAATGATGGTGTGACGTTTCGTGGTGTCAGCGGAGAGTGCCTAGTTCCCCTTGGTATTTGTGTTGCAAGTGTTTTATTCGGAGGAGAAGATCTTAAAACAGAATTTCTCGTACTACCGCGATGCTCTCATGATGTGATTCTCGGGATTGACTTTCTTCAGGATTGTGGTGCATCCGTTAACTGTGGCACAGGCGAAATTACTTTGAATAGCGCGCTTCTCGCCACCCTTGCCGACACATCCTTACCAGTGAAAAACTATTGTGTTGTTTCGAACGATTTGCTGCTACCGCCTTGGTCGCTGTCACGTATCCCTGTCAACTTCGCTGCTGCCGACCTTTCATCGTTTGACGCGCAAGTCCAGCCACTTACGTCGAGCTGCGCAAAGAAAGATGTACTTGTACCACGCTCTGTCGTGAGAGTGGTGAATGGCGCCTCCAATTTATGGGCTTTCAATTGTTCTTGCGTCCCTGCCGTTCTCCCGCGTGATATGAAGCTTGCTGAATTTGACGAGATTACTTACAGCTCCATTACAGTTCTAAGCGAGGAGGAGCAGTCTCATACTAGCGATCCCCAAAGAAGCATTTCTGAAGAGCAGATCCTACGAATGATCAACAAGGCACTGCCCTCACATGAGCGCCGCGCTCTCGCACAAGTTTTGTGGGCACATCTTTCTGTGTTCGATTTCACACAAGGCGACAAGCAGGCTTCACTCCCGCGTTCTCGTGCTCGCCACAGAATTGACACCGGATCTGCGCACCCCATTCGGCAAAAGCCTTACCGCGTTTCTTCAGCAGAGAGGACAGTTATTGCTGAACAGGTGAAAGACATGCTGCGTAAAAGTGTTGTCCAAGAGTCTTCTAGTCCGTGGGCAGCACCAGTAATCTTAGTAAAGAAGAAGGATGGATCGTGGCGGTTTTGCGTTGATTACAGGAAACTGAATGCGGTCACCAAAAAGGATGTGTATCCGCTTCCTAGAATTGATGATGTCATCGACTGTCTACATTCCGCTGCCTACTTTTCATCACTGGATTTGCGATCGGGGTATTGGCAGATACCCATGCACCCAGACGATAAGGAGAAAACGGCCTTCGTGACACCAGACGGTCTTTATGAATTTAACGTTATGCCGTTCGGCCTTTGTAACGCGCCAGCAACATTCGAACGATTCATGGATACTATCCTCCGAGGACTTAAATGGGAAATTTGTTTGTGCTACCTCGATGATGTGGTTATTTTTGGCAGCACATTGAGTGAACATAACAGCCGTCTCAATCTTGTTCTGGATTGTGTCAAACAAGCCGGCTTGATCCTAAATTCCAAGAAATGTCGTTTTGGAGAAACCGAGACGTTAGTACTTGGGCATCTGGTCGACAAAAACGGTGTGAGGCCAGATCCACGGAAGATTGAGGCAGTCAGCTCCTTCGAAGCACCGAAGTCAGTGCGGGAGTTGAGGAGTTTCTTGGGCCTGTGCTCGTATTTTCGGCGCTTCGTCCCAAGATTCGCCGACGTGGTGTACCCCCTAACATGTCTTCTCCAAAAAGCCGTCCCTTTCAACTGGACATCGGCTTGCGACGACGCGTTCCGTCAGCTAAAATTTCTACTAACATCAGGGCCCATATTGCGTCACTTCGATGCATGCGCACCTACGCAAGTGCACGCTGATGCCAGTGGCATCGGCATCGGCGCCGTACTTGTGCAACGTCATCAAGGAGCTGAACACGTTGTGGCTTATGCTAGTCGCTCTTTGACTAAGGCGGAACGCAATTACACTGTGACCGAGCAAGAATGCTTGGCAGCTGTTTTCGCTGTCCACAAATTTCGACCTTATATCTACGGACGCCCGTTCACTATCATTACTGACCACCACGCGTTGTGCTGGTTGGTGAATCTCCGTGACCCGAGTGGACGACTGGCACGTTGGGCTCTTCGACTGCAGGAGTACGACTTCGTTATTTCCTACAAGTCCGGGCGTCGCCACGCAGATGCGGACTGTCTCTCCCGCCTTCCTCTGGCGACGACGGAGTGTGACGAAGACAATTTTGATGACTGTTTTGCTCCCATTTCTTCTACATTCCCAGCCTCGATGACTTTCAAAGCAGAGCAGGAAAATGATATTGGTTTAGAACCTCTATTTGTGGCCGCATCGCGTCCTGGAGCCACCGGTCGATTTTGTGTCCGTGACGGCCTGCTTTACAAGACCAATTATTCGGTTAAAGGCGCACGCTTCCTTCTGGTGGTGCCGCAGAGTCTGCGAACGGACATACTGAGAGCCATGCACAACGATGTGACCTCTGGCCATCTAGGATTCATAAGAACTTTGAACCGGACACAGGAGCGGTTTTACTGGCCCAGAATGCGGGACACGGTCAAGCACTACGTCGCCAGTTGCGAACAATGTCAACGCTACAAGCGCCCTACGACCGCTCCGCCAGGTCTTCTCCAACCTCTGCCGCCGCCTCGCCTGCCATTTGAACAAGTGGGTACGATCTTCTGGGCCCATTTCCCCGATCATCTAACGACAACCGATGGGTGATCGTATGTGTCGACCATCTGACCCGTTACGCGGAAACGGCGGCCGTGCCATCTTCAACAGCTGCCTCCGTTGCAACGTTTTTGCTTCGATTCATTATTCTTCGACATGGTCCCCCCGTGTGATCATTAGCGATCGCGGTCGTCAGTTCGTTGCGGACGCCGTAGAAGAACTGCTTCGTCTCTGCAGTTCGCAATTCCGTCATTCAACGCCTTATCACCCTCAGACAAATGGGCTTGTAGAACGTACGAACAGAACTCTAACTAACATGCTGGCCATGTACGTATCTTCCGATCACAAGGACTGGGATGACGTACTCCCCTTCATCACCTATGCGTATAATACTGCAAAGCATGAGACGACCGATTACAGTCCTTTTTATCTCCTTTACGCACGTTCAACGCTAAGCTGCATTGACACTATACTACCGTTTGACTTTCACAGCGAGTACTCTGTTGCCAAGACGCTTTGTCTTGCCGAAGAAGCCCGGCGTATCGCTCGTCTTCGTACTGTGGCATCGCAAGACCGATCGAAAGAGCGCTATGACAGCCGACAGCAGTCTGTCTCGTACGCCAAAGGAGACTTTGTGTGGTTGTGGACTCCTCAACGTAAACGTGGCTTATGCGAAAAGTTTTTACCTCAGTACACGGGCCCATTCGTCATCGTAGATCGCTTGAGTGACTTGACGTACGTAGTGGCACGCTTGACGTCGACTGGTCGTCGGTCTAGCCGAACCCAGTTAGTACATGTTGCCCGTCTTAAGCGGTTTCACCCTACGCTTTCCGAGTGATTTGGACTTGCCCAGCGGGCTTCGTCTGGCAACCGGGGATTGCTACGGCATGAGCCGGGCGAGAAGAAGAGGAAGAAGAAGTGAGCTGGTGCAGCCTCAGGACGCCATCTTGACTTTACCATCCATCTCGTCCCTTGAATAAAGCCGGTTTAACATTAACCGTAACAATATAATATAGAATAGCTTTTGAAGATAGCTATTCCGGCGGCTAGCTTCCCACGCTATGCGTGCCGTCCTCGCACCTGTTAAAGCTTTTCCTAGACGCTAGAACTATACTATTCCTACGCAACCTTGAGCGATCGGAAAGCGCGTTTTCCACGCCTGGCCGGCGGAGAGGGGAGGCTTCGTTCCGGCCGCGAAGCTCTCCACATCCCCGTAAGGAGCCTGGTGGTGGTCTCGCGCTGACGATGCCCTCTCGGTGAGCGCATATTTCCCCCCTCATCTTTTAAGAGATTCAATACATACAAGCATTTGTCTCGCAAACCAGATTTATTTCAAGGGAATTTTCCACGTCTCAATTATTTCTCTCGTCGTATTCGAGTGCTCATTGCCGTGTTATAGTTTGTTAACGAAGCTTCCCCTCAAGTCTAAATATTGTAAGGCAGTTTGTCGTGTGCGTATCATGGCCACGCATGCTTATATCGCCTTTCCGTTTCTCTACCACGGTTGCGCCTTAAAACCACGGCGCTGCAAGTTTGCTTTCTTTTCCTTCCCTCTTCTCCGCCCTTAAACTGGCTCTCTTAACTACTACGCGCAGAGACAAAGAAACAGCACGCGCATGCGATCGCATAGATGAGATGAATACATATATATAGAAAAGCATCAGTCATAGCTCTCGAAGTATAATATAATATAATATAGAATAGCTCTCGAAGATAGCTATTCCGGCGGCTAGCTTCCCACGCTATGCGTGCCGTCCTCGCACCTGTTAAAGCTTTTCCTAGACGCTAGAGCCACACTATGCCTGCGCAACCTTGAGCGATCGGAAAGCGCGTTTTCCACGCCTCGCCGGCGGAGAGGGGAGGCTTCGTTCCGGCCGCGAAGCTCTCCACATCCCCGCAAGGAGCCTGGTGGTGGTCTCGCGCTGACGATGCCCTCTCGGTGAGCGCATATTTCCCCCCTCATCTTTTAAGAGATTCAATACATACAAGCATTTGTCTCGCAAACCAGATTTATTTCAAGGGAATTTTCCACGTCTCAATTATTTCTCTCGTCGTATTCGAGTGCGCATTGCCGTGTTATAGTTTGTTAACGAAGCTTCCCCTCAAGTCTAAATATTGTAAGGCAGTTTGTCGTGTGCGTATCATGGCCACGCATGCTTATATCGCCTTTCCGTTTCTCTACCACGGTTGCGCCTTAAAACCACGGCGCTGCAAGTTTGCTTTCTTTTCCTTCCCTCTTCTCCGCCCTTAAACTGGCTCTCTTAACTACTACACGCAGAGACAAAGAAACAGCACGCGCATGCGATCGCATAGATGAGATGAATACATATATATAGAAAAGCATCAGTCATAGCTCTCGAAGTATAATATAATATAATATAGAATAGCTCTCGAAGATAGCTATTCCGGCGGCTAGCTTCCCACGCTATGCGTGCCGTCCTCGCACCTGTTAAAGCTTTTCCTAGACGCTAGAGCTACACTATGCCTGCGCAACCTTGAGCGATCGGAAAGCGCTTTTTCCACGCTTGGCCGGCGGAGAGGGGAGGCTTCGTTCCGGCCGCGAAGCTCTCCACATCTCAGTAAGGTGCCTGGTGGTGGTCTAGTGCTGACGATGCCCTCTCGGTGAGCGCATATTTCCCCCCTCATCTTTTAAGAGATTCAATACATACAAGCATTTGTCTCGCAAACCAGATTTATTTCAAGGGAATTTTCCACGTCTCAATAATTTCTCTCGTCGTATTCGAGTGCTCATTGCCGTGTTATAGTTTGTTAACGAAGCTTCCCCTCAAGTCTAAATATTGTAAGGCAGTTTGTCGTGTGCGTATCATGGCCACGCATGCTTATATCGCCATTCCGTTTCTCTAGCACGGTTGCGCCTTAAAACCACGGCGCTGCAAGTTTGCTTTCTTTTCCTTCCCTCTTCTCCGCCCTTAAACTGGCTCTCTTAACTACTACACGCAGAGACAAAGAAACAGCACGCGCATGCGATCGCATAGATGAGATGAATACATATATATAGAAAAGCATCAGTCATAGCTCTCGAAGTATAATATAATATAATATAGAATAGCTCTCGAAGATAGCTATTCCGGCGGCTAGCTTCCCACGCTATGCGTGCCGTCCTCGCACCTGTTAAAGCTTTTCCTAGACGCTAGAGCCACACTATGCCTGCGCAACCTTGAGCGATCGGAAAGCGCGTTTTCCACGCTTGGCCGGCGGAGAGGGGAGGCTTCGTTCCGGCCGCGAAGCTCTCCACATCTCAGTAAGGTGCCTGATGGTGGTCTAGTGCTGACGATGCCCTCTCGGTGAGCGCATATTTCCCCCCTCATCTTTTAAGAGATTCAATACATACAAGCATTTGTCTCGCAAACCAGATTTATTTCAAGGGAATTTTCCACGTCTCAATAATTTCTCTCGTCGTATTCGAGTGCTGATTGCCGTGTTATAGTTTGTTAACGAAGCTTCCCCTCAAGTCTAAATATTTTAAGGCAGTTTTCCTAGTCTCTAAAGCCGCTCGAGTTCACGCTGCTCCTCTGGCGGCCATTTTTCCAAGAAATTATGCCTTCCAACCACTGTTGTCGCGGACACCACCAGCCCCTTTCCACATAAGTATGAGGCTCGGAGCAGGAGCTATAGCGCTTGAAAGTAACCGCTGGCTTGACGAACCAACCGACTGAGCTACCTTTCCGGGCCACATTGAAGGATCACGAGTTCAAATCACAAGTTATGTTCCTCTTTTTTTTCCCTGTCTTTTTTTTTCTTTTTTTTAATGTCTTTTCCTTCATTTTATCACTGTACGGAGACCCTCCTAAAAGAAAAAATTATATATCCTCAATTATGTGTGGCCACACATGTGCAGGTCATAAATACCATGTTCTCTAGTCGAGTGCCATCCATGCGGTATAACCGAGCTCAGATTGGCCCACCTTGACTGATCAAATTGGGCACCACTGTAGGTTAAATGAGGCGTACAACTCCTGCGGGACCCGCCGTGGTTGCTCAGTGGTCATGGTGTTAGACTGCTGAGCACGAAGTCGCGGGATCGGACCCCGGCCACGGCGGCCGCATTTCGATGGGGGCGTAATGCGACAACACCCGTGTACTTAGAATTTGGTGCACGTTAAAGAACCCCAGGTGGTCGAAATTTTCGGAGTCCTCCACTAAGGCGTGCATAATCAGAAAGTGGTTTTGTCTCGCAAATCCCCATTCTCCAATTTTTAATTTAACTCCTGCGGGGACGGTAGAGTATCCGTCTCCAGTGCAAAAGGACCGTGATTCAAATCCCGGTGCAGCGCAATTCTCCATCGGAAAATACAAAAAAAAAACGTGTGTTGAGAAAATTGCACAAACAGGCCTGGAGTGCGGCCTGATCCCGGTGACCAGAACCGGTAACGCACTCTCTCACCAGAGCAGGATTGGCCACCCTGGTGCAGTACTGGGCCGCAATCTCCTATATGAATACAACAATCAAACCCCGGCCCTCAGTCCCCAGCAGCCGCGAAGCAACTGACCACGGCGGCGGTCAGATCTGTGACGCTGCAGAGGGTGCTAAGAATACCTGTTCCGGACAGGCCGCCATTGGAATCTGAACCTGGCAACGTTTAACGTTAGAACGCTATCTAGCGAGGCGAGTCTAGCAGTGTTATTGGAGGAATTAGAGGGTAGTAAATGGGATATAATAGGGCTCAGTGAGGTTAGGAGGACAAAAGAAGCATATACAGTGCTAAAAATCGGGCATGTACTGTGTTACCGGGGCTTAGCAGAGAGACGAGAACTAGGAGTCGGATTCCTGATTAATAAGGAAATAGCTGGTAACATACAGGAATTCTATAGCATTAACGAGAGGGTGGCAGGTCTTGTTGTTAAGCTTAATAAGAGGTACAAATTGAAGGTGGTACAAGTCTATGCCCCTACATGCAGTCATGATGACCAGGAAGTCGAAAGCTTTTATGAAGACGTGGAATCGGCGATGGGTAAAGTCAAAACAAAATACACTAAACTGATGGGCGACTTCAATGCCAGGGTAGGCAAGAAGCAGGCTGGAGATAAGTCAGTGGGGGAGTATGGCATAGGCTCTAGGAATAGCAGAGGAGAATTATTAGTAGAGTTTGCAGAACAGAATAATATGCGGATAATGAACACCTTTTTCCGCAAGCGGGTTAGTCGAAAGTGGACGTGGAGGAGCCCGAATGGTGAGACTAGAAATGAAATCGACTTCATACTCTGCGCGAACCCTGGCATCATACAAGATGTAGACGTGCTCGGCAAGGTACGCTGCAGTGACCATAGAATGGTAAGAACTCGAATTAGCCTAGACTTGAGGAGGGAACGGAAGAAACTGGTACACAAGAAGCCAATCAATGAGTTAGCGGTAAGAGGGAAACTAGAGGAATTCCGGATCAAGCTACAGAACAGGTACTCGGCTTTAACTCAGGAAGAGGACCTTAGTGTTGCAGCAATGCACGACAATCTCATGGGCATCATTAAGGAGCGCGCAATAGAAGTCGGGGGTAACGCCGTTATACAGGAAACCATTAAGCTATCGCAGGAGACGAAAGATCTGATCAAGAAACGCCAATGTATGAAAGCCTCTAACCCTACAGCTAGAATAGAACTGGCAGAACCTTCTAAGTTAATCAACAAGCGTAAGACAGCGGACATCAGAAACTATAATATGGATAGAATTGAACAGGCTCTCAGGAACGGAGGAAGCCTAAAAACAGTGAAGAAGAAACTAGGAATAGGCAAGAATCAGACGTGTGCGTTAAGAGACAAAGCCGGCAATATCGTTACCAATATGGATGAGATAGTTCAAGTGGCTGAGGAGTTCTATAGAGATTTATACAGTACCAGTGGTACCCACGACGATAGTGGAAGAGAGAATAGCCTAGAGGAATTCGAAATCCCACAGGTAACGCCAGAAGAAGTAAAGAAAGCCTTAGGAGCTATGCAAAGGGGGAAGGCAGCTGGGGAGGATCAGGTAACAGCAGATTTGTTGAAGGATGGTGGTCAGATTGTTCTAGAGAAACTGGCCACCCTGTATACGCAATGCCTCATAACCTCGAGCGTACCGGAATCTTGGAAGAACGCTAACATAATCCTAATCCATAAGAAAGGGGACGCCAAAGACTTGAAAAATTATAGACCGATCAGCTTACTGTCCGTTGCCTACAAAATATTTACTAAGGTAATCGCAAATAGAATCAGGAACACCTTAGACTTCTGTCAACCAAAGGACCAGGCAGGATTCCGTAAAGGCTACTCAACAATAGACCATATTCACACTGTCAATCAAGTGATAGAGAAATGTGCAGAATATAACCAACCCTTATATATAGCTTTCATTGATTACGAGAAAGCGTTTGATTCAGTCGAAACCTCAGCAGTCATGGAGGCATTACGGAATCAGGGTGTAGATGAGCCATATGTAAAAATACTGGAAGATATCTTTAGCGGCTCCACAGCCACCGTAGTCCTCCACAAAGAAAGTAACAAAATCCCTATAAAGAAAGGCGTCAGACAGGGAGATACGATATCTCCAATGCTATTCACAGCATGTTTACAGGAGGTATTCAGAGGCCTGGAGTGGGAAGAATTGGGGATAAAAGTTGATGGAGAATACCTTAGCAACTTGCGATTCGCTGATGATATTGCCTTACTTAGTAACTCAGGAGACCAATTGCAATGCATGCTCACTGACCTGGATAGGCAAAGCAGAAGGGTGGGTCTGAAAATTAATTTGCAGAAAACTAAAGTATTGTTTAACAGTCTCCGAAGAGAACAGCAGTTTACGATAGGTAGCGAAGAACTGGAAGTGGTAAGGGAATACATCTACTTAGGGCAGGTAGTGACCACGGATCCGGATCATGAGACTGAAATAACCAGAAGAATAAGAATGGGCTGGGGTGCGTGTGGCAGGCATTCTCAAATCATGAACAGCAGGTTGCCACTATCCCTCAAAAGGAAAGTGTATAACAGCTGTGTGTTACCAGTACTCACGTATGGGGCAGAAACCTGGAGGCTTTCGAAAAGGGTTCTGCTGAAATTGAGCACGACGCAACGAGCTATGGAAAGAAGAATGATTGGTGTAACGTTAAGGGACAAGAAAAGAGCACAATGGGTGAGGGAACAAACGCGGGTAAATGGCATCTTAGTTGAAATCAAGAAAAATAAATGCGCATGGGCAGGACAAGTAATGAGGAGGGAAGATAACCGATGGTCATTAAGGGTTACGGACTGGATTCCAAGGGAAGGGAAGCGTAGCAGGGGGCGGCAGAAAGTTAGGTGGGCGGATGACATTAAGATGTTTGCAGGGACAACATGGCCACAATTAGTCCATGACCGGGGTAGTTGGAGAAGTATGGGAGAGGCCTTTGCCCTGCAGTGGGCGTAACTAGGCTGATGATGATGATGATGATGAAGAAGTGCATTGTTTGCATGGCCGCGCGCCGTCGCGTGCCCCGTATCGCGAAAGGGATCTGCCGACTGCTCATACCTTCGTGCGGGCGGTGTTAACACCGCTCTTCGGTTGAAACGTAGACCGCAAGAAAGTCCATTCACTCGCTGCTGCTGCCGCGATTGATCAAACCAGCGTCCGGCGTTTTGCAACGAGTGTCCGCGTTGATCGAGTGTGACGTGTTCATGTTTGCTGGTGCGCGCTCACACCGTGGTTGTCAAATCCGTTAGTAAGCGAATTTTCCCAAGTTGATACGGCCGATAAAACTACTATCCTTACTTCGTATAGCTGACTACTCATTAGCTATCCCAATCGATGATTTGGCTTCCGGGCGGAACTGCAACTTTTGCTCAATTCTTCCTTCGGCGCATTATTCAGCCGCAGGATAATGCGGGCGTACCGCATTATCCGTACCGCTGTCCCGGTGACGTAGCGCTACGCCGCCGCTGATCGTATTGCCATTTCTTTTTTGTTTGCCGTTCCCCGTATTCACGCTGGACCTCGGCAGTCCTAACTATGCGTTGCCTTAGCGGCGCTGCTACAACAATGAAATCAGTCGCTAGGCTGGGTACTTTATGTCTGAAAGGGTAATGACGTCACTGCATGCGTTGAAACCTGCCATCCACGCGACAGCTTGCGCAACAGTAACCTTTACTGGGAAATGTGCGGTGAGCGCTACGTGCCTTGTATTGTTAGCAGGAGCGGCTTATCAAAAATTATGTGGCTTGACTGCTTGTTTGGTGCTTTTTATTTATTTACACGAATGCCGTGCTGTACCTTGCATCCGTGACACCAAATAATGTACGCACTTCTCGCTTCAATGACTGAAGTTTTTTTTTTTTCGTGATGTCAACGCCGCGAGAAATCGGCTGTAAAATAAGAGAAGCAGAAAGCTCGCCTTCGTGCTTCGGCGGCTACACGGTATGATGATGAATTAAAGGCTTCTTTCGGAAAAAATAAATTGGAATTGCGCTGCGTTCGTATGCGCATGCTGCCTCTGAAACCAAGTTCACGGCGCCGTTCGTACGTGCTAGTAGTCACAACACCGCTTAGCAAAAGGCTCGGTGTAACCTTCGAGCGCCCGCGCTTTTCTGTGTGTGTGTGCGTGTGCACACACACACACTTTAACAAATTTTTAAGGAATTGCGGCACTAAAGTCACCAAAACAGTCAGTCAGCAATAACACCAATTTCTGTACATCAGTCCAGTGATCTACTTACATGTTCACACGGGAAACAGGTCGCTGAAAACAAAAATGCATGGGAGTGGAGAGCACAGCGAAGCTATCTATTGCCGCTGTATTAAAAGAAATAATATAGATGCATAGAGTACACACTTGAAGAGAAGGTGTACCGATTGCGTTTTCGGGGGAAGTAGTACGAAGCGCCTGTTGAAAAATGAGCTCTTTTTGTCCGTTGGCATTCGCTAGAAACGCTGTCTGGCTTTTAAGCCGAAGTTACTGTATCACCTCTTGTAGCAACACGAGTGGTAGTTGTTGGACTACTTCCTCATGTAACCCTGAAATAAATTAGCAGTTTGGTCTAGCACAGTTGTCTGAGTGGCTCGCTCTAGCCAACGCGCCACTCTGTCTCCCAAGTGCGCCACATCCTGGTCTACCTGTTGCAACTTCGAATCGAAGCACGTGAACACAAAGATTCTAATGTCTACTGAAGGCTCTTTCATGTCATTCGCATCAGCTGTTGGCCGTCTCGCAGCTCATGTCCGGCCCGCTTTTGAGCCGCGATGAGTCGGCGGCAGTCTAATAGCGATACCAGAAGTTTGGCATCGCGAGCAGATTAGTCAAGCTTATGCTTTAGTTTCGCTGTCTGGTGTTTCTGGCTCCCAGACATTTGAACATTGTAATGACATCATGCGTGTTGTCGTCGCATGATAGAAGGGGCACGAATGGCATTGGCAAGAAACGCATGTCTTTACCGAGGCCTCGGGCTCTATTCTGAACATTCTGTCATTTGCTTCGAGGTGTGACGTAATCACCACGTCAATGGTGCGGCTGGCGCCGATGTGCTTTCATAATGTGACGAAAACTTCACCTTTTGCCTAAATAACTGAAATGAAGGCTATGAACCTAATCTTCTTGATAGATAAGTAGAGTTTTCATCTTCAGAAAAATAAAAGTCGCAGTTTAGCCCGAAAGGCGAATTGACAGCAATTCGAAGTCACAATTGTAGTTTTATCTGCCGTGTCAACATGTAAACATAGGTATACTAACTAAATTAACAAGCGTTGTGTCACGCGTGCACAAGAAAACATGAACACATCTAACTCGATGACTGCGGAAACTCGTTGTCAAAACGCTGGAGTGAGGAGGCGTGGCAGCAGCAGCAAGCGAATTTATGTTCGTGCTGCCTCTCGCATCAACGCGAACTAAACGGCCAAAACACAGCGCATGACGGACTCTGTCCCCGCCGCAGATGACTTTCAAGCTGCAGCAGCCCGGGTGGGCGGACACGGCCACCCGTAGTAGAACGCGCCCCCACTCCCTACCTTCCGCCAAGAGCCTGGCGCCCCGAAGTAGAACGCAGCCCCCTTCGTACCTTCCCCCAAGAGCGTTCCCGCGGTGGAAGATGGCACGCTTCCTCTCCGCTTTCCTTCCTTGCGTGCGTGAAATTAAGCCACGATCGTCGGATCACATTTGCAGACTTTCGCCCGCGCATACAGCATATATGGCGCGCGCCTAGGATTTTGTTGCCTATTGGGGGCGAGCAGTTATGGAGTCGCCATCTGTCGGAAGCGCCTCCCTTGCGTAGTACGAGGGATCACGCGGCGCGCTTCTCATAAGTTTCGCTTACGGCGCTCTATAAGAATACCACGCAGGCCTCCTCGACATTTATGTAGGTACTCTCAAAACGAGGGAAGTTTTTGACTGTCGATATAATAATGTTGGGCAAACTGAAAGCACAGAATCGTTTACAGATGCTATGTCTTTACGGAATACGTAGTGAACGCCACTGCGCGCGGTCACCGCGATGGAGTCTCCCGAACCGGCTTCATGCGTGAAAGGTAGGCAAACGCGGAGAGTAAACTATGTGAAATAAGTTCTTATAGTGGGCTGTCTGTATGGGGGGGGGGGGCATAACAGAGTGAGGCATAACGGAATGAAGCCTCAATGCAGCGATCGCACGGGTTCGCGGCGACCGACTGCGCGTCTGCATGTATGTCGGCGCACAATGTTTTGCTTTCGCTGTGAGCGCGTTTTTGCACCGTGCCGTGAGCATTAGGCCGCAGCATATAAGCATTTGACAGTACACTAGCAACCATTGTTGCGTGGACGCTATCAGAACTGTTCAAAAGTAGTGCTGTCATGGAAACTTCGTCGCCTAGCTACGGCGACTGTGATGTGCCGTCGGGACGATTCAGTCTTTTCTGTCTTCTAAATTCTTGGACATATCAAAATCATTTCTCAAGTTGCGTCACACTGTATGTTTATCGTTCTTGCTTTTCGTAATCCAGTGCATTAATTCATAGCACAAACTTGAACATACGTTTTTTTTAATGTGCGTCTTACCTCTCCCTTTTCATTCCATTGAACTTGCCTGTATCTAGCATCAACAAGTTCATAGACCAAACAGTGATGGCATTGGCCGGGCAGCCGGGCGTGGGCGAGCGTCTCAGTGGGCGTTTTCTGCTACTCACCGAACATTGTGCAGTCCCGGCGCCGTAGCAGAAATGTTCCTCACGTATGTGCTTGCTGCATACCCGAGTTGTAGCCGATGGCTGTCTGCTGGTTCTAAGTTTCTCCAGTCAAGCTTCACGCAGCTCCTTGCCCTGCGGCTACTTGTGAATAAGGCTGACACCGGGCTCCGTTGCCTACGTCCGGCACTGCGGCACCGAGCAGTAGCCTACCATGCTGCACGCCTCCAAAGGCAGCCGCTACCTATTATAGTGCTTTCAAATGCTGTCAAGTAGACACCCAAGGCGGTAAAGCATCACCACTTAATGAGAACCGCAGCGCAGGTGTGACTTTAAACTTTCGTTTTCAGCTCGCTTCGGCGCTTCCGAAGAAGCCGACACAGCCACTGTGTCCACGTGGTCCCTCATGCCACGTCACGCCGACAATGGCGCCAGCTTTTCCTGTGGTGGAGCTCGCCGCCAATAGGGAACCTCACGGTGGCGGCAGAAATGAACGTGGAGTGTCCATATAACTGCCATCGCATCAGAACAAAGCAGAGACCAGAACGCATAGAATTATTCTGTCGAAAACTTCTCTCGCTTCCATCGTCTGCTTCAATCGTCAGGATGCGTGTTCCCAAGAAACGGAATGAGCCATGGTATGTATGTTAAACGTGCTTATTTTACACCTTGATACAGCATACAAGGTAATACACCTGGTAGCGAAGCTTCCATAGGAGCCCATACGTTCAAAACATGGCAGTTCCTCGGCGGTTCACGGGGCTTAGTGCCATCTATATTTGGAGGGAACACTTCCGGCAGAAGAAAAAAATAATGTGACGCAATATCCGTTAAAAACAAGAGTGGCGTCATTTTGTTTTCGAAGGCGCGAAATTTGTTTTGTTGGTCTGCCTTTAGAGGTGTATATTCAAATGCCCCACCATTCCACTTGATGGGCGTTTCGAGCTTTCAGCGCGGAAAGGCTATGCAGGAAAAGGCCAGCCGTACGGTTGTCGAAATCGCACCCCTGCACAGAACATACTTTCCTTGGAGGCGGACGAAAGCTTTAGGTGTAGATTGCTGATCCTATCATCGGGTGCCAAGCCCGTCGGCCAACGCTGTCGCACGACAACAACTACACAATTATCTGGCTCTCGTAACTCACTACTTTTGACTGAACAGATTGAAAAGCGATGAATCTATCCGCGTCACCAAATTCAGACAAACTTCGACAAGCATAAAGGCACAACGTATGAGGGGGGCGTCTTTCAAGAGGTGAACTGTACGAGCGCGCCTTTCTGCACATTTCAAGAGGTGCATTGCATTGAGAGTGATGGCGGCGTCAACGCCCCCTGTAACGATTAAAAAAGATTAAATTATTGGGTTTTACGTGCCATAACCCCTTTCTGATTATGAGGCACGCCGTAGTGGAGGACTCCGGAAATTTTGACCACCTGGGGTTCTTAACAGGCACCTAAATCAAAGTACACGGGTGTTTTCGCATTTGGCCCACATCGAAATGCGGCCGCCGTGGCCGGGATTCGATCCCACGACCTCGTGCCTGTAACGATGGGCGCTGAAAAGAAATGTATTTGTTAATAATAATAACATTAAATAAACTTGTATTTTCTTAACTCGTCACGAATATATGAGATTCACCAGGAATTTTATTTTTTGTTGAATGAATCTAACTGTGGTCTCGCTTGCATATGTTTGTTCCCTCCAAAGAGAGCCGTGCTTCAATCGCTGCTCCCATAACCACTCTTGCTGATGTCGGTGACAATTTGTACTGAACCACTTTTGCCCGAAGCTTCCCGACTTATCCGCATCGACCTTGCAGCATACGCGAACCGCTGAGTGGTGATGAGCGCACGTTAAAGGCCCCGTTATCGCGGTCTCGTGAAACGCAATCACTCCGTCCGATTCGGCTGGCTGAGAAGCGGCGGAATATCACAGATTGCGTTGCGCGCGCCAGAGATAGCTGCATGTGTGACGCTGGCGCCGGCGATGACATCTTTCTGTTCATCTCGCTGCTTACTCGCACCACGTCAGGAAACATGACGGTGTTGCCTTCCGTACATTTATTTTTCGTACAAAATCTCCATTGTCATAACCTCCGATGTTGTGAAAAGTCATAATTCTGGATTAGAATACAAAGGCAGAAGTGAAAAGTGCAAGAAGTCTCAAAAGGTCTGTAATCTTCATACAATATTATCTCAAGTAAACGCGTTTCCTTTAAAATGTAGGCCGAAAACGCCAGTGCCAGCAACGCCCGAGACCGATGCAAATGTTTGAGCAGGCGTTATGAACAGAATAATTTCATGTCCCCAAAGGACATGGAAAATGTGGCAATACGCATGCATCTCGGCCGTGATTGCATATGGCCACCCAAAAGCCTAAATCGTGCGGCTCGTCGCACCGCAAATTAGAACGGAAGATGTCAGCAATGGCAACCCACGCAACGTCAAACTGACGTTTACGAAATGGACCTTCCTCTAACGCTCCTCACAGAATATTCCTTCAGCCAATGAGCAAGCTGACATGGCGGCTATCTTGTACCGCTACGACATTTTCGTGAGATTGCAGATCGATCGAACAGACTTGTGCACACTACCACTCACTTTATTTTACGAAGTGCTAACATCGCAAAATAGCAGCCAAGGACCAGAACAAAGCATTAGGAGATCAAATTTGTAGCTCCACGTCACGTTTCCTCTTGATGAAAACGCGAAATTGCATTTTGCTGAACATCCGCTTCCAGAGGCAAATTGCAAAACACATGACCTCTTGACAACCAATCAGAGAATAAATATGGCAGATAACGGCGGCCGTGCAGCCGCCATGCATATTGAGAATAAAATCCCTGGACATTGCCAATATCCGCCCTCCATATCGAGCTCGCGCTTCAGCTTTCAGCTGAAAAAATGAAATCAAGCAGGACATGCATCCATATTTGACGGCAAAGCGTCGTCGCAGTTCTGGTGAAATCCACCTCTGCACTTCGAATCAAAAGGAGCGCTTCGTCACAGATCGGGTTGATCCAAATCTGCCAATGGAAAACGCAAACTTACTCTAGATCGACCTGCGGACTTGGATGTCTCTGCCACAGAGCAAAAAAAAAAGAAAGAAGAGAAAGAAGAAAGCAGCCGATGTATGTGCACGCTCCAGATTTAGCAGTAGAATTCACCATACTTCCAAAGCAGGGGTAGTGTACCTATAAAAACTGACAGTCACTTTAGCATAGGCCAAAAAGGGTCAAGGCGAGAGCCTGCGCGCTTAATATGCAGTTATTAAATTACTTGACATTCTCATTCGAATGAGTTGTTAGTTCTTTTGAACCAACACAGCTCGTGGGTTTAGTTCCCTAGCTGGCCCAACCTTAATTTCCCGTGCCTGAATTAACTTCGCCCTAATTACACAAGTATCGGGTTCGCGAAGCTTAATTAACTATATATTAATTAGCTGCGCACTAATTACCTTCACCTTACTACCAAAGGTCGTGGGTTCAAGTGCCTGAATTAACGCTACTTTAATGTGCCTTTTTCTGGCATGCATGGTGAGCGGCATCGTAGCCAGCTGTGGAAGAAGATGACGCAAAAGGCGCTAACAGTGGAACTAGCGCGTGTCTGCACGAGGCAAGGTGACATGACTTTCTATACCGCAGACTGTGTTTTCCACACCATAGGTGGTATGAGCCAGTTAAACCTTTCGGCTTGACAAATGCTTGTCCGACGATGAGATCTTGCCTATCTCGTCCTCCATAGCAGCCCAATACTATCACGATTGGGTTAGGACCGCATGCGTGCTTCTCTCGGGCCACAGCCGCGTTTAGTGCGCCACGCGCGAGTTGCTCGAATGGTTATCTTGTGACAGCTAGCACTTCAAGAAGCTGTGTAACACTGCACTGCCTTCGAGAGGGGCTCACGTTTGCCGTCACACGGATGCTTGAAAATTCAGTGAGGCCCGCCTATATTGCTACCGCACTGAAAACTGCTGTTGGGGAGTTCTGATTGTTCGACTATAGTGGCTAGAATATACTGGCTAGTGTTCCGTCCGCGGCCTCCCGGGTGGCACCGGATGCAATGAACGCCGGTGGCTGCCGCTAGGAGCGCTGCAGTGCAGGTGGGTGCCGCGGCACCATCCGGTCTTCGTAACGCGCCTTGTTTCCACCGCATCGGCAAGCGGGCTGCTGCGCTTTTTGTTTTTATTAAGCTGTAGCAGCGGCACAGTTCAAATTTGGGCAGCTGATTACTGATTAGGGTTTGTTTTGATTACAACAGGCTTCTTTAGCGCTTGTCGCTTGCGTGAAAAGCTTGTGCAACCTCAGCTCGGCTTCGACGGGGAACCTCATGTGTTTCTATGCTGGCGAAGAGAAAATGTAATTTTAAGGCAGTAGCCTTAGATCTCCATGTTTCAAGGTCGTGTTGAGAGGTGCAGAACATATCACACGATCCAAGGAAGGCCAGAAGCGAACCAAAGCATGTCCAGCTCTGTATAAGAGATGATTAATGATCAGTAAACTTAATTATTAATTAGTGATTGGATTGAGGTGGATTAGAGTGGATGAAGGAACATTAGGGTAGATTACAGTAGGCTTTACAAGGCGTTCGCCTTCGTCTCTTAGGCGATATGTAAGGACACTTCCTTTTTTTATTCTAGTGATGATGACAGCATAATTTTTAAGGGTTAGCTTTAGGTTGCATTTTTTTTCTAATAAAGTAAAAGAATTGTAACTTTACGCTACTGTTCTATTAATGTTATATTAATGCATAACCATTCAATGCCGTTGTAACCGATTATCTTATGAAATAACTCAAATTTCGCTGTTCTTTCTTTTTATTTCTGCTGTTTCTGCCTATTTATCTTACTGTTGTCCTCATAGGTTTGAATGTTTCTGATTGTTTGTAAACCATGTACCCATCCCCTCATAATGCCCATTGGGCCCCGAGAGTATGATAATGACTAAATAAATTAGCCTGTAAAATGAACTATGGTGTTCTGTGTACCATACATCTTTATACTAGGTAAATACGTGCAGATTTCTTTTCATTTCTGATATAACGTGAACAAAAATGATAAACATCTTTTATTTGAGCGTAACAAAGATTTTATCAAAGCGTAGCAACAGTCAAACGCAGGCACAAGACAGCACTAGATATGAGATAATGTACACATACATGAAGAAGATAGATCTAGTGGCAGTGACGCAGTTTAAGGAGCTTCTGCCGTTGCCTTTGCGCTTCCCTCTTTGTTGATGCCTTCTACATTAAACGAAACCTCAAGAAAACATAGAACTTTACAACTGCGGTCAAAGCTGGTTTTTCATGCTCTGGGCACCCTAGTTGTGGAAAGGCCAGTGTGCGGAGCTGACCTGAAAAATCAGCTAGACTCGCTACATGTAACTTGTTTTTGCTAAAGAACACAGTAAAGGAATTTTCGATGACCTTCACAGCGGTTGACAAGGTCTGACTAAGATAGACAAGATTGTCAAAATGGGTAGTGCAATATGAAGCAGCGTCAGCACTAGCTTCAGCTTTACTTGCGCAAAGGAATTAAGCCTGCACACTGTGGTGAAGAATTTTTGGCAGTGATCTTTTGTGCAACATAACCTGCAGTTCGAAGCACTACTGCTCCTTATGTCTTGTTTTTCTTTTTCCTGGCACTCACAAGGTGCATGCTTAGGATACTCAGGAAATATCGTTGGCATGCGTAGGGTTTCAGGAGTGTTTTATGGCGGGGAATCTCGTGGACAACGCCATTCATGGTGATAGAGAGCGCACGCTAGGCTAAATTGTTTTCTAAATGTTTTTCACAAACTACAGCAGTTGGTGCCAGCCTTCTGTCCGTTCTCGTGGTCATTCTTGCCCATTCTTCTGCCGCTTCGTATCAGATGGTGGAGTGAACAAGGATACACGCCCTTTGTTTGAGCGGTAGCCGCTTCTACACAACGGCACAAAGCAGGTCCTCTCCTTGTACTCTAGCTTCGGCATGTTTTCACCGCTGCCCCATAGTTCTCATAATGACAAGCACACGAACACAGCAGCGACGCACTCACTCTTTGACAACACCAAGAACAAACACGCAACGCTGTAATACCACTGAAAACGCAAACATAGAAACCGACGCAACCGCTGCGAAACTGATGTGCGAAGCAAACGACACGCGCAGTCTGCACCCACTCGTAGAGCAGCGACCTCTGCCGGCCACCGTGGGCATTCATTGCAGGCGGCGCCACGCTCCTCCATTGAAAAGAGCTGGTGCACGGCACACTAGCCAGTATATTCTAGGCACTATAGTTCGACACTGTGTTACGAGTGCATCATTGAACGTGCCCTGTAAGCAACCACCAGTTTAGCCAATTCTCACTCAAACAATATTCCAAGAACAAAAGTACTTTGCGTGAAATAGTACAGTAAACGAACCCTTTTTATCAGCTCCCTTCAGGATAAGTCTTATGGTGGAGTCATCAAAAAAAGAAAAAGTTAGTTTAGCCTGAAAGGCGAAGCATCTATCTGACAGCAAATTAGCAGACAGCCATACGAAGTAAGGATAGTACTTTTATCGGCCGTAACAGGTGGTATATATTTATTTGCTTACTAAATTAACAAGCATGCTGCCAGCGCACACATAAAAAATGAGCACATCATACTCGATGGCCGCAGACACTCGCTGTCCAAACGCTGGCGTGAGCAAACACGGCAGCTGCAGCAAGCGAAGTCATCTCTGTGCTGTCTATCGCTTCAACGCAAAGTGAGTGCTGGGAACAGGCAGCACGCACAAAGCTACGAACCTACGAGCTAAGATTGATATAGAACCTCATGGCAACGCCGACGGCAGAAACCCACTTGCATTGTCCATCTAATTGCTATCACAATAAAAAAAAAACACGCCATCGCTTTCGGACGATTTATTTGTATAAGGCATGTCTAAATCAGAAGGGTTATAAATCGACTGTGGGGCAACAGGAAAGGCGGAATGACCTCAAAGAAATACTAGGGACATTCGTTATTTTATCACATTCTGCATTTGTACACACCCAGTATTATCCGCCTCACGAAACGCACAGCTAAATCCAACTGATGTTACTCGTTTGTACAACCATACACAGCAAGCATAGGAGTTATGCGGATTCACTAGGCACAAGCTCCCACTTTACCAGGATCTTATCGTTTTCAATATAGCCTTCACGTTCGAGATATTCAAAGTCACATTTTTGGTTAAAAACGGTACTTGTATTCATCGCAACTGCAGGCCCGTCAGAAGTTTCCATGCTGATGGTAGTCTCATCTGAAAACTCGCCGATCCTGTTTGTTGAGAATTTCACGAATGCAACCATCAAGGTATGACTGAATGGCAATTTCAGAAATTCATCGATGGCACCCTTGTGCAGGTGATGTTGCGCGTACACAAATAGAGAGCCTTCACTTTTCTCCATATACAACCCCGGCGAGATGTAATAGCCACCGAGATATATGGGACCCCAAAAGAATCCGGCTGAGCCGACTGACACTGCCGTTTCTTTTAGATGCTTCAATCCCTTGACGTAAGCCTCGTAGTGTTTAAAATTCAGCGTGCTGACTCCGAGGAGATCTCTTTGCACATCCGATGCCACATAGCCAGTTTCCGTCTCTTGAGCGTTTATTGCAACTATGGGGTCGGTGCTGGTAATAAACTTTCGGCAGATCGTTTCTGTGACACGCTCTAGTGCTTTTGAAAGTGTACCATGGAAGGTGCTCACACTGTGGGAAACTATCTGCACTAGGTCGCCGTCGGGGGCAAAATATCTCCTTAGCTCGGTATTGCTCTGTTCCAACTTTTCGAGGCATTTACTTGTTGCCTCACCAAGAGCGCCTACGCATCGCCAAACGTCACCAAGGTCATTAGTTTCACGCACTGTTTTTTCCGGCAGCTCTGCCACTGCCTCTCTCAAGGCATTTACATTACAAGAAAGCTCGTTTAGTACATTGCAGGGAGCGATGCTGCCGCGTACTAATTCATAAAGCTGGCATCTCATGTCCCCTGCAAGTTCTACTAATACTTTTTGCAATTCCATGATCACTGCTTTCTGCGCCGACTTGTTAGATGAGTTCAGGTCTTCCGCCACGCTTGGCGCTGCATAGCTGCTGCAGTCACTTCTCCTGTGCGCACACATACTACTACGCAGAACGAATGCCGAGCATTTCGGGCAGCGTGTACAATGGTAGCCACACTCTTCGTAAAAATGCCTGTGCATGCCTGAAGCAGCCAGCACCACCTCACAGCCATGGTCCTCATTCCAGCACTTTACCTGCAACATGAGAAAAGAAATGTTTTGTAGCAACGTCAAATGACTCCGGCAAGCACAGCACTTTTTCTCCTTTTCCAAGACTTGAAAACTTAGTAAATAACACACTGCTGATAAACCGTGCGGCCTCTTCAAGCACCTCGGTTTAGCTTTCGAGTCAAGTGAAAGGGAGGAAATACATTGTTTTCTAAGCCCGAGTTATCGTACTATCTGAAGGCGCAGAATGTTTATCAACGTCAGTGTTTAAAAAAAATGGCTGTGGCTTAGCTAAGGTTAAGCCCAGGATGCGAAGCATACTAGCCTTTATTTTAGTTGTTGAACCACTGTTTAGCCTGGTGAACTGCTGTTGCTTGGCTATATTTGGTTCGGCTAGACGAAGAAACAACTCATGCGTTACTCTGCTTCGCCTTCAACAGTGGAACGCGACAGCGTTCCCGTCGACCCACCAAGGGGTATAAGACAATGGGCTACGGCGCAGCGACTACGCGCCCCGCATTGGACGCGGTGAGCGTCGAGCAACGCAGCGTTCGGCGCGGCAACGAAATGTGCGCCTGAGCAAGCGACGCACGCCTGAGCCTTAGAAACAGCTCGTTTCTAAGACAACACCGCATTCACTAGAGGCGCTTTTGTACCGCTTTGAAGCATCGTACTCGTGGCTCAGTGGTAGCGTCTCCGTCTCACACTCCGGAGTCCCTGGTTCGATTCCCACCCAGCCCATCTTGGAAGACTTGAGCCAAAGCCACCTAGAAACAAGCGCAGCTGCTTATATACCGCCGCGAGCGACGGCGCGAGTTGGAGCCCCGTTTCTCCTCTGTCGTGACGTCACGGTGTCACGTGGTCAGCCTTGAAGGCGACACCGCCGCGCCTGAGGAGCTGGGTTGAGCCCTAGTAATATGCTTCGCATAATAAATTCTGGGGCATTACCTGGGAAATGACGGTCTGATTGCGAAGTATGCAGGACAGAGAGAGTCCCGTTCAATTCTGACAGTCCGCAGTATTTTCGCGTCGAGCAAATGGACGGTATACGAGCACTTTCGCACTTCGCCACCACTGAAATGCGGCCATCCTGACCGCGAACCTAACCTGCGACGTCATACTTGGCCCCGCGACACCGTCGCGGATACGCCATCCCGGCGGACAACACGCGAGTTGGCAGCTATACAGCGCCTCAGTGCAAGCCGTTTCACCCGCTAGCAAGTATTGCGTGATGATTCTCCAGAATTATCCTCCGGGACGACAACAGAGCGCTAAATGAATGTGCAGTAGGCCCTCAAACATTCATCTAAGATATGAAGATACCATGGGTTTCACGGCAATGTGAAGAGATTTTCAAAGCAATCGCCTTTGGTATTTAGGACAAATCTTGTTGCTGCGCTGAAATACTCGAAGTATGATTTACATACACTGGAAATGAGCACACATGTATAAAGAATTAGCAACATTTCACTAATTGTCTCTCAAGCTAATTACTTTAGGGCATATTTCGCAATATACGAATTGAAGTCAGAGATCTCACAAGGCTCATTCACTTGGAGCGCATTGCGAATCTAGCTCCTGTTTTGAGGTGGGTACAGTCAAACTTGTGGTAAGAATGTATGGTAAAAATTTGCGGTTTCAATTACTCTTTCAACAAAACGTCGCTTCCATGGACCAAACCTTAGAAGTTACTAGGACACTAGTGCGCTTGGTCGCAAACTCTGGGAACGCATATCTCGTAACTGGTTTTATCTTTAAAATTAGTTCAATGTCCATATAACTCCAAGAGTCTACGCTTACAATTTGTAAATTGTAATATGCGGCCTGAAGTAATTAGTTTAAATGTCATTAGCACAAATTTCTTACGTAGTAAATTGTTCGCTTTCATTTGTGCAAATCATGTCTGCCTCCGACAGTAATATAGGTGATGTATAGTTTTACCAGATGTCGTGGGTGGTATTTCAAAGTTTTATTCACCATCAAATTAAACACCCCGTAGATTAAAAAAGGCGAGAAAATTCAGACTTGTTTATGGTTTGCGCCATTGTCTTTAAGCTTACGAGCAGATCGGTGAGAAGTGGCAAGGTGGTGCCGACGGCGTTACGAGGTTATCCATTTCAGCCCTTTGACGTTGAATTGGGTACCAAGCTTTCATTTTCTAAAAAAGAAAACTGAACCGACTGCATCCATTATCCATGGCCGATATGAAGGCAGATGCATTCGAAACTGCGCCAAATGGGGTTAAGTGCATTATTGTGGCCACTTACAATTACAATTAGTAATTAGTGTCTTTCCAATACTGAGAGTTGACACTAAAATTAAGGATGTAAGCCTACCTGCCATGCGATATTAGTACATCCTAATCGATGTGTATTTGCCAATAAATATGCCTGTCCGTCTGGAAATCTTGGGGGACTGAACGTGACTTCCCGGCTAACCGATGAATTGGGCCGATCCTGCAAATAGTGCAGTCTATTGCAGATAGTGCAGCAGTAAAAACCACACGACGGTAAGACGAGCGTCCTTCCATCAAAACAACTAGCGTTTTGAGAAGGTGTCGTGTAGACGCTGCCCGTTTGGTCGTATACACGGACGCTGTCATTCGAGACCCTACGCTTCAAGTCACAGTCGTTGTGCAGGGTTTCAAGCTGGTCATATATGGAAGCGCATTCTTGGGCTGCAACAGTGGTAGGTAATTGATGCGCAATGCATCTATGCGCCATGAAGCGAAAAATTCTGCGAGCGTCCGGCGTTGACATCCAATGGCAAGAGAACCCATCTGACCAAGTAATAATAATAATAATAATAATAATAATAATAATAATAATAATAATAATAATAATAATAATAATAATAATAACAATAACAATAACAATAACAATTATTATTATTATTATTATTATTATTATTATTATTATTATTATTATTATATTCGTATCACGAGTATATATGATGCTGGAAGCCTGCAGACGAAGCTGTCATAGTGGCAGCCTGAGAAGGCCGTGAGCCCCCGCACTGGCAACTTCACGTAGCGGTCAGCAAATTATGCAAAATGCAGTATAGAAATCCACAAGCATTCAACTTATGCATACAAAAGAAAAAGACTACACTAAACGTTTATGGCATCGCGTTTCAATCGTCCAGAGGCACGAACCGCATGCGTTCAACTTTCACGACACGATATATCTAACAAAGTTTCTAAATTCTGAATAAGCAGAAGTTACTGCATACATCTAACACAGCCTAAATTTACAATCAAATAAGGAAACAGAAGTTGGTACATTAACAAGATAAATCCACACAAAGGCTTGGCTCAAAATACAGAGAACTCCATTAATAGGCTGCCGCCGGAAATGTTGACACGTGTAGTTATCTTTATCGGGCGACCACGTTTCGCCGCCTAACAAATGTTATCTCACAGCGCGGGACGCGCCTCCATGCATCCGAAGTTTCTGGAAAGTTATCGATGCTTCTATCCGCTGTCTGCTGTCGCCGAACCTTATGTTATCTGATTTCACCGCCTGACGCGAATGGCGTAGAACTTTGTGGAAGGCACGCGGGTTTCAACGATTACTCTGGAACATTCGACGACTGATGTATAAAAGCCGACGCGCTTGACCCGCTGGTCAGATTTTCGACGATCGCCGACTGTGTTCGCCGCTATCGTTGTGCTATAAGTTTAGCCTGTCTTGTGGGTACAGGTTCGCCCAATAAAAGTTATTTTTGTCGTTGACAGTATTGATACTGTGTTCTTCTACGTCACCACCACGTGACATCTTGTGGAGTTGCTTTACGTTCATGTACTGGACGCCCCCGACAAGCCGTAATTCAAGCCCGGACCGCGAAGAGAACACCAACGCAGTCCCGGACCATCGAGCAAGCCGCCGTCTTCAACAGCTGCCCCCGGAGCACGGACTTCTACCTGAGAAGACCAAGAAGATTGTGGCCTAGGCAACCCCAATGGCAGCCCCAGCGTCCCCTATCGCGCTGCAGCAGCCCAGGGAATTACCGACGTTCCGCGGTTCCACATTTGAGTACCCGGAAAGCTGGCTGGAAACGTATGAGAGGGTCGCTACGTTTCACAGCTGGTCAAGCGACATGTCTATTTCGCATTGGAGGACGCCGCCAGGACGTGGTTCGAAAATCGAGAAGCCACCTTGACGACGTGGGACCTGTACGGAAGCGGCTTCCTGCAAACATTTACAAGCGTCGTGCGAAAAGAGCGAGCCCAAGCTCTACTGGAGACCAGAGCGCAGCTGCCGAATAAGACGATCGTGATCTTCACTGAGGAAATGACCCGTCTGTTCCGCCACGCCGACCCGGAAATGTCAGAGGAGAAGAAAGTCCACCTACTGATGCGTGGTGTAAAGGAGGAACTTTTCGCCGAAATGGTAAGAAGCCCACCGAAGACGGTCGACGAGTTTCTTCGTGAGGCGACGAACATCGAGAAGACACTGGAATTGCGGAAACGGCAATTCGACCGACGCACCAAGCCAACAAGCTACGCCGGCGTTCAATCAGTGGCCACCGACGACCTGCGCGAGACCATCCCGCCGGTCTTGCGGCAGGAGCTACAGAAGCTGTTCCCATCAAGACAGCCTCAACTGGCTTCGATTGCCGACGCGGTACGTGAGCAACTCCAACAACAATTCGGAGTAGCCCCTGAATCGCCGCAGCCTCAGCCGCAAGCGATGACCTACGCCGCCGTCGCCCGCCGCCAAGGTCCCCCTCCACGACCGCGCCAGGGCCCCGTAACGCCGCAATTCCGTCGACCATCACCGCCGCCGCCAGCACGCCCACCCGTCGCCCAGCGCAGCTACCCGAGGAAGACAGACGTTTGGCGCACTCCTGACCACCGCCCGCTCTGCTACCACTGCGGGGAAGCGCGGCACGTCTACCGACGATGCCCATACCGGAGATGGGACTGCGAGGTTTCGCCGTCGACACTCCGCGCCCGCAGCAAGGTGAACGCCCTCGCCATATCGCCGACAACCTCGCGGCTACTCAGTGAAGCTCTCGACGACCGTCGCGTTCGCCATCACCAGGCCGCTACCTGTCGCCGCAGCGCCGACCATACACTGGGCCAGCCCGGGGTCGGTCAGCGAGCCCATATCCGGAAAACTAAAAGCAACAACCGATGGAGGTGCGGCTGCTGTTCGTCGAACAGATGAAGATCCTCCGCCGCCGACGAAGACGCCGAAGAAACTACCTCGACGACATAACGACACGCCGCCGTCCCGACGAAGTCTGGAAGCAAAGAATACGACGACGAAAGACGACCTGACGACGTGACGTTCCAGCTTCAGTTCAACACGACGCAGCCGTGATCCAACGCCAAGACCTAACTGCAACGCCAGACAAAGAACCACCGACCTCGACGTGCTTCTCGACGGCCACATAGTTATCGCCTTACTGGACACAGGGGCCGAGTACTCCGTAATGAGTGGACACATCGCCACCCAGTTGAAGAAAGTTAAAACTGCATGGGAAGGCCCCCAAATTCGCACCGCTGGAGGAGACCTCATTACACCGACTGGAATCTGCACGGCAAGAATAACCGTTCATGACAGGACTTACCCTGCCACCTTCCTTATCCTCCAATAGTGTTCACGAGACTTCATTCTCGGCACGGACTTCCTGAACCAACACAGCGCAATCATCGACCTGAGTCGAAGTCAATAACGCTGTCGGAAGATCAAGCGATACCGCCTGAAACCCCTTGTAGTCACCACGCCTTGAGTGTGCTCGAAGATCAAGTGAGCATCCCGCCTCGCTCCAGCATTTTCATTTCGGTAGGCACCGAAACACCCGCTGACGTAGAAGGCGTCATCGAAGGCGACCAGCGTCTACTGCTCGACCGTGAAATTTGCGTCGCAAGAGGGATCGCTCAACTGCATGGAGGGAAAACCGAAGTGTTGCTGACAAACTTCAGCCGGGAGTTCAAGCACATCAACAAGGGCACGACGATCGCGTACATCGAGGAAATTCTGGAAACCAGTAACGCGTTTGTCCTCTAGGATTCCACCGGATCTACCCCGACGACCATGGTTCCCGAACCAGACTACGACATTAATCCATGTCTCCCCGTGATTAAGCAACAGCAGCTCAGAAGTCTGCTCCGACGATACAAAGGCTGCTTTTCGACGTCATCACGGACTCGACAAAGGCCAGTCGCAAAGCATCGCATAATAACCGAAGAGTGTGCTCGACCACTCTGCCAGAGCCCTTACCGAGTTTCTACGCGAGAACGTGAGGTTATAAGGCACCAAGTCGACGAAATGCTGCGCGACGACATCATCCAGCCGTCCAAAAGCCCATGGGCATCTCCTGTAGTCTTGGTGAAGAAAAAGGACGGAACCCTACGTTTCTGCGTCGATTATCGTCGTCTGAACAAGATCACGAAGAAGGACGTATACCCCCTCCCACGTATAGACGACGCATTGGATCGGCTCTGCAACGCTAAATACTTCTCGTCGATGGACCTCAAGTCTTGTTATTGGCAAATAGAAGTCGACGAAAGCGATCGCGAAAAGACGGCCTTCATCACCCCAGACGACCTCTACGAGTTCAAGGTTATGCCATTCGGACTGTGCTCGGCGCGTGCAACGTTCCATCGCGTGATGGACACGGTTTTAGCAGGATTGAAGTGGCAGACCTGTCTCGTTTACTTGGATGACGTCGTCGCCTTCGCCGGAAATTTCGACGATCACCTCAGGCGGCTTGCGACAGTACTAGAGGCCATCAACTCATCTAGGCTCACTCTGAAGCCGGAAGAATACCCTTTCGCTTACGATGAGCTTCTGTTCCTAGGCCACGTAATCGGCAAATCTGGTGTCCGTCCAGACCCGCAAAAGACAGCTGCCATCGCACAATTCCCGCAACCCATCGACAAGTAGGCAGTGCGCAGATTCCTTGGCATGTGTGCCTACTACAGGCGCTTTGTCAAGGTCTTTTCACGCATCGCCGACACGTTGACACGTCTAACTAAATGTGATGTTGAGTTCAAGTAGGAAACGCCGCAGGTCGACGCATTTGAAGAACGCAAACGACGCATGCAGTCGCCGCCGGTACTTCCGCACTTCGACGAGTACGCCGATACAGAAATCCATACTGACGCCAGTAGCCTAGGCCTCGGTGCCGTTCTAGTCCAGAGGAGAAACGAAGTCGAACAGGTGATAGCTTGCGCTAGCAGGTCGCTGTCAAAAGCGGAAGGCAACTATTCTACGACCGAAAAGGAATGCCTCGCCATCGTTTGGGCTACAGCTCAATTTCGCCCTTATCTTTATGGCAGGCCATTCAAAGTCGTCAGTGACCATCACGCGTTGTGTTGGCTAGCGAATATAAAGGATCCTTCAGCACGACTGGGGCGGTGGAGCCTCAGACTACAAGAATACATCACTGTAACCTACAAGTCCGGACGAAAACACTCCCATGAAGATTACCTATCACACGCCCCCATTAACCCGCCGCCGCAAGATGACGAGAATGACGACGCCTTCCTTGGAATGATAAGCGCGGAAGACTTCGCCGAACAGCAACGGGAAGACCCGGAGCTAAAAGGCCTCGTCGAATATTTGGAAGGGCACACCGACGTTGTCCCCAGGGCATTTAAGCGCGGATTATCTTCCTTCACGCTTCAAGACAATCTACTCGTGAAGAAGAACTTCTCACCAGTCCGCGCCAAATACCTTCTTGTTGTCCCGTCAGGACTTCGTCCAGAAGTATTACACGCCCTACATGACGATCCGACCGCTGGACACCTCGGATTTTCGCGGACGCTATCGAGGATACAAGAAAAGCATTATTGGCCGCGCCTGACCGCCGACGTCGCCCGTTATGTCAGAACTTGCCGAGACTGTCAGCGCCGCAAGACACCGCCGACAAGGCCAGCCGGATTACTACAGCCAATCGAGCCTCCTTGCCGACCATTCCAGCAGATTGGGATGGACTTGCTGGGACCCTTTCCGACGTCAACAACCGGAAATAAGTGGATCGTCGTGGCGACGGACTACCTCACCCGCTTCGCTGAAACTAAAGCACTACCGAAAGGTAGCGCAGCCGAAGTGGCGAAATTCTTTGTCGAAAACATCCTGCTGCGACATGGCGCCCCAGAAGTTCTCATCACCTACAAAGGAACGGCCTTTACAGCGGAGCTCACCCACGCCATTCTGCAACACAGTCAGACAAGGCACAGGAGTTCAACGGCCTACCACCCGCAGACGAGTGGTCTTACGGAGCGGCTGAATAAGACCCTCGCCAACATGCTAGCGATGTACGTCGACGTCGAACACAAGACCTGGGATGCCGTCCTGCCGTATGTAACATTCGCTTACAACACGGCGGTGCAAGAAACGCAGATCACGCCATTCAAGCTGGTCTACGGCAGGAACCCGACGACGACGCTTGACGCCATGCTGCCGCAGGCCACTGACGAGGAGAACCTTGCCGTCGCTACCTATCTCCAGCGCTCCGAAGAAGCCCGACAGCTCGCCCGCCTGCGGATCAAGAACCAGCAGAGGACCGACAGCCGACACTATAACCTCCGACGACGTTTCTTCGAGTACCAGCCCGGCGACCGTGTTTGGGTATGGACCCCGATACGCCGACGAGGTCTCAGTGAGAAACTACTGCGGCGCTATTTCAGACCCTACAAAGTCATCCGACGTATTGGCGCACTGGACTATGAGGTCGTGCCATACGGCATTTCGCATATACAGCGGCGCCGCCCACGATCTGAAGTGGTCCACGTGGTGCGCCTTAAGCCCTTTTATGGACGCTGACGAACTTCCTTATTTTGTTGTTTTCTTTGAGTGCTTCGTTTTTTTACTTTGTTTGCAGCATCGGGTCGATGCTTTTTAAAAGGGTGGGGGGGGGGGTAATGACACGTTTACTTATCTTTATCGGGCGACCACGTTTCGCCGCCTAACAAATGTTATCTCACAGCGCGGGACGCGCCTTCATGTATCCGAAGTTTCTGGAAAGTTATCGATGCTTCTATCCGCTGTCTGTTGTCGCCGATACTTATGTTCTCTGATTTCGTCGCCTGACGCGAATGGTGTAGAACTTTTTGGAAGGCAAGCGGGTCCCAACGATTATTCTGGAACATTCGACGACTGAAGTATAAAAGCCGACGCGCCTGACCCGCCGGTCAGATTTTCGACGATCGCCGACCGTGTTCGCCGCTATCGTTGTGCTATAAGTGTAGCCTGTCTTGTTGGCACAGATTCGCCCAATCAAAGTTAGTTTTGTCGTTCACAGTATTGCTACTGTGTTCTTCTACGTCACCACCACGTGAAAATATTGCCACAGCCTGTATGGTCGCCGCAGGTATGTGCCAGGCAATGAAAACGACGCTGAATTAGTGCGCGAGTGGAAAAACAGAGACGACAACGACTTCGCGTTGACTACGCTGATAAAGTGCTTTTACACGTCCTCGACACCGGCTTTCCCGTCTTCTACTAGGCTGTGACAATATGTACAAAAAGAATTGTAAAGAAAATAAAGCAAATTGAAGAATAGCGAATTGATTTCGTGCATTTTCTCTCCACTTACGAAAGTACTCACGAAGTTTCTTGGAGGTAATGTTCTCCGGTTCAATGTTTTTCTTATGCATTGTATATAACAATCTCGGTGGGCGGTTTAATAGCATTTGTAAACCATATGTTGTCTTACATGTGTCGACTTCCCATCTCTCAAAAGTTCGTGTGTTATATGCGGTAGAGTGTTTTTGTTTTACGTTTGCTAACCGGCGCAATAAACAATTATTATTCTTCATCTCTTGTTTATATCGTTTGCACAGACGATCATCATAAGTCTTTGTAACAGGCAATACATAATACGTGATGACGTCGCGTCTCTTCCAGTGGACCTGCTGCGAACCGCACTGTGAAATCCCACGGTCAACAGCCATGGCATCGGACGGAAGCCGTGACACACCGATCTGGCTGACTCTCAACATTCAGTTAAGGTGGAATAAAGTAGACTAATGTACAGTCATAATTTAGGGTAATAACTTAGAGAAGCCATTATGCTCGCGCATTCAAATCACGTAAGGATACATCAGTGACAAATTTTTGTTTTACAATAAGGACTATGTTCATATGGGGACCTTCTCCACTTCAATGAAGATGCGGCCTCCAGCGTTTGACGGGGGTAATTAAACATGTTTGTAGCGTACCAGTCGATAATAAGGACCTACTCGAAGAGCATGCGTCCTTGAGCAGAATTTGGAATTGATGTGGATACGTTATGGGAGCGTGACGCCGAGATTCATTGGTGGTGAAATGTTTTATTCTGTCTAACACAATGTCAACGGCTGCGGCATTTTGTATCGCATAAGCTAAATAACTTTTCGGAAATAACAGTCTTCTCTAGCGCTGACACCAGTTTGGGTAAGATACATAAACTGGTTTCCGCCAACAGCCATCTGACGTTCTGAGCCAAATGCACCGCTGCGTATGACGAAGTAAGATTAAGATGTAAGCCAAACATAGGACCTTCTCCTAGATAATATATTGTGCTCCTCACTGTATGGTACACTATATATAGTACTAGCTATTATATACCGAGCTGCTCGGCTTAGTACAAGCACTATCCAAATTATTCAAAAGTGGTCAAATTATTCGGCTAATTCAATAGTTAAGTAATCTTATTATTCCAAGCTTCGTCCTTATTGCTGTGAGCTTTATTGTAGTTAATGCTAAGACATTTCTGCTATAATATTGCCACTTGTCATATTCAAAGGCAACCGATTTGTTTTCGGAACCTTTTCGGTGAACAGAGATTACCGAAAGTTCCAGAAAACTGTTAAGACTTTTGCACCCATCTACGTAGGCATGTTGTACGATGGCTAACGTCATTCTTACTTGCCATCTTACCTTCTTCGGTTGAATAATCAATAATACCAAAGGATGATGAAAGAATATTGCAACAAAAAGTAGTGTCATAATAAAAATATTTTAGGGCGAATTTCATAGGGATCGGATAACTTTCCGAACGAATCTAAGTGATATAATAATGAATACTCCTATACATCTTGAATATCGAGCACGCTTCTTCTACATTAATGTAGTCACGGTGAAGTGACAATAAAAATACACAAAGGCAGAATGCAAGTCACAAAACTAACCCTTCATCGGGCGTATCTGCCCAGTGAAGCAAGTAACACAATAATAGCGGCGGGCACACTCGTCCAACCTGGAAAATCTGATCTGCGGTTCAAGCTTGTCGGCGATTACACATGACTCGTAGAAGGTTCCAGCGTAATCACTGATGCCCCCGTATTTTTCACTAAGTAGGAGACTGTCCGCGTCCGGCACGCGATTTGATCAAACAACCATCGGCTAGAACTTAGACGAGATAGAATCAACGATACCATTCGAATAAGTTGAAAACCATGCAGCCGTGTCTTGCGCTCAGCGACAATAAGCTGCTAGCATGCTATTTGCGGCCCTCGGAAAAAAATGTAAATAGGTACATGTCACGTGACAGAACAAGACATAGATCACATTCTATTTGCAGAGTTAGCAAGGTTGAGCCATTACACCGAATGGTATTATGTACGCTTTACCAGATGCACTAACTCACAAATTATGAAAAAAAAACGCGTTTTTTATCCCATTCGGGACTCTTCTGAACGTACGTAGCTGTTCATCGTCAGAAATTGTCTTCAGGTGGCCTCGAGTCGCTAGCGTTTGGACGTGTTCTTCCGGTTGCGAACCTCGGGATCAGCGCGGCGAAGACGTCTGGCTTCCGCCTCGTTGGTGCGCTCGATCGGATCGCATTGGCGCTGCGTACGCATGGCATCTGCATGCCGTTGCCCATACACATAATTGGCCTTGCGGGCACGATCGCACTCGCGCTTACATTCGCATACGGCATCCTCGTCTTCTGGCGTGCGCTGCACCCGCGGCCTACCTGTGGTGATGACGGGGAGTGCAGTGCGTGACGCTCGTAATGCAATGCAGATTTATACAGTTCGTCTGGGTAGCGTGGCGTTTACCCAATGTTCTTATCGGAACAAGTTCGAATGTAAACTGTAGTGTTCTACGCAGATGGGTAAGTTGGGTTTGCTGCAGTGCGTGTTCAGCGATTACAGACAAATCAACGTGACGCGGAAAGCTTCGCTTTGTTATCTGCATTGTAGCAAGACGCCTAGCACGTTCGTCGGGAGTCTCCTGGGGCATGCCAAGCCCGCGCTTTTGGCCGGACTTGTTCAGAGCGTGCCAGGCGCTTGGCGACGACTTGGGGAGCGGTCGACTCGTGCTCGGCCTGCCTCCGCTTGCCTCGCTGCTCCGTTCTCGCTCGACGCTGAGGCCTCTCAATCGAGATACGAATCCAGTAAGTCAGTAGCGCAAATAAATCCTGCAGGAACTGCCAGAGGAGGCCAACCCAGCGCGCATCGGCCTACCCTCCTGCTTCACGACGCTTTGCCTCCTTTCTCAATCACCGCTTCACTCAATGCCACCTAGACTTTCCTGTAGATGACGTAGCTTTGCCGAGCGCATATTGCTACACACGCAAAGAAGAGACACCGCGGACAGGAACAATGAGAAATGAAGCGTTGAAGCGCAAACGGAAAGGCGCGAACGCGATCGTTACAGTGGTCTCGACGGAGCGGCCCCAGCTGGTACCTCGGCGCGCGATTATGTTCGCCTCCATGCGCCTTGCGCCTCGGGCGCTCTCTTTTATACGCCGCGACAAACATGATATAGCCGATTTCACAGAGGGGGCAAGTATACTCGCGCGTAATAACGCCAAGATCCGAGACAAAAGTTATGCAGCTCGAACCCCCGTAGCTATACAACAAAGCGCTTAACATGATTTCGAAGGTGACCTATTGTAGCCGCATGTTGTACTCTGGCTTGGAGCTGCTGCTCCCTTTTCTAGTGTGCTTTACGTGTACGCTCCGCAAACGAACCGGGAGTTTGTGCGCTAATTCCCAAACAAACAGTTTTCAATAGCGTGAAACATGTGCGACCAGAGACGCAGCGACGCAATGGTAGCATCTGCGTCTTTGGCCAGAGCCGCGCCATTACAATGACATCTCAAAATGGTGACTGTCATATGGAGAGCTTTAGAGAGTGCTCCGCTTTCCACCGGTGCCACAGTATGGTCGTTGTTTACGACCGTGCCGTTTCCAACGCTTTCTTTGACGGCCCTATCTCCTACATCGATCAGCGCAAAATGTGAGACAGAATTAAGAAATCGTGGTTAGAAAGAGTTCTTCGCGTTCTCACCTTCCGCTTGAGCACTTTATCCACAGGAAAGTGCGCCCACTGAGCGTCTTCTTCAAGAAACGGTTGCCCGTCCAGCGGACAGGCGTATGCGTCATCGAGGTGGCATTGCTCATAGCACCTTTGGCATAGCACGTGTCCACACGGAACAAAGATGTTCACTACGGGCAGCAGACCACACGCTTCGCATATTCTGTGCACTGGTGCAAAATCGATGAAGTGCACTGGTCTCAAGTCCAGTTCCGGTGAAAACCCAAACAGCGTAAAGCGCTGGCCTGGAGAAGCCATCAGGATCAGCGGATGAGTTCGCCTGAAGATGCTGTGTCAACGATTTTGCGGAAAGCTCAAACGTCGAGAGCGCACTATTCTCGGAACTGTCGGTTATTAACGCTCGCCGTAATGCCATACCCGCTCCTCGTTTGCTCCCAGCACCGATCGCGGCGCTTCATACAAGGAACAGGCTGGAAATTATCTAGTCACCTGGTTGTGTTAGCAATCTGTTGAAAATTTCGGTCACAGCTTTATCGTTGCCTGCAGCACCACAAAGGACGATTTTGATCAGGCACGCAAGGTCGAACTGAACGCGGTCGAAGAATAATTGCAAGAGAGGCATCTAGAGGGAGAGCATGACTGAATGGCGTCTGGAAGGAGATACACGCACAAATAAATAATCTTTAAAGACTGCTCGAGCATTTTCATTGATAACGTTGCCAAGGGATGTCAGAGAATACTCTAGCCCCCATATTCAGGAATGTATCTTGAAGTACACGCTTGACTTAGCCTAAATGACGTCTTGCATGCACGTGCACAGGACGCACATTTCGTTTCCTTCGGCGTGTTCAAGGCAGGCGTCAGTTAGATGCAGTCAAGCACAGGCTCCAAGGTGAGATGAATTTCTGAATACGGAAGCCAAGGTCAAACCGCGCCTACAGATACCGGTGCACGAAAGCTTGAGCCCACGCTTGGGCATGCGCAGATATTGTGGTACAGATCTTGCCAGTCGAAGCGCTGCGATATCAAGGATATCTTCACCGATCAATATCGGCGCTCTTCTTGCGTCAGAAAAAAACGAAACGATGTCTATCAAAGCGAAAATAGTGAGCCAAGCGTGCGCGCTGGCGCGCGTGTTTTAAGTTGAAACTACGATTCCTCGGGAGACGCGGCAAACCCAAGGTGCGAGCTCGAGCTTTCGCATGCCGGCAAGGGGTCGTGTAGTTTGGCATTGGGTGAGCTCGAGTGTCCATTTCTGAACCCTCTGCACGTTGCGGTGATTACCATGAACTCATGTCGGTGGAGAAGCAGCCTTTTGCCATTCGACCAACAACAATGGCGGCTGCGTCATGTTGTACTTCATGTCAAACGCGCCACAGAAGCGTCTGTGCCAGTAGGCATTTGGTGCGCTTCGACACCACGTACTAGAGCACATCAGGGTTGGACCCTCCCGCGTCTATTCGTGTGCGGCTTAGCTGTGTCAGCGAAAAGGGGGATCCTGGGCGTTGAGTCGTTGCCGGGTGTTCAGAGCGTTAAGATCCCCAGCAGAGGCAACACACCTCATTATCCTCTACTTTACGTAGACGTACCAACAGACTGACCCACCCGGGGGAAATCAGTAGTTGACCTTTTCTGTCTCGGAGCAACGCCCCATCATTTCTCAAGTACTATGTAGTCCACAGCAAAGACAATATACCAGTAAGAAAGCTCTCACCGTTCCCAGTGGTAAAATGCCTGAAAGACAAAATTGAACCGGCATACAAAGCCTCAAAAATGTCTTGCGTGGACCTCCTAAAACTAAATGACAAAGATCAAGCACAAAACCTCTCAGAACATGCCAGTATTTGCGATACGACGGTGACAATTTCACCACACAGAACAGTAAATAAAAGCAGGGGTGTGATACAAGAAAAAGGCTTCCTTGGCTTGAGCGATGAGAAACTGCTGGAGGGTATCCAGGAACAAAACGTGACCCCAGCAGAAATAATTGTTATTCGCAAAAATGAGCAAAAAATCCCACAAGAAATGTTATAGTCACCATTGAAACGAGGTAAAGCCTACCTCGCTGAATGCAGGTTACATAAAAGTAAATGTCGGACCACATATTGGGAACCCTAGATAAGGTTTCAAATGTAGAAAATTTGGATATGCTTAACATGCATGCCGAGGAGAAATAACCTGTAATATATGCAGCTCCAATGATCACCAATCTGACAATTACAGTTCTCCCGACATTGTGTTAACCGCAATGGAGACCATTCAGCTTACCCGCGGCCTTGCCCTTGCTGGAAAAATAAAAGGAAGTAATTGCACTAACTGTCAAGAGTAATCTCGTTCTTTGAAGCAGGAGAGCAATTGTCCTACCTTTGGACAAGAAGTTATGCCGATGTGACGCAGATGGGGGCTGCGTCACGGAGTCCTGCGAGCAACGCGCAGTGGTCTAGCAGTGACCCCTCCTACCCCCGTGGTGGAAGCAGTCCGTGCTGCTCAATTCTGTTCGAAGGGCCTACCGACACTAGTCCCGTATTTCCCTAAAATAAAGAAAACCTCAAGGTCCAAGACACGTGTCTCGGCGCCCAACCCGCGGGCCTACAGCACCTCAGAGAGTAACTTCTTTCCTTCTCGCCTAAGTTTGTTTCCGTAAGCACAAGGCCTTCTGCTTACGGAAACAAAATTAGGCGAAAAACATAAAATTGTTAAAATGCTTCACTGTGGTATGGCGTGAAAGTACTTAGGTAAGCCATCTTTCGGTTGGTATAGCCATTGTCCTGCAGCGCAGTATCGCAGCTAGAAAAGTTGCCATTAGCAGTCACATAGAAACTGTTGTTGTCACCGTCTTATCACACAGAACCATCCCTATTGTTCAATACCTGATCGTTGGTGCGCGTATTGAGACACGTTGTCCTCTTATTCCACTGCTTTTAGAGAATCCAAATGTGCATTCCTTAATAATACGCTGCCATCATTTGTCTCCAGTAAGCCGACAATGTTTTGGAAAATCCTTAAGCCGATCAAAACAGACGTCATATCATTAAAGTGTCCAACTGATGACTTCATGGTCCTGCAAAATGTTGCACTGTGTTAAAGATTGCATTTGTTTCATCCTTTTCGCATCCAACTTCATGTGGGATGCCGTATGTATGTATTCATCATTTTTTTCCAAGGTATCCGATTGCGATTGATTACGTGGGAATAATTAGCCTCATAAGGAAACTGAAATTGCCTTCATGCTGCGGTGTTGATGAAATTAACTCGAACTTTCTAAAAACACAGAAGTGTACTCATCTAATTTTTTGTCACACATTTTCACCCAGTCTATTCAGTCTTCTACACTTCCGTTAGACTGGAAAGTGGGGAAGGTGGTCCCTATCTTTAAATCAAGAAACCACAAATCTCCTCTTAACTACAGGCCAATATCCTTAACGTCCATTCCTTACAAACTGCTAGAACATGTCATATATTCAAGTCTTGTGTCTTTTCTCGGAACAAATTCTTTTTTAGGCCCTCCTAGTATGGTTCCCACAAATTCTTCTCTTGCGAAACGCCACTATTGTCTTTCACCCACAGCATTGCTTCTGCCTTAGACATCGCATCTGTTATTGACTGCATTTTCTTACATTTCGCTAATGCCTTCGACAAGGTTCCCCATCTATGGACTCTAAATAACAATAGCACATTAAATGTAGACCCTAACATACTTAGGTGCATCGAATCCTTCCTAGCCTTTCTCAGTTTGTGCTAGCCAATGACTGCATCTCACCTCCTTGTAGGGTAGCATCCGGCGTTCCGCAGGGCTCTTTTTTAGGTCCTTTATTGTTTCTAATATACAGGAATGACCGTCTTGTTAACATTAGCTCTTGCAATAAATTATTTGCTGACGATTGAGTTTTGTATTGAATAATAACAAGTTCAAACGATTCTTGTATTCCTTAATCTAACCTTCACGCTATCTGCAATTTGTGTTATAAATGGCTAAACACTTTAAAAGCTAACAAGTGTAAAAGCATTACAATTTCACGTCATTCTAACACTCCTGTTTGTACTGGTTACAATATTAACTAAGATCAGCTTGATGAAGTTTCATCGTACAAATATCTTGGTGTTCACATAACCAGTAAGTTCACATGGAACTTGCTCATAGACTTCATCACCGCCAACGCAAATCGTGCTCTTGGAAACTTGCATCGCAATTTCGCTCAAGCCCTTTACATTTAAACTGTTTCTTTACCAAACTCTTGTCAGGCCTAAACTTGAATACGCGTTGGCAATATGAGATCCAGCTCAACACGACTTAATTAACCTCATCGAATCCGAGCAAAACCGTTCCGCTCGTTTCATTATCTCCAACTATTATCGTATACTTAGCGCTTCATTAATGAAAACGAATCTTAGACTGCCAGATGTACTTCTCCTGCGAAAAATTTCTCGCCTATCCTTGGTTGATAAAATCTTCTTTTTCTACCCATCACTAAAAAGCGAACTTCTTTTCCAGCTTTCCTACGTGTCATCTGGCACGGACCACCAGTTCAAAGTAGGCATCCCCTATTGTCACACTAATGTTTTGTTCGATTCGTTCCTGCCAAAAACTTGCAGCGAGTGGAACCGCTTTCTCCCTTCCATTGGCTCAGGTGTGGACGTGCCATCTTTCAAATCAGCACTTATTGACTACCTGATGAAACAGCATCACTACTTTTGTTGAAAAACTTGCGCTGTGTACTTTTGTATTTGGTTTTATTTTTTGTAATAGCACCAATATTTTTGTACAGAAATCTGCGCTCTGTAGTTCTGTATCTGTTTCTATTTTCGCATTCTACCCACCCCTGTCTAACGCCTTTGAGCCTTGAGGGTACTGAAATGAATAAATGATTAAATAAATATACATTCCACCGCATTCGCAATTACTTTTATACCACGCACCTAAAACACCTTTAATAGTACGTTATATATATGCACATAACACATTGTTGGGTAGTAAAGAACCGACATCGGAAGAGAAACACTCGAACATTTTATTGTGACGAAGGACGCATGCCGTTTAAACACTGGTGTTACAACCTACTGCTCCCCAATACAGGAGCTATGAGCTGTCTATATCTGGCGCTGTGCTCGCCATCTCTTTTTGTTGATTTGCAATGGAGTGTTATTCATAATTCCTATGGAAGTGACCATATGCATTGATTAAAAAAACATCTCCTTTCCCTAAAATACTATCGAGACCACTGCGTTGGAAACTCCATCGGGCAGAGTGGCCTCTCTTCACCGAAAAGGCTAGTCAGGATGACATATCAGCTGACTTAGCGATAGATGAATGAAAATATTACTACCCCTATATTTGCTGCAGCAGAACAGACAATTCAGCAATCCTAGGCTTCTTAGGAAAACGATATGTCCCTGGTGGACGAATAATTGTACAAAAATTAAAAACTCTAAAACAAAGCCTGGGGTAGCTTTCGGCGATACCAAACGCAAGATAACGCCCTTTCTTTCAAAAAAGTGAAAGTCGTGTAGACACGGAGACAAGCCAAACACAGTCCATGAAAAACTCTAAATAGCTTGATAACATTCAAAAGTAAGTTCGATAAGCTTCGTAAGTCTGGAGGCCACTACGCCCCTTACACGATCCCTGTTCCCTCACCCTGAGGCACGCAAACACGCAAACACGCACGCAAACAAACTTATGGAACAATAAGCAGACATATTATGGCAGCGTTTCCATCACATATCAAGCTCAGTAAACTATCCTGCGACATTACAACGTATAAGCAGTCAGCAGAAAAGCTAAGGTTTCCGACAACAGGAAGTTCTGAGAGATCATACAATGCCCCTTTAACACTCACAGAAATCAACAGAGTACTCACTAGGCGCACAAAAGCAGCACAACTGGTCCGGGCAGAGTACCTTACACAATGCTGGCTCACCTATGCCCTAAAGCAGTTAAGAACTTGCTTCTTTTTCAACGAAATCTGGGAAATGGGGAAAACGCCGAATTAGTAGAAGAAAGCTATTATAATCCCTTTCTTTAAAGCTGGAAGGCATCCTAAAACAGCAAATAGCTACAGACCTATTGCACTCACAAGCTGCCTTGCAAGGACATATGAAATCATAATCAACGTAAGATTGACAGATGTCCTTGAATCCGGAAGCCCGCTGGAAAACCGTCAGTGTGAATAGGAGAAATGTTGTTCCACAATAGTTAATCTAGTCAGGCTAGAACACGAGAAACGTACTACTTTTCTACACAAACAATATTGCCTCACAGTTTTCGTCAGTCTAGAAAAGCCTTACGGCACAACATGGAGGTTTGCTATTTTAAAGGACTTAGCGGTTTTAGCCATTCGCAATAGACGACTCCAATGGCTAGGCGATTTCATGTGCGACCGAACATTCCAAGTATGTTTAGGAACGGTGCTATCATGCGTATTCATTCAGGGAAATGGTGCACCACAGGGATGTGTATAAGCACAACACTCTTTGGGGTGAAAATAAACTCAGTGAAGAATGTAATTCCATCCGCTGTAATGAACTCCTTATATGTGGATGACCTACAAATTGCGTGTCGGGCATCATACAGGGCCACCTGCGAACGGCAAATTGAACTTGCATTAAACAAACTCAGGCATGAGACATCTAAAAACGGTTTTCGTTTCTCAACATAAAATACCATTAATGTTCTTTTTCACACAAAAAAAGAGGCCTACAACCAGTTTCCATCCTTAAGCCACAGGAAGCCGCACCACCGGTAAAAGAAGAACACAAGTTTCTTGGTGCTCCGTCTGATAAAAACCTAAACTTTTTCACGCACATAAATATTCTTAAAATTAAAACGAATATCTTACTTAACACCTTCAAAGTCCTGTCCCGGAAGTGCTGGCGCTCTGACCGTAAATGCCTGATACACATCTAGGGAAGTTTGGTCGCAGCACATTAAACTATGGTACCATCATATATGGTCCAGCCAGGCAGTTTTGTATCCGATGGCTTGACCCAGTCCATAACTTTGGACTTGCAAGTGGTGCTTACAGAACATCATCTATCAAGAGTTTATACGGAGACTTTAATCAGCATCCTTTACATCGGCGCAGAGAGCTATTTTTCTTACATACTCATAATCCAGTCGTCACCACAACACATAAGCTAGAAGATCGCCACACAGTGGCTCTCACGCTTAGAGTGCAAAATAAACTGAGGATAATTAAACCTCTTCTTCTGCGATATCAGGAATACTGTCATGATTACGAAATTCCTCATGAGGCGCCTCAGGTTGCTGAAAGGTCACAACGATTCCCTCCGTGGTGCGAGTTGGTACTGTTATGTGATAAGGCACTGGTACCTCTAAAGAAAAGTGACACCCCCCCAAACACATTAAACAAGAGTTCTGCGCTCTTGAGGAAAAATATCAAACTGCATGGAATATTACACTGATAACTCTAAAGCAAACGCACACGTGGGTGCAAGTGCCGTGACAGAGAACTGGGAACTGGGATTATCAAGTGACCTCCATTAATTTCTTACTTATCTTTACATTCCTAAATACCGTTTGTGGGCATCTTCAGTACATTGCTAAATAATAGCACTAGAGAAACAGGGAAATATCATAAATCTTGGAGAAACACGCCTATCAAGCGCGATATGATGTGGTACCATACAGGGTTTTGGTATATTAAGACCTAGCCCAGGTCAACAACTGGAGCGACGAAATGTTGGCATCATGTCGCATTCAATTCATTGGATCGCAGGCCGCTTAATGACCACACTATGCTGATCTACACATGACCCTTCATGGCGTAGAAGAGGCGGCTTGATGTAAAGCCAGTCGCACTAGCCGTCATCAGTGACTGTCCCGACTGATTCGCGGAAAGTTGCAAGGCGGACGGCACTGCTGTGTGTTCTCGCCAAAATCTTGTTCTCGCCAGAAGAGCTGAGAAACCTCTGCTTCCATTTCATCCAGGGTTTGTTGGTGTGAGCGTTTACACGCTCTTCATACCAACGCTTCGCAATTCCTGGCAGGAATATTCGCATGCTTTTCACTGTATCTTTATCACTGTGCCAGTAGTTTTAATGACAGGTATCTTCATAAAATATTAGCCAGCAGTCGGGACTACTAGCCTCTCCATCAAACGTCTGGTTTCACGTGTTCGTGATTCGGTCTGTTTATTACTCTTTCAGTCACATTTGCAAGTAAACGCATTATTTCATGTTGCTGTCTGTTCTGTTCCTGATGCACTTCAAGAAACTTAGTGATCAAGTCGACGTCGCTGTGAGACAAAGCAACGGTAGCAGGCTTCGCGCAGGTTCAAATTGGAGTCAGAACAAAATTCTCATACTCCTGAAGTGTCATACGCAGCTTCACTTTGTGTTTCACAATTAAATCGCGTGAAGTGAGCTCTCTTGCAGCGCTTATACAGAAGACCGATGCATCGGTGCTTACTGCTTCCGTAAGAGCTTCTTCCTCTTCATCTCTAGGGGTTGCAGCCAACATTCGCATGCCACCGCGCTGATTTATTCCGAAGATGAAGTCCACCGACATCTCCACATATCCACGCAGAAGGTATGTGGCGGCGCCAATTTCCAACAAGATGCAGTAGGGCTAGGCTATGGTGTCAACTAATCTTCTTTATTCCGAACCTCCTGGAACTTCGTTGTCTACGTCCAGACGCTCTCTAATTTCTTCACAACGTCCACGTACAATAGTGTTTGTACCTTTCGTATCGTCAACGAGTTTTATGGGCATATAAGCCACTGCGAACTGAACGATGAGACATATAAGGCTTTCACCTTAAAAAAGGACGAAAGACCGGTCGCCCAACAATCGAACGCTCACATGCCCTGCCGGCCTCGCTCGCTTCGGTGGCGTGTCGGGCGCATGTATCTGGCACGTCTGGCGTGTCAGTGGCTTGTCGCTAGGTAACGCAAGAAAGATAAGTTCCAAAGTGTAAGTTCATTTACAAGTAAAATTCTTTCGGTTCTCGTGGGAAATAATAAAAAGAATAAAACGTGTGTTAACATAAATTCAGACAAAGAACTTTATTAAGGTCCTGAGGGACTAGTCGGCAGAGACCCTTTGGGGTCCCAGACTCACCGCTGGCTGCTCCCATGTCGGAATCGGGAGGTCAAGGCTCTCCGCTCTTTCAAGGGCCCTCTGGACAGCCGTGGACTCGATGATGAGTTCGATACATGAGATGGCCTCGTCCCAGTCCTGTTCGCTGGTGAGTGTTGTATTCCGTAATGCAGGACACTGCCAGCGCATTGAGCTAGAGTGCTAAACTCCTCCCCACAATCCGGGCACTGCCGATCAGTTTGTGTTAATCCTGCTTAGGAAACCTCGTGAGGGATATGACCTCGTCTGAAGCATCCTAGCGTGATCGCTTGACACCTGCATAGTTGTGGGTGTAGAGGTGGGAAGTGCCTACATTTCCTTTTGTAGGGGGAGACGATCTCAAGGAAGGTTAGTAATGGCTCGCTGTGGCCGACCTCCTCCGTATCTAATGAAGCTCCATCGCCGTCGCGGCGCGTGAGTTCTCGCGCACGGCAGTGAGCAATCTCATTGGGGCTCGGGCAGGCCGGCAGAACGTCGTCGCCCACGTGAGCGGGGAACGACGTAATGTAATGCACGAGGTCAGAATTGGTTTTGGACTTTCTAGAATCGCCGCAGCCTGTCTGGCCACCATTCCTGAGGCAAAAGCCCTGACGGCCGCGCAGGAGTCAGTGTAGATACCCTTCTCGCCGAGTGTCTGCTCTTGTTGAATTTCTTTGTTATTGCGCTCTGAACGCAGGCGCCACTGCCGTGCACGTGCGTAGATGACGGAGTGCCATGCGTTTCCCGCGTAGAAGCCCAGGAAGGATGGTGTCATGGCCTGCGGGAAAGAGCGCTTGTATAGCAAGCTTTCTATGTTGTCGGAGCAGCAGGGAAGTATCGAGAGTGCCTACATCTCCTGGCTATCGGGCGGCAACGGACACGGGCCAGGAAAGGGGGGGGAGGACTTTCCTCCCCACGTGATCACATCCTCTCCACGGCTATGCAAGCTAGAATACCACCCCCGGTATTAGGAATTGCGTCAAGAGAGCCGATTTCTTCTGTTGTGCATGATAGGCCAAACTCCGGGAAAAAAAACATAAGAAATCAAGCATTCTGCTGTGGCAGTGGTTTGTTAATGCGCGAGGGGGACATGCCATCATCCTTCTGATCTTCTATGGGTTCGACGAGCACATACATGACTTTCTCTACGGGCGTCAACTGAAACCAACACCACTTGCATTTAGTTGTGCAGATTGTCTTCCCCAATCAGATTTTGTTTTCAACACTCTTTGGCTGATAATTTTCATGTCGTACTCATATCATGCGTGGAACCCATCTTTGTGAAAACTTCTGTTTACAATGCGCGAGCCAGCACGCCATTGATCGCGGCAATCTTGTTTCGGCAAAATATAAGCAGGCAGGAAAATCAATTTATTCATTATTTTTATTAGCAACCTTTCGCACAGCAAGGCATTCAATACACAACACAATAATGTAGAGCTGCATATCCAATGGGTACATATGTACTACGATCATACATACTTAAGACAGCTTGCTACACTTTTTAATAGATTCAAAATTGCTACAGAAGCCATGTTTGTTTGCTGTGTACAAATAAAGTTTACCATAGCGATTTTGTCGCAACAGTTATTGGTGAATAATAAAAACGTTATCAAGATCAGCAGATCCACATTTTTCACATACCAATAAAATCAACATCCTTTTTAGTCCATACAACGAGTATACATTCTAGGGCAAAAAACATGCTATACCTAGTAAAATTCTGCACTACTCTACATGTGTAAATGCCCCGATAAATATTTAGCAAACTATACTGAAAATGTCTATAGTTTTTATATTTGCTTTTGTTTTTGATACAACATATAAGAAAACTAGGGCTTCATTCAGATCTGTAACTTGGGGAACAAAGTCTCAATACAAAATTCCTCACGAGCATATTGTAGTTGTTTCATAAAAGTTGTAAAGCACTTCGTTTGTTCTATCGTCATCCAGGCATACAATGCACATTTCCCAGGCAATAACAAATGTGGAGTTTGTTTTATTTTGTCGAGCAACAGTAAATACAGGAGAAGCATGAGCCAATGAGCGGCTGATCGTCAGATGAGCTTGGGCAAGGGCCGAGTGATGCACAAAGGTATTCTTGAATGCATAGCTTCGGGACATGGAGAAGTATTTTTCAAAGTAACTCAAATCAGCTGCATTCCGTGCATTGCGGTAAACTGCTAAGAACAATTGTCTTTTGAAATGTTCTTAAGACCTTCCTCTGATACGCTGAACGTATATTATTCTATTTCTTTACAAGAGCCAACAGGCTCAGTTTGATAGGACCTGTTTGGAGGATAGGGCAGGTGTCAGAGATATGTTGCGTGTTTAGGCATCGGCTGGAGGCCATTCGTAATGAGAATTTCTGTCAACAGAATTAGGAGGCGAAAGCACTTGAACTTTTCTGTAGCACTAGTTTCTGGCACAGCATGCTTTCTTAGCTTGCTAAGATTACACGTGGATTTGCCGAAAGAAAGCCTCCTATCCCTCACCTCTACATAAAAACACTTTTGTCATAATTATGAAAAATCACAAGTGACGAGCACCATTAGTCCTTGCACAACATTACTGAAGTAAGGTCAAGAAGATTCTTGCATTCCCAGTCCTGTGTATGGTAGCCATATACTAAATTTTAAAGAGGGGAGTGCAACTATGGGAGTAATAATTGACTGCCCAAATAATAGGGTGCACAATGCTTATGCAAATATTGAAATATACTAAAATATTGTATAATGATATGGTAATCAAAAGACCGCCCTAAGAGCTATTGGGACTACCACAAAGACTCAAATATCAATAAGAAATTTTTTACTAATGCTCAAGTTTCTGGAGCTTTCTTTTTATTTATTTATTATTCTTTACTTATAGAATACTGCAGGCCCACTTGTGACCCAGGCAGGAGGGAATACGTTCATACAGTAATGTAATTAAATACGTTCAAAGAAAAGAAGTGCATATGAAATATGAAATACATTGAATCATATGCGGTACATTGAAGGATGATATAAATACATAAAAAACACATTCTACAAGCATACAATGCAAGGGATTGAATTGAAAGGAGAGAAATATTTACAGTAACAGTTTACACATGCAGGTTGTATTTTTTTCATGCTAATACGCATGAAAGTACTCATGTGGTCACACGTTTATTTGAAATGCAGTTTTTCAATGGCACGTAATATGTTATTGAACAGGAATACATCGGTCGGCAGAGAGTTCCAATCATTTATTGTTCTACGAAAGAAGGAATATTTAAAGCAGTTTGTAAGCGCGAAAATAGGGGTTATTTTGTAGGGGTGATAATTTCTGGTAGCTCCAGCGGGTAGCGGCTGGAGAAAGGGTGAATGACCAAGTTGTAGTTCCCTTTTCCAAAGGCGGAAAAGCAATGTTAGGCGTCCTACCTTCCTTCGGGATTCTAGGGTGGCAATATTATTTTCATTAATCAATTGAGAGGGGGAGTCATAACGTCCATAACAATTATATATGTAGCGGACGGCAAGCCTGTTTATGTTTTCCAGTTTTTTAATATCTGTTTTCGTGAATGGGTCGCAGACGACGCAAGCATATTCTAATCGCGACCTTACGAGTGTGTTGAATGCCAATTGTTTCACGGATGGAGGAGAATGTTTCAGCTTGTGTCTCAGTAGGCCGAGTTTACGTCGATCAGAAGCACAAACATTATCAATGTGTTGCGACCAGGTTAGGCGATTGTTGATGGTTGCACCCAAATATTTAAAGGAGTCTGGTTCAGAGACCGCGGATTGATTAATAGGGTATTGATATGCTAGAGGGTGTTTTTTGTTGGTAATGCACATAAAAACTGTTTTTTCTTCATTAAGTTTCATTTCCCAGGTGTCGCACCAGTCAGAAATCGCAGTAAGACTTTTATTCAGGATCACTTCATCATTGCCATCTTTAATCTCTTTGTAAAGTAAGCAGTCATCCGCGAACAATTTAATACTCACGCTATCGTCTATGCATGCTGTTATGTCATTAATATATACTAGGAAAAGTAGCGGTCCGAGCACGCTTCCATGCGGCACTCCCGAATTCACGGGGAGACAGCGGACTATCTCTCACGCGGTTTGTCAGGTCCATATTGACGTCGTTTATGTTGAGCATAAGCCACATAGAAGGGTGATGGTTTGGGCCATACCACACAATCTAAAATAAGCCACACATTGTAGAACTGCTGCAGCAGGATTAGGCGACACTTACTAGAGCAGGATATTTCCTATAGTATAATGCTGTTTATCTTATATTTCAGTGCAGTGGTCACACCGCACAAGTGCACGACCGTGCCAACGTGCTCCAGAAAACATTTCTCCATGTCCTTCCCTTCCTCTTGCCATAATGGAATGCCACCTGGCACCACAGGAGTTGGTAGAACTTTCGACTCACATGATACATCAGATTGTCGAGTGTTTCACCCGCGGTAATATTTCGGCCGTTCTTTATCTCGGTTGACTTGCGATACCTTTCTGTATCATCACACAGTCGTTTGATGACGCCTGCAGTCTTTCGTGAGTATATTTTCCGCCCTTGGCCACACTGAGGCGGTGTTGAACCTGTAAAGATTGATACGTCATTAAGATATATTCTTGAGTTAGTTGGAAAATTTTCGCTAAGGGTATATGTTCTGTAAATGAACATTGCACACAAGCACACAGGGCGACCGCAGCGTTCTGGCTATGCTTGGGTTTCATGTTTCCTTGCAAAGCGAATTCCTTTGGCACCTATTGCGTGCCATATGGCATCGCTTCACATTCATGGAAAAGCGGTATGGGAAGCCCGTTCATTATCAAATTTCTAGTGTATGTGACAAACACAACAGTTTTCGAAAAATAGTGCTTTCAACGCATGCACGTCAGTTCTGATTACACTTAGCTGCAGGATTGCACGTAGAAGTATGTCTCCAAAATTTCATAAGGATAGTTACAAGTATTAGTGCTGCTATATATTCATGTAACACGCAGTACTGGTTTCTCGATAGCTGGGTGAGAATACTAAGCATCAGTTTCATAGAGCTAGTTCTTTCTTCTTTTTTGATGGATGAAAATTTTTTATTCATCTAGTTAAGGATTACGTTAATGAGCGTTTCATTGTCCTTTCCTTCATTTTTCTGCACATTACCCAAAAGAGGAGAACTAGGTTGAAATAGTTGAAACTGCTGAGCAAATGAACATTGGAATTTTCGCTCCGGAAAAGTTCCCGCAATAAATAGGAAAGCCAAAAGTTAGAACACGGCAGCGCGAAGCAACACTTGGCTTCGCCGTATCGTATGCGATAGCGCCAGGCGCGGCGCGACATTTTACGCGTGTGAATTCACTCATTGTCAGCGAAAACTGTGCGAATTTTTACGTCAGCCTAGAATGAGAAACATCGCGCAACACAGACGAGCAAGGGAAATAAAGAAAGTGACAAGCACGCGCTTTCTTGGCTTACACGGAAAAAAATTCGATGCGCAACGCCACATGGCACACGGCGACGTAGCCAACGAATTGGAAAAGACAGCGCTCGCCGGGTTCATGGCACTTGCGTAGCGTCCTGGCAATTGGTTTTTCTACGAAAATAATCAACTACAAAAGCACAGATTCTCAACCACGATAATAACTTGCTTTCCTTACCTGTCACAATCAGGAACCGTCATTCCACTCCAACACTCGGCACAGCCGACCAGAACACTCTCATTTTGACCGGGTCGGCGTAGTCCTTTTGGGAATGGTCCGAGCAGACACGGTAGCCGTTATACGTCTGTTCCAATGCCAGCCCCGCCAGAACGCCCATGTAGATTAATTGCGCCATATATCACATCTGAAAATGGGTAAAATACCGCGTGATCATGAATAGAGAACACCAAAAAACGAAAGCAAAGTTCAGAGTAGGAATAAGCGACAATACAATACGGCCCTTCTAGGCAATTTTACAAGTGAAGCGCGCCTCGATCGTCGCGCACGTAACTCGAACTTGCGCGTGTAATTCAAAGCGCAGTGAACGGTACGTAATTCATTCTGTCTTTGTTTCTGAGGGGGGGGGGGGAGAGGGCTTCTGCCGTGTTCATGAATGAACATTGAAAGGTAGTAATGTCGAGGGAAAGAACTGGTCACGGGAATTCTCTCCAGCCTAGCCAGTTTGTGCAGCAAGCATACGAGTACTTTAGGAAAATGTAAATTGCAAGTTTTGTACTTGTGGAAGCAATGAGGAGCAACCGCTAACACATACCAAAGCGCTATTTCCGTCTGTGAGTGAGCTAGCATCAGTCCGCCCTCGTGCACGTATGAACCAGTAGCTTGAGTTCCTTACAACACCACAGAAAAATGCGCCGTGCCCAACCAAAAAGGCTATTCATTTGAAAACAACCGCGGAAGATCTTTCGTTACGTCCCATAGCTGTTTTGATAACAGAAAGCGCTTGTTTCTTCATACCTACTGCCGACAAAGTGCGATTACCTCTATTTCGCTGAGTAACGGAACAATTTCGCCCTGCTCTTGCTCACCGAGGGGCCACACTACAAAGCCGCGCAGTTACGCCGTGTCGCCCTTCAGTTTTTCCAACATTGCGCAGAACTTTTCGCAAGCACATCAATAAATGTTTACCTGCCGAGCATACGAAAAAACGGGCACGTGCATAGAAAGAGGCAATGGCATATGAAGAGAATGGCAGACGAGTGACAACAGCGATAGTGCCACCCTTGGCGCAACAAACGAAGTGACAAAATAAAGATAGAAGACGCCGAAAAAAAAAAACCTAGCCAAGCCTACATTTTATTTCCACACATAATTGCATCACTTTATTGTTATGTATGCGGAAAATATGGAGGCACGTATGCAAAATCTATGGAGTTTTTCTTTGGCTACCAGTGTCATTTTATTACCAGTACCGAAACTAGCCTCACCGTCCTCCCACTGTCCGCTCGCTTATTCTGTAAGCCGAATTTAGGGATCATGAACTATCTCTTTAAGAGCTTGCTCGACTTCAGCTCACGGAACATTGCAAGCCGTGCAGTTCTCGCCTCTATTAAAAAAAAAAAAAAACTAATGTCTTTTATAAACACGGGAGCCAATTGACAAGACAAATCGCTCAGCGTTACAATATAAAAATTCGGGACAAGGCATGTATAAGCGAACCCTCTATCGCTCTTCATGACAAGGAACTGCGTTACCTTTGTCAATTTTGATTTTGCGTCAATTGACCACATTTGCCTCGATGTATCTCTATCTCTTGGACGTCATGTTTATGAACTGGCGCCGATATATATGTAAGACATATCTTCAATAATGATATCAGTTGAGAGTTAGCGCCGTGTCGTCATTTTATACATTCCTTTTGTCGGTGTCTTGTGTTTCGCTGTAACGAACCTTACAATGGACAACTCTGAGCCTTGTGGAACGCCACAGATGATGTAATTAAGCGGCGGGAGTCGAACTTCTACCTAGACTTGAAAACTGTAGTTTGTCTATTCGGTCTTGTAGTTACTATTCAGTATTGTAGTCCCTGTCCCTACATTTCTGGCAAAATTGCACCTAGTAATGCGCTGTCAAACGCCTTGTGTATATCAACAGTAGCTAATATTCATGTGCTTTGCAAGGGTTGAGTGGTTGAACTCTGTTTCTATGCGATAGAGCTTTCGTTCAACTTTGACGAAGAAGCAATGTCATTAGGGCACCATTGTCCCATGATTTTGCCCAATTGTGAAGCTAAGGATAAAGGCCACACGTTTGTTGCGATCATAGCTGGCTTTCCTTAGTTGGGTTTGGCAATGAAGAGGGAATCGTTCTGCACTTCCGATATCATTCCCGTTTCCAATACTTCATTTATAAAGGCGACGAGGTCCGACATTCCTTCATCTGACAGGCCGCGAAGTCTCGCGTACGTAAAACCATCAGATCCAGGTGCACTTCTGCAATTCACTTTCTTGATTGCGTGCCGCAGCTCGGCAATAGTAACTCATGAAGAGTCATAAGCATTAAATCTGTTTTGTGCCCTGCAGTGGCACTTTATCCGTTCGCTCTTGTAGTCAGAACGGGAAGACGAAAAAATTTGGAACGAGTTGATTGCTGAAATCTTGCGCTGATTCACCCTGTTTGAGCATCGTGCTGCGCACCGACTGTTTTCTTGGGCGGGTTGATCAAGCATGCATGCTAGGCGCCATATATGAGTAGGGTTAGCACGATCGTTTAGTTCACTGCGTGTACGATGCCATGGCTAAAGGTGAAGCTCCTTCGCGTAGCTTCGGGCTGCTGCCTTCGCACGATTATGAACGACGTGAAATTCAGCATTTTTAGGTTGTCGTTCCACTTGCTGTTGTGATCTGAGCCTTGAAGCTGAGAAGTTGAGCATTTGTGAGTCCGGAACAGGATCTTTCCAGCACGTGCGCATCGCCTGTGTAGCCCTCTGCTTTGCCATTTTCTGTTTGTCCAGGACGAACTCGTGCAATTCACGTTCAATTTTCGGAAACGATCTCAGTTTGTCGTGTATGTCGTTGTAGCCTGTCTGCATGTACGTCTGATATTCTGTATACTAAGCAGAATCGGATGGTAGTCAGAGTCGTCTCTGTTTTTTGTCCTTGCCAACGTAACCGCCAGTCTTGCGACACCGACGTCAAATCGGGTGTACTGTCTTCCTGGCCTGCATGTAGCGCTGCTCTCGTTTGGACGCCAAAGACATTGGCGATGTTATAGTGACTCTTCTCCATAGCATCTATAAGTGGTCGGCCACGCGCTGTGTCTTTCCGGTAACCCTAGTGGGTATGTTGCGCTTTGAAATCGCCACCTATAATGATTTGTCTAATGAGCCATCTCTGTTTAAGACTAGACCCCCAATTCATGTCTTCTAAGGGCTGACAACCAGTTTGTATACTGACACGCGTACGTGTGACAATATAAAGTGAAGCAACTGTAAGTCCGAAATTTTCTAATTCCAGAGCGACCAGAACGATCTCTCAGTAAGGCGTGCACAAACCTTGAGTTTTGATCTGAGCTTGCGGAAGGCGTTCGTTCACGAACACGCCAGCTAAGCATTTAGCAGTGATATTTGTGCCCACGTGGCAGTCCTACAGCTTGTGTGGTATACTACGTTGGTGGTATTTATTGCATGCAGACAACTGCTGTATTGGTGGGCCGTCAATTTCTTGAAGGGGGTCACGGGAATTCGGTAACGCTCTACACCTAAGGAGAGTTCTGCATGTGTGAGAGTGAAGGTCCGACAGTTTTCTTGCGACATATGCGTTGGGTGATGCATGGTATCATGGGGCTGATTCATGTTGAACGTTGTACTGTGGCTGGAATATAACGTTACTGGGGAGCCACTAACCCTGATTCACCACCTGTTTTTTCGACACTCGCCGCAGTAAGCTTGCGGGGTTTTGTGTTACTCTCTAGCGCTCTAATTGGAGCTGCCAGTTGGCGCATATTACGCTTACTGCATAGTCATCATAGTGCTCTGCATACGCTCCAGCCGTACTTCAAGCCGCTGCCATTAAATATCAATTAAGTCGAGTAACTCGGCTTCGCCTTGTTTTTTAGCTTCAGTTACATCTTTCCCTATCTATGATATGTTGGCAGTGGGCAAGTTATTATCCGCCGCCGCATTTTGTCGCTTTGACACTGTGCTGATCCTCGAAAGTCTTTCTTATCCCTCGTTGTGTCAAACACGTCCTCTGATTTTTTTCTATATGTCTTTCCTTCCCAGCTCATGATCATGTATCCTTACCGTCATCACCATGATATTCACAAGGCAGCCATCGGGACTCCTTCGGGAGAGTGTGGCGCAACTACAAATATGGCAATTCACGGTGACATATGCTGGGCCTTTTTTAAAGTCAGGGAAGCGCAGGGCAAGAATACATTTCTGGAAAAACTCGCGAACATCGATCAAAAGATACCGGCGGCTAAAGTGCACAAGTACGTGTACCTCAAACGCATGGGCACAGAATAGAGTAAGTCAAGAAAGTCGGCGACCGACTACAGGGTAACTGAAAATATAAATACCCAAAAGTAGCCATCAAAAAGACAGTGAGAAAAACAGACAATGTAAACTGGATGCGAAAATATACATGGCGATTTACAAGAAGGGCAAGAAGTAAATCCGAATGAAGAACCTCTAGGATAACACGAATGACAGTGGCTTCGTTTTGGGGCTTGAGCTCTTTGTCTAAGAAAAAAAAAACAACTGGAACAAATATTCTCAACAAGATGAGACATGTGCCTGTAGCAGTCAAAATCCTAAGACCACTCAGTACACCCCAATAAAACACGAAATAATTCGCCCAGTAGGACCCGTATGTAACGTGTACACTTCCTAGAGGCATTTGGATTTAAGTGTAAATAGGTATCAATCAGTCAGCAGCCCAGATAAGGAAGAGACGTTTAGAGTTTCGGGAGGAGAAAAGCAGGGAAGGGCTTATACGACCGGATCCATAACAGGCATTGTCAGCGGTACAACGTAGATATAGTATATTAAAAAGGTGTATGCAAGAATAATAGAAAAAAAGCATTGTTTGCATACCTGAGTGACGCATGCAGGCTAGGTGACGATTTCGTCCCGCCCCGTTTCAAATGGGATGCCAATAAGTTATCGTCAGCGTCACCGTGACAGTGGAGGAGCCGCCCGTGCGGGGAAATGCAAAAACAACATCACAAAAGAGCACGCAAAGCTCGCCTTAACGCATTCACGACAACGACGGCTGCATTGCATTAGCCGTTTTACAAACCCTGAATAAAACGTCCGTGTCAGTTCGCATGGACATTAAATGAGCACAGACTTGAATTTAGACTCTTTATTCATTCGCACAAAGGTTCGCTGTATCTACATTCTATCTCGTTGAAACTGCTGCATTTTATTGATGTGTTCTAGCTGTTCTGCAAGACGGCAGCACCCAGCAGCCAGGATCAGGAATTCAGGGAGGTGGTCGCAAAGAATGCTTGGTCTTAAAAAGGTTAACTAAATACTTCAAGCAAAGCGGATTTGTATGGAAGAAACATGAAAAAAATATTCAAAAATAAAGCACAAGTTTGATGGTGACGACATTACGACCATTTTCTTTCCAGTTTTTTTTTACTGCAGAAAGAAACGGTACGACCTTGGCTGAATCCGGTGACGGCAGAATAGACACCTTTAGTCCTGCGCCATGAAGATACGTACGTACGCAGCACGCAAGCGTTTTGGGGGACGTAGCAGCGCTTGTCACGGCAGGCCTTTTAGCACTAGGAAATGCCTACATACGTAACGGGGCGAGCGTCCTTAGACACTGCAGGCATCGGGGCGCGTCGGCAGCGTCCGCCAGTGCGTCGAACCATCGGACGAACTATAGACGCCGTTGTTCTCGCGCTCTCCCTAAAAAAAAAGAGAGAACCACGAAAGGATCACGCAAGGCCCCCCACGTACGCACGCAATCGGAGGCGTGCGTATGCGGCGACCGCGTACGCATCACGTACCGTTCGTGTTGAGTTCTCATATGCGCACTTTGAAAAACGTAGCTATCTTAGGCACGCAACGTGGTTGCGTACGCAACGCGATTGCGTACGCAACTTGCGTACGCTGTACTAAAACTGCCTAATGTCTCGCCACGTCATCGTTGCATTCTGCTACTAGGAAACGACTGAGAAATGAGTGCCGATTGCAAAGGCGAGAATGGGACAAACGGACACGTTACCAGCTCTTGACGAAAGCAAGAAAGACAGTAATTATAACGTGATAGCGTTAAGGAGCCCGTGCCACAGAAAATGCGCCATGGGCCTTCGGCGTCTGGCGTCGGGCATACCAACGGCAAAACGATTTTCCAACGCATACACTAAGGCCTTGCTTATCACGCAAGAAATTGACTGATCTCACAGAATTTCGCACGCTAAAATGCGCAGAAAAGTAGTAAAATAGGACTTGCACACAGCCTACAGACATGATAGCTCGCAGATTGTAATTTGACTATACGAGAAAACACAATTATATTGCGCAAAAACTCAAAGAAACCCCCTCCTACATACAAACTGGCCGCGGCGTTCAGAGAGCGGCCGTAGCGCCCGCCAACTTGTCTGCAGCGGCGCGATGGGTGTTTTAGGGGCCACGGAGCGCGCACCCGGTTCCTCGCAATAACTCCAGCTGGCGCTCGGCTCCACCGCACCGCGGCCCACGCTAGAGTCCGTCGTTTCACCACAAAGATCGGCTTCGTGCATTGTGTTCGCGGCAGGCAGTTCCAGGTAATCATTAAGGTTACACACGCTGCGGTTGCTTGGAAGCGTGAGAAGCAATCAGGGATCTTTGATTGCTAACGCGTTCCACTCTTAAAGGCGAAGCTTATCGTCATTATTATCATCATCATCCTATGTTATGTCCACTGCAGGACGAAGGCCTCTCCTTGAGACCTCCAACGACTGTCCTGCGCCTACCGATTCCAACTAGAACCCGCGCGTTTCCTAATATCATCGCACCACCTGGCCTTGTGCCTTCCTCTACTGCGCTTCCCTTCCCTTGGAAACCATTCTGTAACCCTAGTGGTCCAACGGTTATCTAACCGGCGCCTTACATGACGTGCCCAGCTCCGTTTCTTTCTCTAAATGTAAATTAGAATATCGGCTATACCCTTTTGCTCTCTGATGCAAACCGCTCCCTTTCTGTATCTCAAAATTATGCCTAGAATTCTTCGTTCCGTCGCCCTTTGTGCGATCCTTCGCTTGTACTCAAGCTTCTTTGTCAGTCTCCAAGTCTCTGCCCCATATGTCAGCACCGGTAAAAGGCACTGATTATACACCTTCCTTTTCAATCATTATGGTAAGCTTCCAATCAGGAGCTAATGTCTGTTGTATGCGATCCAACCCATTTTTACTCTTCCGTGAATTTCCGTCTCATGATCAGGGTTCCCTGTAATTAATTGACCAAGGTAAACGTACTCCTTTAGAAACCCTAGAGGCTGACTGGTGATCCTGAACTCTTGTTTGTTTGCCCCGTTATTGATCATTATAATTTTTAATTTAATTTTCAACCCAACTGTTACCTCTCTCGGTAAAGGTCCACAATAATTTATTGTTATTCCTCTGCAGTGTGGCTGAATAGAACAATGTCATCGGCAAACCGAAGGTTGCTGAGGTATTCGCCGTCGATCCTTACTCCCAAGCCTTCCAAGTTTAATAGCTTGAATATTTCTTCCAAGCACGCAGTGAATAGCATTGGAGAGATTGTGTCTCCTTGTCTGACCCCTTTCTTCATAGGTATTTTCCTACTTTTCTTGTGGATAATTAAGGTAGCTAGGGAATATCTGTACATATTTTCCAGGATATTCACGTAAGCGGTAGGTACTCCTTCATTACGTAATGCCTATATGACTGCTGATATCACTACTGAATCAAATGCCTTTTCGTAATCTATGAAAACCATATAGAGGCTGGTTGTACTCTGAGGATTTCTTCATTACATGAGCGATGACATGGATGTAACGCATTGTAGAGTATCCCTTCCTGAAATCTGCCAGTTCCCTTGGTTGACTAAAATCCAGTGTTGCCCTTATTCTATTGGAGATAATCCTGGTGAATAATTTATATAATACTGGGAGTAAACTAAGGGGCCTATAATATTTCAATTCTTTAACGTCTCCCGTTTTGTTGTTAGTATGATGTTAGCATTGTTACAGTTTTCTGAGATCCTTGCAGTCGATAGACACTTCATATAGAGAGTCGCCAGTTTTCCAAGCAATGTGTGTCCGGCGCCTTTGATTAAATCGACTGTTATTCAATCTTCTCATGTCGCCCTTCCCCTTTTCATGTCTTGCAAGGCCCTTCTGACCTCATCGCTAGATACAGGAGGAGTTTATGTATCCTGTTCGTTATGTTTCCAATGGTGTTATCCTAAGTCCTCTGGGTACTGTACAGGTCAGTATAGAATCCTTCCGCTGCTTTTACTATACATTCGATATTGCTGATGATATTACCCTGCTTACCTTACAGTACATACATCTCAGTTTGTCCTATACCACGTTTCCTTTTCACTGATTTTCAGGCTGCGTCCATTTCTTACCACTCCTTCACTATTTCTAACGTTATAATTTCTAATATCATTTATTTTCGCTTTGTAATCAGTTCTCACAGCTCCGTGAACTTCATCTTATCTCTTGAGTTGGACACTTTCGTTCTTTGTAGTTTCTTCATTAGGGCCTTTGTTACTTGGGAGCGCTTGCCTTCTCGTTGCCTTGATGCCGTGCCTCCCACTTCAACTGCTGCCTCTTAAACCAGGCCTAGTTACGGATTCATTCATTACCTTTATATCATTTTCATCTCTCTACTCTAAGGCTGCATATTTGTTTGCAAGCACAAGCCTTAATTTGTCTGCTTTTACCCTTACTTCCTCTAGGTTGACCTGTTTTTTCTTGACCAAGCTCACTTTTTCTCTCTTCTAATTTAGGTGAATCCTTGCCCTCACTAACCTATGATCACTACACATTACCCTACCTATCACTTCTTCACCCTGCTCTGTGCTGGGATTGGCAGGAAGTATGAAATCAATTTCATTTCATTTCATTTCATTTCATGTTTCACCTTTAGGGCTTTTCCAGGTCCACTTTCTGGTGCTACGCTTCTTGAAGGAGGTGTTCATTATTCTCAGCTTATTCCTCTGCGCGAATTCTAATAGCATCTTTCCTCTAGCGTTTGTAGAATCGACGCCGTCGTTTCCAATTGCTTGTTCACCGACCTGCTTCTTGCCCACTTTTGCATGGATTTAGCCCATTACTACAGTTTAATGAGTTTACACATTTCTCATCGCTAATTCAACGTCTTCATAAAACTGATCTACTTTGTCATCATCATGATCTTGGAGCGTAATTCGACAAAGTTCGGCTGGTAAAGGCTGACAGGGTCACTTTTCATTCGAGGCCTATTTGGGCCCAGAGATTCTTTGCACCCTCTGCTGCGTTAGAGGTCTGACAACCGCCCTGGTCAGGTGCTCCGCCGCTGCTTGGGACTGAGGACCATGGGTTAGTTGTAGGAACCATCAGCGAGGTAGTGGCCGAATAGTGCGCACCAGGGAGGTCAATTCCCGTTTTGGTGAGAGAGTGTCTGTTCGAGCTTAGCGGGCATTCCTCATTTGGTTGTAACTAGATTAGTTTAGTCCCATTCGCTCTCAGCATCTTTTGCCGGTGCGAGGCATCAAACCAAGCTTGCAGATGTAGTGCAATGAAGGAGGTCTAAGCCAGGCACAGCATCGCTAAATGTTAAAAAAAAAGTATTTCAACTTTCGACTATCGCAACCGAGTATACGACATTGCTCAGTCAGATAATCCCGCAGGCGGCGAGGCAACCTTATTGTCGAGAAGTACAGCATAGAGGGCTCTACATGCCTAAGAGAACCGTTGATTTGTCCGCCCTCTGCGGGTTTTGCTGATCGTCATAAGTTGCACAACATAGTGTCAATTCACAGTGGCCTCAACATCGTGTTTCCCGAATCTCACGCACGCACGCCACCTTCGATGCGCCTAGCTACACGATATATATTGTCGATATATATATTCCCGTACACTAAAACAAACATGTCCAAACTGGAAAGAATCCAGAAAAAGGCAATTATGTTTATCCACCGAAAATACCGGCGCAGTGATTCCCCTACTCTCCTTCTAACACAGTCAGGGCTCGCAACTTTGGCTGTACGAGCAAAACGAGCTCGTCTAAAATTTCTGCATCACATATTACACAGCAGACTAAAAATAAATGCCTCTGCATACGTTACCTTTTCTAAATCCCGCGCACTTCGTCATAATGATGCATATCCACTAAACGAGTTTTTTTTTTGTAATAACGATACTTTTCAGTCTTCCTTTTTCCCCGTGTAGTTCGCGAGTGGAATAACCTAGATGGGTCTGTAACTAACACAGTATCGCAGACTGATTTTGTTAAGTTATTAGAAGATGAAATAATTAGTTAGGAAAGAATAGTTCTTATGCATATATAATCGTCAGAACTACCATATCTTTAACTATAGCTAAACATTTACCCCCTTTGTTTCCATCGCACTTTATGTATCGAACCTGTTTCCTTGCCCAGCTAGGCTGCTCCACAATGAGTGTCTTGGTTATGCCGACGAAATCGAACGATGCTTCCTTTACGATGTGCCTGACGACCCGGCTTCTCCTCCGGTTGACGCTCTGGCCCTTCAAGTTTCTCCTCCCACGCCGCCGTGTGACCCAACATTTTACCAGAGTATTGATCCCAACCACACTCCAGCGCAGCACGCCCAGATTGCACATCTTCTAGACCGCTTTCGCACGTCATTCGACCTACAACAATCTCGCTTAGGCCGTACTTCCACTTCCATATGCGCCATTTCGACCCAAGTGCTCCAACTGAAATACACACGGTTGCCAGTGGCGTTGGCCTTAGGGCCGTTCTCACTCAGAGAAAGGCTGGCTTGCAACTTTTACGTTGCGGCGCAGCCAACTTTTGCGTTGGCTGCGCCGGTGCGCCCGACTATAGAGGGGTCGTTTTCGCCGACGTGACGTAGCGTGCGCGCGCGCGGCCGTTACGTCGGACTATAAACGGCCCTTAATCGTGGCCATCGACCATATTACGCGATGTGCGGAAACTTCCCCTTTCTCCAGCGCTTCGACACGTGACGTCGCCTGGTTTCTCCTCCGCCACATCATCCTTCGCCATGGAGCTCCCAAGGAATTGCTCAGTGACAGAGGCCGTGTCTTCCCCTACGACGTCATCGCGGCTCTCCTCAAAGAATGCCGCATCATTCATCGTACCACTACTGCGTATCATCCGCAGACTAATGGCATGACCGAGCGCTTTAATCGCACTCTTGGTGACATGCTGGCCGTGTACGTTGCATCCGACCAAACCAAATGGGACCATGTTCTACCTTTTCTGACCTACGCTTACAACAACGCCACGCAGACTACCACGGGATTTTCGCCCTTCTTTCTCCTGTACGGACGTGAAGCTTTTTCCACAAAGGATACTATATTACCGTGCCACCCTAAATCCACGGAAACAACTACCCCAACGGAAGCTGCTGCACACGCAGAAGAGTGTCGCAAGCTTTCCCGTATATTTAGGTCAGAAGACCAGCAACGCCAGAAACACCATCGGGAAACTTCCAATGCTTCTGTATCCTATGCTCCTGGCTCGCTAGTGTGGCTTTCGGTTCCAGCCTCCACCCCTGGATGATGATGATGATGATGAAAAACTTTATTTATCCCTCTTTAAAGGGAAGGGGGCAATGGAATAGAGGGTGGGGGAGGAACTACTTGAAGTAGGCCTCCTTTATCCTCTCAGCCCACTCCAGGATGGCCTCCTGAAGATCGGGCCTGGAGCTGCGCAAGGCAGCCTCCCACTGCTCCTCACTAGATATTAATTGCTTGAGGAAAGGGGGAAGGGGGTGCTTAGGGCACCCCCACATGATATGGTTTAAGTCTGCTCTGGGAGATACACAGAATTTACAAGAGGGAGAGAGGTAAATGGCGGGATGAATGCGGTGGAGGAGGTAAGGGGACGGAAAGGTGCGAGTCTGCAGCTGTCGCCACAGAACTTCACACCTACGCGGGGATTTGCCCATGAGTGGCGGAAAGGTTAAGCGGTCTAATCGGTAGTGTGTGCAGATTTCGTGGTAAGTAATAAGTCGATCCCGCGCTGTAAACGGCGCCTCCTCCGTGGCGAGGTCCGACGCATCTGATGCCTGAGCCCGGACTGTAAATCCTCGGGCACTGGCATGAGCCGCCTCGTTTCCGGCAAGGCCCGCATGCGCGGGAGTCCAGATTAATGCCACAGTTTGATTGAAAGGATGAGCCAAGAGGAGAGAAAAAGCTGGCTTAGAGACCCTACCCGCTCCGAAGTTATGTATGGCTGCTTTGGAGTCGCTAACGATAACGGATGAATTGGGAATTGTGAGGGCCAGGGCTATGGCCGCTTCCTCCGCCTCCTCCGAGGAAGAGCCAGGAATGGAGGCGGCCGCAGCGACCTGCCCGTGAGAGTTAATGACTGATATTGCATAATGATTTCTGTTCCCATATTCGGCTGCATCAACATAGAGCACGTCTTTAGAGGTGGAGAATTGCTTTTGGAGAGCCTTTGCTCGCTGCCTCCTGCGCTGTTTGTGATGCACAGGGTGCATGTTTTTAGGAAGTGGGGGGATGCAGAGGTTCTCGTGTATGTGATGTGGAATGGTGTATTTAGTCTTGATGATGGATGCCGGAGTGATAGAAAGAGTTTGTAGAATGTGTCGACCTGTTGCGGTGTTAGAAAGTCTGCTATATCGGGATGTGAGGTGGGCTTCTGTGAGTTCAGAAAGTGTGTTGAAAGTTCCAGTAAGCATTAGCCTTTCAGTGGAGGTACGTATGGCGACTCCGAGAGCGAATTTATATATTTTGCGTAAAAGAGTGTCGATCTTATCTGATTCTGATTTAAGGAAATGTAGATATGGTGTTGCGAATGTAATCTTACTGATAACGAAGGCCTGAATCAAGCGGAGAAGTTCGGCCTCCTTTAGTCCGCCATGTTTATTGGAGACTCGCCCTAGAAGACGCAGGGTGTGATCGACTGTGGTCTGGAGTGTATGTAGAGTATATGTGTTGAGCCGGTTGCTTTGAATGTGTAAACCGAGCACCCGGAGCCTGTTCACTCTAGTAACGGGGATGTGGTTTAGGATTACCTCTATGCTAGACATGTGTTTTCCGGTCCCCCGGTGGGATGGCAGAAGTAGCAGCTCGGATTTTTGAGGGGAGCATGGGAGATTCATAGCCCCGGCATGAGCCACGACGGTGTCTGCTGCGGCCTGTAGAGTGTCTTGAATCTTTCCGTCGGAGCCGCCAGTCGTCCAAAGAGTGATGTCATCGGCGTAGAGTGAAAACTTGAGATCGGGAATAGACCACAATGCTTGCGCCATCGGCATCATAGAAAGATTAAAAAGAAAAGGGGACAGCACTGAGCCTTGGGGCGTGCCGTAGCTACCTAAAGCGTATGAAAGGGATTGCTCTGTGCCTATGTGTATCGTTGCGGTACGGTTGGATAAGAAGGTACATATGTAGTCATATGTCTTTCCGCCAACCCCAATGAGATTAAGCTCTCGGAGGATGGCGGAATGTGAAACGTTATTGAAGGCGCCGTGGAGGTCCAGACTGAGAATTGCTTGCGTATCTACACTGTTATTGGGTGTTGTGATGTCATGCTTCATTCGAAGCATGATATCTTGGCATGAGAGAGATTTTCGAAAACCTACCATTTCTGATGGATGAAGATTGTTGTCCTCCATGTATTTACTGAGTCGGTTGAGGATGACGTGTTCGAGTGTATTACCTAGACAAGAGGTTAGTGATATAGGCCTGAGATTAGAAGTGTTGAGGGGTTTGTTTGGCTTTGGGATAAAAATTACCCTGGCATCTTTCCACGAACTAGGGAGGGTGCCAGTGTCAAAGCAGTGATTGAAGTATGCCGTGATGGCTGTGACAGAGTTGTCGTCCAGATTGCGGAGTATTTTATTGTTAATAAGGTCGGGGCCTGGTGCTGACATTGTGCGCAGGGTGGCGAGGGCATGGCGAACCTCTGCTTCCGTGATAGCGGCGCTAAGTAGGTCGTTTGGTTCGGCAGTATATTTTGGCATGTCATACTTCTGAGCGGGAGGCAGATGTTTATGGCGGAGGTCGTCGAAGAATCCGTTGAGATTGTTTTTGTGTGCATGTAGCAGTTTGTTTATGCTATGGTTGTCGTGTGTGCGCGATGTGGTAGGGTCTAATAAGTGTCGCAAGAGTTGCCATGTGCGCTTGTTATCGAGGTTGTCATGCATGCTTTCACATACCTGGCCCCACTGCTGGCAGGCCAGTTGTGTGGCGTACTCCTGGATCTGGAGGTCTAATTTGGCAATTCTGAGTCTTAGTTTTTGGTTGAACCGTTGCCTCTTCCACCGTTTGAGAAGAGACTGTTTGGCTTCCCACATGTGTAGGAGCTTGGAATCAACCGTAGTGAGAGCGGTTTCGGGGGGCAGAGTGGTAGTGTGCGTCTGGGTGTCTGCGTGTAGTTGCTGAACCCATTCTGAAATGTCTTGAATGTTTGTGGGAGCTGATATCTGGCGGGCCTGTCGAAAATTGTCCCAATTGGTAAGGCTGAGGCGTTTGGGTGCAAAGGGTTTGTGTTTGAATTGTAGTGTGATGGTAATGATGTAATGGTCGCTGCCGAGGTTAACTTGTGAGTTGTGCCATGTGACGTGTTGGATTCTGTGTGTAAGCGTAAGATCGGGGGAGGTGTCCTTAGCTACGCTATTGCCTAGCCTGGTTGGTGCATCGATGTCGTTATGTAATGTGAGTCTGTGGTCTTGTATGTGGATCCATAGGGCTCTGCCCTTAGGAGTAGAAACGGAGTGACCCCACAAATGGTTGGGTGCGTGGTGGGTGGCAGCGGGAATAGCTTGAGCGAAAAGGGAGTCAAAGCGGTGATGTTTGTCTTGTGGACGACTATAGATATTGAGAATGTAAAGGCCAGGTGCATTATTTTTGCGAGGAATAATTTCTAGAAAATCGTGCTCTATATCGACGCTGTCGAATTGGGAGTGATTGGCAGTGAGGTGCTTTTGCATAAGAATTGCCGTACCGGGCCGGGAGACCTTATTGTTCTGATAGACATTATAACCTGGGAAGCTGATTAGTCCGTGAGTTTCCTGAAGCGCAATGACAGCTGGGAGATTAGAAGAGGAGGCTAGAAACTGCTGGAGGTGTGCTTTCTTTTTTCGAAACCCCCTACAGTTCCACTGCCACACTTCAAACTCGGAGCGGGTCGGGTTATTGGCCATTGTTAAGCGGAGCTGGTGGGGAGGCGGATCGAGCAGGTGCAACTATGTTAGGATGATTCGCGGTGACTACAGCTATCCAACTTGTAGTTTGTTGGATGTGTGCTTGTACGAATTCAATAAATTTGTCTAGCTTTTCATTCCTGGCTGTGTAATCTGTATTGATTTTTTCAATTACAGTGAGTATATTATGGAATTTAGTCTCCAAAGCGGTTAGTCTGTCGTTATAATTTAAGATTGTCTCGTCTAGGGTGTCCTCTGATCGCGGAGTGCTCGGAGTTTTACGTTTGCTGGGGGGAGGGTGAGGTGGTTCCCGTTCAGTGGAGGGGCTAGTGTCCATGGGGCGGTGTGAAGATGTTTCAGGTAGGGCTGATGGATGATGAGTCGAAAGGGTCGTGTTAGAGAGAGGGGCTTCAGAGGTTGAAGTAAAGGGGTGACGAGATTGGAGTTCTAATTTAAGTCTTTGAATTTCGGCTTTTAGAATTGCATTTTCTTCAAGGAGGGATTCATTATTAGCAGTCTGGTTTGAGGAGCAGCTGGAAGAGGCTACCTTAGCCCAGCTTACCTCGGGTGGGTTGCGCGAGGAGTTGGCGAGAGTAGGGCTTGATGATAGAGCTGGCCAGGCGACGTCTTGGGTTGCATAGCCGGGCCCCCGGTCCTTGCTTTTGCTCCGACTTCTTCGCCGGCTTGAGTCGCGAGTGCGGTCGAGACTGGGAGTTCGGTTGGTGGGTGAAGTGTCTTGTTTGTGCTTGGGACGTTTAGGGCGCGGTTTGAACCTTTGTTTGCACAGTGAGGAGCCGGTTTGATGGTTTCCGTTGCACACAACACATATCGGGTCACATTCGTGGTCCATGGGTGCGTCTTTCATTCCACACTTGGGACAGAGTGTGTCCGTGGCATTAGTGCAGACGTCCTGGCGATGACCAATCCCGCGGCATCGGGTGCAGGCTTCTACCTTCTGCCTCAAGGGGCGGCATCGAAGTGAACAGCCGTCGTAGTTGACGCAGAAAGGGATGATTTCGCCTTGGAATATGACCATGATGGTTTCAGTATTGCCTAGGCGTCGTGCACCCCCAATAATCAATGTTGGGTTGCATCTGCGGAGGGTTGAGGCGATGTCATCTTCTGAGTAATTTGGGGGCAAGTGAATGCATCCTCTGCAGGTATCGATGGGATCGGCCACATGGGTGGCGACTTCGTAAGGGTTACCATTGATTTGCAGACTCTGGATGTTGTGGTAGAGATCTGCACGTCCCATGTCTGGTGTGCTGATTAGAACGGCATTGTTGATGATGTTGACACGAATTTGGTCAGAACTGGTGCGGTCGGTGATGGGGAGCCCGGCAGCCTTGAGGATGACTTGTCTGAGGATGCATGCATGGATTCCAGCGCAGTTGAGGCCGCCACGAACTCTTAGGATGATTTTATAATCGCTGCGCGGCAGCGGCGGGGGCTTCGGTTCTGCTCTTGATTGAGTCCTATGAGCCACTGTGGGGTATGCTGGTGGCGAAGGATGCTGACGCTGTTTCGAGAGGTTATTGTGGATCTCGCGCCAGGTGCGCGCGCCATCGCGCTCCGTTCCTGCGCCCATGCTAGGCGGAGCTAGGCCCAGCAGCGAGACGGTCAGCCGAGAGCCCTAAAAAGGGCTGCGGCTCGCGTAAGGGACGTCGGAGTTGCTAAAGGAACTGTCAAGAAGTGCCGATAACACTCACATAGGTCCAGGCAGGAAATCAGGCTCTTGAAGCGATTGGGTAGGCACAAAAATGAAAAATGCAGGAGCCGAGGCAACATGCGACCGCTCACACCGTCGTCGTCTTCTTCCCCGCTCCCACCCCTGGACTGTCACCGAAACTCGCGTCGAAGTACCAAGGCCCATACCGCGTGATCAACAAAACGTCTATAGTGGAACCCCTCGAGCTACCTTTGGATCATCGCCGTCGAGGACGCGAAATTGTGTATGCCCAGCGTCTGAAGCACTACTATAATCCGCCTGTGTTGTCCTACCCGTAGGTCGCCGGGAATGCTTCCTTCTCCGCGGGGGAGATAACTGTACTGTAAAATAAGGAGCAGTGGGTCTGTGGCTAGGAGAGAGGCAACGACGACGAGAAAGAACCTTGTTTCGGTGCTCGATCGGCTACACTACCTGTCGCTGCTCCGACGTTATAGTCGCGAGCGCTTACTCTCAAAGTGCTTCACGACACTTCATTCTTTCCCGCTAAAACTAAAAAGTTTTGCGTATATTCCTGTTTTTCTTGCGTTACCTAGCAACAAGCTAGCGGCACGGCAGATGCGCAATATGATGCGTCATGCCCCACACGTGCCACACTATGGAGCGAGACGGGCTGCTCGTGTCCAGTTTGTCTGTTCGGTGACCCGTCCCTTTTGGATGTAGCCCGGTTGTTGGGCTTCCGGCGTTTTCTTGCGTTCCGTCTGCATTTCGACACGGCACCGCTGCACTACTGGACTACGGCAAGGCGACACATTTTGCTTGACATTCTGCGACGCATTTCAAGCAGATTTAGGCTTACGGCACAAAACCGCGACTATTGACGCTGTTAGCGAAAAGCAGCTTGGCCGTTCTGGCGCAGCAAATCTTTGAGTTCACTCCTACTGGGAGATCTTTGCGACGCTTTATATGAGCCCCAAGATTATTGTAGTTCAATTCTGTAGTTTTTGGGCACGCTTGCCGCGCCCGGCTATGTGATGCAGTTAGCGAAATACAGCTTGACCGTGGTGACGGTTTCGCACATACTGAATCTTACTGGGACAAGTTTGTGACGCTTTCCGTGACCCCCAGCCTTATTGTGTTTAGCTACTTTTTGGGATACTTCTAAGGTACGCGCGCCACGCCTGGGGCTGTGTCGCAGTAAGCAAAAAGCCGCTCGGCCGTGCGCCGCAGTTTCGCGTGTGCTTAATCTTACTGGGACGTGTTCGTGATGCATTCTCTGACCCGCAAAACCATTATAAATATTTTCGTAAATTTTTGCAATATTTTTAGGCATGCTCGCTGCGCCTGGGGTTGTGAAGCAGTTACCAAATAGCAAGCCGGCCGTGGTGGTAGTTTAGCGTGTACTGAATTTTAGTGGGACAAGTCTGTGACGCTTTTTAGGGCCTTGCAACAACATACACATTCTTTCAGTACTCACGGTTGTCGAAAATGCGACGAGTGATTGCCAAGAGTGAAAACACGGGAGTGTGTTGCTTGCGCTTCAGGACGCGTAATAGATTACGCCGAGGAGCTCGAAAACCAAGATCTTGACAATTCTGTCTCCTGAGCGACTGAAAACAGGCTTTGCACCCACGTATTGGTATTGAGTGCGAACAGAAGGCATTCTGCGGGCATGTAAGATGGTCTGGCTGAAGCTGAAAGCCTGTTGTGGCAACCTCTGTGTACTTGGCGTACCATCGCATAGACTGAAGCCAAGTTGTTTTGGAAACGCGCATTCACCCGTCTATTTGAGCTCTTCAAGTGCAGGAAAGGGAGGGATGCTTCATATATTGTGGCATTGATCAGGAGGTGTCTATTCGTTACGAAATGTATGTAAGAGTGAATGTATGTGTAATGCCGCCCATTCGCCATTTAAGCAGTTTTCCCATCTACACGCAGTATTCCTGTCAGTTCAATATACCAAAATGATACATGCTTGTAATTTACTTTTTTCAGCTGGAGCTTCGCACGACAACGACTGCTGCTTACATGGTGCCACAACGTTGGATGAATGCACAAAAAGCCGAGAACGAGCATTGATATAAAGCAAATTAAACATTTCATCATTTAAGAAGACGTCTTGTGTTCACTTTATGGAATTGTACGTGGTACAGATTCGGTGGAGGCTTGTAGAGACCGTTGGCAATCATAAATACTAAATAATTAAACGAGTCCGCGCCAAGGCTGTGCGTGGTTCAGCAGTAGAAGCAAATAATAATAATAATAATAATAAATGTTGTGCCGGTGAGCGGAGCCGTGGTGGCGTGTACCAGCTGGCGTTTAAAACGCGCGCGCCCAAAAACGAAACCGGAAGGTGTTAACCTCATTCGCTTGCTATGGTATAAAGAAATTATTTAGGTCCTGGGGGGGTCAGTATGGGACTAGTGCGGGCCGCTCTCACGTCGGGACAGAGGCGGAGCCCCTCTGCTGTCACACGGGCCCTCGGGACAGCCCTGAGTTGGTCCGGCAGCACTTTACTGTGCAGCATCCAGTGCCACTACTGTTCACCTCGAGAACCATCACCGGCCAACGCCAAGCAGCGCCAAAGCGTGTGCTCTAAATCGAGCAAAACCCCACACTTACTACAATAGACTGAAAACCCCGCAGTGCGGATAAATTTTATTCATGATGACCGGGTTAGGGTACGTTCCTGTCTGCAGAAGCCTTAATGTAACCGCCTGTGGCCTATTTAATTTAGTATGTGGCAGGGGGAATGTCCTGCGCCCTAAGTAATAGTGTTTGGTGATCTCGTTGTAGGTTAACAGTTGGTCCCAGAACTCAGGAGCCTCTTCAGGGAGTTCACGGCACAATAATCCTCGTGCCTCCCTGTGCGCCACCTCGTCGCGGTTACGCGGGGCTCCCTCCACTGTCCCCATGTGCGCCGGGAACCAAGTAACTGTATGCGAACTGATATCCCTACCCTGCAGCAGTATTTTAGCCGGTTCCTCAACGAGTCCTCTCAAGAAGGCTTTAATCGCAGATCGCGAGTCATTAACGACCAAAACTTGTTTTGAATCAATTAGTGCTAGAGCGATGACCACCTGCTCGGTGTGCTACGACAATTCGGGCGCAGGGCTCGATGGGAGTGCCTGCTCCTGTTGAATTTCTTTCTCTATGCTGCTGTGCCTGCAGCGTTAAGGCTGCCTTGATACAACCCACAACGGGGGGGCGGGATACTGCCGTTGGAGCCGAATTGTACACGCACAAGCATACATGCTATCGCTCATAACCACCTCAGTCACATTGGCAATCTTGGAAGGCTTCTGGCAAATACTTCGTCGTCGTCTGATTAACTAGAAATTTGGAACAGTGTTTCTTAAGCACTTCGGCAGCAACGAAAACCTCTTTGCTCAACGTCGCCCACTCAAAGCCCATGACGAGCATAAACGTAATGCTGAACGACGTATTTGGACAGAAGACGCTTTTTAAGAGGCGAAAGAAACCGCAACGTCGGCGCTGACTCGCATTTGCAAGGAAATAAAAAAGGGCAAAAAAAGAACTTTGAGTTCACCTAAGCTTCGACTATAAACTTCGCATTCACACTTGCGAGTCGCACAAATCATGCGCCCATCAGTCACTTGCGGCTCCACAACAGGCAGCGGCTCCACAACACCGATGTTCACACTTGCTAGGGCAACATCAGCCACCTGTGGGTCGCCATCTCGTTCGAAATGATAACTCTCGCGAAGGACGGCGCCCGTGCGCTTCCGGGCATTTCGCTCTTGCGGCCGGCTATGAAGGCCGGGTGCACAAAGTCTCGCGCGCTACTTCCAGCGCATCGCTGATTGGTTTAGCGGTTCGCGAGTCGCAGTCGCAAGGCCGGAAAATCGAGCACCGTGCGACTGGCCTGCGACCGCCGCTTTGTGACCAATGCGACCATTTGCTACAAGAACGGTCGCACGACCTCTGCGACTCGCAAGTGTGAATAGGCCTCAAGAGTGGAACGCAGCAGCATTTAAAGATGAAAGACTCCTTCTAACGCTTCCTGGCAACTGCAGCTTGTGCAACCGTAATGCTTAACGCGAAACGCTGGCGGCCAACGCTATGCACGAAAGCTTTCTTTCTGGTGCAAACGCTCCTCTCGCGTGGACTGATCGTGCAGGTAGCGCGCAGCCACGCCACAAAACATATAATTTTCAGGCTTTAAAGCGAAGCCTTTACTAACCTCCTCGAACCGAGTTTCCCCGTCGCCGCGAATTTGACCTTCATTTGACCGCAGCTGAACCGTAGCCTTGCAAACGCATCACGTCACTCAGCCCGCCTAGCTCCGGCGCCGCCGCGTGCGATAGCCACCGCCTGTCCGCCTGACTCGCCGTGCGCCTGGCCAAGAGGAGCGCGGCGCCGTGCGTCGCCAGTATCGACACCCGTGTCGCCGCCATCGAATCTCACCTTACCGCCACAGCCACAAGGATCGCGGCCTTAGGGACCCGCCAAATCGCAACTGAGGCCACCGTCGCACCCCTCTCGCTCCCTGCCCCCCTCACCCTAGCACCTACCCCAACTCTGTCGAGGGACTCCGCTATCAATCATGGCCAGGCACGCCACGTGCTTTAACATATTAATCTCTGGCAGTGGAACGCCGGGGGTTCCGCAGTAAACGGAACACCCTGCAGCCCCGCCTCCAGAAAATTCCTCCCGACGCTCTGCCCTCCGTCCTAGCTCTCAAGAACCGCTAGGTCCTGTGAAACAGCGCAACTACACCTCCTTTTATCCTCTTTCTGAGGTCCACACAAGCGTTGCCACGCTGGTGCAGCGCAACCTTGTTGCCGTGCTGCACCAGCTCGACGTTTCGGACTGCGCCCATCTCCTCCTTGAAATCGTTCCTCGTCATCGCACTGAGACACGCCTCTTTGTTTTCAATGTGTACAGTCCTCCACAAGCGCCTTCAGCCCCTCTCCTCCTCGTCCTCCACAGAGCCCTCTCCTGCGCTGGTCGCAACGCCCTAGTCGTTCTGGGCGACTTAAAGGCCTCGCATACCAGCTAGGGCTACCCCCAGAACACTCGCAAGGGCGATTAACTCTGGACTTTTATCCACAACGAGGGCCTTTCGGTCCTTAATGACTTCGCTTGCCCCAGCAATATTTCATCCAGTGTTCAACGAGACACCAATCCGGGCCGTACCTTCGCCAAAAATGTCGCCGATCCGACATGGACTAATACAGGGGGCTTGCTCGGTAGGGATCACTACGTCCTCTGCACAACATTCCCACTCCCCTGCCTTGCTCGCGCCTCTACTCGTCTGACCCAGATAGTTGACTGGGACCGCTTCGGCTCCGCTCGTCTCTCTATTTCCTCTTCTGCTCCCACTACCGATCTCTCTGCCTGGACTGAGACCCTTTTGGCGGACGTCCGTACTGCCACATCCACACTCCCTACAGCAGGCGCACCGGCGCAGCCAACGTCGCCAGCGGCGACCGACGTGCCCAGCGCCGATATGGTTCCTGGGCGATTCGCGCGTCGGAGTAGGCGGATCTCTCGCACCACAATGCATTGCGAGCGAAGGAAAAGGCGCCAACACAACTCCACAGACGGCTTTTGCGGACGGCGCGGGATTTGCCTAACGTTCTGCGCATGCTCCGAAGAAAGCAGCCGACGGCGCGCGTTGTAGTATAGAAGGGATGGCATCTCCGGCTGGCGCAGCGCAACCGACGTAGTGTGATTAACCTCGAACGACGCTCGCCCGCACGCCGATAACGTCGGACTATAAATGTGCCTTTAGACAACAGTGGGGCCAGACCTGCGACCGCATGGCAGGCAACTTGGGCCTCTGCGACACGTGGTGCCCTCTTAGGATGCTGCTTGAGCCTACACACACCAAAGCTTCCCAGCGCAAAGATATCTCCTATTTCCTTCATTCCTACCCACTCACTGATACCGACTTCCTGGTGACCCTCCGGGACCACTACCTCTGCACCGACCTCCCTAGTCCCCTTCCCACCTATTCCGGCTCCCCAAACCCCGATCTTGAGGCGGACGTCTCTGTGGGCGAGGTTCGTGCGGCGCTACTCGCTCTGCACCTCCTCAGCCCCGGGGGCATCCCATACAAGGCACTCCGCAACCTAGATACCTCCCTCGAAGCCCTTACTGACCTCCTCAATACAGATTGGCAGCATGGCACTCTCCTCCCTCCTGGACCCATGCACGTTTCTGATTCATCCCCAAACGTGGCAAACCTATTGCCCTCGAACACCTCCGCCCCATCTCTCTCACCTCCCGTCTCGGCAGGCTGTTCGAGCATGTCATTGTGCCCCGCCTCCAGACCTATCTAGATGATCATGACTTATACCTGGAGTCCATGTTCGGTTTCCGTCCCCGGTTGTTTACCCAGGATGTCATGCTCCAACTTTCCGAGGATGTTCTACACCCCTCCAACCACAAACGTACTCGAGCTATCCTGGCGCTGGACCTTACCAAAACATTCGACCATGTACACCATACCGCTATTCTCGATGCTCTCTCCTCCCGCAATGTCGGACCACGTGTCCATGCTTACGTCACTGCGCTCCTCGCCCACCACACAGCCGAAATCTCATCGGCCCACTTTCTTGTCCTTCCTTGTCCCTTGGCAACAGTGGTATCCCCCGAGGCTCTGTCTTGTCCCTTCTTCTGTTCAACATCACCCTCTTCCCGCTGGCACGTGCTCTACGTGCAATCCCAGCTCTGTCGCATGCTTTCTACGCCGATGACATCGCCCTCTGGGTGACCACAGGCCATATTGGCCCGGGCTGTCTAGTTGAGCTGCTCCCCAATCAAATTGGAGCTTTTGCTCTCGGCCTGGGCGGATGGCACCTCTGTCGCCTTCTCCCCTCACTCTCTCCCTTGACGGCGCACGCCTTCCTCTCGTCTATACCCTCCGCATTCTTTGACCCTTTCTTCAGTTCAATGGCAAGCACACCACCCTCATCACTCGACTCACCAACACTGCTCACCACACTGTCCGCATCATACACCGCATTGCAAACCGTCACCATGGCATGCGTGAACACGACCTCGGCCACCTTGTCCAGGACTTTATTCTCAGCTGTTTCATTGATTCTCTTCCGTATTTCTACCTTTCTCGTGCTGAGGAAGACAAAGTCAACAGCCTCATTCTCCAGGCGTATAAAGTCGGCCCTGTCCCTTCCCACATCTACCTCGACGGCTCGGTTACTGTCGATGGGCGTCCACAACTCCCTTACGGAGCTTACAGAGGCCTATCGCACGGCGCAGCTGCTCCATCTCTGCCGAACCCGCCCGGGTCGCGCACTTCTCTCCACCCTTAACCTCTCTTCCATTATTTCTCTTCCCACATCACTGACCATCCTTTCCCGTGTCTCCACCCTCCTAACCGTTAATCCCTCCCTAAAGATAGGCATCCAGAACACCAGCCCTCCCGTAGAGCAGCGCGTACCTCCGCGCTCTAACGTCAGCACGAACGGCAGGCCGCCGTGGCTTGCGTGGATGCTGCCCCGTACAGCCGCTGAGAATTCTTTCCGACCCACTCTTATACTCCTGTCACACGGGAAGATTTATTGTCATTCAAATCGAATGGCATTCAATGTATTGAATGCTATTCGGTCTCTTGCCGTGCTACACAGTAAAATATGATGGACTTCGCAAATGATAGCATGCCGATCTGGAACAAATTTGTGAAATTAAAAGAAATGTTGTGCCTATTAAACGTGTTTAAGAACTTTTGCGAGTACTTTTAAAACTGACGAAAACATCTTGACGCCAATTATTTACAACTAAAAGTACTTCGATCAACCCATCTAATATGGCCAACCGCCGCAATAGACTCCTGGTGGAAAGAGTAATAGCGCTTAAGCACAGCCCGTGGTAAAAATATCATCGCAGCAAAAAATAATTATTCCTCATTTTAACTCTAAAAGGTATCTTCTTACATAATTTTTTTCGGGTTGCTTGTCGCTGTTGCCTATCTTGGGCCAAGAGTATACTTTTGATTCGAAAGAAATGCAAATGAGTTCCCCTAACTCATTCGATGGCAAATGGCATTCCTTTCGAACGACATTACATTTTCCCGTGTAAATCGCGATTAGTGGGATTATATGCAAATGTCATTCGATTCGAATGACTTTAAATCTTCCCGAGCGACAGGGGTATTACTGCCTCAGTCGACACCTCTTCCTTTGTCGAGGCCGAGGAGGCAGCTGTTGTCCTTGCCATCACGGAAACCTCCGCAAAGTACATCTTCAGCGACTCCAAACCTGCTGTCTACAACTACCCGGTTGGACGGGTGGCGCACACGGCCATCGCAATTTTGCGTTCCGATACCGTTCCCTCTCTCCCCATCCAAATCACCTGGGTGCCCGCTCGCGAGGCCCACCCTGGTAACGAGGCGGCCAATTCCATCGCTCGAGATTCGCCTGACCGAGCAAGTCCGCCCCCGGCGGGAATGGATCTCGCCTCTCACCTTCCCCCCTCCACACCGATCCCTTTGCCTGCACCACCAACACTTGTGGCGGCACCTTCAGGCCAATACCTATACTACTCCCGCACGTCTTGCCCTCCTTCACCCCGGGACGCACTCGCCAGCCTGCCGCTCATGTGACGGCTCCCGCGCCGATTACACTCACGTCTTATTGTCCTGCCCGGCGCACTTGCCCCCAGCCGCTTGGCACCTAACCAGTCCGCAACCGTGGGAGACTAATTTGTCCAGCACCGAGCCGGATCTCCAACTTCGGCTGGTGAACTGGACGGAGGTCGTGGCGACTAGGCATGGTCTGGACGCCACAAGCGGCAGCCTCAAGGGCGCCCACAACGCTGCTTTTTCATTTTTCTTTGTTTTTTTACTTTCGGCCTTCTCATCAATAAAATCTTTCGCCACCACTCGACTAGTCATATTGAGCTTGGCCATCGGCGAGAGTGAGGCAGTGCCGTCTTCTCTGAGCGCTACGGGGGAGCGGTAGGTTTTGAGCCGTCCTCGCCAAGCGTCGTCTGACCTTCCAGCGGATATCGCCTGGCGAACTGCTTCACTGGAGAGGGTGCGGTATGCATCAGGCGTCGCACCGTCGAGATCAATGTAGCAATGTAGGTACCTGTCCGCATGTGCTTCGACGCTGCGCATGTTCGCAGCGTCTCTTTGCATGTCTAGCACTTGCGCCATCCTTCTGGCAGAACAAGCGTTGCTCCCATCCCTGCGCCTGTCAGGTTATCATGAATCTGTCAGTCTTCCTCCGACTACCGTCTTGAGCCGGCATCCAGATAGCTCTCTCCCCCACCACCGTGAAGCAGGCGCGAACGCTAGCCGACGGGGGGAGAGCAGGAAAGTCCGGTAGGAGAGGACAGGGAAGGGTCGGATCACCCACCTGTGGCCGGCATTGAAAACAATACAGGAGGCGCTGCTCCAGGCATACATAGCGAGTGGAACGAACCGAGTGACCCCTTTGGTATATCCGCCCACAATTTTAAACACATTATTTTTGGAACGGGCCCACGACAGCGCAGGCATTCGTTACGAAAATCAGGGTTAAACTGGACAAAAGTGCTTCGCAAAAAATAGCTTATTAAGAAAATAAGTATTAGTAAAAAAGCAGCAGGGAAAGAGTGGGGTGCCCTTATGTAACTGTTTAGAGATTATCTTTTTATAGCGTAAACGGTTATATGCTCATTCTAATAACCGTTTCGGTTGGTCTTGTCGGCCGCCGCCGCCGCTGTTTGTCTGTCGCCGCTACGCTAGGCTCCATCCGACTGCGGGGAATTGGCCACGAAATGGTTGGATTGTCTTTAGGTGGAAAAAGAAGATTAGAAGATGCATAAAAAAAGGATAGGCTGGAAAACAAGTATAACATGCCTGATAAACTCAAGCACAATAGGTTAAAGCGCGCTAAATCAGCACCACCACCACCACCACCACCACCACCATCATCATCATCATCATCATCATCATCATCATCATCATTTGCATCGTATCGTGCCACTTGTCACTCCACGTGAGATTCGCTCTCTATAGTGTCAATACGCGCGCACTGTGCATTCCACTCGCATACTATTACACGAGGTGGCACGCCATGTAGCGGTTCCATAGCGAGTGGTACAATACAGTTTGTGTTTCCCATCAAGTGTGCGGCTCCTACCCACTACGTGCTTTGGACCACGAAATCGATGAATTGTCTTGAGGAAGAAAAAAGACAGTTTCACCTGAAAGGTGAAGCATCGATTGCGATTGTAAATTAGTGGACAGCTGGTTGTAGTGGACAGCATAGTAAATTTGTCTGTCCTATAAACTTTTAAACAAAGGTATGGTAGCTAAATTACCGAGGATTTTGTCCCGTGCGCACAAGCAAACATGAACATATCTCACTCGATAACCACAGAAACTCGCCTTCAAAACGACCGAGTCAAGAAGCGGGGCAGCAGCAGTGAACGAATCTTCGTGCTGCCTCTTGCATCAACAAAAATAAGCCACGAAAGAACGTTGCAAGCAAGCCCCTGTCCCAGTGCTCTTTAAAACGGAGTGCGGACATACATTCACGTAGCCTGCTTGAGTAAATCAGGTAATCCATATGTGGCTGTCACTATAGCATTTTGCCTACATCTCTTAGAAGTGAAGTAGAAAATAAATTTGATCGTGTAAGAAGCCGAGTATAAAACTGCAGCAGATGCAATGTGTTTTATTGGAATATATATACAGTGGTGATTCTGAGGCAGTTTTCACGTGCATCTTCTCATCTCGCTCGAATGTGGAGCTCTACAACGCAATGCATCTTTGAACGCAGCCGATATTACAAGGGTTGAAAGAGGGAAGCAGCCCTTGTGGGTCTTTTGTTTGCGGTACCCAACGTGCTCTTGAAGGCACAGATGGGTCCGTGCACGCAGTTGTCAGGCTGCGCAAGGCATGCGCAACGTGAGGTCATCACGTCCTGTTCCGTCTCGTCGCGGTTCTTCAAGCCGCTGTCGCCTCACCCTCTCCACCGTGGGCCAGCGACCCGCATTTGCAGGTCGTGTTCCCCCTGTACCTTATACTGCTGTGGGCGAAATACTGTGAGCCGTGGTTGCTAGATGACGTCGCCGCCCTGCAACTCAGATTTAGCTACTCGATGAGAATGCACGAGCAGCAACACCAGCGGCATCAGGCGGCAGCCACGGCTAGCATGAGAAGCGTACGGAGGTTCGCAAAGATAGCTTGGCTTGAAAATATTCTAGATAGAGGAGCTTCCGTGCGAAATTTCACGTATGGAATAGACGCGAAAGCATCATGAACAGCTCGCAAATTATGCGTTTTTGATAGCGCAAAGGAAAAAAAAAGAATTTGGAATGCGATTTAACCCGCCGTTTTTGTCGACGAAAAACGAAGTCTCCCTGAGCGAGTTTGAAGATCTGCATGTCATCAACATCACCACGAAGGCGGCCTTCGCAAGGCGGAGTTCGAAGTCGTTCGGATCGCAACAGTGAGCTTTCGGGCTTTTGGCTAAGTGTCGGGCGGATCTGGTCCAGCTTTGTAGATACCAAGCAGGGTTTTAAGATAAATTTACATTGTCTGCTACGGAGATAGTGCCACAAATGTCTAAATGTTCTCCAGGGGACGGCACGGGGCGATCTCCGCCCTGGTCGGCCTCGCTTCCACCTGATCAAATGCCTCTTGAAGCTTTCTTTCGTAGTGGGGTGAGCAGCATTCCTGTGGCGCTGGTGCCTCTGCATGAAGGAGCCATCCGGCTCAACAACCCGAAGGCAGTGCAGGCGGAACTTCAGGCGGCAACGCATCACTACTTGCACATCACTGATGTGCGACAGTTTGGCAGAGGTGGAATTGTTTGCCGTTCGCCAGACCAGGCGTGTGTGTACGACCTACTTAAGTGCTCATCATTTGGATCGATGCAAGTGAGTGCCTTCATTCCCCCGCATCTTGCCTGCACTAAGGGAATTGTTCGTGGTGTAGACTCCTCCTTAAGTCCGACAGAGACCCTAGAAAAGCTCTCCGCAGCTGGAGTAATTGCTGTTTACCGGTGCAACAGAATGGTGGACAATACACGCGTCCCTACTGAGTCAGTAATTGCCACGTTTGCAGGTACGTCTTGCCCTACAGAGATAAAAGTCTAGCCTCTAATATTCAGAGTGGACCCGCTTGCCTCGCGTTCATTACAATGTCGAAATTGTTGGCGCTATGGTCACAGCATGGGCGGTTGCAAATCTAGCCTTCGTTGTTGCGTCTGCGGATGGAGCCATTCCGCTAGTAATTGCTCGGCCGAGTCGGACTCTTGCTGCCTCTGCGGTGGAGCCCACAGAGCTGATTGCTCAAACTGCCCTGCTCGAACTCAAGAAGTCCAAATAATGGAGGTTATGGACAAAAGGCGCTGCTCACGCCAAGAGGCAATTGCGGCGGTAAAAGAAAGAGCCCATGGTTATGCGAGTGTGACAGCACGAACCCAAGCTGTCGTTGATGGAAGCCTGTCAGAGGTAATCGCACAAGCTATTGAAAAGTCTATGGCTAAAATTATGGAGCGCATAGTAGAAAGCGTCACGGAATGCTTCAATGGACTGGCTTCCTCGAAGTTAGAAAAATTATTACCGAGTGTTACTGCCCTGCCATCATGCTCTGACGTGAATGCTTGTTTAACCCACTCTCAGGAAAATGGAGCAATTGCGTCCGCAACCCATATAGAGCAAGTCAGGTATGTCCCAGGTACCTCAACCAAGGCAACTAATAGCCCAGACAACCCTGATTATCCAGATACCTCAAACATGAAAATTGACGTGAGGGCACATAAAAGGAGGTGTTCTCCCCTTGAGGCTACCACTTCACACTCAGTTAGTAAATCCAAGAAAATCCTCCCTGAAGTCAACCCGAAAGGTAATATATTGGAGGAGGCTGTGGCCTCTGCGGTGCTCTCATCACTGGAAGGTAGATGAGGGTATTGCAGTGGAACTGCAGATCAGTATTCGCTGCTTCTACAGATTTAAACGTTCTATCGTCTCAAATTTCTCCAGATGTAATTTTACTGCAAGAAACCTGGTTATCCCCTGAAAAACAATTTTCTCTGCGCAATTTTAGGTCCTTTCGCCTAGATCGCCCATCTAGAGGTGGGGGACTGTTAATTATGGTCTCAAGCAAGTTCTGCCAGAGGGCAAATATATCATTCCAGCTGATGTCTCCAGAATGTGAAATTCTAGCAGTAGAAATTACTCTCCGTGGCAGTAGGCCTTTCTCGTTAGTCAATATATACTTTCCCTCGGGTGTGCAGGATACACACCCACTAGACTCGGTTATGGCAAAATGCGGTAAAGAAATAATTTTGGCAGGTGACTTCAACTCTCATCATGTATCATGGGGATCCAGGACAGACCTGTGCGGAAAGCGTCTATGGGACTGGGCAATCACAAATAACTTTTCGTGTCAAAATTCGGGATCAGTTACGTTTCTTCGCGGACAGTTCAAATCTGTGCTGGATCTTACATTTTCAGGTCCAGGTATTCTCACATCCGCATGGGAAACGGTGAATGTCGGGACGACCAGCGATCATTTGCCTGTTGTGTTTGAAGTGGTAGGTCAGCAGTCCACCGTGGAGGCTCGCATCCACTCTTTTGTGGATTACCGTACATTTAGAAATTGCTTGCGGACTACTTTCAAATCAATGGAGAATTCTGCATTGAAAGCCGAGGATATTTGCTCAATCATTGATAATTCGCGCAAAAGATCAGAGTTCCAGTTGAAGGCATGTAAAAACACTGCTTCTACAAATTGGTGGAATGACGAGTGCTCGCGGGACTACAAGCGACGCAAGGGTTCATGGAAACGACTCATGCATAACCAATCTCCGAAAAACTGGAAAAACTATAAATTTATTGCTGGAACATTTAAAAGAACGGTAGGTAAGGCAAAAGACGATTACAATGTCCGACATTTCGGATTCCTTTCGAAAGCAAATAATAAGCGTGCATTATTTCGGTTTTAAAAATCCCAAAAAATGATTCCACGTCCCTTGAACTGGGAGTCGGTAGTTTTAAACACAAGTGAAAAAGCTGACACTCTAAATGTAATCGCGCAAGGGTTAGAGACCGGCTTCGCTACCTCTCTTCCCTTCTCTCCTTACGCGCAGGGCACTTCAGAAGATTTCGAAGAGTTTTCCATCGCAGAATTGTCCCAAGCCGTTTCCTGTTTATCATCTGCAGCCCCAGGTCCCGATGCAGTCACTACCAAGATGATTAGGCTTCTCTTTGAAGTCGCTCCTAACGGCTTGTTAGATACCATAAATTACTCAGTACAATATGCATGGTTCCCTCCTGTGTGGAGAATTGCGACGGTGATTCCTCTGCTGAAAGACCAAACGAAAGGGTATGTCCTAGACAATATTCGGCCTATTTCTTTAACATCAAATTTCGTAAAATTAATACAAAGATTATTAAACGCACGTATGGTGCAGTTTGTGACCACAAGAGAATTATTGAGCCCCTGCCAAATTGGAATTAGACCTGGGATGTCCATTTGGTGCGCACATATCGACCTAGAAAGCCGAATTCAGTTGGCTCGTTACCAAAAACAATATGCTGCCCTAGTCACATTAGACATTTCTAAAGCATACGATAGTGTGGGATACCCTTTATTACTAAAGGGGATGCAGGATATTGGATTGCCAGACTACTTCGTGACGTGGACTGCCGAGTTCTTGCAGGGCAGGGAGCTTTACTGTGCTCAAAGCGGAATTTCATCGGGAAAATTCAGACAAACACGCGGGGTTCCTCAAGGGGCAGTTTTGTCCCCGCTGCTGTTTAACATTCTACTCAGCTCCATTCCTCATCATCAAAATGTAAGCACGTACGTTTACGCTGATGATATAGCGTTTTTTGCATCAGCAAGGGATATTCAGTCTCTGTACGAATGCTTACAGGAATACTTATGCGAGCTAGAAGCATGGCTGGACAGTATTAGCTTGTCCCTTATTGTAAATAAGAGTGCCGTTCTTGTCTTTCCCCTACAAGACCCAGTTACTATATCCCTTTCATACTGTCATTCCACTATCCCACAAGTGGAAAAGGTCAGAGGTACCTTGGAATTATTTATGATAGTAATCTTGATTGGCGTCAGCATATTGAACATATATCTTCGAAAGCTTCTCGTGCAATAGGAATATTACGAAGGATAAGTAATTATCGATGGAGCATGCGCAGAGACACACTCATAATGATTTACCGCATGTATATTCGACCTATAATAGAGTTCGGTTGTGTGTTATTCTCCGGCGCCGCGGCTTACAAGCTACGCCCACTAGTTTTGCTGGAACGGGAAGCGCTTCGCTTATGTCTGGGGCTACCAAAGTTTGTAGCCAACGCTGTGCTCTACAAGGAAGCACGATTACCTTCCCTTGAAATGAGATTTAAAATACTTACTGTCCAAACTTTTATAAGGCTCTATGAGTCCCCACTAAGAAGATCCCAGTCTATCTTCATCAAACAACGAGTCCAATTTTTTGGAGTCCGATGGCCACGGTTTCACACGCCACAAGTCATTGTATCGCAATCGTTATTGAATCCGTTAGACGTAAATATAAATGATATAATCACGGAAAACAACATCTCAAATTCACTAGTTATTACTTATGATGACCTATACCCAAATAATGCAAAGCAGCTTCCCTCGCATATTCTTAACGGCTTACTCCAGGATCACTTGAATCAACTCCACACTAACGTAATTATAGCAACGGATGCTTCGCAGAGTGAAGAAAAGGCAGGAGTTGGAATTTTCTCATCATCATTGGACTGGTCTTTTTCTATTCGGCTTCCCGACTTCACTCCAATATACCTAGCGGAATTCCTAGCTGTTGTCCTAGCTTTACGAAAGCTACAATCTTCAAGGACAACGGCGGTAATAATCACAGATTCTTTGTCGCTGTGCACCTCACTTACTGCTCCCGGCGAGTCACACATATTGAAAACCTTTTACTTACTGGCTCCTAGTCATTTGAGAAGTTTACGATTAATATGGGTACCTGGGCACAAAAGCATATTTATGAATGAGGTGGCAGACAGCTTGGCCAAGGCTTCTATGAGCGGCCCAGTGCTTCCCCTTCTTCCAACGATGGGTTTTATCACGTCCGCCAGGTCCAGAAGATACATCCTTTTAACATCACAATCGAACCTTAAATCATCCTTGGAACTACGCCACTTACAATTCCCTTGGAGCAGGAAGTTTTGCAAAACAAGACAAACGGAAGTTACATTAACGAGACTACGTTGTCGAGTCCCATCTCTAAATTTTTACATGCACCGATCTGGTCTGGCAATATCCCCATTGTGCCATTTTTGCTGTGCACTATAGACGATTGAGCACTACTTGCTGGAATGCCGGCGTTTCTCCTCCGTGAGGAAAATGACATTAGAAATTACAGTGCGACAGCTTGGCCTGCCATTGAACACTCCGGTACTACTGTCTTTCGGAGCGTCTGTGCTTGGGCACTCACACAGGAATGTGTGCTTCGCCTTAGAAAAATTTATTATTGAATCAAACCGATTGCATTGATGACCGTATTATTCTATTTATTCCTCCTCTATTGCCGCATTGATATATTATAGATAATTTTTTCCTCTACGTAGCATGACAGTCTACTGAACCGTTTCGATTTTCTCTGGCCTAAATTCGTGTAACAAAATTTTAGGTTGTTACCTCCATTTTCTGAACACTTAAGCAAAGTCTGCCCAACTCTTGGCCAATCCCCGCGAGTGGGTAAGCGCCAAACTCATCAAGGATATCATCATCATCATCATCATCATCATCATCATCTATAGGGTTAGAGCCACTGCACACCGCACTTAATCGCGTTAATCGTCGCGTGAAGGAACTAGGACGAGCGTCGGATTTTTTTTGCCCCTTGAAGCGAAAAATGCGGATCCCGGTGTTATCGACTGACGGTACCGAATCCATGGGACGTGTTGATGACGTCAGGTTCCAGGCGGTGGACCTGCTGCGGCACGTACTGCGAAATACCACGGTGAACTGCGAAGATGTCGGCCGCACGCCATAGCGAACACCCAAAAAACTGACCTGCCCCACTACCAAAACGGGACTAAGGTGTATTAAATAGGAATAAAGTATACTAAGGTGGACTGAACTAGAATAATATTCATTAGGGTGGTACAAATTAGAGTAAGGTAGATTAAGGGGGCGTTTTATTTAAGGTGATAACGTAGACAAGTCCTCCTGCTTTCGTCTTCAAATGTGGTAGGGATGCCTAAGTGACTGTCGGCTTTATTTTACTCCACTGCTTTGGGACTGAGCAACATTTTGACGCATGGTCATGTATTATATGCTTTTAAATAATTTCTGGTATTTAGCACGTCAAAACTACTATCCCATTATGAGCCTTGCGTTATGGGGGAAAACAACCGTGGCGTAAGGGTTATAGTGTCAGCCTTCCATGCTGGATATCCCCTGTTGGAAAGGGGCCGTTGGACAACTCTATCGGTTAATTTCAATCAAAATCTCGATTTCACCATAAGGGCAAAACGCTTAATGGGATAGCCAGAAGAACGCCGATAGCATTCAAGTATGTCTGACTGCTTCTCACGTTTCCCGGAAACTGGAGTGTATGTAACTTCAAAGCGAGCTTTCTGTACGTAGGCGGGATTTCTGCTAGAAACCCGGCCTCTTGGGTGGGCCGCGATGGATATTATAAACGTCCCCTTTGGAACGGGTCGGTGGGTTGCGCCACCAAGCTCTTGCTATGATACTGCCTAATGTCCCACCTAAGTTAAGAAAGAAAAAAAAAGAAAAAGAAACCACTATGAACTTCAACAACCACATTTTCTGTCCCCCTATTGCGAACTTTGCTTTTGTACGTCTCCGTTTTTTGTCATTTCCCTATTTTTCTTTCACCAATCTTTCAATCGCCTCTTACTTATCTCTATTGCGGACATGTTTACTTTTCCCCTGCATTCGCTGAACCCAAGGGGATCAAAGTGGCCAGTGGTGCCTAAATTGACCGCCGGGCAGATGTCATCACATTCTAATTGTCCATTCTCCACCGTTTCCCTAGCTTTACCGCAGCAAGCACATGCTTCTTCTTTCTTGTATCTCGCTTTATAGGTGCGTGTTCTAAGGCGTCCTTATCTAGCTTCGAAAAGTAATGGGCTTCCCTTTGAGTCATCATAAATTGGTTCTTTCCTCATTTCGTTTTTTCCTCTTAAGTAGTTACTCATGGCAGGTTTCTTTTCCATTGCCGCCACCCATGAGGTTATTTCAACATGTCTGATGACTGTCCGCTTGACGTTCTTTGTTGCTGTGTTGCCCAACCTACAGGCTGCATATTTTCTGGTAAGCTTCCTAGTTCTTTTCCTCCACTGTGAATCAATGTTTTTCCTTTACAGACACCTCAACACTCACCCAGCCCATTTACTTTCTACCATATTCCCCAAATTGATGCGGCGGAGGCGAGCGCCATGGGGAGGTATTGCACGGAACCGGGCGCGCCGCTCTGTGGCCCTTGAGATACTCACGCGCCTGCGCGCGCGAACGTAGGACGCCGTGGCCGCTCTTTGAACGGTAAAAACGTTGCAAAAGTTTCTTTTTTGAGTTTTCGAGTAACAGAATTATGTTTTCTCATATAGTCGAATTAGAGTCTGACGCTATCATGTGTGTAGGTTGTAAGTTGTACTTTACGATTTTTCTTCGTTTTATAGCTTGTGAAATTTAGTTCAGTAGCTTCCTTGTGCCACGTTGATGACCCGGGTGCGGATCGTTCGAAAATCTACCCGAAACGACAGAGAAAGACATTCAATAACACCGGACACTCCCATAGACCCCAGCCGCCAAATTGAGTGTAGCGCACGAAGCGGATGGGATCAACATATTCCGGTTCTGGTTGTGGGCAGGCGCGTTTGGAATGCTAGCTGGAACGCTTTGCGCCGGATGCACTAATCGACGCGGCATATTTTTTGTTGGTTCTGCTGCTTAGTACGATTCGTCTTGTTTAGTACAAATCATTGCGCGCGATCTCTACAAGCCTCCATCAAATCTGTGCAACGTGTAATTGCATAAAATATACGCAACACTCCTTGTAAGGGAAGGAATGTTTATTTACCTCTATATAAATGCTTGTTCTGGGCTTTTTCTGCGCTCATCCAGCGTTGTCGCACCTGGTAAGAAGGAGTAGTTCTCGTACGAAACTCCACAGAATGGCATCAGCTGAGAAAATTACAAGCAACGGTCATTTTGGCATTTAGACCTTATAGGAATCATGCGTGTACAGGTGAAGAGTGCAAAAGCCGTGAATGAGCGGCATCACAAGCCAATGCGATTTGCTTCTACACTCTAAGAACAGTTTACACCCTGTGGCTTGCCCCTTCTGCCACACAAGAATAATCGTCATCTGCCTTGATGCGTTTCCTTTCTTTACCGCTGCAGGCCCGGAACTTTCCAGTGACGCACGGCACGCGCGTTATCAGAAGGGGCACTCCAAAGGGTGTAAACTGTTTTATGCTGATAACGCGCGTGCCATTAGTTACTGGAAAGTTCTGGGCTCGCAGCGATAAAGAAAGGAAACGCATGAAGGCAGATGACGATTATTCTTGTGTGGCAGAAGGGGCAAGGCAAAGGGTGTAAACCGTTCTTAGAGTGTACCTACACATGCTATAGCAAATACCCGACTAATCCCAAGCAATACCATAAAATATGAAAACACCTAATTTGCAAGCATTTTCTATTCCCGGTCACTATTTCCTGCACTTTAAGAGGACAAATGCACGGGTGACTGCGCGTTTCCAAAACAACTTGGCCTCAGCTGACGGTATGGTAAGCTACATAGAGAGCAGTAGCCACAACACGGTATCTCACCCAGACCATGCTAAAAAATTAAATTATGGGGCTTTACGTGCCAAAACCACTTTCTGATTATGAGGCACGCCGTAGTGGGGGACTCCGGAAATTTCGACCACCTGGGGTTCTTTAAGGTGCACCTAAATCTAAGTACACGGGTGTTTTCGCATTTCGCCCCCATCGAAATGCGGCCGCCGTGGCCGGGATACGATCCCGCGACCTCGTGCTCAGCAGCCCAACACCATAGCCACTGAGCAACCACGGCGGGTAGACCATGCTAGAGGCTGGCAGAATTCCTTCTACTCGCACTCAAGACAAATTTGTGAGTGCAAAGCCTGTTTCAGTCGTTCAGAACAAAGAACGTCCAAGTTCATGCTTTCGAGCTCTTCGGGCGTTATCTTTTGCGCGTTCTGGTCGTGCAAGCAATACACTCCAGCATTATTCTACCAGGCAATCGCCCGTCGCGCCTTCGACAAGCGAGAGTGCGAAAGAAAATATATGTTGTTGCGGGGCCGTAAAAAGCGTTACAAGCTTTCTCTAGTGAGATTTCGTACACGCCATACTCACTTTCTCAGTACGACTGAGCTGCTTTTCGCCAGCTGTGTCACAACGCCAGGCGCGGAGGGCGTACTTCAACAGTATCGCAACAAGTAAGTAACGAAATTACATTAATGTTGGAAGTCGGAGAATGCGTCACGAATTTGTCGAAAAAAGATTCAGTACACGCGAAACTGCGTCACACCACTGAGCTGATTTTCGCTAAATACGACACGGACGGATGCGATGAGCATCTCTCAAAGGTATCCCGAAAAGTAACGAAATTAATTACAGTAGTGTTGGGAGTCAGAGAAAGCCCCAATACTTGTCCCAGTAATATTTAGAACACGCGAAACTAAGCGCGTCAGAGGGCCAAGCTGCATTTCGCTAACTGCATCGCAACGCCGGGTGTGGCCACTCTGCTTCAAAGGTACCCCAATGTGCAACGAAATTAGTCATAATAATGCTGGGAGGTCAGAGAAAGCGCCAATATTTCTCACAGTAAGACGCTGTACACCCGAAACGAACTGCGTCACAAAGCCGTGTGTGGCGAGCGTGCCCATGGACTACGGAAAAGAATGTTGCTTCGGATAGAAAGCGTCGCAAACATCTTCCACGAACACCCCCCCCCCCTTCCCGTGTAATTAGCTCAAACTAATTCGGCAGGACGGCTGAGCTGTTTATGCTAACTGCATCACATGTCTGGGTTCCCTGCTTTTACGATCGTGCATGTTCCTATGGGTGGGCAGCGCAACCCGGACGAAGGACAAGAGGAAGTACACAACACAAGCGCAGACTAACAACTGGTTTATTATTTCAAGCAACGGACTATAATATACAGAAAATGTAAACACGTCTAAAAGGACGTTTGCAAGGGTGTTAGCCTATCTTGCCATTCAAGAAATCAGCTTCTTTATACTGTAGAGTGATAGAAGGCTGGCTGACGCATGCGCCTGAGTTCACATGCATGAAGTAGGCCTCTACAATCTCGCGGTTAGTTTGATGCCTATTTTTATACAGTATTTCCGTTTGTGCAAACATGGGTTTGCATGAGCAAACTCTACAATGCGCGGCCAGATTCGAACCTGTTTCATTCCTGATCGCACCTTGGTGCTCCCCAAGGCGGATGTTAAGGCAGCGTCCCGTCTACCCAAAGTACATTTTGCCGCATGAAAGTGGGATGACGTAGACCACTCCCACCGAGCACGCCACAAGCTGCCCCGAGTGTTTGACGCGGCATGTAGCTTTGGACGCCTGTTTAGGTCTATTGACAAGATTGCAAATCTTGTTTAAGGAGTTCTTTGCTGAAAAGATTACTTGAACACCATATTTCATGGCTGTCTTTTTTTAACCCATGTCTCATCTGATGTACATAAGGGATGACTGCGTACTTCTTAACTTTTTCGATCTGTCTTTGGGGTGCATCCCATTTCTTTATTTTCTTCACTAGCCCTTCACAAATTGACACAATAATGGATTTAGGAAAACTGGCCTTCTCTAGACGATGGAGTTGTTGCGAAAAGCTCAGATTGGCGAGGTGGTGGCATGACTTTCTAAGTGCGGAACCCAAACACGTCATAGCAATTCCTCTTTTCACAAGTTTTGAGTGTGCCGAGGCGTAGTTTAGAATAGGTTTGCTACTCCTGGGGTTATAATGCCAACAAATATGTTGCGTTGTTAATCTTAACTGCAAATCCAAAAATTGAATTTCATTATTACTGGGTAGTTCATGAGTAAATCTGAGACCCATTCCTTCTTTATCAAAAGCGGCGAGAATATCTCCAATAATTTTGGAACTGTTTTGGGAGCGGATAACTACCAGGTAGTCGTCAACGAACCTGAAGCACTTGATCAAAGTTCCTGCCAAGACACTCTCGAGTGCCCGGTCAACAGTGCCGAGAAAGATCTCGCTAAGAATGGGTGCGACCTGAGAGCCGATGCAGACCCCCCGCTTCTGAATCATTATTTGATCATCCCAGATAACGAACGTGGAATTTAAATAGAAAACCAAGAGTTCGAGAAAAGACTCAACCGGGACGCCACTGTCATTTCTAAACTTTAACTCGTCGTTTTCCATAATGCAATCTTTGATTGTCTTGATCAGCTGATTTCTAGGAAGGGAATAGTATAAATCTGTGACGTCGATGCTGAACGCTGTGCATGCTGGATACACCTCTTCTCGTAAAAACCTAATGACATCTTCCGAGTTTTTTACTTTGAATGGGTCTTCTACCTGGAGCCCTGTAAGGTTCTTCTGAAGATACCCAGAAACTACGTGTTGCCATGTGTTTCTTTCAGACACAATTGTTCGTACAGGTTGGTCGGGTTTATGCGTTTTTATCGTAAAGAACACCTCAAGGTTCAACCCCTGACTTTTGTTCACTGCACCAGATAGACGCTCAAGTTTCAATTCTAGCAACAATTTCTTTGCTTGATCTTTGACTTTCTTAGGTTGAACGTACACCTTCTTGAAGTTCTTTGTTAAAGCGGCTGAGGCTTTCTCAGAAAACTGCCCCTCCGTTAGGAGGACGAAGTACCCTTCTTTATCAGCGGTCAGTACTTTCACTTCGTTTTCCCTTAAAAATTGCACAAGGGGCTGAATTTTCCGCGCTCTGGCATTCTGGTTTCCTTGATGTCTGACTAACACGTCAACGCACTCAGAAATGCACCTGAATTTTTCATCTTCTTCGACATGTTTAGACACTGATCTAACGGTGGCTATCTTATTGACAGAGTCTAGACACGGGTCTAGGCAGAACTTTGGGCCTAATTCAAGAATGTTCATGTGCTTATCTGGAACGGCGATATCGGTTAGGCTCAGCACTTTGGTCGTGGGCTTCGGTTTCTTCTCCCTGGGCCGCAGGATCCTGGGCCGCACGATCGTCCTGCAAGAGTACCGACCTGCAAAATTTTCCCGGCCCACTGCGACGACTCCCTTTGTAGAGACAACAATGCCCCTCCTCATCAGCCCAACCGCGCCGGCATGTCTAGCCACGTTCGACGGACCGAGTATTGTTAGTCTATCGCTGTCGCCTTCACGGGTTGCTTGGAGCTAGATAACTCCTTGAAAAGGTTGTTTTGCGGTGCTACCTATCTGCGCCAAAAGTAGCCTCAGTCAATTGACAGACGCGGCAGCTACTGACTGGGGAGTCAGCTCTGGGATCAAGAGGCGCCTGCTCGGGTCAAGACCCCTGACTAGAAAAACCCTCTCACCTAAGAGTGTTCAGTGAAACCAAAGTGTGGAAGTGACTGTGTGATCCTTCCCCTCAAAGGCGGGCAGACTACGATGACTTTGGACGCTCCGATTGGTCGAAGGTTGAACGGCCGAAAGTTCAATGTCCTCTCTAGGTCCCTTCACCTAGGGATCAAGAGGGTACAGAGGGTTTTTAAGCAGCCGTTTTGAGGCTGCTCGGTGTGCAGTCTCTTTCAGTCATGCTGGACTGATGAAATGTAGTGTTGTGTACCCTTCATGTAGATATTGTATATAAAACCCATATTCCTCGTTCTCCTTGAGAACAAGTCACTCACTTTAGGAACGTATTCTGCGCGGAGAAGTCGGACGACGGCATGGGCCAGCTACCATATATTTCATCATCATTATTATAATTGATCATCCTGGTTAAGCCAACTGCAGGGCAAATCCCTCTCCCATACCTCTCCAACTACCCCGGTTATGTACAAATTGTGGCCATGTCGTCCCCGCAAACTTCATAATTTCATCCGCCCAGCTCACTTTCTGCCGCACGCTGCTACGCTTCCGTTCCCTTGGAATCCAGTCCGTAACCCTTAATGACCATCGGTTATCTTCCCTCCTCATTACATGTCCTGCCCATGCCTATTTGTTTGTCTTGCATTCAAGTGACACGTCATTAACTCGTGTTTGTTCCCTCACGCAATCCGCTCTTTTCTTATCCCTTAACGTTACACCCATCATTCTTTTTTCCATAGCTCGTTGCGTCGTCCTCAATTTAAGTAGATCTCTTTTCGTAAGCCTGCAGGTTTCTGCCCCGTACGTGACTAGTGGTAAGACAGCTGTTACACACTTTTCTCTTCAGGGATAATGACAACCTGCTGTTCATGATCTGAGAGTGCCTGCCGAACGCACACCAGCCCATTCTTATTCTTCTGATTATTTCAGTCTCATGATCTGGATCCGCAATCACTACCTGTTCTAAGTAGATGTATTCCCTTACCACATCCAGCGCCTCACTACCTATCTTGAACTGCTGTTCTTTTCCGAGACTGTTAAACATTACTTTAGTTTTCTGCACATTAACATTTAAACCCACCCTTCTGCTTTGGCTCTCCAGGTCAGTGAGCATGCCTTGCATTTGGCCTTCTCAGTTACTAAGCAAGGCAATGTCAGCAGCGAGTCTCAAGTTGCTAAGGTATTCTCCATTGACTGCTATGCCCAATTCTTCCCAATCCAGGCCTCTAAATACCTCCTATAAACACGCTGTGAATAGCGTTGGAGAGATCGTATCTCCCTGCCTGACGTCTTTCTTTATGGGATTTTGTTGCTTTCTTTATGGAGGACTACGGTGGCCGCGGAGCCGCTGTAGATATCTTTCAGTAGTTTTACATACGGCTCGTCTACACCCTGATTCCGTAATACCTCCATGACTGCTCAGGTTTCCACTGAATCGACCGCTTTCTCGTTATCAATGAAAGCTATATATAAGGATTGGTTATATTCCGCACATTTCTCTACCACCTGAGTGATATTGTGACTATGGTCTATTGTTGAGTAGCCTTTGCGGAATCCTGCCTGCTCCTTTGCTTGATAGAAGTCTAAGGTGTTCCTGATTCTATTTGCGATTACCGTAGTAAATACTTTGTAGGCAACGGACAGTGAGCTGACTGGTCTATAATTTTTTAAGTCTTTGGCGTCCCCTTCTTTAAGGATTAGGATTATGTTAGCATTCTTCCAAGATTCCGGTACGCTCGAGGTCATGAGGTATTGCGTATACAGGGTGGCCAATTTTTCTAGAACAATCTGCCCCCCATGCTTCAACAAATCTACTATTACCTGATCCTCCTCAGTTGCTTTACCCCTTTGCATAGCTCCCAAAGCTTTCCTTACTTCTTCCGGCGTTGCTTGTGGGATTTCGAATTCCTGTAGACTTCTCTCTCTACAATTATCGTCGTGGGTGCCACTGATACTGTATAAATCTCTATACAACTCCTTGGCCACTTGAACTATCTCATCCATATTAGTAATGATATTGCCGGCTTTGTCTCTTAACGCATACATCTGATTCTTGCCAATTCCTAGTTTATTCTTCACTGATTTTAGGCTTTCTCCGTTTCTTAGAGCACGTTCAATGCAATCCATAATATAGTTCCTTATGTCAGCTGTCTTACGCTTGTTGATTAACTTCGAAAATTCTGCCAATTATATTCTAGCTGCAGGGTTAGAGGCTTTCATACATTGGCGTTTCTTGATGAGATCTTTCGTCTCCTGCGATATCTTACTGGTATCCTGTTTAACTGAGTTACCGCCGACTTCTATTGCACACTCCTTAATGATGCCCATAAGATTGTCGTTCATTGCTTCAACACTAAGGTCATCTTCCTGAGTTAAAGCTGAATACCTGTTATGTAGCTTGATCCGGAATTCCTGTATTTTTCCTCTTACCGCTAACTCATTGATCGGCTTCCTATGTACCAGTTTCTTCCGTTCCCTCATCAAGTCCAGGCTAATTCGAGTTCTTACCATCCTATGGTCACTGCAGCGCACCTTGCCGAGCACGTCCACATCTTGTATGATGCCAGGGTTAGCCCCGAGTATAAGGTCTATTTCATTTCTAGTCTCGTCATTCGGGCTCCTCCACGTACACTTTCGGCTATCCTGCTTGCGGAAAAAGGTACTCATTATCCGCATATTATTCTGCTCTGCAAAGTCCCCTAATAACTCTCCCCTGCTATTCCTAGTGTCTATGCCATATTCCTCCACTGCCTTGTCTCAAGCCTGCTTCTTGCCTACTTTGGTATTGAAGTCGCCCGTCAGTGCAGTGTATATTGTTTTGACTTGACCCATCGCCGATTCCACGTCTACATAGAAGCTTTCGACTTCCTGGTCATCATGACTGGATGTAGGGGCGTACGCCTGCACGACCTTCAATATATATTATATATTTCATATATTTCATGCCCAACCCCAATAGTTACAGATCCAAAAAGCCTAAATTGCTTGAAATGCGTGGCAAACTGCCAAACAAAATTTCTCACTTTGCCTTAGTCCAATAGTGCAGTGGCGCGGAGTCAAAGTGCACAAGGAACGCAACAATACGCCGGGAGCCCAACGAACAACCTACGTCTAAAGGAAACGGGTCGCCGAACAGGCAAACTTTACATGCCCAACCGGCCTCACTCGCTTCCGTGGCGTTTCTGGCGTATGACGCATGCATATGGCGGGTCTGACGTGCCGCTAGCTTTTTGCTAGGTAACGCAAGACCAATAACTCGCAAAATTTAACTTCATTTAGACGGAAAACATTTTCAGCTTTAGCGGGGAAGAATAAAAATATATAAATTGTTGTCAAATTAAGTTCATTTCACATTCATTTTTTCGGATGCTGGCGTCAGCTAACGGATGGGATTACCACTAGGCATGAATAGTTTCCTGTTGCCAGTTTTTGCCGAGTGTTCGGTATTGTCGAATTTCTTTTTCTTTGCCGAAATGACGTCCGACGCCGGATTTCGTGCGACACGGGGCCCTTAACGATATCGCGTTAAATATTACACGAAGTTATACACGGGCTCGCAGCTTTAGTGGCATTATAAATTGCAGTAAACACATACTGGCTCGGTAAGCACACGTGGCGTAACGTTCGCAGACACACATGGCCATAAAGAGCTCGACGACTGCGAGAGGCATCGCCTATATCTGCACGGTCTTGCCGACGTTGTCGCGTTGCGTCAACCTCGCGTCCCCGTACTTCGGCGTGCAGACGATCTTGCAGGGTGTGTGCGTCTGCTTCACACTATTGAGTTGCATGGTTTTCTCGAAGTTCTCGCTTAACCTCGGTCCCCTATTCCCATGGCACCCGCGTGTGGGCACCCCCGGTGTTGAGCGGCAGCGCACAGCAAAACGCAGCAGCACTTTGCGAATCTATACTGACTCAATGATCCTTGTGCGTGTGCGAGCTCTCGTTGCTTCCGCGCGATGAGTGTTTCACAGTAGCTTCTCGGCTGGTGTTTGACAATTAACCGACGAATGTTTGTCGGATGTCAGGGATGCTGTGCGTCCCAGTAGAAACCCCGCACCGACATAGCTACTACGTGTGAGAAAATGATGGCACTAGATGGTAGGATCTGAAAAGTTGTGTTGTAAAGCATTGCAGCAAGCAAAGACGTCCAATGAATTCTTAGAATAAAGCTTCAATGTGCCAGTCCGTGTGTTGGAACGCTAACGTGCCTAGGCATGTATCAATTGTTCAAATTCTGATGCAAAGGTAGAGCACACAGTTATTGTGAGTAGTGTTCTGCAGAAAACGTATTAGAACTGTAAAGGAATTTCGATGACGGCGAAATAACACTTGGAGTATTCACTAATTCACATTGCAATAAAATCCCCAAGCGCCACAATGCTTGAAACCGGGAGCTGCATAATGACGTGCTCTTTCGGAAGCTGGGGCGTGCGCCCGTGGTCGAATGCGTTGATCATCGAACATCTGTGCTTAGACGTCCTCTATTGGAATTCTACAAGCAGAAACTCTCATTTAATATTCTATGCTCTAATTTATATATATATATATATATATATATATATATATATATATATATATATATATATATATATATATATATATATATATATATATTGACGCGTGGACTTGTTTATCTCTTTCGGGTGAGCGCTTTGCACCGCCTAACAAATGTTATCGCTCAGCACGGGATGCGCTTCCATGTCTCCGAAGTTCCTGGACTGTTATCGATGGTTCTATCCACTGTCGGTTGTCAGAGAACATTGTGTATACTTAATGCATGTATGCGCGCACTCTAAGAAAGCTTTACACCGTTTGGCGTGTATATTTGCCACAGAACAATAGTCGTCATGTCTTGCCCGCATTCACTTTCTTGAAAACGCTGCGCTCGTTACTTTCCTGTCGTGAATACTCCGTCATGCTGATAACGCGCATGCCGTTCGTGACTTGGAAGTACCGGGCTCGCAGCGTTAAAGAAGGGAAATGTGGTCAATACAAATGATGAATATTGTTGCGTGGCAAATATACACCCCTAAAGGATGCAACTTTTTTTAGAGTGCGACGCGAATGACGTAGAATTTTCCCGAAGACGCGCGGACAACAGCGATTACTCTAGAACGTTCGATGGCTCGTGTAATCAAGCCGACGGGCTCGACTGGCAGATCAGATTTCGAGGATCGCCGATTGTGTTCGCCCGTATCGTTGTGCTGTAAGTGCAGCCTTTCTTTTTGTAGGCGTAATTTCAACTACTAAAAGTTCTTTCCTGTGTCACAGTATTGCTACACTCTAAGAAAAGTTTACACCCTTTGGAGAGTATATCTGCCGCCCAACAGTAATCATCATCTGCCTTGCTGGCGTTTCCTTTCTTGAAGCGCCGCGCCCGCTTATTTCCTGTTGGCAATGCTATCCCATGCTGATAACGCGCATGTCGTTCGTTACTGGGAAGTACCGCGCTCGCAGCGTTAAAGAAAGGAAATGCGGACAAGACAGATGACGTTTATTGTCGTGTGGCAAGGGACGACTCAAAGGGTGAAAACAATTCTTAGAGTGCACTGTGTTCTTTACCGTCGCTGCTACGCGACATCTGGTGGTGGTGCTTTGCGCTCATATTCCTGAAGGCCCCACCAAACCGTGGCCCAAGTCCGACTGCGAAAAACAACACCAAGGTCGCCAAGAATCAGCGAGGTGGAGCCTCAGACTGCAAGAATATGACATCACTGTAATCTACATGTTCGGACGAAAACACTCTCATGTCTATTGCCTTTGCCGCGCCCCCATTGGTCCGCCTGGGATCGTCTCAGGCTGCTGCTCCCGTGCCCCCGGCCATCGTCTGCTCTGGTGTCATCGAAATTCAAATTGAAGTTTATTTACCAGACAATATGCTGGAAGGTTCGCTGGGCTAAAGCCGTGAAAACTTCTTGACGGGGCTCCGGTGACCGTTACATTGCAGCGGCTATACAAGGTGCACAGGTAAAGGGCTAAGATACGCCATTACAAGGGGAAAAATGAAAAAAACATGCAGATTACAATGCATAATATAACATAGTCATAAATCACACAAATACACTTGAAATAAGATGCCCATGAAAATACGTATGCAAATTACAACACATGATACAACATAGGTATCACTCACACAAACACTAAATATGCTGCAAAAAAAACCAAAACATTATTGTTTTTAATGGCTGATTTGCAACCAGCATATATATATATATATATATATATATATATATATATATATATATATATATATATATATATATATATACTGAATCTTTTGCTAGCAAACAATAGAACAAAAGAAAGAAGGTAATTGTTTTTTACTGCAACTGGTTGTGTTTTCATATGTATTTGATGTTGTTGGGACGTTGGATGCAAAAGTTTGATACTTATAAGTTGTACGAAATCCAGGTATAGACCATATATGGGTGTTTATTGTAGGTACTGTAATAACACGACGTTCTCGACATGATTAGGCTGTAATAAAGTCCGAGAGTTCTCTGTTTGAAAAGTCAAGTGTGTTCAACAAACGGTATGAGTAAACGTTGTCGACCCGAACTATATTGAACCTTTCAATCGATTTGCAAGTGGTTCCCAGACGTTCAATGTTTCCAATGTAGCGAATTATTCTTATTGTAGAACAAGGATATTATTTGTTTGTGTTTTTGTTGTTGTGCCCCAAATCAACGTACAATAATTTAAATGTGAGTTAAACGACGCATGATATACTTGAAGTTTGGCCTTGAGTGGTAGCAGAATACGGCAGCGAGACACGAATCCTGTTACAGACGAGATTTTCCTACATAGGTAGTTAACGTGAGCATCCCAACTTAACTTCGATGAAAAGCAAACCCCAGGTATTTTATGCGTATCAACAAGATTTATTCGCTGTGAATGAAGAATAAACGGCTGGTGAGTAGGCACTATTTTATTTTTAGCACGAAATATAACAAGTTTAGTCTTATTTGAATTGATCCTAAGTCTATTAATTTTTTACCACGAGGAAATCTCCGAAAGTACGTCGTAGGCTAAGTGACAGGTTTATGTCAGAGATAAGTATCCTTTAATCATCGGCCTGTATTATGTACTTAACTGTTGTGCCCATGTTCACGATATCGTTGATATAAACATTGAACATCAGGGACTCAGAATACTCCCTTGCGGTACACCGCAAGTGATAGGTAAGAATGATGAGCTACATTTATTGATGTGTACACTCTGGAATTTAGTTTGAAGTTAAGATTCTAGTAAAGATAAACAATTTCCGCGAATGCCATTTGATGCTAGTTTGCGCAAAAGGTAACTGTGGTCGACGGAATCAAAGGCCTTGGAGAAATCTAAAAAAATACCGAGTGTGAGTTCGTTTTTTAATGCGATGAACTATAGCTTCTTTTAGTGTCAGAAGTGCAGTTTCAGTAGGCCTGCCGCTTCGAAAGCCAAACTGTGCATATGTTAGAACACTAAATTTATTGAAGAACCGCGCAATTCGAACAAAGATAATTTGTCTAGGCACTTAGAGAAGACAGGAAGGACAGAAATAGGTCTGTAACTACATTCTATGTTACGATCTCCTCCCTTAAAAATGACTGATACTCTGGCTCTTTTCATCACTTCTCCAAAAACTCCAGATTCGATAATTAAGTTAAAGCTACGTCCAAGAACTTCTGTGATGACATGTATAACGTGTTTTATTGCAAATATTTGCAAATTTTCGGCATCGAGTGATTTAGTATTATTTAAGCACATAAAAGTGTGATACACTTCATTTTTACCTGTTGGATCAAGAAAGATGCTCTGCTTCATATGACCGCGTCCTGTAACGATTTCCACATGTTCATTACATGGAGTTACTACGTTCAAGAAGTGGTTGTTGAAGTGATTTGCGAGAGATGTGCGAGTTAAGTCGCGACCGCCGCGAATCGTGTTAACGATTCAGGCAGAGCATGTTTATTTTCGCACCCAAGCAAATTTTTGATGAGCTTCCAAGTGGTGTTACATCGTTCTCGACCCGCATTTTCAAAAATACGACGATAATAGGCTTCTTTAGCAAGTCTAAGTTCTGCATTTAGTCGATTTCGAAGTTTTTAAAATTCTTTCAACACTTCCATAGAGCGTGTACACAAGAATGAATGATAACAGATTTTTTTTTTACTTTTTATCATTTTAGGATGCTCACGGGTGGCCCAAGGTTTTTAGACTTTTACAGGTTTGAAAATTTTCAAAGGAAACTGCTTCGCGTAGATACGAATAAAAATTTTTGTGAAGTCATCGTAAGCGTCATTTGCAGTTCTCTTCTTTACAGAGGACCAGTTTTAATTCATTAGGTTTTTGAATAATTCAATACTCTGGGCTGTCATTTGTTGAATATTGAGGTGGTCCTGTCGTAAAGTTTTATCTAGTGGTTCGTTATCGTAATTTATAAAGACAGGACAGTGGTCACTAACACCAGATATGATAGTACCTGCGCTGTAATCAATAGTGTCAATATTTGTCACCATAAGATCTAAAGCCGATGTTGTGCAGCATATAATACGAGTGGGCGTCGTAATTAGGTTAGTAAATCGAGGGGATTTAACAGGATGTTTATTTCGCGGGTGACATTGCTTTGTTCCATCACATTAATATTGAAATCTCCTGCAGGAACCAGGTGTAAGGTGTTATTGCAATCATATTCAAAAAAAAGTTTCAAAGTACCGCAAGAAACTTGCAATACTTCCACCTGGGGGTCGATACAGTACAGAAAACAGCTCAAGCTTACATTGAATTGTTAGTATTTCATAACCATCCATTACTACAGTATATTGAGGGACAACATGGCAATTCCTTTTTGTTGCACTGAGCAGGACCACACCCCCACTTCGTTTGTTTGGACAATTTAGGGAAAATAAACTGTAACCGTCCAAATTGAACGCCTGATCATCATTTCTTCCCCAAGTTTCCGTCCAGATGATAGCGCTAAAGGTTAACTGAAATTGTTCCAGAAGAATTGCGACATCATCTTTCTTGTGGTTGAGTGATCTTGTATTAATATGTAGAACTGATATCATTAGAAGCCAACAAATACTGACACCAAGCACTACATAGGGGAAATTACTTGTGCTGAATAAATGAAGTAAAGAAACGATAAATTAGTGAAAATTAAAGTGGATGAAGAAACAACTTGCCGCAGGTGGCAGCCGAACCCACAACCTTCGCATTCCGCGGTGTTGGGTTCGGCTGCCACCAGCGGCAAGTTGTTTTTTCATGCACTTTAGTTTCCACTAATTTATCGTTTCTTTATTTCATTTATTCAGCACATGTGATTTCCCCTATTTTGTCCTTGGTGTCAGTGTTTGTTGGCTTCTCATGATATGACTAATAAAAATCGGGCCCCTCAGTTAACCCCCTTTCTTCTCCTTTATGTAGAACTGAGTCACTTGTTTGGTGACGTGAGCTAACGCACTAGGGAAAGGCAAGCTCCAGATCATCCATATCAAGAAGAAAAAAAAAAAGTTACTATAAATATAGGCAAGCACGTTACTCTAACTCAACAACCGCCCTGCCTTACAAAAATCTTATCGATCTCGCGCTAGCTTGGTATGTGCACAACAGGTGTTGCGTCGGACTGCCTAGCATATATCTTTCCGTTAAAGGACCACACTGATTTCCATTTCATTTCATATTTCTTTTTCACCGCAAGTGCCAGCAGCCTTTTCAGCGCCGGGCAGAGGTGCTCATTGAGTACACAGGCGGCGAAAAAGGTGTTGAGCTGCTTATGCCCAAGTCTGCATTAGTGAGGCGTGCCTTCTTGGCTTTTTTCAGTACATTATCGCGCTGTACATGAGACTTGAACTGAACAACAATGTGGCTTTTGTTCTCTATTCTACTTGGTACCCGGTGACATGCTTCCATGTCACCTCTAGCAATCGGCTCACCAATGGCTGCACCAAGTTTCCACAGCAGGTCATCGACAGATTCGTTTTCCTTCTTAGTGACAGCCTGTAGCTTCAATTCACATTCGTAGATTACTGCTCTCTGCTAGTTACTCGATACTCTCGATCATTCAAAGAGTTTTTTTTTTTTAGGGTAGCGTTTTCTTGGCCAAGAGCGGCATTTACAGTTTCGAGCTGAACGTTCTTGCGGCAGGTTCGTCCAGTTTTTTTTCGTTAAGTCCGCGATTGTGTCTTGAGCATAGTCAATACTTTTCGTCATGTTTCTTTGCTCTGTTTTCGATTCTCGTATTTAATTTCTGAAATCTCTTTCTAGTCTTGCGGAACGTTTTAAGTTCCTTCTGTACTTCTTCCTTAAATTTCAGGCATTCAACCTTTCCTTCCGTGTTGATCGCGAATGCTCCTCTTAAAGCCTGTAGCTTGTCACGTGGTATGAGGCAGTAGTAGCACGCAGTCGCACGAAGGCACGCAGGCGCAGCTTGTTCCACGCCAACCGTGCGTCCAAGCTTGGGCCACTTGGGTGTCACCGGTGACTGAGTGCACGTGAGCCTGTACAAAAGCAGTAAATTAAGACGACGATCAAAGTTCCGTCGCCACTGCCAAGTCGATCCGGCGATATTTAGCGGCACAGACGACCACGACGTGGAAGACTGGCTAGCCGAATATGACCGTCTGAGCGCCTATAATAGGTGGGACGACCGCGCCAAGCTCGAAAATGTCATCTTTTACTTGACTGATGTGGCAAACCTATGGTTCCGCAATCATGAAGCCCATTTTACCACTTGGTCGGCTTTCACAGCAACTTTACCCGCCGTGGTTGCTCAGTGGCTATGGTGTTGGGCTGCTGAGCACGAGGTCGCGGGATCGAATCCCGGCCACGGCGGCCGCATTTCGATGGGGGCGAAATGCGAAAACACCGGTGTGCTTAGATTTAGGTGCACGTTAAAGAACCCCAGGTGGTCAAAATTTCCGGAGTCCTCCACTACGGCGTGCCTCATAATCAGAAAGTGGTTTTGGCACGTAAAACCCCAAATATTATTATTATTATTATTATTCACAGCAACTTTGGCTGAGGTCTACGGCCATCCCGCCGTTCGCCGGCTTCGCGCTGAGCTCGAAAATGTCATCTTTTACTTGACTGATGTGGCAAACCTATGGTTCCGCAATCATGAAGCCCATTTTACCACTTGGTCGGCTTTCACAGCAACTTTGGCTGAGGTCTACGGCCATCCCGCCGTTCTCCGGCTTCGCGCTGAGCAGCGCTTGAGTAGTCGAGCTCAACGCCATTCCAATAGGAGACGAATAACACACGCCCATCCATACATGCTACCGCCCGTAACCCCTCCAGTCACCCTGGCAATTTTTCTGGCCTTCTGACAAATACTTCGTCATCATCTGATCAACGAGAAAATCGGAACGGTCTTTGTGAAGCGCTTCGGGAGCGACGAAGGCCTTTTAGCTCCATATCTGCCACCGAAACCCTTTAACGAGCACTAGCGCGATGTTGAAGGACGTATTTGGCCAGAACACGCTTTTCGACAGCCGAAAGAAACCACAACTGCCGCGTCCTCCAAAACGTGGAAGACGCGTAAGCTTCGACTTTATGAGTGGAACGTGCTAGGATTTAATAAGCTAACAAAGCCTCGGCTGCTGCTCGCACTTCCCGACAACTGTAGCTTGTGTAACCTTAATGCTTACCGGGAAATGCTGGCGCCGAACGCTGCGCACGAACTCGTGCTTCCTGGTAGAAACGCGGCCTCTCGCATGGGCCGATCCCCGAGATCATGCAAAGCCGAGCCGAAAATATTACATCATTTTCAGATTTCTTTTATTGTTTTGCACTTTTAATATTAAGTTTGAGCTTATTTAACATAAAAGGCATGCACTGCCAATGTTTTGTTTCATGACATTTCTTTGTGGGCTGTCATCCTGAAAACTCCGAGAATGAAGTTTCTCGGCAACGTAAGACAAGTTATGAGCAACTTTAATGATAGAATGGTGTGGCAATTTTACGCGCAAATCCCTAACTTCATATACCAAGGCGTGGCATATAGATATGCCAAAATATACGCGGATATCTTCGCTTACGGTAAAAACACATTGCGGTAATGTGACCCTGATGTTTTGATACGTACAGTCACCCAGCAGACAGACAGAGAGACTAAAAACTTTATTTACAAGGTCCTGAGAAGCTTTCCCCAGGGTAGAGCTGCGGGCCACCCCCACTAGGGGATTGGTAGGCAGAGTCTAACCACCGCATCGTGGGCTCTCTGGACAGCCGAAGTTTGCCGTGAAAGTTCTAAGCTCTGGATGGGAGAGCTCCATTCTTCTTCCGTGATGCGATGGGGTCCCTGTAACGAGGGGCACCGCCAGAGCATGTGTGCGAGATTGCTGACGGCCCCACAGTCGGGGCAAGTAGAGCTGAAAGCCTCTGGAGGGATCGTACGGAAAAGGGCCAGGTTTGGATAGAATTCTCTGAAGCATGCGTAAATTGGACGCCAGAGGTCTAGCCAGTTTGCTGTCAGGGGGAGGATGAGTGCTCCTACCTAGGTGATAGCGCGTAGTCATTTCGATGAAAGTAGTCAGTGTTCCGAAATTCGAGAACTCAGGAGTCTGAGCTGAACCCTGCTCCCGCGCGGTGGGTTAGTGCGCGCGTTCGGCAGAGGCCGATGTCATTGGGATTGGGAAAGGAGTCAAGCTGGAGGTCGATGTGCGCCGGAAATCACGTGATGGCGTGCGAATAGATTATCTTGTTCTTGAGAATCTTGTCAGCCTCCTCAGCAATGGAACCTGAAGCGAAAGCACTGACCGCGGATCTCGAATCAGTGAAGATTTGTGACCTGCTGTTATCTAGGAGTGATATAGCAGCTGCGACCTCCTCCACTCTGGTTGGTGTTGAGCACTTCAGGGAAGCCGCATTTGCTATCTGTCCGCTGTGATTAACGAGTGCAATGACGAATTAAGGTGACTGTACATGTTGGCTTTCGTCAACAAAACATGCCGAGTAGGGATCGTCCTTGGCACGTTTGAGGGCGAGGGCTTTTGCCCTGCGTCTGCCTACGTTGTGTTGAGGATGAACGAACAGCTCCCATTGGGGAGCGCACGATTGATTTGGCATTGAAAAAATAGCGGAGACAATGCCTGGAGTCACTGAATGTATGCTACTGGGTAAACTGGGTTCCCCGCTTCATTGAAACTACTTAACGTCACCTGCAGTCACCCAAGGCGACGTTAAACATGTTGAATGAAGAGAGGCAAAAGCCATTTTACCCAGTAACATATATCCAGTGACTCCAGGTATCGCCTCCGCTATTTTTTGAATGCCGATTCAATCGCTCGCTGGGGGCTGTTGGTGCGCCTGAGGTGAGTTGCCGCGATGCGACGTTACCCAGAAGGTACGACTATGGCTGGTTGGCTCACGGGTGCATATTAACGCGCCCGCTCACGTTTCGTAGGGACCATAGTTCCGGTGGAGAAGTGGTAGACGCTCCCGTCCCTGCGTCTCTCAAGTTATCTCGCATCTGTCAGTCTTCCTCCGACTTCCGTCGTGAAGCTCTACCCAAATGGTTTTCTCCCCCACGACCGCAAAGCAGGCGCAAAGGCTAGGCGACGAGGGTGAGTAGGAAAGTCCGATAGGAGAGGGCAGTGAAGGGTCGCATCGGCGGCATCTGGCCGGCATTGAAAAACATAGAAGAGGCGCTGGTCCAGGGATAAATACCGAGTGGGAGCTACCCAGTGGCCCCATTGGCACATCCGCCCACAATTTTTGACTGCATTATCTTCAGTATCTACGCACTACAACGCGAACATAAGGCTACATACCCGTTACGCATAGCGGGGATAAACTCGACAAAATTGCTTCGCAAGAAATAACACGAAACAAATATATAAATAAATAAATAAATATTAATAAACAACCTAATATATTGACACATGTACTTATCTTTATCGGGCGACCACGTTTCGCTGCCTAACATATGTTACCGCGAAGCGCGGGACGCGCCTTCATGTATCCGAAGTTTCTGGAAAGTTATCGATGCTTCTATCCGCTGTATGTTGTCAGCGAACCTTGTGTTATCTGATGTCACCATCTGACGCGATTGGTGTAGAACTTTATGGAAGGCACGCGGGTCCCAACGAGTAGTCTGGAATATTCGACGACTGCTGTATAAAATCCGAGGGGCTTGACCCGCTGATCAGATTTTCAACGAGCGCCGACTCTGTTCGCCGCTGTCGCCGTCCTTTTAGAGTAGCCTGTTTTTGAGGGTACAAGTTCGCGCAATAAAACGCTAGTTTCATCTTTCTCAGTTTGGCTGCTTTCTTCACAGTCACTACTACGTGACAATATGGTGAAAGGGGAGCACGTAGAACTAGCACGCATGCGATTCTAAAGCCCGCAGCTCAGGGAAGCAGGGTCAGCGATGACAGCGCGACAGCTTGAGACCGACAGGCACTGCGCGCCCAAAACTTATAACCACTGCCCACACCCCCTTGCTATAAACAAATCGCGAAAACTACATTGACAGCCAGCGCTGCACTGCTAAGCCACTTGCCGTAGTGAGGCCAGAATGTATATGACCACGCTTTAGTGGCGGTGGAAGAACTGCCAAAAGCGCTAGTGAAAAAGAAAGTGTAACACTTTATTTTGCAAACCCGCGTCAGGCAACAAGAGCAATACTTATGACATAATGACAGAGGCGAGCAGAGCCTTCCATCTTGGAAATACTATGTGTGCGGGCCATACCTGCCAGTAAGATCAAAAAAATTACCAACGATTACGCCACTGCCTAATGCCAAATTTTAGCCCAGCTCCATACGTGTTTACATTGCGCGTGTCAGTATTTTGTATCTTGATTACGTACGAACACGGTTTATGTTAGGAAGAGAACGTTGAGGGACGCTGAGCCGCAATGTAGGTGCAGGCGCAGTAGAGCGGCAATCTAAAGTGAATCATCGTATCTTCAGGCATAATCACTTATGCTCCAGTACGTCCGAGAATGCACGCTACTATTCGCGTCACTCGCGCGATTTGACTGACAAAACACGCTGTAACTTCGGCGACATCTCTCCCGAAATTTCGGAGATATATTGGTGCTGTTGAGAATGGTAGCACGAAAAGTAAATGAACACGGTAGGACGGCACTGACAAATTCAAGAGCAAAAAGCCAGCATTATTATAGAGAAACTTCATTTTGTGTAAGAAAAAACAATACTGAATGAAAAGCAAGTGATACCAGCAACAACATCGCGCTACTATTCTCCACGGTAAACATCACACACCGGCTAGCCCAATCACCTACGGCGGTGCGTAGGGCGCCTTGCGCCGAGCAACATCTTCGAAACATGTAACAAGACAAAACATAGTCATCGAAACAAAGATGATAAGGTACGTGTGTCAGTGTGTAGGCCCTGCAGATGAGCTACGTTCGCACTCATCGAGGAGACCGCTTTATCACAGCTGGTGAAGGATAACCGTAGATGTGAAGGATGACTCCCAATGCGGAATTTCAACTTATGGAACAACTCAGGAGTAAGTGATCGAACCCATGAACGCAAAACACCAAGGTCTTGTCGGACGCCAGGCTTCTTTAGAACTAATCCGACGTTAATACCTCCAAGCTTAAACTGACTGGTGATCATCTTTCGAGCTACGCTCCACTCTAAAAATAATGACGATGGCGATATTCACATTCCGCTTGAAGAAGCAAAATATGCGACGGTCTAGGCAGTCTAGGCAGTCTAGACCGAACATCTAGGCAGTCAGTGTCCTAGCCGGAATAGATTACAGGATTGCATCGTTGGAATGAACCAAAAGCGCGTTGAGTACCTATCAGGAAACGCTGCTTCCGCAGCCTATCATAGAGAAAAGCGCTGACTCAGCGCACATATGTCAACCGAGACCTTCGAAGCTCTGTATGCCAATATAAAAGTGACACAGAGCGCCGGACTTTGTCAACTTCTGAGTCCTGTTGTGCTGATGTTATAGATATGCTCAACGGGCGTTTGATCACAAAAACAAGGTCGTGCAGCACCATCTAGTGTGCCCCAGTATGCTTGCGCATGCAAAACTAGGCATCGGCGTGTGAGGGCTCAAGCGATTGTATGAAGCTGTGAAATGGCACGTTCCGTGCTAGAATTCCCTGAACGTGCCTACGCTAAATTTCATGGGAATGCTTGTAGACAAGTTGCATACAGAAGGCGTATCTGAATCACCTTCAGCAGCTCCCGCATCGGGTACCAAGCTAAAAAACCAGCTCTAATTGACCTTACCAGAGATGCGCGCGCACCGTCAGAGGAGGGGACAAGGCAGCATGGGAAGTCCGAGCGACGACCATGGTTAATTCACATAACTAGAAGCGCCAGACTGAAATGCGGTTACAAACCAATGCACAGCGACATCTTGTAGTAGTGCGATTGAAGCGAGAGTACTTCTCGCAGGGCAAAGCACTAGTTGATGAAAATTATGCATAGAATGCGTCACCAATGGAAACATTTGGACAAGTACAGACAAAATAATATAATAAATTATGGGGTCTTGCGCGGCAAAAACCTTGATCTAATTATGAGGCACGCTGTAGGAGGGTCTCCGGAAATTTTGCCCACCTTGAATTCTTTCAAGGGCGTGTAAATCTTAGTGAAAAAGTACCGACAAGGTCATCACAATAGGAAAATGTGAAGTCGCACGCTCTTTGGTTCCATGCACACATAATTATGAGTACGAAACTATCCTGGCTCTCTGAGGTTTTGTCCTGGTGATGCGTGCTGAGATATGCTGAGATTGTATTGCCGTATGTAACACTTTAACCTCGTCAAAAGTATCTTATGTATAGCCGTGAAATGTAATAGAAGTAGTTATAGTACTAACCTTACAAGATTTGAGTGGAGAGAAAGAAGCGTTTATTATTCTAAACAGTGTTCCGAGCGAGGCCCGGTATCATTCTAAGGTGGAAAGCCTCCTTAATCCAGGAACCCTCGGCCTGCGACTGCCCTCTTGGCCCTGGCAACAAGTTGTCGTTCGTCTTCTAGGTCCTCGAGGGCGAGCTTGGCCTCACGCGCTTCGAACAGGTGGATTTCGTTTGCTTCTTGTGCTCGTTTCGCATTCGTTTTCGGTTGCATTTCGCTGCTTTCCTGCCACGGGCATTCCAGGAGCGAATGTGCCAGGGTGTCGGATAGGTTGCAGAGGGGCCAGAGGTAGCCTGAGAATTGCCGGGTAGAGGCCATGCATTATCTTTCCGCGAGCGTACGTGTTACTTTGTAGGCGTCTAAGAATAATGCTTTCTTCTCTTCCGAGTTTCGGGTGCGGTGGTGGGTACACTCGACGCTCGAGCATGTATTGTTGTAATATGCCCTAATAGTTGGTGGGTACGGCCTCGGCCTCTTCTGTCGTGGGTCGGAGAGCGCGTGGTGAGAGGGGGGCCCGGTTGACGTGCTCATTGGCAGCGGCGTGGGCCGCCTCGTTCCCTTCTACTTCCTCGTGCCCGGGCACCCACGTTACCCAGGGGTACGGGAGCGGAGTTCTTCGTGTTATGAGCATATTGAGTGCCCCGGCCGCGATGCGGCTCCTCCAGAAGTTTCTACAGGTGGCCTGAGAGTCAATGAATATAGCCGCTGCGTCTGTGCATGTGGCGGTGGCGAGAGCGCTTGCCGCTTTTCAGCTGTTTCCGGGTTGCGTTCCTTGAAGGTTGCCAATGCTAACTCGCAGCCTCAGGAGTCTACGACTCTGAGAACATACGCTTTTCCATGCGGATACTTGGCAGCGTCGGTGTAGCGGGTATTCGGGTCGGGCTTGACACTTCATTTGATGGCGTTGGCTCTAGCCTGTCTTCTACTTTAGTGGTATATGGGATGCATGTTGAGTAGGACACGTGTGATGCAAATGCACTTTCGAACGTCTGGTAGGATTCGCTCTATCTTGTCCGTGTCCGCGACGTACGTCTCGCTGTGGCTCAGGTGCCAGAGTAGTAATCACTAGGTGGGTGTGTTCTTTAGTCGTTCCAGTCGGCTGTTCCTGGGCACTTCGGTGAGCTCTTGCAACGTGTTGTGGACGCCCATCTTAAGGATACGTATAGTCGAGGCCATGGGGGGGGGGGGGGTTCCGAGGGTGACTTTCACTGCCGTCCTTATCATGATGTTGGGTTTTTCCATTTCGGCGCTCTTAAAAGCCAGCGATGGCGTGCCGTATGTGATGCGCCTGGCGAGCAGTACTCGTATTATTCTTAGCGTGTCCGGCCCCTTGAGCCCGCTTCTTTGGCTTGAGATCCTCTTTACGAGGTGTGTGAGTTGCGAAAGGGTATGTTGTAATCTGGGTAGGCTGGCAGATGCAGATCCGTCCTCGTGGATGTGGAGTTCACGTATTTGTTTAATGTCGACTTTTGGGATGTTGTCCTGTTGAGGGTGACGCTGGAGTCGGGCTCGTGGTAGCTGGGTGGCCGGCCTCTCGTTCTTACTTTGAGGACGAAGTCGTCAGACTTTGCCGGGGTGCAACGGAGGCCGAAGTTTGAGGATAGCTTTCTATGGTGTCTATGGCTTCTTGTAAGCTGCATTCTTTCGTTACAGTGTTCGTAGCTCCGGTTAAGAGCGTGATGTCGTCAGCATACATCGCGTGACGCAGATTTGGTATGGTCTCGAGGAGTCTGGGTAGCTTGATCATAGCTTTGAAATGACCGACCCATGTGGGGTGCCTCTGTTTGGAAGTAGGAAGCCTTCGCTGCGGTTGTCGCAGATCCCGAAGGTTACCTTGCGGTCCATCAGGAAGTTTCTGACTTACCTTATGTCCTAGTGCCGCAGCCTCTGCCTTTGAAGTTGTTGAGCATAGCGTTGTGGCTAACGTTATCAAATGCTTGCTTGACGTCTACTGCCGCTACGCAGTATTTCCTTCAATTGTTTAGTTGATCTAGGATGACTTCTTTGAGGTGTAAGAGTACGTCCTGCGTTGAGTGGTGCTGCCTGACATCGAACATGGTGTCCGGTAGGTGGCCGTTGTCTTCTAGGTTCTGGGTAATGCAGTCGTGCACTATATGTTCGAAAATGTTTCCCGCGCACGAGGAGAGGGAGATCGCACGTAGGTTCTCCAAGCTGAGACGTTTGTTGGGCTTGGTGATCATCGTGATCATAGGTGGTTGTTAAGGATCCGGTCTTCGCCGGGCATGGCATTTCGAGTAAGCTTGGATAGGCCAACGGTTGGGTAGGTGTGAAGGGTCGGTCGTGTTCTGGATGCAGTTTTCTAGAGTATTCTTCGCTGCGATTTGGCGCGAAAGAGGGCGCGTCTCCGCAGAATGATCTTGGTGTGGCGTTCTGCTTTGTCTAATACATTTTTGGCCCACTCGTCAATGTCAATTATGGTTGCTCCGGATACTAGCTTTTTTCTACACGATCTACATTCGGTTAGCCGTGCAATTCTGGTCTTGGTCTATCTACGGGTGTGTGCTACATATAAATGGAGGGTATGGTGATCGCTACCTAGGGATTCCTAGAGTCGACCCCACTCTGCGCAGGGGACGTCCGCTGCAAAGGTAAGATCGGGGTTTATGTCCCTGGAGATGCTGTTTCTAATTATCGTGGTCTGGACAGGATCATTCGTGGGTGCTATCTTGCACTCTTGAACCCTTCCTTGTGGTGGTGTGATAGCACCATAGCGTGTGCGAGCCGTTGAAGTCCCCCACTATGACAAGTTGGTTACCATTCGTCGATTTACTGATTTCTCGTACCAAGTGATCGAAGTCCGGTACCTGGTCGAGAAGGGGGCTGTACACGCCGGCCACGAATAGGCTTTTCTGTGTATTTCGATCCGGTAAAACCTCGCCCGGAAGGGCTCTGTAAGCTAACTCCTCTTTCTTAAACACATAGCACAGAAACAAAATTAAACATGGATGCACAAATATTGCACTGGGGCGTCAGAGGACTGCTCGACAACCTCGATGATGTCTGCTGGACAAAGGTGGGCAAAATATTCCTGAGGAAAAAGTCGCTGTGGGACTACGAGTGGGTCAGTCGCCGGCTGAGTGACAACGGACGCTTAAAGTCGACGAACTCTAGTGCGTAGCCACGGACGATTAGTGACGCGTCGCGAAGGCATTTTTAATTTTTGCCAGGTTGGATATGTGTTCACGTGTATTGTTGCTTGTAACTGCCACACGCACGCTATTATACGGCAGATAAACCAAAATTCGGTTCGCCCTGCCTCTCTGACTGTGTTCAGCCCCTGAGCCCACGAACCGTTGATATCATAGAAGACAGGCCCGTTCCGTTGGGAGCAAGAGACATTGCGCAGGCATCTAGTAAAAGAGCGAATGCTCAGGCGTCCTCCAAGTTTTTTTTGTTTTTGTTTGTTTTGCTTGCAACTGAGCGTCGGCGCCGGCGTTGCGATTTCTTTCGGCTCTCCAGAGCTCTGTTCTTGCCAAATATGTCCTTCAACATCAAGTTTGTGTTCGGTAAAGGACTCGCATTATAGATATTGAGTAAAGAGGCTTTCGTTGGAAACGAACCGCCTCACCAAGAGTTTTCCGATTTTATCGTTAGTCAGACCACGACCAACTATGTGGCAGAAGCCTACAAAGATTGCCAGAGTGACTGCAGCGGTTTTGAGCGATGGCGTATATACTTGTGGGTCTATTATTTGGCTCCAATGGCGGTGGCCGGTGAAGCCAGCTGTATTCGGTAGTCACGCTGCAGGCACCGTATGCCTGCTCCTCCTGTATTGGCGATGCAGCATACACTGGAGAACCTCCACAAATAAGCTCTTTCCCAGCTGATGTGCGAGTTCTGACCTGTATAGCAAAAGGATTTCGGAGGCACCACGCGCTTCGTTTGCAAAGGCGTTCGATTGTGTTCTGCATTTTTGGCACGATTGGCATGTTTGAGCTTGCCCCCCCCCCCCCCCATCTGCGCGATCGGCACTCATTCCCGAGCCCATTACTCATACCAAAAGGCTACAAACACGCGGCGCGACGTTGTGCCGGTAGCCGATTCGGCCCAGGTTGCACCGTTTCATTGTAAAGTAAAAAAAAAAAGAAAATGCCCGTATTGCGTAATGTCGGCGCCATCATACTCATCCTTTCATTTATGGGACATTCCTTCATGTTTCTTTCGTAGAATGCCGCTTTCTTTGCGGTGTAAAGATAATCTCTTTAAGGCGTAGCTTTCTTTGCGACACCCTCCCGGAATTCCTCACATTCTAAGAAAAAAGTGAGTAAAAGTGAGTCACGGCAACTTGACTCTCTTTTTTCTACCGAAGACCCATTTTTGCGCGGGTAGTGTCACAAAACAAGAGTCAACATTTATGTATGGGTCGTTTGACTCTCAATAGCAGGCGAAGAGTCGTTGTGGAACATTGCGACTCCTTTGATATTCGAGATGAGTCTGGCGAGAGAAACATTAAAATGCAGGAGAAAAAATACCAGATAACGTCTTCTGTTTTAGGCAGGCCCTCGAATTCCTGTCCTGGTTGTAATGCGGTGTATCATTCTATTGTCATTGTCATGTTCTGCAATTACATCGAACTGCAGATATCGATTTTCTTGACCATGTTTCTTAATATCTTACACGCTTAAGCAATAGCTGGTTTCCTGTGCTAAGGAAGACCCGGATTTGTCACACTGGATTCTGATCATAAGTAAATCTAAAAGAAAGCATTGGCTACTAAAGAGAGCACAGGAACGAGATAACAAGTTAAGTAGGCGCACTCACCAGTGTCGATTGCAAATGTAATTACGCTACGTAAACTTAAATTTTGAGGATTTAGGTTCCAAAATCAAGATCTTGTTATGAGGCGCACGGTAATAATAAATTGCAGATTTATTTTCAGCGGCTCGGGTTATTTAACGTGCACGGAATGCACAGTATACGCGCGTTTGTGCATTCTGCCCCCATTGGAATGCGACTGCAGCGGTTGTGATTGGACGCGTAAACTCGAGCTCAGCAGCGCAGCACCAAAGCCACTGGGCTACCGCAGTGCGTTGCGTTCCGCGACCACAAACGAACATTAGCGTACGCAGCACTGCTTTTGAACCACCCTAGAAGTATGAAAACAGAAATATAGCAGTGCCCCTCAATGCTGCATGAACCTCTGCACGAACGACTGCACGAACCAACGTTAGTAGTTTTATCGCCTGAATAAACTATAGTAAACATTCGCTTACTCCTTAAATTAGCAAACACGGGGTCACGCGCGCACGTGGAAACATGAACAGATCTCACTCAATGACCGCGAACACTCGCTGTCACAGCGTCGGCGTGTTGAAGGGCGCGAACAGAGCGGACAGAACGCTTCTGCTGCCTCGTCCTTCAAAGCGTCTCCGAAACTTCAAATAGTGCTATCTAAGCGCCCCCGATCTTTGCACCCATCGGAAATTATCTCCAAGACAGAGCGAGAGTTGCGCCAGATCGAGCTAGAGCAATGGCCAGAGGAAAAGCGTGCTAAACCAGCGCCACATTTCTCCGGCTTGCGCGCGTTTTATCACGTGTCCACCTATAGATACTTGGGGCACCCATTCAGGCACTATACATCTCGGCCACAGTGGAAGGTAGGCTCGGCTCACCCTCGAGGACTTCCTTTAACGCGCACAGCCAACGGCGCAGGATAGGATCTTATCGCACTTGACTTTTTACGTAAGCTCACGGCAACACCGACAGATATATTTCGGTGGTGGTGTCCATATAATTGCTATCGTAAAATTCGCAATAAATAGGAAATTTTACTAACGACCAACCACGCTGCTTCTCCATGTCGTGATAGAGCGGTGAACGATATTTCTAGGAAGTGTGTTGCTAAATCTCCGCCAAATGACTACGCTCGCATTTGGTGACAGCGGCACACAGTCGTAAGAACTTGTGGAGGAAATACCGGAGTTCTGGCAGCTTCAGATGCACTAGATCATTCAGCAACATGGGCGGCTTTGTAGCTTTACCTTACATCAGAGCAAACTGCACTCGACAGAAATCAAGGGCAGCCGCACTGTTACAGCTAAGCAAATTAAGGACAATTACGCAGCATCTTCACACTTCGACCACGCTCCGACAGCCCAACGATAGATATTTCAAACACAACTTACATGGATTAGTTATGTTACTCTATTTGCAAGTGTCCTGCACTAGGCACTAAGGGTAACTTGACACGCACTGCTGGAGTCATTAGAGTCATCAAGAATAGTTACCCGAATTCTTCAGCGGTGCTCATGTGACCCTTTATCTTAAGTCGTCTGACTCATGTAGAATAGTTAACGGACTTCCTCAGCACTAGTCGTGTAACCCTTTTGAGAGGGTTACGAGACTACTACAACATAGTGTGCATCACTATTGTGTGTGGAGTCACGTAGCCACCTTGTATCGAGCACAGATTGTCTCGAGACTCTCTGCCAAAAGAGAGTTCGGGTGTCTCCCACAAAGTGTGTCGTATACCTGGCGAGTCCCGACTCTCCGAAAAGAGTAAGAGATACTCCTTCTTTTTTCGTAGTGTGCACCGTGGCTGCTAGGTCCTCCCGTATTGCCTAACAGCTCATGCACGTAAATAAAATGCACCAGTTTGTACACATCGAACTTTTGTGTGAATGGATAAAGAGTCTATACGCGAATTTGTGTTTATTGAATATGTCCACAGGAACTTACACGGACAGTTTATTCAGGGACTGCAAAAACGCTACTTCAATGCAGCCGCCGCTGGCGTGGATGCGCTGAGGCGACCTCTCTGTTTTTTTTTATGTTGTTGCATTCCCTCGCCCGGGAGGCGCCACAACTGCCCTGGTTATGCTGACGGTAATTTATTGCCACCCGCTTTGAAACGGGTGAAGAGAAATCGTCACCTAGCGTGCTTCAGTTACTCAGGTTTGCTATCAATGCTTTTACTTCCACAATTCTTGTATACAGCTCTTTAATGTTCTTTGTCTACGTTGTAACTTTGCCTATGCCTGTAATGGATCCGGTAGTATCCGTCTCTTCCCTGATTTTCTTCCACCAAAACTCTAAACGTCTTTTCCTTATGTCGGCTGCTGAATGATTGATGCCTTATTCACACTTTAAATCCAAACGCTACTGGGAAGTGTGTACGTTACATAGGGGCCCTGCTGGGCACATTCCTTCGTATTTTATTGAGATGTTAGAGGTCTTCGCATTTTTGCGGCAACAGGCATATGGCTCATCTTGTTGAGAATACTTCATGCAATTGTTTTTATCCTTAAGCAACGGTCTCGAGCCTCAAACAGCAAGGTACTGCCATTCCTGTTATAGCATAGATTCTCCATTCTAATTTCCTTCTTGCTTTTCTAGTGAATCTCAGTTTTGTTTTAATTCTTCTATTGTACCTCTGCCTACGCCTGTACTCTTAACTACTGCTCTTTGCTCCTAATTTTTCTTTCTTTTTTTCTCCTTATTGTTCTTAACTGCCAACAGCGTCAGTGAATTTGTTTGTTACATAGAATGAAAATTATGTATCATGTATTCTTGACACATCACGGTCCCTTTAATGACCCATGAATCGGGTAGACAGTATCAAATAAATAAATAAATAAATGAATGAGTAAGTAAATAAAAAATTACATTATTCATTTTTATTTTTTCTTACTTTCTTCAGTTTTCACTTTTATGAATGTTTACATACAATTTCCTATGTCTGTTACTCTCATTTTCTTTTTGATGACTAGTGGGTGACTTTTGTTTACCCTGTATTTGGTCACCAACATTGTTAACCTGTTCTTCCATTCTGTATTGATCGTTTCGAGGTACACGTACTGGTGCTTTTGAGGCACCCATATTTGTTATCCCTGTTCCGGAGCCTTTCTACATTTGTATTTTTACTCTTCGCTTCCCTGACCTCAAAAGAGGCCCATTCAATGTCACCCTGCATTGGAAAATTTGTGGTTTCACCTGGGCTCCCGAGCGCGTCCCCATGGCTCCCTGGTGAATATTATGATGATGACAGGGATATTTTATGACGATGAGCTGAAAAGGAAAGATACAGAGAACAAATCTCAAGGCCCGATTGACCCACCAGGAATTAGGCAACTTCTCGTCCAAGAGCTCCGTACGAAAGCGAGAAAACGTGGGAGCGGACAATAGTTCGCCCACTGCCACCATATCGTAGCTAGTGTGAGACGTAACTGACGCTAAGCAACAACGAGATGTTGAGTTACGCGACTCAATCGATGTTCAATGACAGCGCCTTGAAGCACGGCTAGAAATATGCAGAGCCCGATCATTGCTATGCATCAAACGCCGTATGGACCAACTGGCAGCTCCTATTTCAGGACTAGATAGTGAGATAGTGAGAAGGACCAGGCAGGATTCCGCAAGGGCTACTCAACAATAGACCATATTCACACTATCAATCAGGTGATAGAGAAATGTGCGGAATATAACCAACCCTTATGTATAGCTTTCATTGATTACGAGAAAGCGTTTCATTCAGTCTAAACCTCAGCAGTCATGGAGGCATTACAGAATCAGGGTGTAGACGACCCGTATGTAAAAATACTGAAAGATATTTATAGCGGCAACACAGCCACGTAGTCCTCCATGAAGAAAGCAACAAAATCCCAATAAAGAAGGCCGTCAGGCAGGGAGATACGATCTCTCCAATCCTATTCACAGCGTACTTACAGGAAGTATTCAGAGACCTGGGTAAGAGTTAATAGAGAATACCTTAGTAACTTGCAATTCGCTGATGATATTGCCTTGCTTAGTAACTCAGGGGGCCAACTGCAATGCATGCTAACTGATCTAGAGAGGCAAAGCAGAAGGGTGGGTGTAAAAATTAATCTGCAGAAAACTAAAGACATATGTTTAACAGTCTCGGAAGAGAACAGTAGTTTACGATAGGTAGCGAGGCACTGGAAGTAGTAAAGGAATACATCTGCTTAGGACAGGTAGTGACCGCGGATAGGGATCATGAGACTGAAACATTCAGAAGAATAAAAATGAGCTGGGGTGTATTTAGCAGGCATTCTCAGATCATCAACACCAGGTTGCCATTATCCCTCAAGAGAAAAGTGCATAACAGCTGTGTCTTACCAGTACCCACGTACGGGGCAGAATTCTGGAGGCTTGCGAAAAGGGTTCTGCTTAAATTGAGGACGACGCAACGAGCTATGGAAAGAATAATGATAGGTGTAACGTTAAGGTGTCATAAAAGAGCAGATTGGGTGAGGGAACAAACGCGAGTTAATGCCATCTTAGTTGAAATTAAGAAAAAGAAGTGGGGGGGCATGGGCAGGACATGTAATGAGGAGGGAAGATAAATGATGGTCATTAAGGGTTACTCGCTGGATTCCAAGAGAAGGGAAGCGTAGCTGGGACCGGCAGAAAGCTAGGTGGGCTGATGAGTTTAAGATGTTTGCAGGGACAACATGGCCACAATTAGTACATGACCAGGGTAGTTGGAGAAGTATGGGCGAGGCCTTTGCCCTGCAGTGGGCGTAACCACGCTGATGATTTTGATGATGATGGTGATGAGTGAGAAGCAACCCCGAATGCTTACTGCGGCGAGTCTCGAAGAAATATGTGGTGAATCAGGGTTAGATTCTTCCTGGTAACGTTATCTTCTGGCAACGGTACAAGCTTCAACATGAATTAGCCCATGATAGAATTCGTCACCCAACGCATTTCTTGCAGTGAATCTGACGGGACTTTACTCTCACAGATGCAGATCTCTCTTTAAGTCTATAGCGTAACCAAATTCCCATGATCTTCCTTCAAGGAATGGGCACTCCACCAACACTGCAATTGTATGGCTAAAAAAATGCCTTTAACATAGCATACCACGCAAGGTGAAGGGCTGCCACGTGGGCTCAAACATCACTGCTTGAGGCATAGCTGGCGTGTTCGTCAACGAACGCCTTCCGCAAGCTTAGATCGACGCCCAAGATTTGTGTAATACCAACCGCGAGATCATTCTAGTTGTGTGGCACTAGAAGATATATTACTAACGGTTGCTTCAAATTATTTGCGGCGTGGTTGTCAAACCGCAGAAGACATGAGTTGGGTGTCGAACCTAAAATAGAGGTGTCGCACTTGACATATCATTGCAGATGGCGATTTCAACTCGTTACGTACCCAGTGGGGTTACCTGAAAGACATCGCGTGGCCGAGTACTTTAATATGCCTATAGCGAAATGCGACCAAACATCGCCGATGCCCTTGGCGTCTAAGCTCGAGCGGCGCTACATGCAGGCGAGCAAGAAAACCCACCTGATTTGACGTGGATGTCGCAAGACTTGCACTGACATTGGCAACGACAAAAAAATGGAGACGGATCTGACGATGATCCGATTTCATTTTGCATAGAGAATATCAGACGAACCTATAGAATGACTAGAACGATATACACGACAAGCTGAGACAGTTTCCACTAGTTGAACATCGATTCCACGGGTTCGTCCGTGGGCAAGCTACAAATAGCAAAGCAGAAGGATACAAACGCGACCCGCACGCACAGGGAAGATCCTGCTGCGGACTTGCACTTGTTCAACCCCGCAGCGTCAAGGTTTAGAGCGTAACACCAAGGGGGGGGGGGGGCGCCACCCTAAAGTGCTGAATTTTCCCTCATCCACAATCGTGGAAAGTCAGAAGCCCGAAGCTTCGCAATGGCATTGTACGTGCAGTAGACTAAACGATAGTACAAACCCTTCTCGTTTATCGCACCCAGCATGCATACTTGATCAACCCGCCCAGTAAAACAGCCTGCGCGCAGCATGGCCCTAAAACAAGGACAATGAGAACAAGATTTCGCCACTGAAATCGTTACCCAATTTTTCCGTCTCGCTGTTCCGACTACAACAGCCAACGGACCAACTGCCACGGCCCGGCAGAACTACGATTAAACGCATATGCTGGATCATCCGTTCACTATTGCAGTGCTGCGGTACGCGCTCATGAAAATGAATTACAGTAGTGGACCTGGACCTGGCAGTTTGACATATGCTACACTCCACAATCTCCCAGATGAAGGAATGTTGGATCTCCTCGACTTTATAAATGAAGTATGCGAAACCGTAATTATACAGTTAGTGCGGAACGTTTCTCTCGTTATTCTCAACAAATCAGGCAAGACAGCTACGATAGCGACAGACCTACACCAAATGTTCTTAACATCGTATTTGGACAAAATCATGGCAGAAGGGTGCACGAAAAACTTCCCTTGTTCCTCTAAGTTGAAGGAAAACTCTATTACTGACAAACGCTCTTCTATGCTCACTTTTCGGCGCAACACAGCGTCCTTATGATACGCGCAGATTTAACCTAAATGTATGCAAGACCCACGAATGCTAGCCACACAAGGCCTTTGGACATGTAGGAGTAGAGGCTATGTCGCAAGAAATTCACGCAGTAGGGCTAGAAGGTCTCACAGTGACATACATCATATCACTATTGGCAAACTGCACTTTTTAGTTTAAGGTGGGAGATCGATTCTCGCCACTCCATTAAATTACGCATGACCTTCCGCCAGGTTAAATGTTGTCATCTGTTTTCTTTAACATAGCCATGCACTGTCCTCCGTATCATCTCACAAAGATAGACAGGTTGCATCACTCAATATACGCAGACGACTTTACAGCATGGACCACAGGAGGGCCACTTAAGTAGCAACATGCCGTCCAAGTAGATCTAGATGCAATACATTGTCATTTTTAGCACCCAGGCTTTCTCATCTGTAAGAATAACAATATATTGTGCTTAGCCAGAAGAAGCTGAGGTAAGAAGGAACAGCCATAACGAAGGTTCCGTAAATACAAGGAATCGTGATTGAAAGAGTACACTACGTCAGAATCCTAGGACTCAGTATCGGACGCATGCAACCAAATTAGTTGGCTTCAACACTCACTGAGCAACACAAGGGCTCTTCTGAAGATTCACCAGTCGCAAGTGGGGCATCAAAAAGACACCCTCCTTATTATGACCAAAGATCTCACCACATCTTGAATTCTGTAAGGCTTACCTCACACACGAGAAACGGTAACGATGTGTCGTCGCCTGGAAGCACTTTATCATCAAAGTATGCATACAACGTATGTCTTGCACATCATCATCATCATCATCATCATCATCATCATCAGCCTGGTTACGCCCACTGCAGGGCAAAGGCCTCTCCCATGCTTCTCCAACAACCCCGGTCATATACTAATTGTGGCCATGCCATGCCTGCAAACTTCTTAATCTCATCCGCCCACCTAACTTTCTGCCGCCCCCTGCCACGCTTCCCTTCCCTTGGGATCCAGTCCGTAACCCTTAATGACCATCGGTTATCTTCCCTCCTCATTACATGTCCTGCCCATGCCCATTTCTTTTTCTTGATTTCAACTAAGATGTCATTAACTCGCGTTTGTTCCCTCACCCAATCTGCTCTTTTCTTATCCCTTAACGTTACACTTATCATTCTTCTTTCCATAGCTCGTTGCGTCGTCCTCAATTTGAGTAGAACCCTTTTCGTAAGCCTCCAGGTTTCTGCCCCGTAGGTGAGTACTGGTAAGACACAGCTATGTAGCCTCTTACTAGTAGACACAGCCTCTTATGTAGATTTTTTTATACCTTCATCTTGCCGCTTCAGTACCTGCAGGACTTCATCATACTTGGATGACATCAATGTAACAGAAGATTTAACTCCATCAACTTTACCAGACAATGGATCCAAAGCATCGAGCTTTGCATTTATGCTATCGAGAGCTACCAAGATGTTTGGGGTCGGCCTTCAATTTCTTGCCGCTAGCACCTCTCATCCTTGTGGCTGAGCAAGTCGGAAATTACCATGTGGCCTGAAGCGATTCTTCCTTTGCTTTAAAGGAAGCCGCAGCCACCTCTGGGCATTTACCTACATGATAGTTATTCTTAAATTCGGTACAACTGAGGAAACAAGCGATCGGCAGAGAGTCATGGCAAGCCAAACCTTCTCTTTTGTTATTCGAGGACACGTTTTCATGCAGCGTACCCAGGTCTTCAGAACACTAGAAATCAGCAATGGCAGCAATGAGGCAGCGACAGTTGCACGGCCCAGGGAAACACGAAGAAAAGTCTTACCAACCTGCAAAATTGTAAAACTTCAGCCGAGTAGCGCACGTCTTTCGGTCGCTGCCGCTGCTGTCACAAGACTAGAATCGAGCAGCGCCATCTAGCTACTCGCACAAATATTGCGCACACGCGAGGGCTCATGCGACGGTACGAAGCTACGAAATTTCATGTGAGCTGCCCGAGTTTCCTCAAAGAGCTTACGCTAAATTTCTCGCTAATTCTTGTAGCCATATTGACAGTAAGCGCTACCACACGATATTGTACTGACATTCTAAAGAGAACCAAGAAATTAAGAGTTCAGGAGGTGTTCGTTATATGGCACTGGAGGCCTGTCTGAATCAGCTTCAAGACACTAAGGGATCCCGCCAACCATGGTTAGCAGGATGACGCCCACTACTTCCCTGAGCCTTTACAGCCGATCAGCTTCAGCAGCCGTAGCATCAGATGCCAAGCTAAACAACCTACTTGAATGGATCTTACCAGAAATGCCCACGTACCTTCATAGGCACGACAAGGCAGCATGGGAAGTCCGAGCTACTCCAAGGTTATTTCCCATGGCCACCAAGGCAAGGCTGAAATGCGGTTAGAAACTAATGAGCAGCAACATCAATTTTAGTAGTGTGATTCAAGCAATAATACATATCGTGGGGCAAAACATGATTTGATAAAAATTATGCATCGAATATGTCACCGTTGAAACCATTTAAAGTGCAGACAAAATAATACGATAAATACTTCTGTTTTACGTGCCGAAAGCACGATCTTATTAGGAGGTACGCAGCAATGGAGGACTCCGGAAATTTGGAGGGCCTGGGGTTCAATGTGCACGTAAATCTAAGAACAAAAGTTCAGACAATGTCATTAGAATAGAAAATGTGAAGTAATGCGTTCTTTGCTTCCATCCACAAGTAATTGTAAGTACGAAAGTACTTAGGCTCTTTCAAGTTTTTCCCTGGCGACGCGTGCTGAGATATGCTCAGATTGTATTACGGTATTTACCACCTCAATCTTATCAAAACACTCCTATGCGTTGCTATGAAAAGTATTGTGACTATGTGTAGTATTAAAATTATCAGACTTGATAATTACCTTCATTTATTAATTGCCTTCTCGCTAAATACTGTTTAGGTATGTCTGAAATACGCAGAAAAACTACAGGTGGCACGCGTGCTGCGTTAGTGACGATGGAGGTGTAGTTTCTTGCGAAATACTTGAATGTTGTGTTGATTTTAGCTTGACACCGATATAACAGATGCATGTTTGTACTAAGGATGCATGCATGTCGTGCTTAGCACTGATTCTGGGTGAACCCACTGCTCTTATTTCATGCCAAACTCTCAAGGCTCCCCTTTGCAGTACCCGCCATTATAAAATGAGGGCTATAAATAATGGTAGGTCAGTGAATGTATTCGTGTTGATTGTGACGCGGTGTTGAGGCGAATATTATCTGTTATTTACGCTTCATTTGTACAGTTGTGTGCTCTGTATAAGTAGTAAATGTGGCAATAAATGCCGTGGAAAATGCAATGCGATGTATGTTGGCAACAGGCCTTGAACGGTAAAGATTGACTCTTTCCACTGCGAAGTTGGCCCCGCGAAATTTACATGGAGCTGCCGTGCCTCCACAAGCCCCACCCCCCTTTCTTTTGCTTATTTCAACATAGGTGGGTCATCAGCCAATATAGTAAAGAGTGCTTGGTGGCGCAAGCCACCGTCCCGTTCCAAAGGACACGCTCATAGCATCATTCTATCGAGCCGTCATTGCAGGATTCTCTAGGTGTTCCGCTACCATGCGTACATACACCTGACGCCGACCGCCGCGGCCACAGGATACTCTGCTGCTCGTCTTACCTGCAGCGTGTGAGCGGCACGCGGCATGGCGCCGCTTTACCCATAATGCTTTGCGCCGCTGTATCCATTGTGGTTAGCGCAAGGCATTGTGGGAGGGAGCCGGGCCACGCGCGCACACGCACGCTGCAAGCAAGACGAACAGGCTTTTGCCCAGCAGCTGCGGCGCTTCTATCTTCGCGTGCTGCTTTTCGCCCGCAGCTGTCGGTGCTCGCGCATTTCTGGAAAGGTACATTCGTGGAACTCTAGAAAGCCGTGATAAATGCACGACGCCATCTAAAAGACATTGTGTACCGTGTCTCAGGGCACTAAGAAATGCCACAACTTCTGTTTAACGAAGTGCTGCTGCTGCAAAAAAAAAAAAAAAAAGAAAGAACTCGACGGTTTATTGTGCCACTCAAGGAAAAAAATTGTTTGAGCAACGAAATTAGGTATCCAGATCGGATAAATTGAACGAGAAGAGGAAATTTTAATAAAATAGTCGCAATTTCGCACGCTGGTCTGCTTTTTCATGAAAAATAACGTAGCCGGTGCCTACGGGCTGAAAGCGTATTTCTCTGTCGAGCATGCGATGTGCACTGATGAGAGAAAAAAGGACTGAAGCCACAAATGCAAATTAATTGGATTGTCATGTGTGGCACAATTTGCAGGCGGTGCACTGTGTAACGAGGGTTCTGTACAATCTGCTACTGACATATGGCTGTGCCTACATTGCGGAGACATATATTGTAGTAATTTGAGTTGTTCGTTCACCACAACTTTCATCCAAATATCGCGGCGGACTGCAAAAAAATGTTCATTCCGGTGTTCTAAAAACTAGTTATAGCCGGAAATTATGACCGGGCAGTACGCAAGATAACTAAGCTTTGGCATGTTCGCAACGAAAAGGACAAGTGCACCAGTGATTCATCTGTTACGTTGCATAGAGAATTTGTTTTTGAATTAATAACGTCCCTTTGTTTCACGTCTTATATATCATGGTTGTTTTTCATTACAGCTAGACTTAGGAGCAGGCGCTTGCGTCCTCAGTGTCCTTGTTTTCGTTTACTTTCTGTGGCGCCATCATGCCGGAATAAATAGTTGACATAAACTGCCAGTGCGTGTAATTAAACAATGTACGCAGTAAGCTGCCAGCCTGAATTCGACAAGTGCGAAGGAGCAGTAAGAACAGCAACCAGCTGACCCAAACAATGATCAGACCCCACAGAATTACAAAAGTGAAAGAAATTTAGTATGGCACCTGTTTCGTAATCTTAAAAGAAAATGACATACTTGTCTGCAAACCTGATCAGGTGCATTTTTCATGCACATACATTATTGTCTCTAACCCCTCCTTGCCTCTGCGTATGTTATGGCCTTTGTGAAGTGTTCCAGAATATATAACTGCTCGTCTTGTAAAATTTAATAAATCGTCAGTCAGCGCTGCGTGTCGTTATTCTATGAGCCCTTACTTTGTTCGTGCCCTTGGAACTGTTGCCACCTAAATATGAGTAACCATATAGCGATTTTTTTAAGTTATGAAGAGAATACTTATATTTTTTATTAGAAAATTTTGCTCAATTTTAGGAAGAATCTTGCTGAGTCCAAGCTTGGTGTCAAATAAAGAAACGGCACTCTACATCAATACGGAGATTCATTTACCGTTTCATGCAGACTTGCTCGCACGTCCAGTCTGCTAGCTTAATTTGATGTTCTTCACTACTGAATACTCAAGAAGGGCACCTAAACAGTCATTCACAGAAAACAAATTTTTGTTTACAGATACAGCGATGCACAAAGCCCTTGACCTGGTTATTATTTTTTTAAAAGAACATGCAGCTTCTGTTTGCAATAATAGGCCAAGATAATCGATAGAGTTAATAGATAAATGAAGAGTTTAGTAATCAAGATCTGTCGAACGAAGGACGTCTCAAGCTGAAGCCAGCCCTTTTACATGGGAATTACAACGGCTTTACAAATAAATGGCTCCAGCCGAGACATTCCTTATTGTTCAACAGGCAGCTCCCCTTGTGGAAGCGTTTGCTCTAGCCGAAGACGTACATCCCCTGTACGGCCACTCTTGATCAACAATACGCCAGTACAATCGGTAACACATGGCAAGGTAACAAATTCGTGTTCACAGACAGAAAAGTAGTATGCATGCTGCAAGCTAGCGCGAACAGTATTCAATGTAATGCAGATTTGCTTTGCAGTTACTCTATTTACTGCGTAAGCTGTTACAGGCTCATCCAACAGCCCTTTCGGGTGGTGATGGTGTCCACCGCCGGTGTCCGTAGCACCCATTCCTGGGAATGAAAAAAAAATAATAACCAGTTCCCGCCTGGACTAATCCCGAGTCCGCTGCGGGGGAGTGTACTACTCTACCACTGAGCCACGCCAGCGCTTTTTACACCACATATACCATATACCGTATACCACACAGCGGACAAAGCTACACACTCACCCGCCGTGGTTGCTCAGTGGCTATGGTGTTGGGCTGCTGAGCACGAGGTCGTGGGATCGAATCCCGGCCACGGCGGCCGCATTTCGATGGGGGCGAAATGCGAAAACAGCCGTGTGCTTAGATTTAGGTGCACGTTAAAGAACCCCAGGTGGTCAAAATTTCCGGAGTCCTCCACTACGGCATGCCTCATAATCAGAAAGTGGTTTTGGCACGTAAAACCCCAAATATTATTATATTAAAGCTACACACTCAAAACTCGGGCAAATACATACATGCGTAGAACAAGTGCATCCAGTCTGGCGGAAGTTCCTGCGCAACGTATGCACTTGTCACATAAGCATCACATTCGTAAAAGAAGGATCTTTTACATAGCGGACTTTAACCATGACGATCACACAGTTTACACCTTCATAGGCTATACAAACCAAGTGCTAAGAACATGTCGATGGGAGGACCGCCACTAACCCTAAACGGCAGAAACCCAATTGAGTATGCAGTGATTTCACTGTCCTTTCTATGCGTCCGCTGGAGAATGTCCTGAAAAAGTACAGCAGCCCTACAATTTACGAAACAGTGATCTATGGTCTCGGCACGTGGACAGAATCGACAGTTGGTTGAGCGTGGTACAAAGCAGCCCCTCGAATTTAACCAAGTTTCCACAGAGAGTATTTCCGAATGCAATTTAAAGAAAAATGTTTTACTCCAGGAGGTATACATATTTTACTGACCCGCTTGAATAAATCCTGCTAAGGTCGACTTAAACAAAGTGCACGATACAAAGAATCTCGGGTCTGAGCCAAGCCAGCCCTTGTTATCATGCCGTGGAAAAAATTCCCTATAAACGCGTTCTAGGGCGCGAGGAGACGAGCGATGTGACATACGCGCTGAGTAGCCTCGTTACTTGAATGTATTGCATTGCACTTACATATTATTACATCAGGTAGAACGCCACCTAACAGATTCAGATCTAGCGGTAAAAGGCAGTTAAAGAAGATTAAGGAGATGTAGACAAGAATGCTAGAAAAAATATACATTTTTTAACTGTGTAAATTCAGCTTGATAACTGGAATTTGACATATCCAGATATCAAGCTGGATTACTCTTGCGATTACTCTTGCAATTACTCTTGCGCAAGTTGCCGTTGCGTGCGGCAGCTTGCGCAAGAGTAATCTTTACCGGGAAACCTATGTGGCGAGTGCTACGTCCTTCGCATTGTGAGAAGGAGTGCCTTATAATCAATTGTGTGGTTTGGATGCTTCTTTAGTGCTTATTATTTATTGAAGCAAATGTCGCATTGTATGCTGCGTCCGTGATACCAAAGAATATATGCACTTCTCGCTTCAATCGCTGAAGGTTTCTTTTGTTTTTCTCTGAGCACAACGCCTCGAAAAATGCCATCTAACTACTGGCTAACAGATTAGCTACAAAAGATTCCGCACTTCTGTTGCGAAGAAAAAGCAATCGCGAAGCAAGAACTAGAGGCCTCTATCCTAGTGAGATTCAAGACCAAAACAAAAATTTTCTTTAATTACAATCTATGCAATTATGTTCCAGAAATGTGTTTTATTTTTTTGCGCGTGGGCATGTGCGTCTTCCTTAAATATGGGCGCGGGAGTGTTTGTACTTGTGCTCCTCATTCGTATGTGAAAATGGGTGAAGTGCTTCATTATGGAGCGGGGGGGGGGCATGTTGGCCATGGATTTAAAGTGGATGAAAGCATCAACCAGTCAGCGCTCTAGATAAGCAAAATACTGTTGGATTACTGGGGAAAAAACAGGGCAGGGATCAATAGTGTGAGATCCGTTACAGGCACATATAACAGTACAAGGTGGATATGATAGTTTTAAGGAAGAATAAATCAGTTGACGGGTATACGAAACGCCAGACTCAACATCAACCATAATATGCCTGATTAGCTCAAGCTGGCTTAAAGCTGGCTTAAAGATGTCTCAAGCTGGCTCAATCCTAATCCACCAGGAACTGGTAACTAGAAAATTTTGTCTTCTGAACTAGTGAAAAGTGAATGGTAGAGCGGCTGCCCCGGAAAGGCGGTGGTCCCGGGTTCGAGTCCCGGACCAGGACGAATTTTTCTTCAACTATGAGGCTTTCCTTTCGAGGAACACGTATGGGTTTCCTTTGTAGCAATTGCTACGAACGGGTGGATGTCTGACTTTCCCTTTATTCAGTAATGACTAATAATCAATTAAACGACTTGTAACGACTAGTAATGACTACAAAGTGAGCAATATGTCTGATGACAAATTGTAACGACTACAATCGATTAGCTATTACTAAAGATGCTTAGTTATGACCAGTAATGACCAATACTGACTGAAATTACATGTAATGACTACTGATGGCTATGATATGACCAACATGCCTAACGACGGCTTGTAGTGACCACAATTCATTACAAATGACTAAAGAAGCTTAGTAATCAGCAGTAATGACTAAAAGAAAGAAGAGAAAGGGAAGAGGCAAATAGAAAAAGGTGAATGTAAGAGGAAGAAGAGTAGACTTTCGCCGTTCACTTCTTAAGAGAGATCTTAAGGGAGCCTGTCATTTTTTTTCTTTTTTGGAATTAGCCTAGTTCGTTGGCTTCCGGGCGTATTCTTGCATTTCTTCTGCACTTAAGCACTGCACCACTGCACTATTCGATAGCGGAAAGGTATGAAATTTCTGTTTCACAGTCTGCGACGCATTTCAAGCACTTGGGCTTACGCCACTGAACCTGTACTTGTGACGAAGCAGGCAAAAAACAGGTCCGCCGTTCTGGCGCAGTTAATTTGTGTTAATGTCTCGCGCTGTGAATTGTTTGCGACGCGTTCTGTGAGCCCCATATTACTGTAAGTAATTTGAGTAGTTTTTGAGGGAAGACGACGAAGTGTCTTCTTGGCAGAACACTTGTTTCTGTGCTCTGTGAATTTTTGGTGAAATGTTCGCTATTCGAGGTGCCTCGCCTCCCCGTCTTGCGGCCAAGGACGCGGAGCATGCCAGAAGCCCGCCTGGCCAGAAGTCATCACGGCCGTCAACCGCAAGGAAGCGAGTTGGCTCCCCCAGTGACACCGAAGACACCGAGCTGTACTCTATGTCGGAAGACGACTCATCCGACGACGGCTTCATACCCGTCCGGAGTAAGAGGGCGAGGAGAAAAATCACCAACACAGCGCCGTCAACTCCTGCTAGCACAACGACTGTGAAGTCAAGGCCTGCGCGCTGGCCACACGTCATCATCTTTATGCCGGAAGAACCGTCAAGCAACCTACGATTGCTGAACAGGCAAGCCCTATCCATTTTTCTGGATTGTGCGGTGCCGGATCAAATTAAAGACATAAGAATCAATCCACGCAAGAATATACTCGCCATAGACGTGTACAACGCGAGTGCGCTTAGAAAACTTCAAGAAATCACAGAGCTAGACGGAATCAAAATGCGCCCCTTTATCCCGATCGACGACACATCAATAGCCGGTGTGATTTACGACATTGACACTGCCATTCCCAATGATGACTTACCTAGCCTCATCAAGCCGGCATACGAAGGCACGATCATTACGCAAGTGCGCCGTCTTGGGAATACGCGCTGCGTAAAAGTAATATTCAAGGGGGATTGTATCCCATCCCACGTTAAAGTCGGACATTTCCGACATCCCGTTCGACCATTCATCCAGAAGCCGCTTCAATGCTATCAGTGTTTCAGGCTAGGACACGTCAAAGGCGTGTGTCCCAACTCGCTACTGTGTCCCCGTTGCGCTGAACCTCATGCAGAACAGACCTGCGGTGCCACGGTCCTGAAGTGCGTCAACTGTAGCGGCCCTCACGCAGCCTCGTCGAAGGACTGTCCCTGCATCAAGAGGGAGCGCGCGGTCCTCAAGCAAATGGCGAGAGACAATTCGACCCACAGGGAGGCAGCCGAAGTAGTCCGGCGTCGGCGTCGACGTAGGCGCCATCGTACGTCTTCGAAGGCGCATGCGCGAAGTGACAGTACCCACTCCACTGCGGTGCCAGTTAGTCACGCCGCGAAAAGGCCCACCACTTCCACGAAGGAAGCAGAAAAGACTCTATCTTTAGAGGAGTGGCCTACGCTACCGAGCCGCTCCCTTGCGAAGGAACCTCAGAAGGTCGGGGCCCCACCTGATCCTTCTCCGGCCATGGATGATTCACCTAAAACAGACCGCCAAGTCATCTCGATGCTACGTTCTCTCATGGAGGCCATTCGAGCAATTTTAGTGGACATCGGGACACCCTGTGCTCAAAACGCACTTAAAGTGCTGGACGCCTTAAGCCCAGTGCTCGCATCCCTCAACTAGAAAGATGGCTACCCATACCCCATCCTTCCGGAAAGAAGTCAAGGCAGCGTCCGTCATCCAGTGGAACGCCAGAGGGCTAAAATCACGAATTTCAGATTTTCGTCAGTTTGTGTACACCAATCTGTTTCCACTCATCGTCATTTGTGAGCCCAACTTGTCGAAATCAATAAGACTGTCAGGATACGAATTTATCATGTCATCAACAAATGGTGCATGCAGCAAAATCATAATTTTTGTTCGTCGTGCACTCACCTATGTTTTGCAACAAATTGCGCCCCACGACGACAATCAATATATATGCATCACAGTTAAAAAGAACAAACTTTTGTTTACTCTCATAGGCGTGTATATATCGCCTTCCAGCACTTTCGATACCAAAAGATTTGCGGATATCTTGAGTGTTTGTCCCGCCCCATGGGTCATCATAGGAGATTTCAATGCACACCATCCAGCATGGGGAAGTACAAGGACAAATGCAAGAGGACGTAGATTAGCAAGCATCGCCCACAACTGTGGCCTTACTCTCCTGAACGATGGTAGCCCCACCTTTCTTCGAGGCGTGACATACGGCAGCTGCCTCGACCTTGCTTTCGTCTCCAACTCTCTCGCCAGATGTGTGAAGTGGTTTCCAGACATTGAGACACATGGGAGTGACCACATTCCCACCTATCTGAACATCAAAGGCTTGTCGTCTAGATCAGGCTTACGGGGTACTATTCGGACGATTCAATGGGCCAACTTCAAATCTGAGATGGAAGATGCCTGCCGCGAGGGCCTACCATCAGGGTTAGAGCGAACGATTAAAATTACGATGCAAAACGCCACTCGCTTGATGACGATCTCTTCCACGCGAAATGACTTCGACATAGAATTAGAGCGACTTCGAGCGCTTCGTCGCCGGGCGGAACGTCGATATCGGCGTACAAAATCAATCCATGACCTTAGGGCAGCCAGGAGGATGCAAAAGAAGATTCAGCGTCGTATGGATAGATTAGCGTCGGAACGTTGGGCAACGTTTTTCCAGAAAATCGACCCCCGCAAGCCACTGTCTCACATTTGGAAAACGGTGCAAGGTCTGCGTTGCCTTCCGGAACGGCGTTTCCCATTCAAGGCGCTAGCGCTTTTCCAAGGGCGGCAAGACATCGATGTCGCAGAAGACTTTTGTGCACGGATCGCAGACCAAGCGACTCGTCCAGATCCTCCAGCCCGAGCTGACGTCCCCCATTCCCGTGATTGCCGCATGGACCTTCCTTTTACAATGGAGGAGCTCGAAGCGGCTCTAGCTCTCTGCAGGCGCTCATCATCTCCGGGTCCGGATGGTATATCATACCGGGCCTTGTGCAATCTCGGAGAGTCCGCACGGATAGAGTTGTTGAGCCTTTACAACTCCTTATGGCAGGAGGGAAATGTTCCTGATGAATGGAAAGTAAGCCGCCTGGTGCCACTCTTAAAGCGGGGCAAATCCCCATTAGAACTCACCTCTTACCGCCCAATAGCGCTGGCCAGCTGTGTAGGAAAGATAATGGAACGGATGATCCTTGGCCACCTCGAATGGTACCTTGAATACTACAAGATTTATCCGATTTCCATGGCTGGTTTCCGACGTGACCGCTCTTCCATCGACAATGTAGTTGATCTCGTTTCATATGTCCAGCACGAAAGGTCCCGTAAGCGTATATCTGCAGCTTTATTCTTAGATGGGAAAGGGGCATATGATAACGTATTACATGAGGCCATTCTCGACGCCCTTGCGACGGTTGGCCTAGGTGGTCGAGTTTTTTTGTGGATTGCAAGTTACCTATCTGCAAGATCATTCTTTGTGTTAACTGACGATGGCCCAACTACGCGACGCTATACCAGCAAGGGCGTTCCTCAAGGCGGTGCTCCCAGCCCGACGCTATTCAACCTAGCTCTTGTTGGACTTGCCGAATACTTGCCAACTACCATCAAAATTTCAATATACGCTGACGACATCTGTGTCTGGACTTCGGCAGTCACCCGTCCTCAGATACGTGCGCGACTTCAAAGAGCGGCCACTTTGACAGCGAACTACTTGTGTAAACAGGGTCTCAGCATATCACCAGAAAAATGCGCACTAGTAGCATTTACTCGCAAACCGATGACGCCTTATATCATCTCAATCAATGGGCGGACCATTTCCTATGCCCGAACCCACAGATTCCTTGGCGTAATTATTGGCCGAGACGTCTGTTGGAGCCCGCACGTGGCCTACATGAAACGGCGCCTGACAGCAACTTCCCAGGTGTTTAAATACTTGATAGGAAAGACGTGGGGGATGTCAGTATACGCAATGCTTAAACTCTACAGAGCTCTCTTTCTCGGTTTTCTAAGATATAGTCTACCTGTACTGACCAACACCTGCAAGACAAATATTCGTGTTCTGCAGGCAGCACAAGCTCAAGCACTCAGAGTCTGCCTTGGTTTGCCCAGATGCACGTCAACAGAGGCAACTCTTGCGATTGCTCGGGACCACCCAATGCGAACTCACATTAGGGTGGAAGCCCTGAGAACGCACATCAGACATTTTGCACGTGCCACCTATCACCACCTTGCAGCACTACCTTCAGACAGGCACCAATCATCATTCTCTAAAACTATCATCAAATACAACGACAAACTTCCATCGGGCTTCACCGCTGCATCTAAACCATCGATACCTCCTTGGTGTCTTATCAGCCCCACAGTCCATCTCAGTGTACCAGGAATCGGGAAAAAGTCTGAACTGTCGTCGCCTGTGCTGAAACAACTGTCTGCTTCTTCTGCACAAGAGGTACGCGGACAGTGAACACATTTATACTGATGGTTCCACAAACATGCAGTGTTCGTCCGGTGCTGTGGTTGTCCCAGCAAAAGCTATTACCATCAGCTTTAGGACTGACCACCCAACATCATCAACATCTGCTGAACTAGCTGCTCTTCGCGCTGCACTTCGTTTCGTCAATCGGGAGCCACCTCGACAATGGTCAATCTTCAGCGACTCAAGTGCAGCCCTACAATCTGTACTATCAGCTCTGCGTCGCGGGCCATTCGAACAGCTCGTATTCGATATTAGATGCCTACTCCATACATCACAGGAGAAAGGACACCACGTGACGTTTCAGTGGCTGCCAAGTCACTGCGGCGTCACTGGAAACGAAGATGCCGATAATGCCGCTCGGGCAGCTCTTGAAGACGCACAAGAAGAGGCCATACCGCATTCACGATCCGACGCAGCTAGCAGACTTCGAGTGCTTGCACAGGAGAGCACGCTATCTCTATGGTGCACACCAAACAACCAGACCAACCAGAGCAACCGTCAATACCATCTGCCCTCGTTGATGCATCTCTATATGCCAACTGGACTCCGCCGAAGAGAGGCGACTCTGCTTTATCGCTTATGGCTAGGGGTGGCTTTCACGAAATCTTACTCCTTCCGCATTGGAATGGCCGACAACGCTCTCTGTAATGCCTGTCTTTGCGAGGAGACGCTGGAACATATTCTGTGCGACTGTCCTGAATATAATGTTCAACGACAGTCCCTCGCATCTGTTCTAGCGCACCTTGACAGTAGACCATTGTCCCTCGACACGATTTTCACATGCCGCCGACAGAAGACATCGCAGGTGAACGCGACAAAGGGACTACTTCGGTTTTTGAAAGAGACTGGATTGGACAAGCGGCTGTGAGAGTGATGTCACGTACCATGCCAGATTGATGGACTCCAACGGACGATATGTGCGTGCTGTGCTATGTGCTCTCTCTCCCTCTCCCCCTTCCCCATCTTTAATCTCCCCCATCCCTCTCCCATGTGTAGGGTAGCAAACCGGTTAAGCTAAACTGGTTAACCTCCCTACCTTTTCTTCTCCACTTTTTCCTTCCTTCCTTCCTTCCTTGAGTAGTTTTGGGGCACGCTCGCCGCGGCTGGTGTTGTGAGGGAGCTAGCGAAAAGTAGTTCGGTCGTGTGACGCCGTTTCGTATGTACAGAACCTTACTGGGACAAGTTCGTGACGCTGTCTCTTATCCCGAACATTCGTGTAATTTCGTTACATTTTGGCATAATTTTGAGGCACACTCGCCGCGCCTGTCCTGACGCAGCGAAAAGCAGCTCAGCCGTGGTGACACTTTGGCGCTTACTGAATCTTAGTGGGACACGTCCGTGACGCTTTTTATGGTCCCGCAACAACATATACCTTCTTTCGGTACTCACGCTAGTCGAAGTGCGACAAACGATTGCCAAGAGTGATAACACGAGAGTTTGTTGCATGCGCCATCAGATCGCGCGAGAAATAACACCAAGGAGCTCAAACACCAGGAACTTGTAACAAGAAAATTCTGTCTTCTGAACTAGTGAACACAGGCTTTGCACCCATGCATTTCGCTTCAGATCGAGTAGAAGGAATTTCTCTAGCTTCTAGCATGGTCTGATTGAGAGCGTGTATTGTGGCCAGCTCTGTGTATACGTAGCGTACGGTCGCATCGGTTGATGCCAAGTTCTTTTGGAACCGCGCAATCAGTCGTGTATTTGTGCTCTTAAACATACATAAAAGGAAAACACTAATTTGACGTGGACTTGTTAAATACCATCAGGGAAACCTTGAGACGCTTGTTTCATGCCAAGAAAAGACTAAGTTTACGCGAAAATTGCATCTGAAGGGTGCGAATACCTTTTTAGAAATTCAAATATCCCACCGCAAACCGGGGAGTGGTGCCGTTGCACATGCCATCACTACCCGTCGCTGATGTCCGTAACTAAAACGACTCCCGACAGATGGCGGTATCAAGCCATTCGCCGCTGCAGCTGCTTTTTGGTCAAGTGGCACAGACCATTCTAGTGTTCCTGTATATGCTCCCGCAGGAGCACATACGCACGTATATGCACGCAGGAGCACTTGACAGTTTGGGCATCCCGCGACGTAACGTGGAAGTTGAATTCTGTACTAGCTACTTGCAGTTTGTGCGAGTTTCGCGAGCCAGCCCGATAAGCGCAACACTACACTATAACAAAACTAATGAAACGCGCAAGCGTGGGCGGTTCGGAGACGAGCGAAAACGAAACCTTTCGACCGTTCGCGTCATTGTCCCGGGTAATTACAATGACTTCTTTTTTCATAAAATAGAGTAGAACTGCAGATGTAACATTTTATTTCGTTTTATAATGCAATAGAATGGTGTCCTTTTTTTGCAACGAGTGGTTTTACACAATTCAAAGAATTTATCTGAGGAGTGCTTTCGTCATCGGGCAAGTAGTTATTTGTCCTGGAGGAGTGTGCGACCGTGTCCTGCATTTACCTCAATTTCTCTATTATTGAGGGTCTGTTCGCGATAATATTAACGCTTTAGAGATTCTAGGGTACTCCTCTATAGCTTCAGCTTGGCAGTATTTGCCTTTACTGTCGCTTGTTGCGTACTCCAAGGTAGCGTACCGTACTGCTGCCGAGAAGTAGCGGCGCCTGCCTATCGAAGCTCGACCGACATTGCTTATTGGGTAGCGTGGCGTTGTCGGCGGGCTGCAGGCATCCGGTAGATCATGGCGACCAAGCAGGGGCGAGACGATTTGATATTGCGAAACTTGCACTGTTTATTCAAAGGAAGTTGAAAGGAAATAAGAAGAGCATGAAGTATGAAGTCTCAAGTAAGAAGTATATAAAGTACATTTCGGAGCCCCTTAAATAGCTCTCTACAAGTGTGGGCGGGATCTTGCGTCCATCGATGACACGTGACAGGCACGGAGAGAGGGCCCCTCCTCCTGCAATACCAAACACGGGCAGGAGAGGTCGATCCTCTCAGTGACGAATCCGGTCGGGTGAACGACCCCTCCGGTGCACGTGGGCTCCGGTGCAGGTAAGGTCGGGTGAATGACCCCTCCGGTGCACGTGGGCTCTTGTTCAAAGAAGGTCGGGTGAATGACCCCTCCGGTGCACGTGGGCTCCGGTGCAGGCTAAGTCGGGTGAAGGACCCCCACGGTGCACGTGGGCTCTTGTTCAGAGGTCGGGTGAATGACTCCTCCGTTGCACGTGGGCTCCGGTTCCGGGAAGGTCGGGTGAATGACCTGTCGCCACGTAGTGTCAGACGCCAATCCTAACCGCATCTCCGGCGGGGGAGGAAGATCTCGACGTGTAGGGGCCAGCAGCCGCTGTACGAGGGATCGGCGTTTCGGTATCAGGATTACCCGTGGAGGTCACGAACCCTTCGTTCGTAGCAGGTAGATTCCGGGGAGTGGTCTTCCGTCCTTGGCGGCGCTCTTGACTTTTCTCCTTGGTCCGGTCCGGTGAAATTGGTCTTTGCCAGCAGGTCTCGTAACTTTTCGTCTCCTGCGAGGGCAAGCAATCACCCCAGAACAGTGCCGGACCCACAACCACTAAGCAGCGAGCACACGGCCACTCTCCGCCAAGACACACCCGGCTTTAAAAAAAAAAGGAAAACCCGCTACACCTTTCCCATTTCCTACGCGCGTCCTTCCCCCCTTAACACTAAAAACAGCCATTTCTTGAAAGCGTTAAGACATGGTTATTAAAATCAGCTAACAATCGGCTTCACTTCGGAAAAACATATGAATGCACGAAAAATATGCCACGGAAACCCGGATGAGCATGAGGCTTTCGATACTCTAGGGGCAACGACTTAAACCGTCGGCATTGCCGTTAAGCTTACCCTTCTTGTAGCGAATATCGGAGGTGTACTGTTGAAGAGCCAAGCTCCAGCGCAAAAGACGACCGTTTTTCGTAGGCATGGACTGCAGCCATGTGAGGGGACAGTGGTCAGTCTCTATGGTGAATCTTGAACCAGCGATATAGCAAGCTAGCTTCTGCACCGCCCAAACTACGCAGGCGCATTCCTTTTCTGATGCACTGTATGCTTCCTCACGAATTGAAAGCTTTCTACTGGCGTATAGTACAGGGTGTTCGTTCTCGTCATCTTTCTTTTGACAGAGCACCACCCCCATACCCCTGTCACTGGCATCACACTGAAGAATGAATGGCTTAGAGTTGTCGGGCGCGTTCAACACTGGCTGACTCATTAGTGCGTTCTTCAGCATACTAAAAGCCTTTTCTTTCGCGTCATCCCACTTTACCGTTTGTGGTTCTGTTTTTCTGAGAGCATCCGTTAAAGGACTCGCAATCTCGGAATACCGCGGAATATATTGTTGGTAATAACCAGCCAAGCCAAGGAATGATCTGATGTCCCGCTTGGTGCGTGGTTGCGGGAAGTTGTCTATCGCGGTCAGTTTAACCTCGGAAGGCCGACGGTGGCCTTGCCCTATTACATGACCTAGATAAGCTACCTCCGCGCGCCCTAATTGGCATTTGGGAGCCTTAACAGTTAAGTTGGCCTCTCGTAGCCGACACAACACGGTTCGCAGGTGTTGCATATGGTCCGCCCATGATGAAGAAAAGATAGCTATGTCATCGAGATAGGGAAGTGCAAAGTCCTCCATTCCTCGTAGCACCTGGTCCATAAGGCCAGAGAAGCAATATGGCGCATTCTTCAATCCAAAACTCAGGACTTTCTGACGAAAGGTTCCCATCGGGGAAATAAACGCTGCAAGCCTGCTTGCTCTCTCGGTCAACGGAACCTGCCAATACCCTCTGACTAAATCAAGCGTAGAAATGAAATTAGCACTGCTCACTTTCTCAAGCCTTTCCTCGATATGCGGTATTGGATAAGTCTGGTCCTTCATGATTAAATTGAGCCTGCGGTAGTCGATACATGGCCGCGGCTCTTTTCCTGGCACCTCAACCAAGATAAGAGGTGAGGTATAATCACTCTCTCCTGCCTCGATTACACCTAGCTCTAACATCTTGTTTATTTCAGCGGTCATGACTTCACGTTGACGAAGCGAAACGCGATAAGCTTTCGAATGAACAGGGTCCGACGAGGTTAACTCGATATCGTGAACGATCGCGTCGTCCTGCCCGGTGTATCTGAAAATACGTCTTTAAATTCAAACACGAGTTCCCTCAGTTCGGCCCTCTGAATGGGATTCAACTCCGCCTGTTCTACTAAGGTATCAATGGTCTCGTCAATGTCTTTTGTCTCCGTCACTGCTGGTAACTCTGGAAAGTCGACAGGCATTTCCTCAGGTTGGTTAAGGGACATGTTCACAATGGCTTCCCTCTGCCTGTAGGGTTTAAGTAGATTGCTATGGTACACTTGTGGTGTCCTTCGTTTTCCCGGTACCGTGATTACGTAGTTTGTTTCAGATAATTTCTGAATTATGTCAACCGGTCCTTCCCATTGAACCTCTAGTTTGTTTTTCAACGAGGGTTTCAGGATCATTACCTTTTCCCCCACTTCAAAGCGTCGCGTGCGAGCCTTCCTGTCTTAGTAACGCTCAGCCTTGCTTTGTGCCTTACGCATTTCCTGCCCCGCTAATTCCTGAGAAGCATGCAGACGGTCCAACAGCTCTAGCACGTCTGCCACAACCGAAGGATCGTCTGCCCGGCCTTCGCAGGCTTCTCGAACAATGCGGAGAGGGGAGCGAAGGCAGCGTCCGTAAACGAGCTCTGAAGGTGAAAAACCTGTTGATTCGTGCGTTGCAGTTCGAAGCGCGAACATTGCCGCAGGCAAGCAACTCTCCCAATCGGCTTTGTGCTCATAACAAAGGGCTCGCAAAAGCTGTTTCATGACTGAGTGGACTTTCTCTACCGCGTTTGACTGCGGGTGGTACACAGAGCTATGGATAATTTTAATACCGCACCTTTCCAGAAACGTCGAGGTCAGTGCGCTCGTAAAGACAGATCCTTGATCTGACTGGATTTCTGCGGGAAATCCCACTCTCGCGCGAAGATAGATAAAAGCGCGTTGACGATCTCCGCCGAGTTTAGTTCCTTGAGAGGCACTGCCTCGGGAAATGTCGTTGCGGGGCATAGTGCAGTAAGAATATGTCGATAGCCAGACTGCGTCGCGGGAAGTGGTCCCACTGTGTCTATTATGAGCCTGCGAAATGGCTCCGTGATAATGGGAACAAGTTTCATTGGCGCTTTAGCCTTATCTCCGGGCTTGACTATGCGTTGACATGTGTCGCAGCTTCTTACAAATGCTTCTATTTCTCGAAAGCACCCGGGCCAGTAAAATTCCTGCAATAAGCGGTCCTTTGTTTTACGAATGCCCAGATGCCCTGTCCAAAAGCCCCCGTGAACCAGGTGCAGGAGCTGCTCACGATAGGGACGCGGCACCACGAGTTGGTCGAATTGCACACCCTTTCGACTGGTGTACTTTCTATAGAGGACGCCTGCCCTCTTTAGGAACTTCACGTTCTATTTGGCTACACCTTCTTTAGCGTCAGGCCTTAAGTTACGCAGGGTGGAATCATTTACCTGCTCAGCAATCAATGTGGCAGGGCTTATATTCAATAACCTTTGCCTGCATTCTGCCTCGCGAGACATTTCAGGCTCTGCTGCTTTCCTGACTTCTTCACGAGCTGGTGTACCTTCCGCATCATTCCCTATAGGGCCGTCCGGTTCGGTACTGGTGGACGAATCCTCCTTCAAACCTGTTTCCTCCATTACTGGACACTCGTACGCTGCCTTGGCCGCGAGCTCCCGTGCCTTGAAAGGAGTTAAGGCTTGCACTATCCCTTCACTAAACCCGATTACCCTGCGTCGTAGCAAATCCTCAGATTTGTTAGAAAACAAATATGGATAATGAGGCGGGAGATGTGCCGAGACGGCAGCTTCAGTGTCTAGTACTCCAAAAGGTCCTTCGATACGAATCTTGGCCACAGGGAGACAAACACTGCAGGTTTTCACGGCTTGCCTTATCCAAGCACATTCTCCCGTGAACTGGCCTTCCTTAACGTACGACGGGTGCACTACATCCATTGTGGCTGCTGAGTCGCGAAGCACCCTACACGGTTTGCCGTTTACCACGAGGTCTCGAATGTATGGCTCTAGCAATTTCAGATTTTCCTCGTTACTAGTTAGTGACATTAACACTAGTTTAGGATTTTTGCATCGCACGGAGATATGCCCCGTTTGCTGGCAGTGGTAGCAAACTATTGGTTTCCTGGCCTTTCTGCCCTCTGTTCGGGTGACTCCTCCCTTCCCTTGCTGTTCTCGTCACTACTTTTCACTGAATCTGGCCTTTCTTTTGCTTTATACTGATTCGACTTCGACCAGCGCTCTGGCTTGTCGGGTCTGTATTTAGTCAGCTCCTTCTTAGGAGCTTCGTTGCCTTCGAACGCACGGCGGGTTACGTACTCCTTAGCGAGATTGGCCGCCCTCGTGACAGTGTCTACGCCTGGCCTATCCTGAACCCAATGCTTGATGTTTACTGGCAGCCGGCGGTAGAACTGTTCTAAGGCAACGCACTGCATTGTCTTTTCGGCATTGCCGAGTGCACCCTCTTCTCTGAGCCATTCCTTCAGGTTTACCTCCAAGGTGTACGCAAAATCTGAATATGACTCACTCTTGGTCTTCTCGACTTCCCTGAACTTTCGCCTGAATGCTTCCGCTGATAATCTATACTTTCTAAGAAGGGTCGCTTTGACTTCATCGAAGTCCTCTGCTTCTTCTTTCCCCATACGGGCGATAATATCAGCTACCTCACGTGGCAGTAACGTAAGTAAGCGTTGCGGCCACGTGTTTCTCGCGAATTTTGCCTTCTCACGCGTGCGCTCAAAGTGCACCAGAAAAAAACCTATGTCACCTCCTACAGCGTAGGGTGCCATCAAGTCTGTCATTCTGCGCTCGCTTTCACGTGCCTCTGTGCTAGGTCTTTCGCTATTTTGTGCTTTCAGAAGCTCAATCTCCAGGCGCTTCATTTCGAGTGCGTCGCGTGCAACACGGTCGCGCTCTTCTTTTTCCTCTAGGCGCTTCCGCTCTTCTTTTTCCTCTAGGCGCTTCCGCTCTTCTTTTTCCTCAAGGCGCTTACGCTCTTCCTCTCTTTCTTTAATGCCCTCTAGGCATTCCGTCAGTTCCTCGTCGTCTGCCCCGATCGCTTCGATCGCCTGAATGATCTCCGGCTTTCTCTTTGATTCGGCAATTTGGAGGCCCAACTCTTTGGCCAAGCTCAACAATTCCGGCTTCTTTAGTGCCTTCAAGTTCATGGCTGCCCTTAGTGCTGCTAAACCTTCACTCAATACAACCTTAACGTACTCAAACTTCCACCAACGGTTTAAAGAAAAATCACTGCTATGTACTTTCCAAAAAATACGTAAAAGCCAAGTGATATCTCAGTGAAGAAAAGCAGTGCACTCACCATATGCAGTCATGATCCAGTCACCTTCCTTCCGAACGTTGTTGCCAGGACGAAAAGGCTACGATCTCGAAGTTGTCGTCCAAGTTGGGGTCTCCAGGATTCCGTATCCCACCGCTGCTACCAGTTTGATGCGTACTCCAGGGTAGCGTACCGTACTGCTGGCGAGAAGTAGCGGCGCCTGCCTATCGAAGCTCGACCGACATTGCTTATTGGGTAGCGTGGCTTTGCGGCGGGCTGCACGCATCCGGTAGATCATGGCGACCAAGCAGGGGCGAGACGATTTGCTAGTGCGAAACTTGCACTGTTTATTCAAAGGAAGTTGAAAGGAAATAAGAAGAGCATGAAGTATGAAGTCTCAAGTAAGAAGTATATCAAAGTACATTTCGGAGCCCCTTAAATAGCTCTCTACAAGTGTGGGCGGAATCTTGCGTCCATCAATGACACTTGACAGGCACGGAGAGAGGCCCCTCCTCCTGCAATACCAAACACGGGCAGGAGAGGTCGATCCTCTCAGCGACGAATCCGGTCGTGTGAACGACCCCCCTCCGTTGCACGTGGGCTCCGGTGCAGGAGAGGTCGGGTGAATGACCCGACCTCTCCTGTCGGGTGAATGACAGGAGAGGTCGGGTGAATGACCCCTCCGGTGCACGTGGGCTCCGGTGTTAGGAAGGGTCGGGTGAATGACCCCTCCGGTGCACGTGGGCTCTTGTTCAGAGAAGGTCGGGTGAATGACTCCTCCGGCGCACGTGGGCTCCGGTTCCGGGAAGGTCGGGTAAATGACCTGTCGCCACGTGGTGTCAGACGCCAACCCTAACACCCTTTAAAATGCAGGAAGTAAGATCCGGGAAAACGGCAATGCTTAAAAATCGGATCTTTTCTTCATCTGTCATGTACGGTAGTGTCTCGGCTGAGTCGGATATTTCCTACACCATGTATTTAAAGTGAATTACATTTATTTGTAATGACACTTATTCACCACTTTCACACGTTTCGCCTCTACACGCATTATTCCTATAAGGTGTTAATGCCAAAATAATAACAAGCGCTTCTAATTTATTTTTTCAGCTGCCGTCGTCCGATGGAGCTTCGCACGGGAACTACTGGTGCTCACCTGGAGCGACAACGTTGGGTTAATGCACAAAAAAGCCCGGAACCAGCATTTATATAGAGCAAAGTAAACATTTCCTCATTTCACAAGGCGTCTTGCGTCATAGTTACGAAACTGCACGTGTCACATACTGAATGGAGGCTTGTAAAGATAATTTGCTATCATTTTTACTTAATAGTAAAACGATTCCACAGCAAGACCGCGTGTAGAAGTAAAAAAGCTAATTCCGCGCCTATCAGCGTAATCAGCGTAAAGCGTTCCAGCTAGCTTTCCAAACGCGCCCGCCCAAGACCGCAATCGGAAGTTTGGTTCCGCTATTAATGTCGGCGGCGTGGAGCGCTACATTCCCTTCCACCGCTGAGTGTCCCTTCTTTTCGGTTTCCTTTGTCTATGGTACGCATTTGCTGGCGGAGTAGAAGCCCCCTCCCCCACCCGTCATTTTCGTCCCTTTTGCGCACGAGATTGAGCTTCGATAGCTAGTTTCCATTGCACCCTGTCGCGAAATACGCCGTTGCTGCTGGAGCGCCTCGCCTCCCGTTCTCCCCCCCCCCTTCCCCCTTCCTTCCCATTCCCCCCACAGCCTTTCGCGCTCACCAGATTGCGCCACGATCGTCAGCTCCCCTCTCGTGCTTTCGCTCGCACATACAGCATACGACTCGCCGCGACGCTGTACTAGCCCTTCGGCTTTATAAGGGACACCGCGGCGACGGTGACGGCAAGAATGTGCCGGTATGTGTCCGTATAAGTCCTATCACAATAATATCGCGGAACATGTTGGTAGAAATGGACTCATTACCACATGACACAAACAGAATAGAAGATGACACGGACATCCTATTGCAGCTCGACGCTATGCAGGAAACGTATACGGGTTTCATGCTGTTCCTACTTACGTTTCATATATTTCAATATGCTCATTTCGTTACTTTTTGCCGTAATATTCATGCGTATCCTAGTTCTGTAACCGGTCCCTGCAAACATTGACCTAGCTTTATATATATACATATATATATATATATATATATATATATATATATATATATATATATATATATATATATATATATATATATATATATATATATATACATACATATATGTATATATATATATGTAAGGAAGACAATCCAACAGGTGCGCGTGTGTTTTTTGCAAGAATCCGCGACAGCCGAGAATAACGTCCTCACAACCTTTAGGGAACAATTGATTTTGTTTTTCGTAGCATATGACAAAGCCACTTTTTACAAATTAATGATAGTTCCTACGGCGCTGCTGGCGATGTCACGTGGTATTGCAAGGAAACACAATAGTGTAATGTTCTAAGTTGTCAGAACGAGTAAGACAAAGAAAGAGTCACAGGAACTTGGGTCTAGCCAGCATGTACACAGCGACTATTTAGCAATAAAGCATACCATCTTCTATTACGAGAAAACTAGAATAAATTACGTGCTGTTGTCTTTCAGCCACCAGCGCAAACAGCCCCCACGCGTGTTAGAATATTTTAGTGGGTGACTCCTTTCATTATACGTGCATTTTAAGAAAACGACAACTACAGTTTGTATTACAAAACTAAAAATTCTGAAATGACCAAGCATACCCGTATTGCCCCTTAAACCATTTTGTAATTTATTTGAACTATAAGATGAAATAAACTTTCTTCAGGGGCTAAAGCATATAAGAAATGAGTCGATGTGACATCATAAGAAGAAGCTATCAGATGGGTCATCACATGGTGACAACCCAAAGGGCTAAACGTTAGCGAAACCGAACGCGTTCTGCTATACACTACAGAGGAAGATTGATCCTTTATATCAGTATAGAGATAAGTTGTTCTATGCAGACGTGTCAGTTCGAGCGCTGCCAAGGAACAACGCCCAGGCAATATTGCAATAATAGAGCCTTCATCACTTGACTAAGTTTTAGGCTTGCTAAAGGTAAAATTCGCGCTTAATCGATGTGCCATTATTATTATACAATTGCTATTATAGTTGTTTCCAGAAAAAAATAATTTCCGTGCGGCAGAAGATTTCCAGCTGAGTCTGACAGATATTTATGCCGCTCATTGTCACAAAGAAGGCAGAAGCAAGAGCTAACTCTGCCTTTCACTGCACGAGTTCGATAAAATGCACATCACGTCAGAACACGTCGTTTTCGTATTTTGCCCCCATCCAAACGGGACTGCCGCGGCCTCAATTTGATCCCGCGGCATGTCGTGCTTAGCAGCGCCACATGAAAGCCGCTAAGCCACTGCGGCGGGCATAGCGATAGAGAGAACAATACGATTGTATATAAACAGATAGCACTATCTGATTGTACGACAAAGCAGCCCTCAAATGGCTTTAATAAAGCTGCTTATTGTACTCTTGTAGATAAGGAAAGTATAAAGCACAAATACGCGCAGTGCATTGAGCTGTCAGGCTGGCACAACTAATTAAACACTAAGCAAAAAGGATTCATTATTAAATGAATTTGCAACAGATACACTAATTGTCGCCGTGGTACTGGGGTGCAGACTTGCCTAACTGGTTTACGCGCAGCTTCCACGGCAACTGCTTCCTCACGTCATAATCGTCATAATCAAAAACATTACCGACGATTACGTTACTTCCTTATGCGAAATTTGAGCGCAGCAAATAAGCTGTTTCACCTTTTCGATAGATTGAGGCAAAGAAATCGAGCAACACATGTATGCGCTATCACAGAATTTTTTTTTTCTTTATCACACGTATTCCTTTAACAAAGACTCCACTAACAGTTCTTGACAGTCATGAAGGAAGCTTTGTGGTCGGAGAAATAGACTGATATATGTTCGACTTGGTACACCAATGCTTGATTCTCAAAGACGAGATCTATACAAGTGCCTCGCGAGGTTGTCACAGCCGTGGGACGCGTTACGAGCGAGAGGAACGGGATGTTCTCCCGCATAAGTGTTAGGAAATTGCTGTTTGTCTTTATGTCAAGCCGCCACCGATCTGGCTCTCTGATTGCCACCGCACAGGGCGAACGGCAGCGGCAATTTCGGCTCGGGCGGTGCACATATACAGATCCGCCGCCACCGATCTGGCTCTCTGATTGCCACCGCACAGGGGTTGCATTGGAGGAGGAGCGAAGAAAGGAATTAAGTTCGAGCCGGCGCTTTGACAACCGGAGACTCGCAGGAAGAGGGGGGAGGGGGGCGGCGTGTACACCCAGCGGCAAACGATGGGGGCAGAAGCGCGCGCAGCAAGCGGACAACACGATAAAGGGAGGAGGGAAGAGATAGCAGCGACTGACTGATGCCGCTGACGCCGATAGTGAGTCAACCCCAGCTGCGGAGTTGGTTTCAGGGACAACGAATAACCGGCGCGTCGGCAACTGAAGAGCACCCTATCCGCCACACAAGAACAGGGGGGGGGGGACCCTTTCCTCCTCTTTCTGCATGGCGGCGACGGTGTTCTATGCAGTCACGTTATCTTGACTCTCTAGCGGCGTCAGCGGCATCCAGCGGTATCAGTCGGTCGCTGCTGGCGCTGGGGGGATGAAAGGGGGGCGGAGCTGGTTACGAGGCCGACGACAACGCCGACGACGACGCGAAACCCAGGAACGGACGCCAAAGAGCTGCGCTCTAAAACAGTGAAGTGAGTCAAAATGCAAGAGGCCCGCAGGCAGGTCCGTCGTTGGGTTCCGCTTTCTTTCTTCTCGCATGGCGGGGCGCTTTCTTGTTGCGGTGTGTTTTTATCGTCGTGACGAGAGATCTTTTTTGACAAGCATTGCTCCCGAAGGGCACATGTAACTAAGAGCACCTGAGATGATAAGATAAACCTGAGATAAAGTAGCACTGCAGGGAGTGTTCGCATACAATATTGGCTGTCCGCTTCGCGATTTTTTGTCACCAGCCAACTGAGCACTACTTTACTCTTCTCCATATTAATGCTGAAACGTACACTCAGACTTCCTATGTCAAGTTCCACGATTATCTGATGCAAATCGCCTCTATAAATGGTGATCATTACAATATCATCTAAGAGAAACAGGTTGCTCAGGTATATTTTGTTAGTCCCCACATCCAACCCTTCTCAGCCTAGCAGTTGTAAAGCATAGCTATTTTTATCGAACCCTCCCGGTCATTTCTGACCGTGTGTTATGGGTGCTGCTACTGTCGTCTTGAATAGCTCACACTTAGAAATAGAGAATATTGGTCTGAGGGAGAGGAGTTCTTTATGAGGAGGGTGGAGATATTCGCCGGTGACTACGCAGCCGCGCACATGCTATTATGCAAAAGGAGGGAACAAGGGGCTTGAATATTCCAGAGTGGAAAAAAATATCATAAAGATGCATATGAAATGCGCAAGTGAACGCGATAATGATATCTACTAAGTTCGACGATGGGTGAATTCACGTTTTTCTGTATCATAAAGTGAATACTTAGAACTTTCTGAGCAGGCCAGTTTCTTAGATGTACTAGACGAATAAATCCAAGACCCACCCCTGTTCTAAACGGCCGGACATTCGACCTGCTAGGTAACGATAGCTCATTGTCACAAATCATGTCTATTTTGCGCTGAAAAGAAATTCTGTCGTGACGATGTAAGAGGAATTTTTATAGAATGTGCTCCACTGTATCTAAGCTGCCGCAGTTATCATTATGAATCAGTAGTACGCTCTGTGCGATACAGATATTTGTTTGTGAATACTACGCGCAGTCTATGCCAATAAGATGTCTCCAACGGGCGAACAAGTGGTTCTGGAATTCGGGACTTTACTATGGGGTCCATCGATGCCAGAAGGTCTTGCTGGTGAAGGTGCATATCCACGCGCGATCTTTTTATTTATATTCATACTTCTTCAAATTCTCAAGGAAGGGGATTTTGTAAAAAAAAATATTCTGAAGTTGCGTGATTCAAGTTCATTTCTGGCAGGTTCATCCATTTTTTGCTTCCTGATATACCGGCATGGCCTAGTATGCTCTGGAAAGTGCTGCAGTGCCCGGCAACGTTGGCCCTGCGGTGAAGGCATGCAATGTCTGTAGGTTCACAATGCGGCGGTATTAAGGAGGCCCTTATCTATTCATTTCGACGGCAGCCGCCAAAGTGCTGGGCGACAGTCAGTGATTGAAAAGCAGCCCTACAAAGCACGTGGAACTGGCACGGGCAAAGTAACAACTTGCCCGATGGTGGGATCGAACATATGTCCCACAGCCTAAGAACCTGTTGCTCTAACGATTGCCACCCGATTGCACGTATACTTCTATCGTGCCAACGCCTTATAGCTCTTTAAAATGGTCTGAGAGTGTGTCGTATTGCAGAGCACGGGTACGGAAGAGGAGATGCGCCCGCGCCAATTTTCATCCCGTCACGGAAGCAGTGATAAGGTTGCCGCATATATAGCATTCGAGTGTTCTCTTTACGAAAAGTTCACGTAGATTATAAAATGCGCGTTGGATCTGCCTAGTTTTTGTAATAACATGAAAATATTTTATTTCTGCGCACCTGAAATAACGAGACGCGCCTTCGCAACTCTTAATTGTGCATTCTTTGCATTGAGTAGATTGCACCTGTATTCCTGATACCTGTCTTATTCGGTATTATTCTGCTCTTCCTGCGAATAATAAAAGTAGCCAGTACGTCGACAGTCTTGATGAATTCTACAAAAATATTTTTTTTCTAGTCTTTGAGCCACATGTTCATAAAAACCCCACAATATGCGCTTTTCGGTGCTGCCTTATTGCTTAAGAATCAGAAATCCTCCGCACGCCTGCACAATAGGCGTGAGCAAGAAAGAACCGCGAATGCAGATGTGAGAAACCAGACACTGACAGTTGTATAAAAGCCTCCGGTGCAACAAGGTAAAAGTTGCACAGCTTGTATTGGACGACCAGCCTGCATTGGTCTGCCAGCGCATTGATTTTCAAAAGACCGTACCTCCACGTCCTGAACTGACGTACGTATTATTCTGCGTCCATATAATTCAGGGGTACCTCCAAAGGCGATGAATCAAAAGCTCTAGCATAGTTTAGGTCTCACTTGAGCTTGTCGCATGAAGTTATAACAATACAGGTAAGTGGCATCTTGCCACGCACTCTACGCTACATTTGCCATGAATATATGGATGATATGAGTGTCCTCTTTGAAATTGGATGGTAGTTGCGCCACCAAGCTCTTTTCGATGTGCGATATGTCTTGCCAGTCATTTTTGAAGAAACAAAATATGCCCAACATCAAACTTTCTGAACCATTTTTGAGAACGTTGTTTTTGTACGCCTACATTGACCCCCAAATCACCTTTTACTAATTTCTACTTCGGTATGTTTACTTTTCCCCTGTTATCCTTGAAACCAAGGGCTTCGGAGAAGCTAGTGGAGCCTAAACCGACAGTTCAGTAGATTCTTATGACATGTTCCATCGTTTCCCAAGGTTTACCACTTCAAGCACGTGGTTTTTCCTTGGTGTACTTTGCTTTATAACTGCGCGTTCTAAAGCATGCCGATCTGGCTTCGAAAAGTAAGGACCTTTCCGTTGATCAATCATAAACTACTTCTTTTCTGATTTCATTTTCCCCTCTTAGGTAGTTACTAATGCCAGGTTTCTTTTCTATTGCCGCCACCCAGGAGAATGTCACAGCATCTCTTGAGATTTCTTTTGACGTTTTTGCTGCCAGGTTGCTTAGTATGCCGGTCGCACACTTGCTAGTAATCTTCCTAGTTAATTTCCTCCACTGTGAATCAACAGAGAACTTTAGTTTTGCTGGTACTCCGGTAAACGAAGGCGGACTGGGCGTTTTACCGGATGAGCGGAGCCGAGGACTTGAACACTCTGCACGGAGCAGTGACGTGGTGGCGCAGGCCTAAACCAGACAAACACAGCTAATATTGCAGTAAGCAAGTGTATTTTATTTCACTGCTGGCGTAAATTTTCGGCAGCAACACGATTACGCTGCTGCGGAAAATATACATCAGCAGTGAAGTAGAATACAAATAGTTACTGCAATATTAACGCCTTGTTTGTCTGATTGAGCAATGCGCCACTAGGTGGCTGCACTATGCAGAACATTCACGTCCACGCCTCCGCTCTTCCGGTAAAACGCCAGGTACGTGTACTTTAAACCCAATACCGGACACGCTAAAATCTTTAATATGTTTCCCGTGCAAATAAGTGAACACTTTCGCACCCGATTTACTTTCTTTCATTATGCTCAATTGTTCTTCGAAATCAATTTCACTCTGAGCTTCCATCACTTCAAAATTTGTCCAGCCCATGTCACTCTGTACAAATTCATTTGTATTCTTTCCACGAATGAGCGTCCAACGCGAGCCGTACTCTTGACCTTTGGTTGTCATCGAGTCCTGATTGTTCCCCGTACTTCAAGCAAAAAAACCGCCTTCCTAGACTAAGTCCTCAAACCACTTCTTTTTAGTTTCTTCCTTCGTATTCAGTCATTGCATCTCTGCTTTATTACGGAGGTATGAGCCATTCCTGGTGTAGATCTTTCCTTTCTTTCTTTCCGTCGTTATATATTCTTTCGTTTCTTCTTTCATATTCCGCCATTGCATCTTTGCTTGTTTACGGGGGTATGAGCCATTCCAGATTGTTTTTTGGCGTATCGGCCGTTACTAATGATGATGTTTTTGCACCACTCATCAAAGTTTTTATAACAACATGACTTTATATTTTTTTAACCAGTCGACTAGACACCGCTTTTTTTGGGTATACGCCATTGCAACGAGCAACTTAAGGCTTCCGCTTAAAACGTAAAAAACAATGTACAACCCTGTGGAATGAAGAAAAGTACTTGTATGCGTTATGAAAGTCCAATATTTAGAACTATATTGGTAGTTGAGCCTTCATATGTCATTTGTATACCCTTACACGTGACAAAAACAAGACATACATGAGTTAGCAAAAGAGAATTTGTGCTGTCATGTTAAAAGACTTAGCTAGATCTATTTGCAACATAAGTTCGAGAAGCGTGCTATCGTAATGTCACGGAATGCTTCTAGCTCCATGAATATTGGTATATATTGTTACGGAAGGATGAACGAAGAGAGGAATGTGATCCCGAGACGCTGCCTTCCGCGGGTTGTTGGCGGTCTGCCATATTAACTACTCAGACTCATTTTGTATACATGTTGTAAATATAATCTTCTATACTTCAAACATCCCCGTAACATATTGGTGGAGCTGCGGGGTGCCACAACTAGAAACGGAGCACCGCAGTGGATGTCGCATCACCGTCCGCACCATTCCGCACCACTCGGGATCAACGTTGTTGCCGCCTCCTACGTCACCGTCGCATGCTACGTCACTATCACCTTCGGTTGTCGTTATGCAACCCAAGGAGCCTGGAACTTTCTGTGGGACCGATGGCGCCGACGTTGAAGAGTGGCTGGCCATGTACGAACGCGTGAGTGAAATCAACAGATAGGACCCTGCGCTTATGCTAGCTCACCTGTTGTTCTACCTAAGAGGCACGGCAAAGGTGTGGTACGAAAACCACGAAGAGGAGCTAACCAGCTGGGACCAATGCAAAGAGAAATTGACAGAGTTGTTTGGCAAACCAGCCGGCCTTAATATTGCTGCAAAATAGGAACTGGCCTCCCGTGCCCAATCCCCCACACAGTCATATGTCTCGTACATCCAGGACGTGCTGACACGTTGTCGTTAGGCCGATCACGACATGACAGAAGCTGAGAAGGTCGGGCACATCCTTAAGGGCGTTGCTGACGACGCGTTTAATCTGCTTATGTGAAAAAGCTGCTCTACAGTTGATGCAATCAATAAAAATTGCGACAATTAGAGCAGGCCAAAAGCCGACGCGTCTTGCAACCATTCGCCAGACTTCACAATACTGCTACAATGTCGACGTGCGAAGTTCAACCCGCACAGCAGCATGCGACGTCATCCGATGACGTGGTGCGAATTGTTAGACGTGAACTGGATGGGATGGCGCACGCAGCTTTCTGTTCGCGTAGCCCTGATGTTACCAGATTTTCAGTTCCTCTCGTACAAGCCATCGTTCGCCAGGAACGTGTAAACATTGGTTTACGTTCTGTGTGTACCGTTGCCAATCGCAGAGCTAACGAACGCCCTTCTACTATTTTCGCTCCACCCCTACGCTTCTCTCCGCGTTATCGCAACCCGACTGAGTGGAGAACTGCGGACGACCAGCCGATATGTTTCACCTGACGCCGCATTCGTCATGTCGCCAGACACTGTCGCAAATCGTGGCCCTCAACACCTCGCACGCCGACCAACCTAAGTGGTTTTGAATGAAATGCCTGCAATGTTTCGCCCACCGCTGAGTCTAACAGCGCCGACAACTCTGCTAGGAACACGTGGCACAGCCACCCACCATCGCTGCGCGGATACCAGTCTCGTTCACCGCAAGCACGTCACCCATTTTCCCGTTCGCCGCAGTCACGTCGCCTTTGTCCCCTGTGGCGTTTGGCCGCACCCTTCCGGGTAACTAAAAAAATGCAGCCCTCGGAGGTGGTGCTTGCTTGCCTACTACCACAGCAAATCATCTGGCTGTGCCCACAAGGAGAAGTGTAATAGACGTCAAAAGAGACGGCGTACCAGTCCAAGCACTCGTCGACACTGGAGCTCACGTATCTGTGATGAGTGCTAGCCTACGAAGACGTTTAAAGAAGGTCCTCACCCCAGCAGCTGCCCGAGTGATTCGTGTGGCTGACAGCGGCGTGCTGGTTGTTCTTGCCATGTGTACTGCGCGTTTATTATAGCCGGCCGCCCTACTTCTGTTCTCTTTGCTGTGGTCGACAACTGCCCTCAAGACGTTATCCTTGGATTGGTTCTTTTTATCCACTCATTCTGCTCTCATCGACTGCGCGACCGGCGTTCTTCAGTAGGAACTGCCTCAACTCGCCGATGCTCCGAGCACCACCCCACCGCACTTGTGCTCGCTTCAGGATGTGCGTCTATCACCCAAGGCAGTTACTGACGTCACCTTGACCGCCCAGCCACAGGTTCCTGAAGGTGAATATGTGCTTCGGCCCATGATCTACGTGTTTTTTAATCGGAACGTTTCTGTTCCGCATACGTTGGTCCCGGTTACTAATAACGACGTCGTTCTACCGCTTCTGTGACTCGGGCCGGAATGTTCTTGGCCAGCGTTAGTAGTGGTTCCGAAGTGCTGCGACACCACGTACCCGAGCATACGAGCGCTGGACTCTCCCGCGTCTAACCATGCGCGGCTTAGCCGTGTCCGGGGAAAAGGGGATCCTGAGACTTGAGCTAATGCCGGGTGTTTGGACCTTTACGGCACCTCGGCGGCGGCAACACACCCCTTTGGCCTCGGCTTCACGTAGACGGCACCCCCGGACTGACCCACCCGGGAGAAATCGGTAGTTGCCTTTTCCTGCCTCTCTCCCTCTACCCTTCGTCTTTCTCTGACTTTTCATCTTTCCTGTCTTCTCCTAGCTTCCGCTTACTTTTAATTTTTCCAGGCAGCAAGGGTTAACCTTGTGTGAATAGCCAACCTAGTTTATTTGATATTCGGTTATAGTAATTACGTACAGCTGGCGTTTTTATGGCCTGTTTTTACAGTTCCTGTAGCATCCCCTTGTAGCGCTCCACGGTGGGTGGCTGGCGTTATTGCCGAAAACTACACATTCCTTTATGGATAATTCCTTCCCTCAGCTGCCTGGTCGCCCTCAGAAAAAAGGGCGCACCGATGAAGTTTTCCAGTTTTTTGGCCGCCAAAAAGAATCCTTCCCGCGTTTCCATGTCATTCATTCTGCAAAACTAGATAAACCAGTACGAACAATCTCACCCTTCCTTGTTTCCATGTCATTGACTGAAGTCTTTTGTCCTGGTTATAAGGCGTCGAGGATGGCAAGCGGTGATCTCCTCTTGGAGCTCCGCGATGTTTGAATCCCACCGATGGCAACGGTTGTTGTGGTCGCACCGATGGTACGACCTGTTGGGAACTCGGCGCTGACGCCCGTTGTTGCACCTGGGTCGCAAGCCCCAAGGGTAGCGTTGGCCTGGCGGCCTGGGGTACAACTGGAAGCATCCGAAGGTCCCGGCAAAGCATGAGTCGACTGGTAACAACAAAACAACTTGTTTATTTTAACATCGCAAAGAGTTGGCGGTCAGGTTGACCGAAGTAGAGAGACGGGAGAGCACTTTACTCAACAGAAGAAATCGGAGCCCCTCCTTTTTGCGTCCGGGGGCAGCTGTTTTTATACTCTCGCAGTTGAGGGCAAGAAGGAACCCCTCAATAGACGAGCACGTGATTGTACAATGAGATAAGGTGACGCATACTGTCGTGGCGCCGCCGGTCGGGCACAAAGAGAAGAAGGTAACTCCTACTGTCGTATCGCCTCCGGTCGGGCACAATGGCTGGGAGGAGAAGGTGACTCCTACTGTCGTATCGCCTCCGGTCGGGCACAATGGCTGGGAGGAGAAGGTGACCCCTGCTGTCGTATCGCCTCCGGTCGGGCACAATGGCTGGGAGGAGAAGGTGACTCCTACTGTCGTATCGCCTCCGGTCGGGCACAATGGCTGGGAGGAGAAGGTAACCCCTGCTGTCGTATCGCCGCCGGTCGGGCACAATGGCACATACACTCACACACGCACATGAAGACACGTGGCATCGGAACATGCCTGGACGCGCTTGGCGGGGAGCGTAGCGGCGACGCCGAACGGGCCAAAATGTCTGCCGCTTTGTTGCAGTCGCGCCGGCTAAACCGCGCGTCGTAGGCGAAACGTAACAGCGATCAGAAACAATATGAAAAATGGTCAAAACTAGTGTCACTTGGTGAAACCCAAATAATTATAAGCCCGCACCGCACAATGAACACCACCCATGGTGTTGTCTCCGACGATGACTTGATGGAGCTCACTGAGGCTGAACTCTTGGAGGGTTCAGTGGCCAGAATGTTATCAATGTTAAACGAAATAAGATGAGTCGAGATGGTAAATAGATCAAGAAGAAACAACTGATACTCACCTTGGGCTCAAGTGTCCTTCCCGAGTCCGTCTCGGCCGGTTATATCAAACTTCGTGTTCGGCCATACGTGCCCAATCCTCTAAGATGCTTCAAGTACCAACGTTTCGGCCACAGTTCACAGAACTATTGAGGCCGGCTGACTTGTGCCAAGTGCAGTGACAATGAACATTCCTCCGAAACGTGCCACAACACACCCCATTGTGTCAACTGTGATGGCGAGCATGCTGCATACTCGCGGTCGTGCCCGTCATGGAAAATAGAAAAAGAAAATGTGACAATCAAAGCCAAGGAAAAGATAAGTTTCAAGGGGGCCTGCAGGCGGGTTTCATACCTGCCCAAGAAAAGTTTTCCCGATGTGACGCGTCAGGGGGCAGTGACACAACGGCCTCCGGCGGTTGTCCGACCCACAAGCAGTGAGTCGGCAGCTACGCCATCTGCCCCCGCGGTGGTTGCAGCTAAGGCTGCTCCGTCAACCCAGAATGAGGGACCATCGGCCCCGAAGATGGGCGCAGCCGAGGCTGCCCCAACCTCCGTGGCCCCTTCCAGCGCTGGCAACAGCCGGCGCAGCCAAATCCCTCAGGGAGCCCCATCCACTTCCGGGCTGGTGGGCCCATGGGTCTTGCCCTTCGCGGCGGGAACCTCTCTGGTAACTTCTCGCTCGCAAGGGCACGTGTCCGGCGCCTCACAAGAGGCAATGGACACTACACCTAACCTCAAGGCGCACGAAGCGCCTAAGGGGTGGCGAGGTTCTCTCGAAGGCTCCAAAAAGGTCACATTACCCGTAGAGGGTCTGGAAAAGTTCTGTAAACTAAGGCATCACTTCCGTTTCCGTACACACAACACCAATTTACTTTAAATATGGATACACAAATTATCAATGGAACGTAAGAGGTCTTCTTAGAAACCTTGATGACGTACAAGAACTCATCCACAAACACAATTCAAAAGTGCTGTGCTTACAGGAAACACACCTAAAATCAAAACGCACAAACTTTCTCCGACAGTATATAACTTTTCGCCAAGATCGCGATGATAATCTCGCAACAACGGGCGGTGTAGCCATTGCTATGCACAAAAGCACTGCGTGTCAATTTTTACAGCTACAAACACCTCTTGAAGCAGTGGCGGCTAGAGCTGTTCTAAACAAACTCATCACCATTAGCTCGCTTTACATACCCCCCCCCCCTATTACAAATTAAACAAACATGATTTTCAGTCCTATATAGATCAATTTCCAGAATCTCATGTTGTTTTTGGCGATTTCAATGCGCACAGCTCCCTGTGGGGCGACTCTCGTATAGATGCACGACGTCGTCTTGTTGAACAGTTCCTTTTTTCTTCTGGTGCGTGCCTTCTGAGTAAGAAGAAACCCACATATTACTGCCTTACAAACAAAACCTTTTCTTCAATTGATCTCAGCATAGTTTCCCCGTCTATACTGCTTGAACTCGAATGGGAAGTTACGAACGATCCTTACGGAAGCGACCACTTCCCCACACTATTAAGAACCAGTTAAAGAAAACGTATATACACCACAGGCTCCTAGGTGGAAGATTGACAAAGCGGACTGGGAGAAATTCCGAACCCTAACTAGTATGTCATGGGATGACATCCTCGTTAGGAATTGATGCTGCTGTGGAGTATTTTACAGCCTTCATAATAGATGCCCCATCTAAATGCATACGTGAAGTAAGTGGCTCGGCATGCAAACGGTGTGTCCCGTGGTGGAACGATGAATGTAGAATCGCACGTAGGAACCAGTACAAAGCGTGGGGGTTGCTACGCGCTTCGCCCACTGCAGAGAATCTTGTCAACTTTGTCCCTAGGCACGAGACCCCGCCGACAGGCCAGAAGAGGAAGTTGGCAGAAGTTTTTATCTAGTATTAACTCGTTTACAGATGAGACGAAAGTCTGGAACAGGCTAAATATAATTAGAGGGCGACAAACATATTCGCTCCCTCTATTAAATACACAGGGCGATACACTGAAAGATCAGGCAGACTCACTTGGGGAGAACTTTGAGAGCGTGTCAAGTCCCAACCATTACTCGGAATCCTTTCTGAAATATAAACAAATACAAGAATGGAAGCCACTCATATGAAAATGTCGACAGAATGAACCATACAACTGTCCATTTAGTATTACCGAGTTGAGAGCTTCCTTGAGCTCATGCAAGAGCTCTGCACCGGGTTCTGACAGAATTATGTATGAAATGATCAAAAACCTACACAATGACACCCAAGTTACACTACTCACAATTTTCAGCAACATTTGGGCTGCAGGAAACCTTCCAACTGCATGGAAAGAAGCAATTGTGGTCCTTGTTTTGAAGCAGGGGAACGACCCATCCATGGCGGCAAGCTATCGCCCGATAGCTCTTACAAGCTGCCATTGTAAGCTTTTTGTAAAAATGATTAATCGCAGACTCATACATTTCCTTGAACTCAACAATATACTGGATTCCTATCAGTGTGGCTTCAGAGAAGGCCGGTCCGCAACAGATCACCTTGTACGCATTGATGGATATATTCGGGACGCATTTATACATAAACAGTTTTTCTTGTCAATATTCCTTGACATGGAGAAGGCATATGACACAACATGGCGCTACGGCATCTTGCGAGACTTGTCCGGAATGGGCATCTGTGGAAATATGCTGAAAATAATTGACAGCTATTTGTTGAACCGCATCTTCTGCGTGAAAAATCGGCAACGTATTGTCGCGACCTTTCACACAAGAAACAGGTGTACCGCAGGGAGGCGTGCTTAGCTTTACGCTCTTCATCGTGAAGATGAACACGCTTCGTGCTTCGCTACCACCTGCCATTCTTTATTCTGTCTACGCGGACGACATTCAAATCGGCTTCAAATCCTGTAACCTCGCAGTATGCGAGAGACAGGTGCAGCAGGTATTGAACAAGGTTTCCAAGTGGGCAGACAAAACGTATTTAAAGTCAACCGCCCCAAAAGTTCGTGTCTTCTTTTTACTAGAAAGAGAGGCCTGGTTCCAGATCCTTGTGTTCAACTCTGTGGACATCAAATAGCTATCAACAAAGAAAACAAATTTCTAGGTATTATACTTGACTCCAAGCTTACTTTTATACAGCACATTAAATATCTTAAAGAAAAATGTCTAAGCACAATTAACTTACTTAAAATTCTATCCCACTCAACATGGGGTAGCGACAGGAAGTGTCTGATGAATGTTTATAAGAGCCGAATTCGATCCCGATCGGACTATGGTGCCGTCGTATATAACTCTGCCGCTCCGAGCGCACTAAAGATCCTAGATCCTATCCACCATCTAGGTATCCGCTTAGCCACTGGCGCTTTCAGAACAAGCCCGATTGAAAGCTTATACGCAGAATCAAATGAATGGTCCCTCCATCTACAGAGAACTTACATCAGCCTTACATATTTCCTGAAAATACACTCCAATCATCAACATCCATGTTTTAACACTGTTAACGATATGACGTGCACTACACTTTTGCATAATCGTCCCTCTGTAAGACAGCCTTTCTCGCTTCGTGTGAGGGAGCTTAGTGATGAAATACATGTCCCACTCCTCGAGCTTCGCTTAATGCATCTAACCAAGTTGTTACCACCTTGGGAGTGGCAGGCCATAGAATGTGACATATCCTTTTTAGAAGTAACAAAATACGCACCAGAGATCGAAATACGAACGCATTTTCTAGAACAACAGCACAATCACTCTTGCGCAGAGTTCTACACAGACGCTTCGAAGTCTAATGCCGGGGTGTCGTATGCTGCCGTCGGCCCATCCTTCTCAGAATCCGATGTACTACATCCGGAAACAAGTATGTTTACGGCCGAGGCCTACGCATTACTGTCTGCTGTGAAGCATATAAGAAAATCAAAACTTCAAAAGTCAGCGATATATGCAGACTCCCTAAGTGTCGTGAAGGCCCTGATGCCACTCGATACACACAAAAATCCAGTACTTAATGAACTATATTCCGTCTTGTGTAAAGCGTACATATCTTACCAGCTATTCATTATATGGCGGGTGCCTGGCCATAGGAGCATCGAGGGTGACGTTCTGGCGGACGAGATGGCCACGTCAATCGCATCGCAAGCTGTTAACCCTACCGCTGAGGTGCCTGTCACAGCTCTGAGGCTTTTCTTGCGAAGGAGGCTGCGAGACCACTGGCAACGCATGTGGGATGCGGAAACGGATAATAAGCTCCCCCTAATAAAACCACAGTTAGGATTCTGGCCCTCTACTACAATATCGCGCCGAACAGATGTCCTATTCTGTCGTCTCAGAATAGGATACACATTTGGCACCCATAATTTTCTACTCACCGGAAGTGAGCCTCCATTGTGTGGTAGATGCGGGGAGAGGCTGACCGTGCTCCACGTCCTTCTGGAGTGTTGGGAAGCCGAATATGAGCGAATGAGACATGTTTCCTTAGCATACAGGCAGCACATTCCTCTTCATCCTGTAATTTTTCTCGGTCCAGAACAGCTTTTTAATACTGACAGAGTCCTAGGTTTCCTCAGAGGTGTGGTCTTAAATGTTATTAGTCCCATGCATTCGTAGCGCTTCCTCTCTTAAGAGGATGCCGCTGGGATAGTTGTACTGTATAGCACATACCTCCAGGCCCTTGTGTTTCAAAGGCTACAAGGAGGCAATAATGCTCTAGCATATCTTATAACCTGATATATTTCTACACATCGTATTATTTTTCTTAAATGCATCTTAATGTTCATAGCACACGTCATACGTCATCGCCATAATCTTATTATACAGATTTTACGCACTTGAGCGCGACTATATTTAAGGCCCCTTTACAGCCACGTCACACTAAATTCATAGAACTCATAATTACACTGCGAACTCATCACCAAAGACGTACGTGGCGCTCTTGGCCATACCTGGCCCTTGCGCCATTAAACAGCAATCATCAATCATTAGTGGTTCCGAATTTGATATTGAGAGTCTGAGTGCCGAGAGTGGCTTATTAGCGCCAATTGCAGCTACCAGCTCTGGTTCCTTAACGGATGACTTCGCGTAATGATTGCACCTGACCTCACCTCTGCACACAGCCACATATATACGTCACCTGCTTGAATGGTGCAGTGACATCTTTGATTTCGGCGACAGGCCTTTAGGCCAAACATCTATTGTTCACCACCGTATAAACACTGCAGACACGAATCCTATTCGTCAGCGTCCCTATCGGGTATCGCATGCTGAACGACGAGTCATCCAATCAGAAGTCAACAAAATGCTCCGCAAAGGGGTCATCGAGGCATCAGCCAGCCCTTGGGCTTCACCTGTCGTCTTTGTGAAAAATAAAGATGGTATCTGGCGTTTTTGCGTCGATTATGCCACTTAAACATGATCACGCGAAAAGACATCTACCCACTACCACGCAGCGATGACGCCTTGGGCTACTTGCACCGAGCTAAATAATTCTCCTCCATCGATCTTCGGTCCGACTACTGGCAGATTTCAGTTGATGAAATTAACTGCGAGAAGACGGCCTTCATCACGACCGATGGCGTATATCAGTTCAAAGTCATGCCCTTTGGCCTATGCAATGCTCCTGCAACATTTGAACGTATAAAGGACTCTCTTCTGCGAGGCTACGCATGGACCACCTGTCTTTGTTACCTTGACGACGTTATTTTTTTTTCTCCCACGTTCCGCAGCCACATTACCCGACTCGCAGCAACTCATGCGGCCTTCCGAATAGCCGGCCTCCAACTGAACTCCACGAAGCGTCAATTCGGGCGCCGTCAGATTACCGTGTTGGGACACCTCGTTGACGCATCCGGTGTCCAACCAGATCCGGAAAAAGTTCGCGCCGTACGCAGTTTCCCTGTGCCACGTTCTGGTTCAGACGTGCGCTGCTTTGTCTGCCTGTGTACTTATTTTCGCCGCTTCGTCAAAAACTTCGGCAACGTTGCTCGGCCTTTGGCAAATCTTCTAAAGAAGAACACGCCATTCTCATGGGGCCCGGAGCAGGCTCAAGCGTTCGCCACTCTCATCGGGTTTCTGGCCACCCCTACCATACTTGCCCACTTTGATCCGTCCGCACGGACCGAAGTACCCACTGACGCGAGCGGCACGGCATTAGCGCTGTTCTCGCCCTAAAGCAGAATGGTACCAAGTGCGTGATAGCTTACGCCAGAGCGCCTGCTGTCACCTGCGGAGAGAAATTACTCCATCACCGAGCGGGATTGCTCGGATTTAGTTTGGCCTGTCACCAAGAGGCCTCGATGGGGAAGAATTGGGGATAAAACTTAATGGAGAGTACCTTAGTAACTTCGATTCGCTCATGATATTGCCTTGCTTAGTAACTCAGGGGACGAATTGCAGTGCATGCTCACTGACATGGAGAGGCAAAGCAGAAGGGTAGGTCTAAAAATTAATCTGCCGAAAACTAAAGTAATGTTTAACAGTCTCGGAAGAGAACAGCAGTTTACGATAGGTAACGAGGCACTCGAAGTGGTAAGGGAATACATCTACTTAGGTCAGGTAGTGACCGCAGATCCGGATCATGAGACTGAAATAATCAGAAGAATAAGAATGAGCTGGGGTGCGTTTGGTAGGTGTTGTGTCTGCGTCATTCTAGTTCTGCTCATGCGCAGTATACTTCCGTTTCTTCTTTACGCTCCCACTTCCCTTCCCACTTCAGGGGATAAAAGCTATCACACGTGCCTAAATAAACGCCTTCTATGTTCGAGCGGTCTGTGCCTCGTAACTGTTCGGGCCGCGTGCCGTGGAAATGATACAGTAGGCATTCTCAGATCATGAACAGCGAGTTGCCATTATCCCTCAAGAAAAAAGTGTATAACAGCTGTGTCTTACCAGTACTCACGTACGGAGCAGAAACCTGGAGGCTTACGCAAAGGGTTCTACTTGAATTGAGGAAGACGCAACGAGCTATGGAAATAAGAATGATGGGTGTAACGTTAAGTTTATAAGAAAAGGGCACATTGGGTGAGGGAACAAATAGGAGTTAATGACATCGTAGTTGAAATCAAGGAAAAGAAATGGGGCATGGGCAGGACATGTAATGAGGAGGGAAGATAACCGATGGTCATTAAGAGTTACAGAATAGATTCCAAAGGAAGGGAAGCGTAGCAGGGGACGGCGAAAAGTTAGGTGGGCGGAAGAGATTAAGGAGGTTGTAGGGACAACATGGCCACAATTAGTACATGACCGGGGTAGTTGGAGAAGTATGGGAGAGGCCTTTGCCCTGCAGTGGGCGTAACCAGGCTGATGATGATGATGATGATGACGACGATGATGTGCCGCATATTCGTGCTGCACGACGGCATCCTCTACCGCCGCAGTATCAACCCTGACGGCCCTGACTTGCTCCTTGTCCTTCCTCGTCATTTGCAATCCGTCGTTCTCGAACAAATTCACGGTGCACCGACGGTGCGACACCTTGGAGTATTGCGCACATACGATCGCGTACGACGCCGGTCCTTCTGGCGGGGTCTCTACCGCTCTGTTTTCGAAACTTGCGAATTGTGTCAGCGCCGGAAGAAACCTCCCCTGCCAGCTGTGGGCCCACACCATCCAATTTAAGGTCCCTCTCAACCATTCTTTCGCGTAGGCCTTGACCTGCTTAGCCCTTTTCCGACGACGATTAGAAGGAATAAGTGGATCGCAGTCGCTACTGATTACGCAACACGCTGTGCGATAACGAAGGTGTTGCAAACTAGTTGCGCTACAGACGTCACCGATTTTCTCATTCACATCGATGGTCCGAGTAGTTGTTTTCTCTCTCTCTCTCTCTCTCTCTCTCTCTCTCATTCACGACATCATTCTCCAGCACGGTGCACCTCGACAGTTACTTACAGACTGCGGCCGCTCGTTTTTGTCCCGAGTTGTCGACGACCTCTTCTGCTCTTGGGCTACTGAGCACAAGCTATCCACCGCCTACCACCCACAAACGAGCGGTTTTACGCAACGGCTCAACCGAATAATCACGGAGGTGCCGTCCATGTACGTTTCCAACGATCACCGCGACTGGGACGCCACGCTGGCCTATGTGACATTCGCGTGTAACCCTTGCCGACATGACAACGCAGGCTATTCACACTGTCATCTTCTGTATGGTCGCGAGCCCACTTTGCCCTTTGTCACAATCCTCCATTCTGTGCCCCGCGATGCCACTGAGTACGCTCGTGAAGTCATCGATCACGCGCACCTGGCGCGTCAAGTCGCCCGATCGCGCTTATTAGCCTCGCAGCCTCTGCAAAAAGAGCGTCATGACCGGTGCCATCGCGATGTTCAGTTCGCGCCAGGTGCTTGGGTGCTGCTTTGGTCACCATGTCGTCGGGTCGGCCTCACCCAGAAACTTCTCTCTCGCTACATCGATCGGGCTGCATCGATCGCCCCTTATGAAGTCCTACGTCATGTTAACGACGTCAATTAGGAGGTCGCGCCGTTACTGTTTCATCCATCCTCAAGTCCGCCGCCTGTTCACGTCGTGCACGTTTCGCAGCTGGAGCAATATTTCGCTCGCAGTTCGCCTACCATGCGCCAAGACGGCGCTTCACCAACCGGCTATCCTGCTACGGAAGGTTGAGCGAAGAGAGGAAGATGTTCGCGAGACGCTGGCTGCTTGGGGTTATTGGTGGTCAGCCATCTTAAATACTCAGACTCATTTTGTATATACATTGTAAATATAATCGTCTATACTCACAACATGCCCGTGACAATATTTTCTTACTCCTAATACCGCCTGTCCGATGCTGCAAAAATAACTTCCGCTTTACTCACCGCAGCTTTGGTGAAAAGTACGTTTATTAAAATGTTGCAATGAACGTTTGTCGACGCAATTGTTAAAGTTCGCTTGTATGCTGATACTTACCGTAACATATTATACTACTCTCTTTACCATTTCCCATTAGTACATCGTGAGCGTAGTTGAAATATTGAGGCCGAGTCCCCACTCGAGCGCCTCTAAAAATGCCTCATGCAACGTTGGCGCAGCCGTATCCCTCAAGAACGTCTTCGTAAATATTGCGCTCTTCGTATAAAGGCCAGGGGATCCGACCACGCTGAGTTTCTCAACAGCGCTCTGAATTTCTCCTCACTCAAATAAATTTTGTTATTTTTCATGCAAACAATTATGGGTTAGTGCGCCCCTCAATTATTATGACTGATTAGTAACAACTATCGAATAGTATGCCTGCACCATTGCGCGTCGATACGCGTTATGTTACTGAGTAATACTTGTTGGGGCTAGTTGGTGCATGCTTCCAGGACAGGGTTGTAGCTCCGAAAAAGACAACACATAGCAAGCGAGACGGGACAGGCGCAGGCGAGTGGATGGGACACGCGAGTGGTAAAGAGAGTCGCCGGGCTCATTATGCTCCCTTGGATTTGTTATTTTTGGGAAACCACTTTAGTTGCTCTAGCATAGCTTCTTATACAACCCTGCCAGACGCCCTACAGTACGGCGTCTGGCAATCATGGCATATGTGTCATAGCCTGTGGCACCTCAAACCTGGCGGCGCCTGACCGAAGGTCAAAAGAAGAACGCTGTCAGCTCCAAACTTGATAAGATGGAGCAAGTCATCAAGCTCAACAACTTCCTTTGCGCCTGTCCCGCCTCGCTTGCTATGTGTTGCCTTTTTCGGCGCTCTAAACTTCACCATGCCATACCAACACGCCCGAAACGATACGTTACTGAGGACCATGTGATTGTGTCTTTCATAAGCCTCTCATCATTGACCACCTACGTCAAATTGTGCTTGAGGAACTGATGGTAAAATCGTCATTCGCACAAAACTGATGACCAATGCTATTTTTGTCGAGCTGAGAACAATGATGATTTAGGCCCCCTGAGTTACATGCAGTTCAGCACAAACGAAGAGGTGTGCGTTTTGAAGTTCTTGGACGCCGAAAATTCACCACTAACCGACGAAGCCTCCGGCAATTCGGCCTGACAGCTGAAGGAGCTTCCCGTAAACTTGCCACTAGTTTTCATCGTACATGCTTCCACATATGTTAGCATCTTCTAAACACGCACTTGTAGCTTCTCATTCCACAGACTGACGGCTATACAGGCCATTTTTCACTCAGCGCGCTTTATTTTTTGCGCGTCATCTGCCACAAGCACTAGACGGCACGCGCCGTTCCTTAACTCTCTACCGCTACACTGAGTGCAGCATCATGCTTGTGGAGAAATGGGAAACTACGGTCCAGCGGGTCGTTCCGCACACTGACTTCTCTGGCCACCATAATTTAGTCTTGATGGCCGTTTAAGCTGATTCTAATCGCATTCTCCTGAAGAAGCGTCGACGGCCGCATAAGGGAAAGCGTAGAATGTAGTAATTGCCGCAATTCATGAGAATTATTTCAATATGATAAACGCTAAGAAATCGCTGCACCGAGACCTTCTTTTGCCATTGTGTTGAGGGCGAATAGAAGATGCCTAGCTCGGGTAGCTACCATTATGCAAAATTGCATGGGTCTCTTGCTCTACATTTTTACATTGCTTTGCCCAACAAAATCTTTATTAAATGTGGGTGTGTGAGTCTGCTTCTCGCACTAGTGTTTTTCGTGCGGAAAGCTACCGATATCAAATGGCCTTCATGTGGAATACCTTGTATTTGATATTGCATTGTTTATTTCAGAAAACATTGTTTACCGTAAAAATAACCCGGATCGTGGCCTACCAGACATACTTATTTGCAAGAGCTTAAACGGCCCGTACTTTCAGGAAACCACTATTGTGCTGCATTTTACAACAAACATACGAGGAACACAGATGGGCCGCATGGTTTTTTTTGTCCCAATGTTGTCCTTGATGCTGCCAGTAGTCATAGGTATGACATACTCCTTCATTACAATAGATGTTTGCTGCCATTGAATAAAACTGGGGAATTATTGAATGATAATCAGATTATACTAGCATACTCCTGTCTTATCTAAAGACATTTTTGAAAAGTTTGCAGAGGAAATGTCTTCCAGAGGTGGGCACTAATTCAGGAACAAATGGTAAAGTCTATGAAAGAAATTAGTCTGGTTCCACTAATTGAGGTAATAAGTCTTTATGCTAGGTTCTGCAATTAAACCATTTCCCTATTTCATGTCCTTGTGAGATCATCTAGATCAAGATCAAGACCACTTTCTGGATGTGCTTACTCAAGGAATGCTATTACCGAAACGTGCTGTGACATCTGGCACTTCAGTCAGTATCCGCTGCTATTGCATGGTGTAGGCTTTTTTTGGAAACCACCAACTTGGAGCATTGCATGCATTCAAACCTCGCTATAAAGAATTTGAAGGGGGAGCCAAATCCCTTCGTGGTATCTGTGACTTCGTTATACCTGTTATTGACATTTACTGCAATATAACCTTAATGTGGTACAAAATTTTAAACGTGGAAATAAGAAGACGTTGCAGTCCGCGGATGTGCTACACGGCCATGCATGGGATGAAACTTTAACAAAACCACGAAGGTATCTTCGGACTTAGGTGCTCGGACTTAGCTCGCGACGCGACAACCTTTAGATAGCTGCCTTCTGCTCCTTGTCATGGTCTTTCGCGTCCGCTTTCCACCTGGCTCGTCGCGGTCGAGCCACACGTGATCGACTACAACGTGCTCCGCTGTGTGATCGAGGAGGAAAGGAAACTTGGCCGTGCCGGTTTGGTTTGGCCGCCTCGTGGCCTCCATGACTGCACCAATGCCGATGCGATCTCAGAGACAATGCCTATCAGCCAGCTCGCGCAATGCGCCGCACGGACAGGGAGAAATGAAGGCACGGCTTTGCTGTGTGACCCTCGAGATTGCGCCGCGGAGTTCTCAGAGGCGACGACCAGCTGCACCTGCCTTCGTGGTGCGTCGCGCAGAACTGAATGCACTAATCTTTATAAACACAGGGCGTGGTCGCGCAGCGTGGCGCCGCGGGCGCAGCTATGCACGCGCAAGAGAGAGAGGCCAGTGGAGAAGTACGATAGTGAGCTGCTGGTTGTGCACACCTACGCGCGGCGGTGAGGAAGACCAGTGTTGCTAGACGACGTATTGGACGCGGGAACTCGAGAATTTCGAACTACCGCCGCGAACGAATGCCAGACTCCGCGGAAAGCGATGTACTCAGCAGTCAATGGTCGGATATTCTTTGGTTTCGGAGAGGAATCTAGTTCGTCATATCCATTGGCAGAGCAATTTTGCTTCATTAGAAAGAGGTTCTTGAGATACTTTGGTATAATTCGTTTCGTCATAACGAGGTTTCAGCTTGTTAATAAGTACGACGAATACTTAATGAAAAAATCTCGAAAACTTTGCCACAATAAAAATTTTGACTAAATGAAGATGACTTCAATAATAGCCGCTATCAATTTTCTAATGTCAACACGTGCCCTTAAGACATTATAAAAACATGATTTTTGAAATAAAAAAATACATTTTGTACATAGTGGTCTTTTTACTACCACTAATGGGTGCCTCTTCAAGTAAGGGGCACGCATACAGATACAGAATTTTCACGATAGCCTTCGATCGTGATCTACTTGGTATGGATCATGCATAATCGTGGTCGAAAGTGCCCGTGCAGAAGCAGCCGATCTGGATATAACTCGCCTGTGCTACGTCGTGCCTGAGTGACACGTGTGTATATTCATCATCTGTTTTATCACACAACGACCTCATAGTCGTTGTGTGGCGCCACGTGATGGTAAAAGCAAAGAGGGATTCTTCAGGCTACCTTTCAAACGTAAAGAACTTGAGTGGCGCTACAAGGTAAACAGAACAAGTATTTAATTTCGACAGTTTCGATCCGTGGACCGATCTTCATCAGGGTTTACAAAAAAAAATGGCAGTTCGGCCCTGGTAGTGAAGACACCAGACCGGGTGCCCGGTCGTTCTTACATACATCAGACCGAGAGGAACAGTTGTGACAGTGATTGATTTTCGGCGCCTTGGCAGATTTACAGCGGCCTTTGGCAGCTATGCAGGGCAAGAGGAAGGCGGAGTCACATGTATGTAGAGCAAGGAGGTCAGTGAGGAAAAAAAAGGAAAAAGAAAGAAAAAGGAAAGAAAAAGAAAACAGCACACAGGAGGAGGGAGACGTAAGTCGGAGATTGAGGGGGGTGGGAAGTAGCGGCAGCTGGTTCCCGTGCACCAGAGGCAAGGAGGGAGAAAGCGGTCGTTTCGCAGCACCAGTGCGTGGGCTGCCGTTGTAGCGGGAGAGAGGGCAAGTTGAATCGGGTGGCGGGGGGCACAATAGAGAAGGGGCCCAGAAGGAAGACAGAAGAGCGGCAACTTGTGGAAAGAAACACAGTGTCACAGTACACATATACAAGGCACGGCCCGTTCCAGCAACTCTGTGGTCCAGCTACGGTGCGAAAAAAAGAAATAAATATAGTTCCAAAAAAGAATATATGCGTGGGATTCGCAAAGCTTTGCGAATCGCACGCATATATTCTTTTTTGGAACTATATTTTTTCTTTCTTGGAACTGTTCTCTTTTTCTTTCCTTTTTTCTTTCTTGCACTTGCGATGCCGACACTGCAAACAGTCACAGGCTTCGAAATAAAGTCTAAGGAAAAGCGCCCTTTTTGGAGGAAGCGGGGCCGAAACAAAGAATATGCCCCATTGTCTCAGCTTCGCCGCATAGTGAGCAGGCCGCTAATGCAGCCAGGCTCTTGCTACGGGATGCCGTCAGAGAGCAACCGATGCGGATGCAGAGCGCGATAAACAGTTCCTGCCTCACGAGGAATCGATGAGGAAGGGGACGAGGCGTCGACCGCTGGCGAATCCCTAGTCCCTCTGCAGCGCTGTAAGGAGCTGCCGCACCGTGCGCCTTGCGTAGTCGAAGGCTGTTACTGCAGCGCCGACGGTTACAGCGGCGTGGTGGGACGTCTTTGTCAGCCTCCTCGTTGCCCTGGACGCCGAAGTGGGAGAGCAGGCACTTCAATTCATAAGCAGGCGAAGTTGTCCGTTTTCTTTTTTTTTCGGGGAGAGCGACAACTTCGTCTCTAGATTTTGGCGCGGAAATTCAAAGGCCCACGCGGCAGTTTTTGCCAGATATTTGCATTAGGGTTCGCGAGCAAATACCACAGCCCAGAAGGCATTGTAGCATCGCCGAGTACGTTCTTTTTGTTAAGGTGTTATTACCGCATGTTGACAATAATTTACATACTACAGAACATGCCCAACACAGGCGATTGGCCAGGAAGTGGCCCCGTACATGTAAAATAAACAGTAAGAAATAAAAAAAAGTATGCAAGTCAATAGTTTTCACAGAGCAGCATGATTGCGCAGGAGTACATGCACGAGCGGGTGTTTTCTTTACGCCAAAGAGGACAGAATAAAATGACCAAATTTTCTGCATTTGATTCAGCGCTGGTAAACAAACACGTATTTTTTTGTAAGCTCGCACTGAGGAAACTTTTCAAAGTCTTTTCAGCTATAAAGGAGCACTTCAGTATGAGAACTTTAGTTTTGAAGCAGCACAGCGAGCGGCAAACGTTCAGCAGCAAATAATGGCGTGAAATAAGCTGTTTCCAGATCACATTGGCTTTTTGAGCAACTTATAGTTGTCGATTTCATCTGGTCCAAGAACTCGTTTGTGTAAACTTGCGGTAAGCAAGTACACCTTCAGCGTCGTTTTACCATTAGAACACTTGCAACTGAAGGTAAGTAGACAAACTTACAATGTATTTTTTCAAGTCGAAATAATTTTTCGTAATAAGTGAGGCATCATTTGTAAAATTGTGAAATGGGCCCAGCTTCATCAAGTTTACAAAAAATTCTGTGGAGTTGGCTTATATGGGTACATTATATCTATGTTATTTTCGCGGGCAAGACGTACGATTGTGTTCATTTATTCGGCTACATTCGTACTTCTATTTTGCCAAATAGGGCCTATATGATTTCGGCTTCAAATGATATAATCTTACAACATATGAGCATACTTCCAACCGTCGAGGATACCTTCCGCATCCTACGTAAAGTGTATCGGTTGTTTGTTTATATTTAACGCTACCTACACGATTGTCGTAGTTCCGTGTACTTCTTTCAGCAGCAGCGCTGTACTTTTAAGAGCAGCATCAATGTTTTTCTTAAAGGAAAAGAAGCGGCCTGCAAGAACCCACAAGGTATTAAATTTGATCCCGCAACTTGGCCTTACGCAAGTGTATTCGCCTACGATAATAGTACAGATGAGTGCCAAGAATATCCAGCCGATTCCATTCCCACCGATGGGACACGCGCGGTGTACCCAACCAGGCACAGTTGCTTTGTCCGTTGCACCCCAGGTATGTCCTATATTTTATGTTTTTTCTGCTAGTGTAGTAATAACCTACTCACAGAAAAATGAGGTAGGCAAACACACGTGTATTTCGCCGCACAGGAAGTACATTCAACAAAAAATATCCCTGAAAATGGGTGTAGCAGCACGCAATTTATCTTGCACTAATACTTATGATGTAATGAAGTTGCGGGAAAGCTGTTGTTAAAGAGGATATAGCCTAACAATTTTCGTAGGCAACGTCTTAGTTGTCTTCAAAAGAGGTCGGTGTAACGACGATATCGCTATCTTTTAACAATTCAGAAAAAAACATGGTCATACAGGCGAATTGTAGATGTTGCATGAACATGAAAGGCGTGTTAATTGATGTCTTTGCTGAGAACACTTAGCAATAGTCAGTAAATATTCAGATAATGCAAACCAGTCGAATGACGAGTTAACGTGGTGGAATGTGAATGTCTGTGTCGCCTTCCCCCTCTGCCGTGGCGCCGGCAGGTGCCATATAACATATCATATAACATATAAGCAATACGTTCGTTACCAAAGATATTGGCAGGTCAAGACAGAATAATTAAACAGTTAGAAACACTGCGAACTCAGTGCAAGCAAATCGAAGACAAAATTGGGAATCTAACGTCAAAAGTTGCCAAATTAGCTGAGGATTTATCTGTTTTGTCTGCGCTTGGGGACAGAGAAGAAGTGCAAGCGCAGAATAACCAGCTTTCAAAAGCTATGCGAAACGTATTAATCAATCAGGACGAAATCGAAAATTGTTCACGTAGGAATAATTTACTGTTTTTCGGCATAGACGATGAGATCGAGAAGGAAACATGGGATGAATCGGAACGGAAGGTTATATCTGTCTGCTCGGCCAAACTGGGTATTACTGTTGAACCGTCAACAATTGAGAGAGCTCACAGGATGGGGAAGCATAATAACGATAAACCAAGGCCCATTATTGTGAAGTTTGGAGTATTCAAGGACAAACAGCGTCTTCTTTCTGCGGCTTCGAAATTGAAAGGCAGCAGAATATCACTGAGTGAAGACTACTCCCAGCAGATTCGGCGATGTAGAAGCAAACTGATTGCTTATGCGCGAGAACAGAACTCTGGAGCTAGATATAAGCTGAAGTACAACAAGATGACTTATGAGGGCAAGACCTATGTTTACGATGATACAACGGATTCCGTACGGGAGTACATTCAATAGCAAACAAAACGTGAGCCGCCGCGGCTCAGAAGAAACTCGGCGGATCGCCTGTCCGTCATCGTTATCAATTGTAGGAACCTGAAGAATAAAACAGACGTATTCTCTAGCCTTCTGCGCATTTCACAACCAGATATTGTCATCGGAACAGAATCGTGGCTCGACCCTCGCATATCGGATTGTGAAGTATTTCCATCCGAATACATAGCTTATCTAAAAGACCGTAATCACCAGGAAGGAGGCGTGTTCATTCTTGTACATGCCGGAATCAGAAGTGTACCGTTATACTGTGATGTTTCTTCAGAATGCATTTGGTGCAAAATATTGGTTTCTGGTGGTAACAGCCTTGTGGTGGGATCGTTTTACCGGCCACCATCTTCAACAAGCCTAGAACCATTTCACAGCCTTGCACGATCACTGTCGGTCTTATCATCGGAAACTATTCTACTTGGGGGCGATTTTAACATGCCTGACGTTGTATGGCGTGACCGCTATCCTGTAGCGACGAGCGCCTCGGCACTTCACTTGGCCTTCATTCAACTAACACGTAACAATGAACTTGCTCAGTTTGTAAGTTTCCCAACGCGTTATGGTTCAGCTAAGGACAGTACGTTGGACTTGTTGTTTAGCAACAATGATGATTTAGTTCAATCAGTTACGGCAGCACCAGGAATAAGTGATCATGAGGTCGTAAATGCAACAATAGTGTGCAAGAAGTTACAGGTTAGCAAGAATGGCCCGAGAAAAATTTTTATGTATGAACAGGGGAATTATAATGCCATAGACGAAGAGTTACACTTATTCCTGCTAGTATTGCTGGAATACAGCAGTCAGTACAGCATAGAAAGATTATGGGCTCTATTCAGAGACAAAATCCTGTCTTTGGTCGCTAAATACATTCCCTCGAGAGTGGTATCATCTAGACGTAGAATGGATTAACAAATAATTGCGTCTGTCAATAAGAAAGAAGGCCGGAGTATACAAGGCATTCAAGATAGCACCAAGTCAGAACTTATATGACAAGCTTAGAACTCTAACTAAAAACTTGAAACAAGAATTAAAGGCAGAAAAATAACATACTTGTCGTCACTAGCTGATAAAATAAGATCTAATCCTATGGAGCTATAGCGATATGTCAAAAGCAACAGAAAAGACAGTGTCGGCGTTCCGGCTCTCCGGCAAGAAATGATATGTTAATTGATGACACAAAGAAGGCTGATTGCTTTAACGAATATTTTCAGTCCGTCTTCACAGCATATCGTCATACTCCGATACCTGAATTACATGAACAATTACCTCAAATGCATGACATCGTTTTAAATGAGGCTGGAAATAGGGCTCTGTTTTGCCACTATAATCCTCATTCTGCTCATGGTCCGGATGGTATATCAAATCACGTCTTGAAACGCTGTTCCCACAGTATTGCTCCTATCTTGGTTGAATTATTTACCAAGTCAATAATTTCTCAACAATTACCTAATGACTGGAAAATGGCCAATGTAACTCCTATATTTAAAAGTGGTCGTCGTGATTTGGCAAGCAATTAAAGACCGGTGTCCTTGACATCTGCTTGTTGTAAAACACTAGAACATGTTATTTACTCTGGTCTTATTAAGCATCTTCATGACCATAATTTTTTCATCCCGACCCAGCATGGATTTCGCCTGTGATTATCCTGTACCACTCAACTTACTGAATTCATACATGACGTTGCACTCGGCTTTAACAATAGTACGGAGATCGATGCTATATTTATTGATTTTCGAAAGGCATTTGATGTAGTCCCGCATGACTTACTTTTGTACAAACTATCATTTCCTGGCCTCCCCGATTCACTTTAGGGTTGGATTAAAGATTATTTGTATAAACGGCAGCAAAAAGTGGTTCTGAACGGTGCGACGTCGAGAACGGTTAATGTTTTATCAGGTGTGCCTCAAGGGTCGGCCTTGGGCCGTTGCTGTTCCTCATATTTATCAATGACTTAAGCGAAGGCTGTGTTTCAAATATCAGACTGTATGCGGATGATTGCGTTGTGTACCTTCCTGTGTCTTGTGCCGAACATACGAGTGTGTTGCAGTTTGATCTCGAAAAAATTTGTTCCTGGTGTGCTAAATGGAAAATGGATTTGAACGTAGTAAAGTGTTATCATGTTAAATTTACGAATAAAAAGAAAAAGGTGCCCAGTTCATACTCAATAAATAATGTTTTAGTACAATGCGTTGACGAAGTCAAATACCTGGGCGTCACGTTAACTGCGGGATTAGAATGGACGTCCCACATTGACACAACAAGCGCTAAAGCGTGCCGCCTTTTGCACCTTTTCTACAGAAACTTCAAGTATGCGCCAAAACCATTGAAGGAAGCTTTATATCTTACAAATATTAGGCCAGTGTTAGAATACGCTTGCACAGCATGGGATCCCTTCACAAAAGTTCTTGAAGATAAGTTAGAGCATGTTCAGAAAAGGGCTGCAAGATTCGTCACGGGCATCTACGACTACAAAATTAGAGGATCGCAAATCAGGGAAAATCTAGGATGGAAGTTGCTGTCCACACGCAGAAACATAATCAGGTTAAAGCTTTTACACAACATTAACAGCGGTAAAACAGGAATCGATAAGAACATATATTTAAAACCACCTCATTATCAATCTAAAAGACGCGACAATTCCAAGAAAATAAGGGCCTACCAAAGTCGTATTAATGTATTTCAGTTTTCATTCGTTCCGCGAACAATTGCAGAGTGGAATTTGCTCCCGGATGAGATAGTGCCTGCACCCAATTTCTCATCTGCTATAGAGAACTTTATGTGAATCTGTTTTAGAAAATATTTCCAGTGTGCCATTTTATGTATTGTGTAACAAATTTTATAATCGGATGTTAGTATTCGATGTGTTGTCTTTCTTTACTAATTACGATTATTGTATTTCTAATACCACAGATGATATGATGCCGCTGTTCGCGAAGTTGACTTTTATGTTTGTAATTAACCCCCCTACGATAATGCCCAAGTCGGGCGCTGTAGGTATTTGTAATAAATAAAATAAATAAATATCTGCCGCACCCTCCGTCAGATGGTGCAAAGATACCGACATGGGGACGGAACAGAGTTGGGCCAGTGAAGGAGGAAGAGCGGAAAGTGCTGGCCACATGAATGTGTGTGGGTGTGTGCGAGTGCGGGCGCACACACAGCCTTGGGGCATGTTTGCGCGTCTGTGTCCACATGCACTGAAATACTAGAGTATGCGTAGGCTCAAAGCCGGAGCGCCACCGTTGACACAGCCCTAACGCGGCGCGGTTACTCTTAATGTGTGAAGACATCAAGTTAATATCAACATCAACCTGGTTACGCCCGCTGCAGGGCAAGGTTCTCTCCCATAGTTCTCCAACTACCTCAGTCATGTACTAATTGTGGCCATGTTGTCCCTGCAAACTTTCTAATCTCATCCGCCCACCTTCCCGCTACGCTTCCCTTCCCTTGGAATCCAGTCCGTAACCCTTAATGACCATCGGTTATCTTCCATCCTGATTAAATATCCTGCGCACGACCCCTCCCCCATTTCTTTTAGAGCGCAGCTCTTTGGCGTCCGTTCCTGGGTTTCGCGTCGTCGTCGGCGTCGTCGTCGTCGTCGGCGTCGTCGTCGGCCTCGTAACCAGCTCCGCCCCCCTTTCATCCCCCCAGCGCTAGCAGCGACCGACTGATACCGCTGGATGCCGCTGACGCCGCTAGAGAGTCAAGATAACGTGACTGCATAGAACACCGTCGCCGCCATGCAGAAAGAGGAGGAAAGGGTCCCCCCCCCCCTGTTCTTGTGTGGCGGATAGCTGGGGTTGACTCACTATCGCCGTCAGCGGCATCAGTCAGTCGCTGCTATCTCTTCCCTCCTCCCTTTATCGTGTTGTCCGCTTGCTGCGCGCGCTTCTGCCCCCATCGTTTGCCGCTGGGTGTACACGCCGCCCCCCTCCGCTTCCGCTTACTGCTGGTTGCTCTCGACGGCGGCGATGAGCCTCCGCTTCGGCGGCGCGAACTACAGGGTCTTCTCGGCGGCGGCGATGAGCTTCTGCTTCAGCCTCGCTTACTGCTGGTTGCTCTCGACGGCGGCGATGAGCCTCCGCTTCGGCGGCGCGAACGGCAGGGTCTTCTCGGCGGCGGCGCTTAGCCTCTGCTTCCCCCACGGCTGTGACAACCTCGCGAGGCACTTGTATAGATCTCGTCTTTGAGAATCAAGCATTGGTGTACCAAGTCGAACATATATCAGTCTATTTCTCCGACCACAAAGCTTCCTTCATGACTGTCAAGAACTGTTAGTGGAGTGGAGTCTTTGTTAAAGGAATACGTGTGAAAAATAAAAAAAAAATTATGTGATAGCGCATACATGTGTTGCTCGATTTCTTTCCCTCAATCTATCCAAAAGGTGAAACAGCTTATTTGCTGCGCTCACATTTCGCATTAGGAAGTAACGTAATCGTCGGTAATTTTTTTCTTCTTTTCAACTAATTTGTCATTAACTGGGGTTCGTTCCCTCAACCAATCAGCTCTTCTCCTATCCCTGAACGTTACACCTATCATTCTTCTTTCCATAGCTCGTTGCGTCGTCATCAATTTATGTAGAACCCTTTTCGTAAGCCTCCAGGTTTCTGCCCCGAGCGCGAGTACTGCTAAGACACAGCTGTCCTACACTTTTCCCTTGAGGGATAATGACAACCTGCTGTTCATGATCTGAGAATGCCTGCCAAACGCACCCCAGCCCTTTCTTATTCTTCTGATTATTTCAGTCTCACGTTCCGGATCCGCGGTCATTACCAGTCATAAGTAGGTGTATTCCCTTACTACGTCTAGTGCCTCGCCACGTATCGTAAACTGCTGTTTTCTTCCGAGACTGGTAAACATTAGTTTTCTGCAGATTAATCTTTAGACCCACCTTTCTGATTTGCCTCTCCAGGTCAGTGAGCATGCAATGCAATTGGTAACCTGAGTTACTAAGCAAGACAATATCATCAGTGAATAGCGAGTTACTAAGGTATTCTCCATTAACTCTTATCCCCAGTTCTTCCCAATCCAGGTCTCTCAATACCTCTGATAAAGACGCTGTGAATAGCATTGGAGAGATCGTATCTAGGTGCCTGACGGCTTTCTTTATTGGGATTTTGTTGCTTTCTTTATGGAGGACTACGGTGGCTGTGCAGCCACTATAAATATCGTTCAGTACTTTTACACATGGCTCGTCTACACCCTGATTCCGTAATGCATCCATGACTGCTGGGATTTCAGCTGAATCAAACGCTTTCTCGTAATCAATGAAAGCTATGTATAAGGGTAGGTTATATTCCGCACATTTCTCCATTCGTCATTGATAGTGTGAATATGGGCTATTGTTGAGTAACCTTTACGGTATCCTGTCTGGTCCTTTGGTTGACAGAAGTCTAAGGTGTCCCTGATTCTATTTGCGAGAACCTTAGTAAATACTTTGTAGGCAATGGACAGTAAGTGATTGGTCTGTAATTTTTCAAGTCTTTGGCGTCCCCTTTTTTATTGATTAGGATTATGTTAGCGTTCTTCAAGGATTCCGGTTGAATCAAACGCTTTCTCGTAATCAATGAAAGATATAGATAAGGGTAGGTTATATTCCGCACATTTCTCTATTCGTCATTGATAGTGTGAATATGGGCTATTGTTGAGTAACCTTTACGGTATCCTGCCTGGTCCTTTGGTAGACAGAAGTCTAAGGTGTCCCTGATTCTATTTGCGAGAACCTTGTAAATACTTTGTAGGCAATGGACAGTAAGTGATTGGTCTGTAATTTTTCAAGTCTTTGGCGTCCCCTTTTTTATAGATTAGGATTATGTTAGCGTTCTTAAAAGATGCCGGTACGCTGGAAAGTCATGAGGCATTGCGAATACAGAGTGGCCAATTTTTCTAGAACAATCTGCCCGCCATCCTTAAACAAACCTGCTCTTACCTGATCCTCCCCAGCTGCTTTCCCCCTTTGCATAACTCCCAAGGTTTCCTTCACTTCTTCCAGCGTTACTTGTCGGATTCCAAATTCCTCTAGACTATTTTCTCCTCGATTATCGTCGTGGGGGCCAGTGGTGCTGTATGAATCTCTATAGAACTACTCAGCCACTTGGACTATCTCACCCATATTAGTAATGACAGTGCCGGCTTTGTCTCTTAACGCATGCATCTGATTCTTGCCTATTCCTAGTTTGTTCTTCAGTGGTTTTAGGCTTCCTCCATTCCTGAGAGCATGTTCAATTGTATCCATATTATAGTTCCTTATGTCAGCTATCTTGCGCTTGTTGATTAACTTGGAAAGTTTTGCCAGTTCTATTCTAGCTGTAGGAATAGAGCCTTTCATACATTGGCATTTTTTGATGAGACCTTTCGTCTCCTGCGATAGCTTACTGCCATCCTGTCTAATGGAGCAACCCCCAACTTCTATTGCACGCTCCTTAATGATGCCCATAAGATTGGCGGTCATATCTTCAACACAAACGTCCTTTCCTGAGTTCAGACCGAATACCTGTTTGTAGCTTTATCTGGAATTCCTCTATTTTCCCTCTTACAGCTAACTCATTGATCGGCTTCTTATGTACCAGTTTCTTCCGTTCCCTCCTCAAGTCTAGGCAAATTAGAGTTCTTAACATCCTATGGTCACTACAGCTGACCTTGCCGAGCACTTCCACATATTTTATGATGCATGGGTTAGCAGTGAGTATAAGGTCTATTTCATTTCTAATCTCGCCAGGGGGCTCCTCCAAGTGCACTTTCGGCTATGCCGTTTGCGAAAGAAGGTATTTATTATCCGCATATTATTCTGTTCTGTAAACTCTACTAATAACTGTCCCCTGCTATTCCTAGTGTCTATGCCATATTGCCCCACTGACTTGTCTCCAGCCTGCTTCTTGCCTATCCTGGCATTGAAGTCGCCCATCACTATAGTGTATTTTGTTTTGACTTAACCCACCGCTGATTCCACGTCTCCATAGAAGCTTTCCACTGCCTAGTCATCACGACTGGATGTAGTGGTGTAGACCTGTAGGACCTTCAATTTGTACCTCTTACTAAGTTTCACAACAACACCTTCCACCCTCCTGGTAATGCTATAGAATTCCTGTATGTTACAGGAGTCCGACTCCTAGTTCTCGTCTCTCCGCTAAGCCCCGGTAGCACAGGACGCGCCCACTTTTTGGCACTGTATATGCTGTACTGGATCAGGTAACAGCAGATTGGTTGAAGGATGGTGGGCAGATTGTTTTAGAGGAACTGCCCATCGTGTATACGCAATACCTGATGACCTCGAGCGTACTGGAATCTTGGAAGAACGCTGAAATAATCCGAATCCATAAGAAAGGGTACGCCAAAGACTTGAAAAATATAGACCGATCAGCTTACTGTCAGTTGCCTACAAACTATTTGCTAAGGTAATCGCAAATACAATCAGGAACACCTTGGACTTCTGTCAAGCAAAGGACCAGGCAGGATTCTGTAAAGGCTACTCAACGATAGACCATATTCACACTACCAATCAGGTGATAAAGAAATATGCGGAATATAACCAACCGTTATATATAGCTTTCATTGATTACTAGAAAGCGTTTGATGCTGTCGAAACCTTAGCAGTCATGGAGGCATTACGGAATCAGGGTGTAGACGAGCCGTAAGTAAGAATACTGAAAGATGTCTATAGGGGTTCCACAGCCACCGTAGTCCTCCATAAAGAAAGCCACAAAATCCCAATAAAGAAAGGCGTCAGGCAGGGAGATACGATCTCTCCAATGCTATTCACAGCGTGTTTACAAGAGGTATCCAGAGACCTGGATTGGGAAGAATTGGGGATAAAATAATAGAGAATACCTTAGTAACTTGCGATTCGCTGATGATACTGTCTTGCTTAGTAGCTCAGGGGACCAATTGCAATGCACGCTCACTGACCTGGAGAGACAAAGCAGAAGATTGGATCTAAAATTTAATGTGCAGAAATATAAAGTTGTGTTTAACAGTCTCGGAAGAGAACAGCCATTTACAATAGGAAGCGAGGCACTGGAAGTGGTAAGGGAATGCGTCTACTTACGGCAGGTAGTGACGGCGGATCCGGATCATGAGACGGAAATAATCAGAAGAATAAGAATGGGCTGGAGTGCGTTCGGCAGGCATTCTCAGATCATGAACAGCAGGTTGCCATTATCGCTCAAGAGAAAAGTGTATAATAGCTGTGTCTTACCTGTACTCACCTACGGGGCAGAAACCTGCTGGCTTACGAAAAGGATTCTACTTAAATTGAGGACGACGCAACGAACTATGGAAAGAATAATGATGGGTGTAACGTTAAGGGATAAGAAAAGAGCAGATTGGGTGACGGAACAAACGCGAGTTAATGACATCTTAGTTGAAATCAAGAAAAAGAAATGGGGGGCATGGGCAGGCCATGTAATGAGGAGGGAAGATAACCGATGGTCATTAGGGTTACGGACTGGATTACAAGGGAAGGGAAGCGAAGCAGGGGGCAGCAGAAAGTTAGGTGGGCGGATGAGATTAAGAAGTTTGCAGGGACGACATGGCCACAATTAGTACATGACCGGGGTTGTTGGAGAAGTATGGGAGAGGCCTTCGCCCTGCAGTGGGCGTAACCAGGCTGATGATGATGATGATGATGCTGTACTGAAGGCACTGGGCATTGGGCATAGTGCTTGTGAGAGAGAAGACGACGAAAATCGCTGGCTTCCCCGTTTCGCCATTGCACCGACCTCTTGAAGCCTAGCGCTACAACCTAGAACTAGTGCTGCTACACAAACACCCCAGTTGTATTTGGTGGAGTTTCTGGGTTTTTCTTGTACATCCTAGAACTCCGCAGTCGGTCGCTGCCACCAGCCATTTCAATGGATGAACCGGGGCCGTCCCAGGCTGCTGCTCCCGGGCCCCAGGCCATCGTTTGCTCTGGCGCCATCCGGCAGTGCGATCCGACTATATTTAGTGGCACAGATGACCACGGCGTGGAAGACAGGCTCACCGAATATGATCGTGTAAGCGCCTATAACAAGTGGGACGACCGCGCAAAGCTCACAAATGTCATATTTTACTTTACTGGCGTGGCAAATCTATGGCTCCACAATCATGAAGCCGATTATACCAACTGGTCGGCTTTAACACAACTTTGGCAGAGGTCTTCAGCCGTCCCGCCGTTCCACGGCTTCGCACTGAGCAGTGCTTGCGTGGCCGAGCTCAACGCCAGGACGAGACTTTCACCAGTTATATTGAAGACGTGCTCTTGCTCTGCAAGCGTGTCAACTCATCTATGGACGAAGCAGACAAGATCAAGCACGTCATGAAAGGCATCGATGACCATGCCTTCCAGATGCTCGCCGCGAAGAGTCCCCGGACGATTGCCGAGGTCATACAGCTTTGTCAGCAGTACGACGAGCTGCGCATGCAGCGTGCATCAACACAGGCTGCTCAGCAGGACATCGCGGATCTATCTCCGTTGGATTTCAGCCGCGACGCTGCCGATATCTCTGTTTTAATGCCAGAGATAAAGCAGTTCATCCGTCAGGAAGTCGCAGGCCAACTCTCTCTGGCGAATAGCGCACCCGAGCCGTCGACGACCTTGGCACCTACGCTTCATGTAATTCAGAGCAAGTTGCCGCGGCGCTACCATCTGCCCCTCCTCCGCAGCCTGCAGCTAGACCGCTAACATACGCTGACGTTGTCACCCGGCCTTACGCTCCTCCGGCTCCTGATGCCTACTGGGCCGACGGCACCTTCCATGTGCCACCGCCACCTTCCCGTCCAATTGCCGTCCCTTACTGCGCCGCTGCAGCCCCTGTCGTCAACCCGTGGCGTACACCTGATAACCGGCCAATATGCTATTCCTGCCATTTTCCGGTCCACGTAGCGCGATTCTGCCGCCGTCGCAGCCCCCGTTTACCTGACAGTGGGGGCACCTCAAGCTACAGACGTGTTCGACTTCCGCGTCAGGACCCGTCTAACCTTCCACCGGGCTCGTCTTACAGTCGCCTCCCCTTCGATTCACGCCGGTCAACTTGCCCATGTCGGCGATCTATTTCCCCGACGGTTCCCCGACCCAGCCCAGGCCGTGAGGAAAACTAACAGTCGTAGTTCCAGAGGCAAGAACTGCGTCCATGTCGAACATTCCAAGGCCTCATTCAACTGTCCGTAGACGGCGTCACCGTACACGCACTTATCGACATCGGAGCCGCCGTTCCTATTATTAGTGAGAAGCTTTGCCGCAATTTGAACCAAGTGACCACTCCCCTTACTTTTATTTCTCTGCGTATGGCAGCTTCGCATCGCATTCAGCCTTCAGCGTAGTGCACAGGCCGGGTCGTCATTCAAAGCATTATGTATGTAATCGAATTTGTCGTCCTATCTCGTTCCTCGCATGACCTTATCCTCGGATGGCATTTCCTATCTGTCAATCACGTTCTTATCGACTGCGTTCGTGCCGAACTTACGTTATCTGTACCGTGCTTTGACCCTGACGACCATTATTCTCCTAAACTTACTGCGGCCTCTGACATCGATATCGCACCTTTCTCCGCCGCTCTGGTCCCTGTGTCATGTAACTTTGCTGCGAATTGATCTGTTCTGGTTACGCGGTCGGCCACTTGTGCGCGCCACCGGAACTTTCTGCTTCTGTTTGCTGTCGTCACTTTTTGCGAAGGCTCTGCATCCCTTACGTGTGCAATCCGTCCGCCTGCCCATCATCCCTACTCCACGGCCAGTGCCTGGGTACCTCTGAACCTTTCGACTGTGTTCTCCCAGCCACCCTGTTTGGTGATACGGCATCACTTCCGATTTTTGCCGTCACTCCTCCCGCCGCGACCGATGCCCCTGTGGACTTCTTCGCTCGTGCCATCAACGCAGAACTCACACCTGTCCAGCAAACAGAAATCATCAAGCTCCTCCAATGTTTTCGAGCCTCATTTGACATTGAACAACCATCCTTGGACCCAGCGTCTGCAGTCGTTCACCGTATCGGCACCGGTCAACAAACACCATTGCACCAGGGTTCGTATCGTGTGTCGGCTGCCGAACGCCGTATCATCGACGAGCATGTAGACGGCATGCTGGAGCGTGGCATCATCCAGCCCTCTAACAGTTCCTTGGCATCTCCGGTTGGCCTCTTTAAAAAAAAAACATGGCTCCATTCGGTTCTGCTTCGACTATCGCCGACGACCGAATGACGCGCAAAGATGTCTATCCTCTGCCGCGTATCGACGGTGGCTTGGAGAGTCTGCAGGGAGGGGAATTCTTTTCCTCGCTGGAGCACTGGCAAGTGCCGCTCGCAGAGGCCGATCGCCAAAAGAGAGCCTTTGTAACACCTGATGGGCTATATGAATTAACCGTCATGCCGTTCGGCCTCTGCAACGCGCCTGCCACTTTCGAGCGAATGATGGACACCGTTCTTCGAGGGCTGGAGTGGAAAACGTACCTCTGTTATTTAGATGACATTGTGTTGTTTTAACCGACTTCGCGTCACATCTCAGCCGCCTTGAGCAAGTTTTTGCGTGTCTCTCCACTGCAGGCCTGCAACTAAATCTTAAGAAATGCCACTTTGGTGACCGCACGCTTACTATTCTTGGCCATGTAGTTTAAAAAGACGGTATCCTACCGGGCCCCACGAAACTTACCGCCGTATCCGAGTTTCCTAAACCAACCACCATGCAAGAGCCTCGCAGCTTCGTCCGCCTTTGCTCATATTTCCGACGCTTCGTCCGTAAATTTGCCTCCATCATCGCCCCCTTGACGCAGCTTCTCACCGGAAGTTCTGACCTGTCAGCCTGGACCCCGGCCTGCGATGACGCATTCCAAGAACTGCGTGCGTTCTCACCTCTCCTCCAGTACTGCGACGCTTCGATCCCTCTGTTCCAACTGAGATCCATACGGATGGTAGCGGAGTCGGGCTCGGCGCTGTTCTCGCCCTACGCAAGGATGGCTTCGAAGAGTACGTTGTCGCGCAAGCCAGCCACACCCTTACCAAAGCCGAGGCGAACTACTCGGTTACTGAGAAGTAATGTCTAGCAATCATATGGGCTATCGGAAAATTTCGTCCTTATGAGTACGGGCGGTCATTTGACGTCGTCACCGACCATAATGCCCTGTGCTGGTTATCTTCAGTAAAAGATCCAACTGGTCGCCTCCCCCGTTGGGCATTATGCCTGCAACAGTACGGCATCCGCGTTGTTTATCGCTCAGGCCGAAAGCATTCAGACGCAGACGCTCTATCCCGGTTACCCTGCCATCTGGTCCTGTCTACTCGTCTATTTCCACCTGCTGTGCCTACGCCCTCAATATTTCCGACATGCCATCAGAGCAGCGCAAGGGCCCATGGATCTCTTCGCTTATTGACTCCCTGTCTCGACAGTTCCTAGCGCCGATCTCTCGGACGCTCCGTCGTCAAGCCGCACACTTCATCAGTCGGGATAACTTGCTTTACCGCCGCAACTACAATTCGAGCGGCCGCCAGTGGTTCCTTGTTATACCCCGACACCTCCGTTCCGACATCTGCACCACGTTCCATGATGACCGCTGGTGCGGCCACGCTGGTGTATTAAAACATTCTCTCGCCTCCAGCTTTGGTACTGCTGGCGCGGTATGTACCGTTTCGTTCGCCAGTATGTCCTGTCATGCCTCATATGCCAATGACGCAAGACGCCAACTCAATATGCCTCCGGGCCCTTGCAACCCTTACCATGCCCCGCGCGTGGGTTCGACCGCGTCGGCATTGACCTATACGGTACGCTTCCCAACACTCCAAGCGGCAACCGCTGGGTTATTGTTGCTATCGAACACCTCACGCGGTACGCTGAAACTTCAGCCCTTGCATCTGCCACAGCAAAATACGTCGCCACTTTTATCCTGCAACACCTGATTTAACGGCATCGAGCATTACTGAGCGACCGCGGTCGCGTATTTCTCTCCGACGTCATTTCAGCATTGCTAAAGGAAAGTCGCATAATTCACCGTACTACCACGGCCTATCATTCTCAAACTAATGGGATGACAGGACGTTTCAACCGCACCCTTGGCGACATGTTGGCCGTGTATATTTCATCTGACCACTCGAATTGGGATCGCATTCTGCCTTTCGTCACCTATGCTTACAATACCGCCATGCAAAGCACCACTGGCTCTCCCCTTTTTTCTCCTTTATGGATACGAACCTTCATGTACTATGGACACGATTTTAGCTTACCGGCCGGATGCTTCGGAGTGGACGACTATTTCTTGAGCGGCTGCTTACGCCAAAGAATGTCGCCAGCTCGCTCTGTCGTTCACATACCAGGACCAGTGGCGCCAAAAGCATCGCCACCATTCCCACCATTCCTCCACTACGGCTACGTGCTTTGCTCCTGGCTCGCTGGTCTGGTTGTGGGTGCCCTCTACCCCTCCAGGCCTCTCCTTCAAGCTGCTCTCCAAGTACCACGGTTCTCATTGGGTACTGAAACAAACATCCGCGGTCAACTACATCACCGAGCCAATGGAACCGCCTTCCGACTAGCGTCGTCACGGCCAGGAAATTGTCCACGTCTCCCGGCTCAAGCAGTTCCATGACCCCCCTGTGTTCTCGTGCCCTTAGGTCACCAGGATGGCTACTCTTTCGGTGGGGAGTAATTGTACTGAAGGCACTGGGCCATGCGTATAGAGCTTGTGAAAGAGAAGACGACGAGAATTACTGACTTCCTCGGTGTACCATAGTTTAAGCCTACCGCTACAACCTAGAAGTAATGCTGCTAGGTAAACACCCCCGTTATATATATATATATATATATATATATATATATATATATATAGTGATACAAGGTCGATACATATTTAAACAACGCGCGCAGGTTCGTACGCCCCCCCCCCCCCTCAAGAGGACAACGGCGTATTAGAGGAAAAGACGAGATAATGGCTCGTGTTCTCGCCGCACGCACTCGCATCGCAGGTGGCCGTTGTCGGCATCTACAAGAAGAAGGCGAGGTGACGCGACGCTCGAGAGAGAGGAAGGCCTTCCTGATCTCTCGTTTAGAACGCAGCAGACAGAGAGAGAGAGACAGACAGACAACAAACTTTATTTAGTCCTGAGGAGCTACTGTCAGGACCTCCTAACGGGAGGCCATTGTAGCCACTGGCCGCGCCCACGTAAAGGATAGAATGCCGTGACGATCCGCTCTTTCCTGGGCCCTCTGGATAGCCTGGGCTTGCTTTCGGAGTACCGTGCTTCTGATGGCCTCCTCCCATTTGGCTTCGCTGGAGAGGAAGTCGTTAGGCAACGCGGGACATCGCCTAGAGCATGTGAGCCATTGAGCCAAATGTTTCAGTGCAGTCGGGACAACTAGGGTCCACATCCGAGTGCATCCTACTGAGGAATCCCCGCGACGGGAATGATCCCATCTGCAGCATTCTAAGTCTAGCTGACTGACCTCTACTGAGCTTCGGGTGAGGGAGAGCATAAATTCTGCGACCAAGTTGGTAATGTTTAGTAATTTCAATAAATGTGAGCAGTGGATCGTTCTGCTGAGTCCCTTCCTGCCCCTCCAGACCGTCGCGGCGGGTGTGTTCTCGCGCACGGTCGTGACAAGGTCGTTGAGGTTTGGGAAGCCCTCGAGAACATTGGTCCTCATGTGTGCGGGGAACCACGTCACGTGATAGAATGAAAACCGGGGTAAGCCCTTTTCTCTAAAATAGAGGCCGCTTCTCGTGCGAGGCTACCCGATTCGAAAGCTCTGATTGCGTCTCTCGAGTCGGTGTAAATGTAGGAACGCCCTGGGTCACACAAGGCCAGCGCAACCGCAAGTTGCTCTGCTATACTCGCGGTGGCCGCTCTGACCGAGGCCGAGGAGCGAAGCCCCCCCCCCCCCCCCACCCGTCTACAACCGACAACGCGAACACTCTCCTGTTCCCGTACTGCACCGAATCGACAAAGACCGCAGAGTCTCTTTCATCTCTAACTTTCTTCAATATGGCTCGTGCACGGGCTTTACGTCTACCCTCGTTATGCTGTGGATGTACACTCCGCAGTAAGGGCCTCACCAGGTAGGTCGCCCTCGTTTCTTGTGTCAATTTTATGCGCCGGTCCTGAATTATCCTAGGAGCCATGCCAACCTCGTCGAGAATTCGCCTGCCAGCTTGGGTCGACGATAGCCTAACCACTTGGGCAGTGACCTGTGCCCTTGTGATCTCGTCTATAATATTGCGCATACCGAGTTGATCTAGCCTGTCAGAGCTCGTGGCAATAGGTAAGCCTAGCACTTTCTTGATGCTCTTGCGCATGAGTGAATTTAGTTTGGTCTTTTCCGATTTCGTCCACACTAGAGCTGACGCCACATAGTTAATATGGCTCATGAGAAATGCGTTGTACGTTCGAAGGAGGTTGTCTTCACCTAAGCTCTTCTTTCGGTTGGACACCCTAGCAATCAACCGAAACATATTCTCCGTTTTGGCTGCAACGTGTGTAATTGTTCTGGCATTACAGCCCCTCGCGTCTATGAGCAGGCCTAGGATCTTAACTGAATCGACTCTAGGAATTTTCTGCCCATTATTCTTGTATAATAGCATGGGTAGCTGGTTGAGGGGTGTCAGACCCCGAACCCCTTGTCTTGCGGGTCTGTAAAGTAACAGCTCCAATTTACTCGTAGACAGCTTGAGACCCGTGTCCACTAGGTAAGCCTCCGTCTCGTCCAAGGCCGCTGGTAGAGCTTGGTCCATTTCAGCTAGGGAGGCCCCTGAGCACCAGATCGTGATGTCATCTGCGTAAAGTGCGTGACCTATGCCCTGGAGGCCGCCCAGCCTATCTGATAGACCCTTATTAACTATATTAAAGAGCAGTGGTGAGATGACTGTTCCCTGAGGGGTACCCCGAGCTCCCAATCCGTACACGCTCAACCGAATCTGCCCCACCTGCATAGTAGCAGTTCTATTCATGAGAAAGGACCTGAGAAAGGCCTGGAATTTGACTACTAGGCCTATCCCGGCAGTGGCTTGCAGAATGTATCTATGTAGCACTGTGTAGAACGCCTTAGTGAGATACAGGGCGAGAATTTGTCTCACGTCCCGGGTGCCACTATTAAAGATTTGCTTCCTTAGCATTAGCATAACCTCCTGCGTCGATAGGCCGGGCTGAAAACCGACCATATTATGTGGGAAGAGGTCTCTGCGCTCTATGCCCCCGGAAACCCTGTTCAAGATCGCGTGCTCCGCTACCTTGCCTATGCACGAGGCTAGTGATATTGGCCTCATGTTGCCCAAATGAAGGGGTTTTCCTGGTTTAGGGATGGGTGTCACCATAGCCGACCTCCATCCGTCAGGCACCTGTCCCGTCTCCCAAACCCTGTAGACCTCCTTAGTTAGTAGTTCCGCTGCCTTATCGTCCAGGTTTCGTAATAGCCTGTTAGAAACCTTATCCGGACCCGGAGTCGATCTGCTGTTTAAATTGTAGAGCACCGCCCTGATCTCCGATTCTGTGAAAGGCGCGTCCGGTTCCTCTACCGTCGCGCCCTCGATCTGCGGATAATCCTCTTCCTGCGTCGGCCCTATAGCAAAGTATCTATCCGCGATCGCATCCAAAAGTGACTCTTCAGTACCTCCCTCCTGTTTGTGCCGGTGTATGACTTTACTAAGTGTTTGCCTTTGATTATGCTTTGTCTGCGCGTCATCCAGGAGGTGCTTGAAGAGGTTCCACTTCCCTCCTGAGCGCATGAACTCGTCTACTGCCGCGCAGACCTCGTCCCATTGTAGCATGTTGAGCTCCACGCTATATCTCTCGATCTTTCTATTAAGCTCCGCAATCTTTTTCCTCAGCATATGATTTAACCTTTGTGTTTTCCACCTTATCAGAATTGACGATTTCGCCTCCAACAGATGCGCTAGGTGCGGATCCATTCTTAGGAGCTCCGCTTCTGTTTGTACTACCTTAGTAGCCCTCTCGACGTCCTCTGTTAGCGATTCGGCAGCCTCGTCAAACGAGGAAAGTGTGCTCGTTCGCTCCTTCCTAAGTTTCCTGAACTCTCAGTCCGTGACTCGAAATACCCTGGCCGGTCGGGCGTCTACCCTTAATGTTACCGCTACTATGAAGTGGTCACTGCCCAGGTTATCCTGCCTATTGGCCCACGTTACGTTACCTACGTTCCTTACACAGGTCAAATCAGGCGTTGCATCTCGCGCAACTGACGTGCCCAGCCTAGTAGGGAACCCTGGATCCGTGATTACCGAAAACGCAAGATGATCCAGGATCCTCGCCAGGTTCTCTCCTTTTACAGTCTATCTGACGTAGCCCCATGCATTATGAGGGGCGTTAAAGCCCCCGGCAACTATCAGAGGAGAGTGTTTGGCTATCGACGTCGCCTTCCTAAGCAGGGAGTTAAACGTCTGTCTCTGGTCCGACGCCAGGCTATAGACATTAAGCACAAAGACGCTCTGCTTGAGACGCCCATGCGGTATAACCTCCACGAAAAGGGCCTCCAGCTTACCTCGTCCAGATTGGATTGAATGTTCAATAAAGGCTATATTTTTTTATCATCGTAGCTAGTCCTCTGCCTCCGTCGTTCCTGACCGACACAGTGTGGAAGCCAGAGAGGGTAGGGTCGTCACATAGTGTCTCCTGTAATAACAAAATCTGCGGTTTTTCCACCTCATTCGTCAAAAATTGCCGTAGCGGAGCCTTGCGCCTTTGAAAACTAAGACAGTTCCACTGCCATATTACCAGATATTTGTGATTGCCCGCCATGATGCTACAACAACATACCTTGCACCACAGCTGGAGCAACCTCGGAGTGATTCACTGCCTTGCTTTGCGCTCGGACCTTGGCTTTGGCTTTAATCGCCGCGTTTTTTTTCTAGTACCGTCACTCTTTGGACCAAAAGCTTTACGCTTTCCTGATTTTCTCTACTTCTCTTAAGTAGTTCCTCCAGCATCTTTCTTTGCTGGACCTCTCCCTCAGACGTTTCCGAGTCGCTCTCGTCGTTAGGAAGGGGGGCCTTACGCTTTGCTTTAGTGAGTCCTACGCGGGGTATATGTTCGACTACCTGTGGCGTCTGATCGCTCGCCTCTATTTCAATGGACTTTGGGTTTGCCTTGGCGGCTTTGAGTCGGCGTACCTCCTCTCTAAGCTGACTAACTTCCTCAGGTAGTGCGTCCACGTGCGACCTACTGCCATGCTCTGGCGAAGCCAACCGCGTTACCTCCGTGGGTCTCTGTAGCTCCTTCTTCTTCTTCCCTTTGATGCAATCCGCCCAGGTAAGCTCCTCCTGGATCCGCACGCTGGACACCGAGCGCCCCCTTGATCTGGAGCGCTGCCTGATTGCACCGCGCTTCCGCGCTGCTGGCGTGCGAGAGCGGCTTCTTTCGGTGCTGCGCTCCTGCACAGCAGGCGTGCGCGAGGGGCTCCTGCCGCCCGCCGTGATGACGTCGGTTCCCAGCTTCAGCTGGTCCGCGCGTCGACGCCGCTGCCGCCGTCTTCTTCTGACGATATATGGAACTTTCAATTTTTTCCTACACTCTTCGGCCGCTGTGGGGTGCGGGCCACAGCACAACGTGCATTGCGGATCGCACTGGTGATCTTCCGCCGGCGATCGTTTGCCGCAGGTGCGACACCCCTTGCTTCCCGGGTTGGGACACACGTCAGCCCGGTGTCCCATTCCTCCGCAACCGTAGCAGACTTCCGTGTGGCATCGGTACAGCGTGCAGCGAAACATGCTCGCGCCGCAGGCCACGTAGTTGGGCACCCTCATTCCCTCGAAAAGTACTGCCACCGCTGTGGTGTTCTTGATCCGCCTGGCCTCCAAAGCGTCCGGATTCCGATTATTTACAATTCTCGCTCTGAGTTGAGCCTCGCTGACTTCCACGTAGACTCCTCCTATGACTCCTCTACACGCATTCTCGGGTGGAGCCAGATACGCCGCCATCCCAAACGTGCCTTCACCGAGCCTGATTTGTTGCACTCGGGCGTATGCGTCCGCGTTTCGCTTGTGCGGAGTGCACACCACAAAAACGTTCTGAATTCCATTCGGACTATTCGTGTCCTCTTCGAGTGCGGCCGGAGCCAAGGATGCCGCTTGGCCAAGGCTTGCTCAAAGCATATTTTACTGACCTTGTTGACATTCAGGCCGTCGCGCGGTCTGACAATGATGCGAAAAGTGCTCCTCGGCAGTCGAGGCAGCCTCGAAGCAGCGGTGACGCGTCGTGTTGCGTCGCGTGGTGCGGCGGTGCGGCGGTGCGGCCGCCGTCCCTGCGTCTGCCACTTGTATTTCCACCGTCTTGACCCGAAGAATCTTCTTCCCTGTGCCTGCCGGGTCGGCGACCGGGCGCCACCTTCCATCCCGCGTCGCATGCCTCTTATTGAGTAATCTCTTCTCCTTCCACAACGTCCTTCCTGGATTCAAAGTCCCACATGCGCGGGAGTAGGCCTAAGCCTACCCTCGCCACGTTTTAAACACTCGCAGAACGGCGAAAAGTCCTCCCACCGACGAAAATCCTGTATCGGCAGAGTCCCCTTGATGTGCCGCGTCAATCAATGCATAACTCGCCCGGTTTTGCAGGGAGACCCACTCGAGAACATTGATGAAAGCTGGCGCCTATGTCAAAGCGTCCGCAGTAGTCGACTTCTTCTTCCTTCTTAGAACGCGGCAGTGCTTCTTATTTACCCCCAGGGCACAAGTTAGCCGACAATAAATATATGTATCTGGACTCCCTTAACAGTCCATTAAAATCCTGGTGGAGGCGCTGGATAATAATTTCCAGCCCGATTCGAGTTGGAGAAACCAGCCCGGAACCACGCCATTTCAGACGCAACGAGCTTACGCCTGTTCACCAGCGCACGAGCAGTCGCCTACGTAGTGAGCCGCTTGAGTTTCCTGTTTTGCTGGAGCAGACTATAATAGCAGCAGCGGACAATACTGAAATGACATCCCAGTCAGCCTCAACCCGCACCGTTGTTGATCAGCCGCGAACGCCCGAGCCTTTTCACGGCGACACCTTCGAAGTCGCCGAGGACTGGTTGGAAGGCTTCGAGCGCGTCGCTGAACACAATGGATGGGACGAAAACCGGAAGCTCGGCAACGTTTACTTCGCGTTGCAACACTGCGCGCGAATGGGGTTTGAAAACCACGAAGCTGTCCTCCGGTCGTGGGATGACTTCCGACGGGAGCGCTTGGCCACGTATCCGAGCACAGACCGCCGGAAAAGAGCTGAAGCCGCTTTGCAAGCAAGAAGCCAGCGAAACAACAAAAGCGTGGCAAGGCATCTCGAAGATATGTCCCGCTTATTCCGCCGGGCCGACCCGAGCATGAGCGAGGACAAGAAGCTTCAGCACCCGATGCGCGGTGTGAAGCAGGAGCTTTTTGCTGGTTTGGTTCGCAGCCCTCCACGCACCATTGCCGAATTCCGCTCGGAGGCGACAACTATGGAAAGGACTCTTTAAAAGCGTGCGAGACCCTACAACCGCGATATGAACGTCGCCTCCATGAATGCAATGTCGGCAATGTTCGGGAAAAGCGTCGAGGTCTTACCAGAACTCATAAGATCTGTGGTTCGAGAAGAGCTCCAGAGGCAACAGCTGAACAACGGCCCCACAGCAGTCTCTTCATTAGCAGAAGTGGTTTGCGAAGAAGTGAGACAAGCAGTCCGCGAACAGCACCCGCTAGCACAGGCGCAAGCATCATCACCGGTACGGCCGACGGTATCGTACGCCGAGGTACTCAGAGGATCTCCAGGACGTACCTTCGTCGCGACAACTGCGCATGTAGCCGAACCTCGGTTCTTGCCGTCTCCCCCGGAGACGAGATTCCGGAAGGCTGACATATGGCGCACTCCTAATAGAATCACGTTTTGCTACCACTGCGGCGAAGCTTGGAGTCTCTACAGGATGCGCGAATACCGCAGAGCGGGACTTCAGGGGTTTTCCGTAAACGCTCCTTGCCCAAGAAACAGTGAACGCCCTTTCGAGATCCAGGAGTATTTGTCAGCGCTCCAAAGCCCGCCGACTTCACAGTAACACCAACCTCGCTCAACAGTGCCGCTTAGATATCGATCACCGAGCCCGCGTCCATCCTCAACCTCCCCAAGGCGACGCCCCAAAGCCCACGTCGGGAAAACTAATACCGGCGACCTGCGGAGGTGAGGTCGCTGTCGACACAAGAACGGAGCCTCCAGCGCTGATTCTGAAATATAACGACGGACGCGAGAGCATTTGCGAAACGAGTGACATAGCTTCCGATTTATGTGTGTTTATAGACGGCTGTGAAATTACTGCTTTAGTAGATACAGGCGCAGACCATTACGTTATGAGTAAAGTACTTGCCAGAAGACTGAAAAAAGTGCTGACTCCTTGGAGAGGACCGCAAATTCGAACCACCGGTCGACACCTTATCAACCCGCTGGGCAGGTGCACTTCTAGAATCGGAATACGCGGCTTTACATACGTGGCCAGTTTCATTGTCGTATCAGAATGCTCAAGGGATTTAATTATTGGCATGGGCTTTTTGCAGGCGAACGGTGCAGTTATCAACTTGCAGGAATCCTGTGTGTCGTTCTCAACGAAGCACGCCATCACGACGTAAGAATGTGAAGAACAATTCGATGCGCTTCAGATTATAGACAACGACGTCACGATACCCCCAAGATCCAGCATAGCTGTCGCCGTAAGGAGCACCGTATTCAGCGACTATGAAGGAATAGCAGACAGTAACACTGGGCTCTTACTCAAAAAGGGATCTGTATGGCAAGGGGTCTTGTTCGGCGGCGTGACGGGTGTTCAGATGGCTTCCTGACTAATTTTGTAAATGAAGTCCAGCATGTTGCGAAGTCAGCATGTTGCAGATTGTTCTAGAGAAACTGGCCACCCTGTATACGCAATGCCTCATGACCTCGAGCGTACCGGAATCTTGGAAGAACGCTAACGTAATCCTCATTCATAAGAAAGGGGACGCCAAAGACTTGAAAAATTATAGACCGATCAGCTTACTGTCAGTTGCCTACAAACTTTTACTAAGGTAATCGCGAATAGAATCAGGAACACCTTAGACTTCTGTCAAGCAAAGGACCAGGCAGGATTCCGTAAAGGCTACTCAACAATAGACCATATCCACACTATCAATCAGGTGATAGAGAAATGTACGGAATATAACCAACCCTTATATATAGCTTTCAATGATTACGAGAAAGCATTTGATTCTGTCGAAACCTCAGCAGTCATGGAGGCATTACAGAATCAGGGTGTAGACGAGCCGTATGTAAAAATACTGGAAGATATCTATAGCGGCTCCACAGCCATCGTAGTCCTCCATAAAGAAACCAACAAAATCTCAATAAAGAAAGGCATCAGGCAGGGAGATACGATCTCTCCAATGCTATTCACAGCGGGTTTACATGAGGTATTCAGAGACCAGGATTGGGAAGAATTGGGGATAAACCTTAAAGGAGAATACCTTAGTAACTTGCGATTCGCTGATGATATTGGCTTGTGTAGTAACTCAGGGGACCAACTGCGATGCATGCTCACTGACCTGGAGAGGCGAAGGAGAAGAGTGGGTCTAAAAGTTAATCTGCAGAAAACTAAAGTAATGTTTAACAGTCTCGGAAGAGAACAGCAATTTACAGTAGGTAGCGAGGCACTGGAAGTGGTAAGGGAATACATCTATTTAGGGCAGGTAGTGCCGGCGGATCCGGATCATGAGACGGAAATAATCAGAAGAATAAGAATGGGCTCGGGTATGTTTGGCAGGCATTCTCAGATCATGAACAGCAGGTTGCCATTATCCCTCAAGAGAAAAGTGTATAATAGCTGTGTGTTACCTGTACTCACCTACGGGGCAGAAACCTGCAGGCTTACGAAAAAGGTTCTACTTAAATTGAGGACGACGCAACGAGCTATGGAAAGAATAATGATGGGTGTAACGTTAAGGGATAAGAAAAGAGCAGATTCGGTGAGGGAACAAACGCGAGTTAATGACATCTTAGTTGAAATCAAGAAAAAGAAATGGGGCGTGGGCAGGACATCTAATGAGGAGGGAAGATAACCGATGGTCATTAAGGGTTACGGACTGGATTCCAAGGGAAGGGAAGCGTAGCAGGGGGCTGCAGAAAGTTAGGTGGGCGGATGAGATTAAGAAGTTTGCAGGGACGACATGGACACAATTAGTGCATGACCGCGGTTTTTCGAGAAGTATGGGAAAGGCCTTTGCCCTGCAGTGGGCGTAACCAGGCTGATGGTGATGATGTTGATGTTGCGAAGGGAACCGTCATTGGCCGCCTTAACGATTATGACAGAGATTGCGGATTTGAGCCCTTCCGATGCTGCACTACTGGAGTGTGACAACGTAGACTCCATACTCGCATCCGTCAACATCGAAGCAGCACTATCACCGAGCCAGAAGCAGCAAATAGAGAACCTTGTACGAGAATTCGCCTCGTGTTTCTCAACGACATCGGAAGTCCAGAGAACATCCATCGCCAAACACCGTATCATTGTCGACGAAGCTGTGAGACCTATTTGCCAGCATTTGTCACCGAAGGAGAGAGATATCATCAGCAAACAAGTGGAAGAAATGCTTAGAGACGATGTAATTCAACCATCGACCAGCCCGTGGGCTTCGCCTGTGGTGCTGGTAAAAAGAAAGGATCAGACCTTGCGCTTCTGCGCTGATTATCGGAAGCTAAACGTCGCCACAAAGCGGGATGTCTATACACTTCCGAGGATCGATGACACCCTCGATTGACTACGGGATGCGAAATTCTTTTCTTCTCTCGACCTCAAAAGGGGAGACTGGTAAATAGAAGTGGACGAACGGGATCGTGAGAAGACAGCATTCGTCACACCAGACGGACTATACGAATTCAAGGTACTTCCGTTCGGCCTCTATTTCGCACCTGCCACCTTTCAGCCGATGACGGACACTGTGCTCTCCGGGTTAAAGTGGCAGTCCTGTCTGGTTTATCTTGACAATGTCGTGATTTTTTTCTACCATCTTTGTACTGGCTTGCAAACCTGAAAGATCCTTCTGGACGGCTTGCTAGATGGAGTCTGAGGCTGCAGGAATACGACATATCGGCCGTGTACAAGTCAGGTTGCAAGCACAGTGACGCTGATTGTTTATCGCGGGCGCCGGTCTAATCTGCTCCTGTGAAAGATGGACACGAAATTCCGTTTGTTGGAGCCGTAACCACATCTGAGATGGCCAAACACCTGCAGTCTGACGTCGAGTTGCTTCTACTCATCAGGCACCTCGAGGGACACCCCGTCCATCTTCCGCGAGTTTTCTTCCGAGGATTGTCATCGTATGGTGATGAGAAATGGCGTCCTGTGCAAAAGAAATTTTTAGCACAGCACAGAAAATTTCTACTCGTCGTTCCTTCAGCTTTGCGATCCGAAATCTTGGAAGCCTGTCACGATGACCCCTCAGCAGGACACCTCGGAGTGAGCAGAACATTTGCCCGAACTCATGCTAAGTACTAAGGGCCAAAGCTATTGAATTCAGTACAGCATTATGTACGAACATGTCGGGATTGCCAAAGACGCAAAACGCCTCTATTAACCCATTGAAGACCAGCGTGACCATATGGTCACGTTAGTCTGCACAGTGGATTTCAATTAATTAGGATTAACAAAACGGCACCAAAATCGCCTTTGACGTGCCGTTTGACAGATTAGAGTTCCCTTTATAGTGGCAGCAGCTGTCAGTCGTTTTATGGGAGCCCCTCGCAAAGGCAGGAATAAGTGTTGCTCTACGAGTAGCGTTGCCATGCATCACTCCAAGGGGAAAGCGTGTGATATTTTACTACTTGTTTAAGCAATAGTCAGATATCCTTACCTCCGTATTGCTCTTTGAATATGTGACCTTCGATGACCATTTGTGAAAGATTATTGCTTGATTTATCCATGAACAAGCACGTTATCTTGCGCGTTGCCATATGGTCACGCTGGGCTTTTAGGCTACCTAGCTTTTTATTTTTTTAACTGCATTCTCATCTCGTGCACGGCTGCTGGGGCGTTCTCGCAGTGGTTATTTCTTATTTTATTGTCTGTGTAGGTTGATGTTGGAAGAAATAGCGAAGATAGTCGTAGTGGAAGATGACGACGTGTCAGTGATTTATATCGAGCCTCCAGAGGCTAGCACCTATTCGGATGAAAACTCGGTCGATTAAGACTCAGTTGGGCTAATTGACATTCTAAGCAGGTGGTAGCTGTTAGCCGGCGCTGAAACTGTTTTCTCTGACGGACGCCGCATTGGTGGATGTGACTCGAACGATGACGACCTCGGCGAGCAAGGTGACAGAATATCAGAGGTTTCTTCTTTTGTAGTTGATGCGGCCATTCCGGCAAAATTATCCACTGCTTCTAAGTGGACGAAGGGTGATCTCCAGACAAGCATATTTCCCGACCCAAACTTTGCTGCTTACAGGGACTTTTCACCTGTTGAGTTGTTCGATCTTTTTGACAACGCCGTACTCGATAGGGGAGGTACTCGTATGTTGAGAAGAAGCGAATCAAGGTGGCCCATCCAAACACTGTTGCTAAGTACAAGATTTATAGGAGGTACGGACCAGATGCATGCAAATGCAGGCACCTATAGGATTGCAATCCGTGGCAAAAAGTGGCGGTAGGGGATTTTCACTTCACTTTGTGATGTATCTATCAGCAACGCTTGGGCGCTAAGTCGTAGCACAGGGCTCAACGTCACGCAGGTGGAATTCCGCAGGCAAATTGCACAAAGCTACCTGATGCGATGGGACAATAAGCCTAGATGACCTGGTGAACGCAGAATACCAAAGACTGGTGATGTCCTGACTGGTACACGGTATGACCAAGTGACCCACTTTGTTGCACCAATAGCTAATGGCAAGAGGTGGAGGTGTGCATGAGATAATTGCAACAGCGCGGTGCACACACAATGCACAAAGTATGACGTCGGCATGTGTATTCAATGATTCAAACCATATCACACTAAATAAGTGTCACTCAGGAAATGGTTGTTGTGGAACGACGAGTCGGTTCTGATGTACTTCGCTATAAAAGCGCGCGAGATAGTGTCGAGCAGCCTATATTGGCTTTTGTGCGTGTATATATATATCAATTCTAAATATTGTAAGGCAGTTTGTCGTGTGCGTATCATGGACACGCATGCTTATATCGCCTTCCGTTTCCCTACCACGGTTGCGCTTTAAAACCAACAGCGCGCGCATGCGATCCCATAGATGAGATGAATACATATATATAGAAAAGTATCAGTCATAGCTCTCGTAGTATAGCCTTCTGAGCCATTTCCCTTTTCTTTTTCTTCTCTTTTTTTTCTTTGAAAGAAGTCCTATTAGGGTTATAATAATTACACGGAGGTATTTCGCACTCGCCAGCAGCAGTACTTGAGATAGCTATTCCGGCGGCTAGCTTCCCACGCTATGCGTGCCGCCCCCGCACCTGTTTAAGCTTTTTCCTAGACGCTAGAGCTATACAATGTCCGCGCAACCTTGAGCGATCGGAAAGCGCGTTTTCCACCCTGGGCCGGCGGAGAGGGGAGACTTTGTTCCGGCCGCGAAGCTCTCTACATCTCAGTAAGGCGCCTGGTGGTGGTCTCGTGCTGACGATGCCCTCTCGGTGAGCGCATATTTCCCCCCTCATCTTTTAAGAGATTCAATACATACAAGCATTTGTCTCGCAAACCAGATTTATTTCAAGGGAATTTTCCACGTCTCAATAATTTCTCTCGTCGTATACGAGTGCTGATTGCCGTGTTATAGTTTGTTAACGAAGCTTCCCCTCAAGTCTAAATATTTTAAGGCAGTTTTCCTAGTCTATAAAGCCGCTCGAGTTCACGCTGCTCCTCTGGCGGCCATTTTTCCAAGAAATTTTGCCTTCCAACCACTCAGAATGCCGGTGACAACTTCACGTTTGATCAATTCTGGATATTGCAAATAGTAAACAGCTACTTTTGCTTACATGATCGGCCATGACATTGAAATTGCTGATACAACGGAAAGCATTGCACCGGATGCACGTATATAGAACTGTGTATGTTGAGTGAGATAAGAGCTGCACTATAGGCATCGCAGGCAGTTTTAATTGGAGGCAAACTTGGCAAGTGCGCCTCGAATGATAAATTGTTTTGTCTAAACCGAAACAGCGCGAATTGGTAGGCTGCATGAAAGAGAGACATTCTTATAGAATGACAGGAAGTTATTCGGCATATATCTGGCGATCACTCAGGAAATGGTTGTTGTGGAACGACGAGTCGGTTCTGATGTACTTCGCTATAAAAGCGCGCGAGATAGTGTCGAGCAGCCTATATTGGCTTTTGTGTGTGTATATATATATCAATTCTAAATATTGTAAGGCAGTTTGTCGTGTGCGTATCATGGACACGCATGCTTATATCGCCTTCCGTTTCCCTACCACGGTTGCGCTTTAAAACCAACAGCGCGCGCATGCGATCCCATAGATGAGATGAATACATATATATAGAAAAGTATCAGTCATAGCTCTCGTAGTATAGCCTTCTGAGCCGTTTCCCTTTTCTTTTTCTTCTCTTTTTTTTCTTTGACAGAAGTCCTATTAAGGTTATAATAATTACACGGAGGTATTTCGCCCTCGCCAGCAGCAGTACTTGAGATAGCTATTCCGGCGGCTAGCTTCCCACGCTATGCGTGCCGCCCCCGCACCTGTTTAAGCTTTTTCCTAGACGCTAGAGCTATACAATGTCCGCGCAACCTTGAGCGATCGGAAAGCGCGTTTTCCACCCTGGGCCGGCGGAGAGGGGAGACTTTGTTCCGGCCGCGAAGCTCTCTACATCTCAGTAAGGCGCATGGTGGTGGTCTCGTGCTGACGATGCCCTCTCGGTGAGCGCATATTTCCCCCCTCATCTTTTAAGAGATTCAATACATACAAGCATTTGTCTCGCAAACCAGATTTATTTCAAGGGAATTTTCCACGTCTCAATAATTTCTCTCGTCGTATACGAGTGCTGATTGCCGTGTTATAGTTTGTTAACGAAGCTTCCCCTCAAGTCTAAATATTTTAAGGCAGTTTTCCTAGTCTATAAAGCCGCTCGAGTTCCCGCTGCTCCTCTGGCGGCCATTTTTCCAAGAAATTATGCCTTCCAACCACTCAGAATGCCGGTGACAACTTCACGTTTGATCAATTCTGGATATTGTAAATAGTAAACAGCTACTTTTGCTTACATGATCGGCCATGACATTGAAATTGCTGATACAACGGAAAGCATTGCACCGGATGCACGTATATAGAACTGTGTATGTTGAGTGAGATAAGAGCTGCACTAGAGGCATCGCATGCAGTTTTAATTGGAGGCAAACTTGGCAAGTGCGCCTCGAATGATAAATTGTTTTGTCTAAACCGAAACAGCGCGAATTGGTAGCCTGCATGAAAGAGAGACATTCTTATTGAATGACAGGAAGTTATTCGGCATATATCTGGCGATCACTCAGGAAATGGTTGTTGTGGAACGACGAGTCGGTTCTGATGTACTTCGCTATAAAAACGCGCGAGATAGTGTCGAGCAGCCTATATTGGCTTTTGTAAGTGTATATATATATCAATTCTGAATATTGTAAGGCAGTTTGTCGTGTGCGTATCATGGACACGCATGCTTATATCGCGTTCCGTTTCCCTGCCACGGTTGCGCTTTAAAACCAACAGCGCGCGCATGCGATCCCATAGATGAGATGAATACATATATATAGAAAAGTATCAGTCATAGCTCTCGTAGTATAGCCTTCTGAGCCGTTTCCCTTTTCTTTTTCTTCTCTTTTTTTTTCTTTGAAAGAAGTCCTATTAGGGTTATTATAATTACTCGAAGGTATTTCGCCCTCGCCAGCAGCAGTACTTGAGATAGCTATTCCGGCGGCTAGCTTCCCACGCTATGCGTGCCGCCCCCGCGCCTGTTTAAGCTTTTTCCTAGACGCTAGAGCTATACAATGTCCGCGCAACCTTGAGCGATCGGAAAGCGCGTTTTCCAACCTGGGCCGGCGGAGAGGGGAGACTTTGTTCCGGCCGCGAAGCTCTCTACATCTCAGTAAGGCGCCTGGTGGTGGTCTCGTGCTGACGATGCCCTCTCGGTGAGCGCATATTTCCCCCCTCATCTTTTAAGAGTTTCAATACATACAAGCATTTGTCTCGCAAACCAGATTTATTTCAAGGGAATTTTCCACGTCTCAATAATTTCTCTCGTCGTATACGAGTGCTGATTGCCGTGTTATAGTTTGTTAACGAAGCTTCCCCTCAAGTCTAAATATTTTAAGGCAGTTTTCCTAGTCTATAAAGCCGCTCGAGTTCACGCTGCTCCTCTGGCGGCCATTTTTCCAAGAAATTTTGCCTTCCAACCACTCAGAATGCCGGTGACAACTTCACGTTTGATCAATTCTGGATATTGTAAATAGTAAACAGCTACTTTTGCTTACATGATCGGCCATGACATTGAAATTGCTGATACAACGGAAAGCATTGCACCGGATGCACGTATATAGAACTGTGTATGTTGAGTGAGATAAGAGCTGCACTATAGGCATCGCAGGCAGTTTTAATTGGAGGCAAACTTGGCAAGTGCGCCTCGAATGATAAATTGTTTTGTCGAAACCGAAACAGCGCGAATTGGTAGGCTGCATGAAAGAGAGACATTCTTATAGAATGACAGGAAGTTATTCGGCATATATCTGGCGATCACTCAGGAAATGGTTGTTGTGGAACGACGAGTCGGTTCTGATGTACTTCGCTATAAAAACGCGCGAGATAGTGTCGAGCAGCCTATATTGGCTTTTGTGTGTGTATATATATATCAATTCTAAATATTGTGAGGCAGTTTGTCGTGTGCGTATCATGGACACGCATGCTTATATCGCCTTCCGTTTCCCTACCACGGTTGCGCTTTAAAACCAACAGCGCGCGCATGCGATCCCATAGATGAGATGAATACATATATATAGAAAAGTATCAGTCATAGCTCTCGTAGTATAGCCTTCTGAGCCGTTTCCCTTTTCTTTTTCTTCTCTTTTTTTTTCTTTGAAAGAAGTCCTATTAGGGTTATTATAATTACACGAAGGTATTTCGCCCTCGCCAGCAGCAGTACTTGAGATAGCTATTCCGGCGGCTAGCTTCCCACGCTATGCGTGCCGCCCTCGCGCCTGTTTAAGCTTTTTCCTAGACGCTAGAGCTATACAATGTCCGCGCAACCTTGAGCGATCGGAAAGCGCGTTTTCCAACCTGGGCCGGCGGAGAGGGGAGACTTTGTTCCGGCCGCGAAGCTCTCTACATCTCAGTAAGGCGCCTGGTGGTGGTCTCGTGCTGACGATGCCCTCTCGGTGAGCGCATATTTCCCCCCTCATCTTTTAAGAGATTCAATACATACAAGCATTTGTCTCGCAAACCAGATTTATTTCAAGGGAATTTTCCACGTCTCAATAATTTCTCTCGTCGTATACGAGTGCTGATTGCCGTGTTATAGTTTGTTAACGAAGCTTCCCCTCAAGTCTAAATATTTTAAGGCAGTTTTCCTAGTCTATAAAGCCGCTCGAGTTCACGCTGCTCCTCTGGCGGCCATTTTTCCAAGAAATTATGCCTTCCAACCACTCAGAATGCCGGTGACAACTTCACGTTTGATCAATTCTGGATATTGTAAATAGTAAACAGCTACTTTTGCTTACATGATCCGCCATGACATTGAAATTGCTGATACAACGGAAAGCATTGCACCGGATGCACGTATATAGAACTGTGTATGTTGAGTGAGATAAGAGCTGCACTATAGGCATCGCAGGCAGTTTTAATTGGAGGCAAACTTGGCAAGTGCGCCTCGAATGATAAATTGTTTTGTCTAAACCGAAACAGCGCGAATTGGTAGGCTGCATGAAAGAGAGACATTCTTATAGAATGACAGGAAGTTATTCGGCATATATCTGGCGATCACTCAGGAAATGGTTGTTGTGGAACGACGAGTCGGTTCTGATGTACTTCGCTATAAAAACGCGCGAGATAGTGTCGAGCAGCCTATATTGGCTTTTGTGTGTGTATATATATATCAATTCTAAATATTGTAAGGCAGTTTGTCGTGTGCGTATCATGGACACGCATGCTTATATCGCCTTCCGTTTCCCTACCACGGTTGCGCTTTAAAACCAACAGCGCGCGCATGCGATCCCATAGATGAGATGAATACATATATATAGAAAAGTATCAGTCATAGCTCTCGTAGTATAGCCTTCTGAGCCGTTTCCCTTTTCTTTTTCTTCTCTTTTTTTTTCTTTGAAAGAAGTCCTATTAGGGTTATAATAATTACACGAAGGTATTTCGCCCTCGCCAGCAGAAGTACTTGAGATAGCTACTCCGGCGGCTAGCTTCCCACGCTATGCGTGCCGCCCCGCACCTGTTTAAGCTTTTTCCTAGACGCTAGAGCTATACAATGTCCGCGCAACCTTGAGCGATCGGAAAGCGCGTTTTCCACCCTGGGCCGGCGGAGAGGGGAGACTTTGTTCCGGCCGCGAAGCTCTCTACATCTCAGTAAGGCGCCTGGTGGTGGTCTCGTGCTGACGATGCCCTCTCGGTGAGCGCATATTTCCCCCCTCTTCTTTTAAGAGATTCAATACATACAAGCATTTTTCTCGCAAACCAGATTTATTTCAAGGGAATTTTCCACGTCTCAACAATTTCTCTCGTCGTATACGAGTGCTGATTGCCGTGTTATAGTTTGTTAACGAAGCTTCCCCTCAAGTCTAAATATTTTAAGGCAGTTTTCCTAGTCTATAAAGCCGCTCGAGTTCACGCTGCTCCTCTGGCGGCCATTTTTCCAAGAAATTATGCCTTCCAACCACTCAAAAATCGACTGCCGCGGACAACATCAGTCCCTTTCCACATAAGTATGAGGCTCGGAGCAGGAGCTTTGGCGCTTGAAAGTAACCGTTGGCTTGACGAACCAACCGACTGAGCTACCTTTCCGGGCAACATTGAAGGATCACGAGTTCAAATCACATGTTATGTTCCTTTTTTTTCCCTTTTTTTCTTTCTTTTAATGTATTTTCCTTCCTTTTATCACTGTACGGAAACCCTCCTAAAAAAAAAATTATATATCCTCAATTATGTGTGGCCACACATGTGCAGGTCATAAATACCAGGTTCTCTAGCCGAGTGCCATCCATGCGGTATAACCGAGCTCAGATTGGTCCACCTTGACTGATCAAATAGGGCAGCACTGTAGGTTAATGAAGCGTACAACTCCTGCGGGACCCGCCGTGGTTGCTCAGTGGTCAGGGTGTTAGACTGCTGAGCACGAGGTTGCGGGATCGGACCCCGGCCACGGCGGCCGCATTTCGATGGGGGTGAAATGCGAAACACCCGTGTACTTAGAATTAGGTGCACGTTAAAGAACCCCAGGTGGTCGAAATTTTCGGAGTCCTCCACTAGGGCGTGCATAATCAGAAAGTGGTTTTTGTCACGCAAAACACCATAATTCAATTTTTAATTTAACTCCTGCGGGGACGGTAGAGTATCCGTCTCCAGTGCAAGAGGACCGTGATTCAAATCCCGGTGCCGCGCAATTCTCCACCGGGAAATACAAAAAAAATACCGTGTGTTGAGAAAATTGCACAAACAGGCCAGGAGTGCCGCCTGATCCCGGTGACCAGAACCGGTAACGCACTCTCTCACCAGAGCAGGATTGGCCACCCTGGTGCAGTACTTGGCCACAACCTCCTATATGAATACAACAATCAAACCCCGGCCCTCAGTCCCCAGCAGCCGCGAAGCAACTGACCACGGCGGCGGTCAGATCTGTAACGCTGCAGAGGGTGCTAAGAATACCTGGCTCCGGACAGGCCGCCATTGGAATCTGAACCTGGCAACGTTTAACGTTAGAACGCTATCTAGTGAGGCGAGTCTAGCAGTGTTATTGGAGGAATTAGAGGGTAGTAAATGGGATATAATAGGGCTCAGTGAGGTTAGGAGGATAAAAGAAGCATATACAGTGCTAAAAAGCGGGCATGTACTGTGTTACCGGGGCTTAGCGGAGAGACGAGAACTAGGAGTCGGATTCCTGATTAATAAGGAAATAGCTGGTAACATACAGGAATTCTATAGCATTAACGAGAGGGTGGCAGGTCTTGTTGTGAAACTTAATAAGAGGTACAAATTGAAGGTGGTACAAGTCTATGCCCCTACATGCAGTCATGATGACCAGGAAGTCGAAAGCTTTTATGAAGACGTGGAATCGGCGATGGGTAAAGTCAAAACAAAATACACTATACTGATGGGCGACTTCAATGCCAGGGTAGGCAAGAAGCAGGCTGGAGACAAGTCAGTGGGGGAATATGGCATAGGCTCTAGGAATAGCAGAGGAGAATTATTAGTAGAGTTTGCAGAACAGAATAATATGCGGATAATGAACACCTTTTTCCGCAAGCGGGTTAGTCGAAAGTGGACGTGGAGGAGCCCGAATGGTGAGACTAGAAATGAAATCGACTTCATACTCTGCGCGAACCCTGGCATCATACAAGATGTAGACGTACTCGGCAAGGTACGCTGCAGTGACCATAGGATGGTAAGAACTCGAATTAGCCTAGACTTGAGGAGGGAACGGAAGAAACTGGTACACAAGAAGCCAATCAATGAGTTAGCGGTAAGAGGGAAACTAGAGGAATTCCGGATCAAGCTACAGAACAGGTATTCGGCTTTAACTCAGGAAGAGGACCTTAGTGTTGAAGCAATGAACGACTATCTCATGGGAACCATTAAGGAGTGCGCAATAGAAGTCGGTGGTAACTCCGTTAGACAGGAAACCAGTAAGCTATCGCAGGAGACGAAAGATCTGATCAAGAAACGCCAATGTATGAAAGCCTCTAACCCTACAGCTAGAATAGAACTGGCAGAACTTTCTAAGTTAATCAACAAGCGTAAGACAGCGGACATCAGGAACTATAATATGGATAGAATTGAACAGGCTCTCAGGAACGGAGGAAGCCTAAAAACAGTGAAGAAGAAACTAGGAATAGGCAAGAATCAGATGTGTGCGTTAAGAGACAAAGCCGGCAATATCGTTACTAATATGGATGAGATAGTTCAAGTGGCTGAGGAGTTCTATAGAGATTTATACAGTACCAGTGGCACCCACGACGATAGTGGAAGAGAGAATAGCCTAGGGGAATTCGAAATCCCGCAGTTAACGCCAGAAGAAGTAAAGAAAGCCTTAGGAGCTATGCAAAGGGGGAAGGCAGCTGGGGAGGATCAGGTAACAGCAGATTTGTTGAAGGATGGTGGTCAGATTGTTCTAGAGAAACTGGCCACCCTGTATACGCAATGCCTCATAACCTCCAGCGTACCGGAATCTTGGAAGAACGCTAACATAATCCTAATCCATAAGAAAGGGGACGCCAAAGACTTGAAAAATTATAGACCGATCAGCTTACTGTCCGTTGCCTACAAAGTATTTACTAAAGTAATCGCAAATAGAATCAGGAACACCTTAGACTTCTGTCAACCAAAGGACCAGGCAGGATTCCGTAAAGGCTACTCAACAATAGACCATATTCACACTATCAATCAAGTGATAGAGAAATGCGCAGAATATAACCGACCGTTATATATAGCTTTCATTGATTACGAGAAAGCGTTCGATTCAGTCGAAACCTCAGCAGTCATGGAGGCATTACGGAATCAGGGTGTAGATGAGCCATATGTAAAGATACTAGAAGATATCTATAGCGGCTCCACAGCCACCGTAGTCCTCCACAAAGAAAGCAACAAAACCCCTATAAAGAAAGGCGTCAGACAGGAAGATACGATATCTCCAATGCTATTCACAGCATGTTTACAGGAGGTATTCAGAGGCCTGGAGTGGGAAGAATTGGGGATAAAAGTTGATGGAGAATACCTTAGCAACTTGCGATTCGCTGATGATATTGCCTTGCTTAGTAACTCAGGAGACCAATTGCAATGCATGCTGCTCACTGACCTGGAGAGGCAAAGCAGAAGGGTGGGTCTGAAAATTAATCTGCAGAAAACTAAAGTAATGTTTAACAGGCTCGGAAGAGAACAGCAGTTTACGATAGGTAGCGAAGCACTGGAAGGGGTAAGGGACTACATCTACTTAGGGCAGGTAGTGACCACGGATCCGGATCATGAGACTGAAATAACCAGAAGAATAAGAATGGGCTGGGGTGCGTTTGGCAGGCATTCTCAAATCATGAACAGCAGGTTGCCACTATCCCTCAAAAGGAAAGTGTATAACAGCTGTGTGTTACCAGTACTCACATATGGGGCAGAAACCTGGAGACTTACGAAAAGGGTTCTGCTGAAATTGAGGACGACGCAACGAGCTATGGAAAGAAGAATGATGGGTGTGACGTTAAGGGATAAGAAAAGAGCAGATTGGGTGAGGCAACAAACGCGGGTAAACGACATCTTAGTTGAAATCAAGAAAAAGAAATGGGCATGGGCCGGCCATGTAATGAGGAGGGAAGATAACCGATGGTCACTAAGGGTTACGGACTGGATTCCAAGGGAAGGGATGCGTAGCAGGGGGCGGCAGAAAGTTAGGTGGGCGGATGACATTAAGACGTTTGCAGGGACAACATGGCCACAATTAGTACATGACCGGGGTAGTTGGAGAAGTATGGGAGAGGCCTTTGCCCTGCAGTGGGCGTAACTAGGCTGATGATGATGATGATGAACCGGCTCGAACCTCAAATAGCAAGGCATTGCCCTTTACTTTATAGCACAGCTTTTCTATTCTAATTTCTTTCTTCTCACTCTTGTAAATCCCCGTGGTCCGTTTCTTTTCCAATCTTTGCATCCAATTAACTGTCTCTGTTTCTGTCACTTTCTTTATTCCTTGATATCTTCCTTCATTCAGTGTCCACACTTTTCAACAGCAGATACTTGTGCGCTTTAGCTGTCCATTTATTTTTATCAGTGCTTCTGTGTGCTTTCTTCAAAACTAATTTTGCTCTGTGCTTCACTGACTTCAAAAGATGCGCATTCCGTGTCAACCAACACTGCCTCATTTGTGATATTGATCCGGTTTGAAGCATAGAATGGCATTTGTGAAAGTTATCGTTGGCACCATTACTGCTTTCTAGATTCCACAGACCAGCTCACACTTAATGTGGCCACTCAGTCATCTGTGTTTCATTACTGCAGCATTATTCCTTATTTTGCCCCGAAATACTCGCACCATGTACAGGCTGAGCATTAGAAACTATAGGGCTTTGGGGAGACGCTCTCTCCGTGGCGCCGCCAACGCAATTCATACACCTGTCATATTATTTTACCGTGGCTATGGCACCGACGTACACTTGTGGCAACGCTAGGAATTAGCCCGTAGTTTCGTTCACGTTTCCCTTCGTGAGAAATACAGAACATTTATGTTTCTTTTTCTACATCACGTAATTTGAAATAGCTCATTAAAACAAAAGCGAACTGCTTATATTTTGTTTATTCTTTAGTCGACCCTTTCGCGTTTTCGCAAGCGTGAGACATGTCGCACGTTTCTCGTATTCCTCAAAGGCTCACGCCTCATATGATGAACGTTCGTCGCCTGCTGCCGCACCAGTTAGCTGTCCTGAAAGTCTGCTGAATAGGTTCAGGCTGAAATGCCTTTCAACCACGCCAAACATGTGTGAATTGCGTCCACGCAGAAACCAGGGAACAGGTCCGGAATTCATAGCCATCGGTGCGGTAATACGAGTAAGCGAGCTGACTAACCTTCGCCGGCTCTACCGACGTCGGCTTCGGTGGCGGGTTCTCACGAGATAATGCGACCATTTTGGGATGCGGGCGCAGGTTGTGCTGGGTTCAGAATTCGATACATATAGGATGTTCCCTAATCATCGATTAGATTCAGAAATCCCACCGGCGAGTTAACTGTCTGCCTTTATTAAAGTGAAGCAAATATGCAATATAAGCAGGAACTGCTGCCAAGCTCTCCCGGACAACTTTGCGTACGAATACGTGTGCGAAAACACTGCCCCCTTGTAGAGAGAGAGTGATTGTATATAGCAACATGCGCTATTTTTTCCAGCCATTCAGGGAGGATGGCTCAGAGCCTTAGAGAAGAGAAAGAAGAGAGAGACGGTGGCGGGTCGTCCAGAGTCCTTGGCTGTAAGCGGTAGCCCGGAGGCGCATTCAGAAGTTATGTAACCGCCACGTGCCCCCTAGGAACGTGAGATGGAGTTTGACGGCGGAGCTGTGGTGCCGGCTGGGTAACCTCACTTGTGATGCTGGTACTGCAAAGAGTCATAGACGTCGATATGAAGTGTAAAGAGAAGCGTCCTTTTTGTAGGAAGCGGGGTCGAAACAAATAAAATGCCCCATTGTCTCAGCCTCGCCGCATACTGAGAAGGCCAGTAATGCAGCCAGGCTCTTGCTGTACCTCCGGGATGTCGTCAGAGAGCAACCGATGCGGATGCAGAGCGCGAGAAAAAGTTCCTGCCTTGCGAGGAATCGATGAAGAAGGGGACGGAGGGTCGACCGCTGGCGACTCGCTGGTCCGGCTGCAGCGCTGTAAGATTCTGCCATAACGTGCGCCTAGCGTAGTCGAAGGCCGTTGCTGCAGTGCCGACGGTTTCAGCGGCGTAGTGTTATGTCTTCGTCAGCCTCCTCGTTGCCCAGGATTCCGAAGAGGGAGGGCAGGCACTTCAATTTATAAGCAGGATTTGTCCGTTTTCATCGGGAACAGCGACAACGTCGGCCCTTGACTTTGGCGGGGAAGTTCAACGGCCCATGCGCCAGTTCTTGCGTTGGGGTTTATGCGCAAATACCACAGCCTAGAAGACATTGTAGCCTCACCCAGCGCGTTCTCTTTGATAAGGCGTTATTGCTGCATGTTGACAATAATTTACATACTACAGAACATGCCCAAAACGGGCAGGTTAAAGCGGCTCGGCACTTCTAAGATAAATAATAAGAAGGAAAAAGAAATGAATTCACGTCAATAGTTTTCAGTGCAGCGCGATTGCGCAGGGGTACATGCACGCGTGGTAATTTCCTTTGCACTGATGACGACAGAATAAAATGTACAAATTTACTGCATTTCATTAAGCGCTCGGAAATAAACACGCATTTGTAATCTCGCATTGAGCACACTCTTCAGTGTTTTCAGGTCTAAACAAGCAGTTGAGTAATGCGCACTTTAGTTTTGAAGCAGCACAGCGAGCTGCAAACGTTGAACAGCAAATAAAGGCGTGAAATAAACAGTTTCTAGATCACATTGTCTCTTTGAGCAACTTATAGTTGTCGATTTCATCTGGTCTAACAACTCGTTTGGGCAAACTTGCGGTAAGCAAGTATACCTTTAGCGTCCTTTCACCATAACAATCCTTGCAACTGAAGATAAGTAGACAAATTTACAATGCATTTTTCGAAGCCGAAATAATTTTTCGTAATACTTGAGGCATCATTTGTAAAATTGTAAAACGGGCCCAGAATCGTGAAATTTACAAAATCTTCTGGGGAGTTAGCTTTTATGGGTAGATTATATTTTTGTTATTTCGCGGGCTAGACGTACCATTGTACTCATTTAATCGGCCACATTCGTACTTCTATCTTGCCAAATAGGGCCTTTAAAATTTCGGCTTCAAATGATATAAACTTGCAACCTATGCGCATACTTCGACCGTCGAAGAGAGCTTCCGCATCCTACTTAAGGTATATCGGAGGTTTCCTTGCATTTAACGCTGCCTAATTGATTGTTGTAGTTCTGCGTACTTCGTTCAGCAGCAGCGCTGTATTCTAAGAGCAGTAACAATGTTTTTCCTAAAGGAAAACAAGCGGCCTGCAGGAGCCCACAAGACCTCAAATTTGATCCCGCAACTTGGCCTTACGCAAGTGTATTTGCCTACGTTAATAGTGAAGATAAGTGCAGAGAATATCCAACCGTTTCCATTCCCACCCATGGGATGCGCGCAGTGTACCCAACCAGGCACAGTTGCTTCATCGCTTACAACCCATGCATGTCACATATTTTATATGTTTTCTGCTAGTGTAGTAATCACCTACTTTAAGAAAATTGAGGTAGGCAAACACACGTGCATTTCGGCGCACAAGAAGTACTTTCAACAAAACGTTTCCTGAATATAAATGTAGCAGGGAGAAATTTATCTTGCACTAATAATAATGATGTAACGAACCTGTCGGTAAAGTCAAAACAGAATACACTATACTGATGGGCGACTTCAATGCCAGGGTAAGCAAGAAGCAGGCTGGAGAGAAGTCAGTAGGGGAATATGGCATAGGCTCTAGGATTAGCAGGGGAGAGTTATTAGTAGAATTTGCAGAAAAGAATAATATGCGGATAATGAATACCTTCTTCCGCAAGCGGGATAGCAGACTGTGGACGTGGAGGCGCCCGAATGGCGAGACTAGAAATCAAATAGACTTTATACTCTGCACTAACCCTGGCATCATACAAGATGTGGACGTGCTCGGAAAGGTGCGCTGCAGTGACCATAGGATGGAGAACATCTGAATTGGCCTAGACTTGAGGAGGGAACAGGGGGAGCTGGTACATAAGAAGCCGGTCAATGAGTTAGCGGTAAGATGGGAAATTGAGGAATTCCGGATCCAGCTAGAGAACAGGTATTCGGCTTTATCTCAGGAAGAGGACCTTTGTGTTGAAGCAATGAACGACACTCTTATGGGCATCATTAAGTAGTGTGCAATAGAAGTCAGTGGTAACTCCGTTAGACAGGAGGCCAGTAAGCTATCGCAGGAGACGAAAGATCTGATCAAGAAACGCCAGTGTATTAAGGCCTCTAACCCTACAGCTAGAATACAACTGGCAGAACTTTCCAAGTTATTCAACAAGCTTAAGACAGCTGACATAAGGAATTATAATCTGAATAGAATAGAACATGCTCTCTAGAACGGAGAAAGCCTAAAAGCACTGAAGGAAAAACTAGGAATAGGCAAGAATCAGATGTATGCGTTAAGAGACAAAGCCGGCAATAACATTACTAATATGGTTGATATAGTTGAAGTGGCTGAGGAGTTCTATGGAGTTTTATACAGTACGAGTGGCACCCACTATGATAATGGGAGAGAATAGTCTGGAGGAATTTGAAATCCCACAAGTACCGCAGGAAGAAGTAAAGAAAGCCTTGACAGCTATGCAAAGGGGGAGCCAGCTAGGGAGGATCAGGTAACAGCAGAATTGTTGAAAGATTGTGGGCAGATTGTCCTAGAAAAACTGGCCACACTGTATACGCAATGCCTCATGACTTCGAGCGTACCGGAATCTTAGAAGAACGCTAACATAATCCTAATCCATAAGAAAGGGGACGCCAAGGGCTTGAAAAATTATATACCGATCAGCTTACTGTCCGTTGCCTAGAAAGTATTTACTAAGGTAATCGCAAATAGAATCAGGAACACCTTAGACTTCGGTCAACCAAAGGACCAGGCAGGATTCCGTAAAGGCTACTCAACATTAGACCATATTCACACTATCAATCAGGCGATAGAGAAATGTGCGGAATGTAAGCAACCCTTATACATAGCTTTCGTTGATTACGAGAAAGTGTTTGATTCAGTCAAAACCTCAGCAGTCATGGAGGCACTACGGAATCAGGGTGTAGACGAGCCGTATGTAAAAATACTGAGAGATATGTATAACGGCTCCGCCGCCATCGTAGTCTTCAATGCATACATCTGATTCTTGCCTATTCCTAGTTTCTACTTCATTGCTTTTAGGCTTCCTCCGTTCATGAGAGCATGTTCAATTCTATCCATACAATGCTTCCCTATGTGAGCTGTCTTGCGCTTGTTGATTAACTTGGAAAGTTCTGCTAGTTCTATTCTAGCTTTAGGGTTATACGCTTTCATACATTGGCGTTTCTTGATCGGATCTTTCGTCTCCTGCGATAGCTTGCTGGCATCCTGTCTAACGGAGTTACCACCGTCTTCTATTGAACACTCCTTAATGATGCCCATACGATTGTTGTTCGTATATTCAACGCTAAAGTCCTCTTCCTGAGGTAAAGCCGAATACCTGTTGTGTAGCTTCATCTGGAATTCCTCTATTTTCCCTCTTACAGCTCACTCATTGTTCCGCTTCTTATGCATCAGTATCTTCCGTTCCCTCCTCAAGTCGAGGCTAATTCGAGTTCTTACCATCCTATGGTCACTGCAATGCACCTTTCCGAGCACGTCCACATCTTGTATGATGTCAGGGTTAGCGCAGAGTATAAAGTCAATTTCATTTCTAATCTCGCCATTCGGGCTCCTCCACGTCCACTTTCGGCTATCCCGCTTGCGGAAGAAGGTATTCATTATCTGCAGATTATTCTGTTCTGCAAACTCTACTAATAACTCTCCCCTGCTATTCCTAGAGCCTATGCTGTATTCACCCACTGACTTGTCTCCAGCCTGACGTGTCATTGACTGGTCTAGAATGTTGGGGAGTGCCTAATGGAAGAGCGATAAGTGACTGTGATGCCCATAGTATCATCGTCATCCGTGGCAATTCTCAATGTTGAGAAATATAGTTCCTTCAGCAGAATCGTGTGAGTAACAGCGTGGATCCGCCGCTTTGTCGAAAACTACCACAACAAAAAAGGAAAGTCGATCGGCCCATTACGAGCTGAAAAAGTAATCCGCGCCAAAAGATACTGTTTGGCTAAAGCTCAAGGAGATGCGTTCAGCGATGACATCTCAAATCTTAATAATCGAAGACCGCTGCACAAGAGCTCTACTGTTTTGCCTTTCAACCCGTACTTCGACGAGGAGGGCCTCATGCGAGTTGGTGGACGCTTGCAATTCAATGATAACAACGAAGAGACTTAGCATCGCATCGTTCTCCCTGGCAATCACCCCCTCACGTCACTACTCGTACTGAAGGAACATTTGAGAATGCAGAACACGGGCGTACGCGATACTTTAGCACAACTGCGGGAATCCTATTGGATTATCAGAGCACGGCAGGCCGTAAGGAAAGTTAGCAAGCAGTGCCTCGTCTATCACAAAGAAATTTGCCTTCCAGCTACGGAACCAGTAGCACCACTTACAGCTCACTAAGTGACAAAAGGAAACCCGTTCGCCATCTTTGACATCGATTTTGCAATGCCCTTTGTTTTTCAACAGTCACCCAACAGGAAAAAAACTCTACATCGCTATTTTCACCTGTTTTGTGACACGTGCCGTCCACCTTAAGCTTGTCAGCGACCTGTCGGCTGCAGCGTTTTTCTTGGCCTTTAAACGCTTTGTGGCATGCCGTGTAATCTGCTCGACGATGTATTCGAACAATGCGATTACATTCAAGCGTGCAGCCAGGGATCTAAATGCATTCTTCATGATGTTGCAAGTCGAGGAATTACACTCATAATTCACCGAAAACCAGATCAGATGGGAGTTTATTGTTGAACGGGCAGCTTGGTGGGGCGGGTTCTGGGAGCGGATGCTGCGATCTGTTAATGTAGCATTCCCAAAAGGCGTTAGGATGGAGCAGCTTGAGTTTCGAAGAAATGACCACCGTTCTTTATAAGGTCGAGGCCATGATCAACACACGCCCTTTGACTTTCATATATGACGATGCTCAAGAGCCAGAACCACTGTCACCGGCACACTTCCTTGTCGGAAGAAAGTTGACGACCCCTCCTCCACACCTGCTGCCGGACAAAATTCCTGGCGGTGGCATGCATCTCTCACGACGCTGGAAGTACCGGACTGCCATGGCCGATGATTTCTGGAGACTGTGGTGGAAAGAGTACATATTGGAGCTCAGATCGGCACATATGTGCCGACCAATGACATCGAGTGATCTGAAGAAAGACGTATTTTTGCTCCTGAGGGAACACCGCTTGAAACGCCACATGTGGAAGACCGTCTGAATTAAGAAACCGTTAAGGGTAGAGACAGCAGGGTGCGGACCTGCAAATTGGTATTAAGTGGTGTAACACGGGTGAAGCGACCGATACAGCAGCTGTGTCCCTTAGAGATTGCGGAGCAATGAGCTCAATAATAGTTCGCTCATCCGGGGAAGGTTGTATATGCTCCATTGTGCAGCCAAACGGCCCCGCGCTGATGGGCCGCCGACGATTTGGCGAAGAGGATTCCCCCACCTAAAACGGCACTGCTGAAGTCGCTGTGGCTGGAGCGCCGGACACTTGACACCCCTCAAACTGCGTCTAAATTACTGGCGGGCGCGTTGTACGAACAGCGACCGGCGGCGCGGTGGCGCCTTTCAGGTTTGGAGCGGGTTTATTGCACGTGCGGCGCGCAAGAAAGCTGTTTGGCCCAGTGTATTGTGACTTTCTCTTTGTTTCTGCTCTCTCGCCTTTCCCGTACCTTCTAGCTAAAAATAAAAGAGTCTTCTTCATGCGCTGCAAGTGAACGGACGTCTCTAATTTTTTCATAAGCTAAAAGTTCTCCATCTTTTATTCCACAACACTGTCTGAATAACTGCGCAAAACGGCACTAAAGCCCGGAATACATGGAGCGTTTTTGAGGCGATTTTCGCCTCACGGCGCCGATTTGACGCCCGGAGTCGAGAAAAACGCCCGCCGCCGCCGATCAGGACCGGCTAGATTTTGACGCGGCGCGCACGCGTCTGACGCTACCGGAAGTGCCTGTCGGAGTCACTTCCGTCTGTTTTTTGCGGGAGCGGCCAGTCGTCTCAGTCGCACAAGGTCGCCAGACGAAACATTTCCGGCCAACTCTCTCCGCTGAACATATCCAAAAATATCGATACAATACTAAACATACCTGGTAATGTGTATAGACATATTAGTGGGGTATTTATTGCATAATTTATTCATTATAACACAAGCAAACAACATATAAGCATTGTTCGTTCATTTAGTGGTAGCCAAAACATTTTTGCCCTGTCTGGCCACACTCCGGCGGCGTTCGCCGCTCGTACCCCTCATGTAGCCTGGCCGGCGTCCCGTCAGCGCGTTTTTCTTTTTTTTTTTTGCGCGCGATAATCGCAGGAGAAAAACGCCCCATGTAGCCCCCGCTTAAGTGCGCAGTCGTTTTCGGCGGCGAGCACGTCCCGAAGACAGCTCTCTATTGCAAAGGCGAAAAGCCGCAACGACGCAATATGGCCAAAGATAAAGGACACGTTGATAAAAGTGGTAATCCAGCGAAAACCGGTTACTATCAAAAAGCAAACCATGTTCATGTGCTCAAAAAATAATTGCTTGGTATTTACGCGCCAGAACCACGATGTGATTATGAGGAATGTCGAAGTGTCCGAGTCTGAAATAATTTTGACTAACTGGGCTTCTTTAATGCGCGCCTAAATCAAAGTAAACGGGGGTTCCTGCGTTTCGCCTCCATCGAAGTGCGACCGCCATGACACGGAATCGAACCAGCATCCTCGAGCCAGCAGTGCGAAAACTCACCTATTAATCTAACACGGCGCTTGAATCTAACACGGCGGTGCGTGACGTGGTGCACTGGTATGTCATCGTGGCAAACATGTTTGGATAACGACACAATGAGTACCTGCATCTGTGACCCTACGGGCAAACCACCAAAGGTTGGTACCTTTGAACTCGGGGTCTTGCTTCCATTCATTTTTGTAGTTTCTCGCAACTTGTCCCACTTCCCCATGGTTCGATTCTCCTCTCGGAAGACGATCTGATCTTAAGTCCAAACTAAAAAGAATAATCCGAAATGTAAGCGCGAAAAAAAATCATCTTTCGCGAGAAGGTCAATGGCTAAAAAAAAAGCTTACCGTGAGAAACATGGAGCAGGTTGCACCCGAAATCCATTACCGTGAACCCACTGGAGCGTATCATCTACCCGTGCTTCCCTTGTTTCATGCCGGCGCCACGATCACCCAACATATAACCTGTTTATCCTCTCCCTTTCTGTGCATAGCCATGTTAGTACAATGTACTGTGAAGCGCCCTCTACTCCTCGGATCATCCCGATACCCGGGGATCGAGTGTCTAATCAATGAAACCGATAACATGAAGATAAGACTGTTACTGACGCAAATGTTAGTATGGTGAAAAGCGGTGCAACCTTAAGTGCATCGTAGATGAAAGCCAGCGACTCAGACAAGGGCGCAGAACGGAAGGCATTTCACGCATGCATAGAGGCACGGCCGCGCTGCAGGCATAGCCAGCTAAAACATGGCCTTCGCAATTTGTTTCTACTCGATGAGAGCCACCTCTGGAGCGCAGATTAGGGCGGCACTTACAGCCCAAACAATGTCAGTAGCCCAAATATAGCCAAATAGCAAACGCGCCCAAGTCGCCGCCAAAAATGTTTTCCTATAGCCCAACTTCACTATATATAGCGAAACCTGGCAACACTGAGACAATGAGATGGCATTCAGATGACACGTTCGTTTGAGGGATCGCCAGCCGTTTGTGCGCAGGCGTAAGAGCGGGCGTGAGAGAGTAAATCTGGGGGCTTTTGCAGCTTGAATATATGACTCTGCCTAGGCACTACGGAGGAGGTTTCATAGCGCGTGTTGTGCGCGTTTGTGCCCCAGACACTTCATCATTGCAGAGTGCGGTCGAGTTTGCTTACGCTCCGCTGCTGGCTGCCCGCGCGGTGAGGCAGTGGGCACGGACGCCCCATTTGATGATCGCTGTGTATGAAGGGGCAAGGTTCTGACTTGTGTTGTTAAGTCGCGGGTCCATTGTTTCGTTGCGACGATAGATTACGCTCCGCCACTGGCTGCCCGCGCGGTGAGGCAGTGGGCACGGACGCCCCATTTGGTGATCGCTGTGTCTGAAGGTGCAGTGTTCTGACTGGTGTTGCATGAGTCGCGGGTCGCTTTTTTCGTTTCGATGATAGATAACGCTCCGCCACTGGCTGTCCGCGCGGTGAGGCAGTGGGCGCGGACGCCTCATTTGGTGATCGCTGCGTCTGAAGGTGCAAGGTTCTGACTGGTGCTGTATAAGTCGCGGGTCGTTTTTTCGTTGCGACGATAGATTACGCTCCGCCACTGGCTGCCCGCGCGGCGAGGCAGTGGGCACGGACGCCCCATTTGGTGATCGTTGTGCCTGAAGGGGCATGATTTCGACTGGAGCTGTATAAGTCGCGGGTCGCTTTTTTCGTCCTGACGATAAATTGGATTTTTTGAAAAGCACTGCTCCAGGAGGGCACATATATCCGGCTAACATTTCCTCCAGAGCGGAAAATGTGCCTAAAGGCAAAGTTGCGTACAACGTTTTGTTGCCGAAGAAAGATATGAAAATTTTTGGCAGTTATCATTGATTTGTCGCTTGGCACTGGCCTTGTCGATCATTTTAATAAAGAAACAAAAAAAACCTGCAAATGTTTTAAACGAGTTCCTAATTAACGAAATACAGTGGGAGGAAGTCAATTTTGGAATATTCATCAACAAATTAGTTTGTGTGCTATGAGACCGTCTCAATCGCCCTACTGGTTTCTTATAATTTTCTTCCCAATTCGGTGAATGGAGTCCAATATTATGCCGTAGTTTACCGCGCAATTAGTCGAAGTAGCTAAATCGAGGCTTTAAAGTGTCCATTTTTCTTAGATAAATGCTTTATCTAAGAACATCTTTCCGAAAATTCTACGTGAACGCCGCTGAATTTGGCAACATTGGTGAGAGGGATGTGAAAAAGGAAACATACCGCAGAACATTTTACTCTCAAACTGCCTTTCTTAGCGCTATTTTCACACGCTAAATGACTTAACCCTTGTGGTGACAGCATTGTATCTGTTTTCATAGCACTCGCTGGGTTCCTTGCGAAATTACGTGAAAAAACATTCATATGAAATCTCCATCTGAGAAAAAGAAAAAAAAACAACGTTGCCTACGCTGTGCATGCACAGTGCTTAACACCCTGCGTGGTACGAAAGCACTAGGCAGAGCCCAACTACACTCATACATCAAAACCACGATGCCAAACTTGTCGACTGAAGCAAAAAATGGCACCATTATAATGGAGCTCAGTGACGCTCAATGAAGATGAGATCCTCTTTGTCATAACATGATTGCACATGAGCGTTGCCCATGTGGATCACCTATTTCTATTTAATGAAAAAAGCTTCTAGTGGCCGTCTGTTATGCCATTTATGGAAGCCAAGAGACCAGCGCATTCAAATTTACATCAAAGTCATGTTTATTGGCTTGAGTTCCATAACTGTGCATTGAAATCATTATATGCGATTTCAAAGTAGGATGAAATGGCCAGCGCTGGGAGCGTCAGTGCTCAGCCATGCCTGTGCTCTTTACTGCCGCGCAACCATTTGGAGAATCTCGCACAGTTGCTCATATCTCCTTACAGCACTAGAGTGGTGTTCGAAGAACTTAGCTTTTTTTTCTTTAGCAGCAATTTTAGCGGAAAACTTGACGCGCTGAAATTTGCCTGTTGCAAATAATCCTAATCTTCTTTTATTTTATCGTCATTCCTAAAAACTAAGCAAAATTGCCACTTCCGGTGGCAGTTTCTAGCCCTGATCATTTCCTATTTTCTTCACTGTCCATTGTATACGTGCGTATGTATATCGAATATTAACTTGTCCAGCTTTGGCTAATAAGGAATTTTTTCCCCTCTCGAATTTTCGGAGTAGCCAGGAAGAGTTCGGGCAACGCAAAGGCTACTTAGATGAAGCTAAAGACCGCCCGGCACCCGTTGATCACATGAGAGCATCATCACAATAACCGAGAACTCGACCTAGCTTCGTATATGCTCAAAGCCCAATGCGTCAAACAATAGCGCGCTGGGTGGGACTGAGCCTAAATCTTTCGAGCGCGTGTAGGGTGCGGACCAGGTTTCAAAACTCTGGGCCAGGCTCGGGCGGGCCATTACGTCATTACGTTACGTCACTTTTGTATCGTAGTGCCCACACGCTCTCTGCAGTATGCACAAATCATTTCACGTACCCCATTAAGCTGTGTCCCTGAAACAGGCTACCCGTTTTTAAAATTTTTAGTAAGTGTAGCCTGAACAGAATACAGCGCCATGGAATACAGAGGTGGATTGTATGCGCCACGAGTAGCCTTACACAAAAACCACAGGTGTTTTCTTAGACGGTGATGCGTAGAGATCAAGACCATTTTAAAGCGTCTTTCTTCACAGACGCATATGTGGACACTATTCGATCATAAGCGTACTCTGCGTGTCTCTGGTGTCATGCGCACACCGTCAAAAAATTGTGAGCGTTTTGAATGTAGTTGCTCTTTTAGTTTAGCTCTTTAAAAATAATGCTGTTTTATTGTCATCTTGGGCGCACGTTTTGGTCCCACCAGTTGTTTTTCTATTGCAGATCACCCCGCTCCCAAAAAATGCATGAGTTCTATGTATGATCCTTGCGACAAATGCTTCACAACGGCATATTATTACAACCACCACGACATGATTTGTTCACAGTACTACACGAGCACTGACTACTGGTTTCCTCCTGAAGATTCGAACTGCTTTGGAAACAATGAAACTTGCCAAAGGGAATGCCAGTAAGTATGGGCAACATTGCAATTACTTTTAAAGTACTGTTTGACGTCGCACTGTTATGCGGTTCAAAATTATATGACGCGTGTGCGTGATTTCTTTTTATATTTTATTCAGTTTATTCAGTTAGCGAAGGGATATTGCATGAGAAAGAGTGATACAAAAACAGCAAAATAGAAGGAAGAAATTTGTTACACAGTAGTAATGGGCAAACATAATAGATCCACGGACCAAGGTAAATGAGTGCCCGGCAGCGAAGCAAACAAATCCAACGTGTGAAATTTTGCCAGAGATAACCTAGATGCGCAGGTCGGTTAGCGCAGCTAGGTTATTTAGTGACGCATTTTAATGATAATATAGCTACGCTCCCTTTGAAGGTTCCAAGTTAAAAAAAAATGTCAAGCAGGTCGTTTAAATGCATAATGGCACGCAGCAAAGCAAATGTATCAAATGAAATGATTCGGCCGAAACCCGATGGAAGCTGAGATCATTATGCAAGCGCCGAGATGTACGAGGTGGTCGAGTAAGTTGTAGGGTTAACGGGTGCTTGCGGTGAATATTTTGTGAATAACGTAAAGTAATGCTATGATTCTACGTGATTCACCCGATGAAAGGAACCAAGGCAACTTCATGCTAGCCATGCTTGAGTCACAGTTATATCTCTGGCAGTGAAACGGGCAGTACGGTTTTTAATTGCCTATAATGTCGCTTTTCTGAAGGAATTTGACATCCCACAGGTAACGCCGGAAAAATTAAATAAAACCTTAGGAGCTATGCAAAGCGCGAAGGCAGCTGGGAGGGATCAGATAACAGCAGATTTATTGAAGGATAGTGGGCAGATTATTCTAGAAAAACTGGCCACCCTGTATACGCAATGCCTGATGACTTCGAGCGTACCGGACTCTTGCATGAACGCTAACATAATCTTAATCCATAAAAAAGGGGACGCCAGAGACTTGCAAAATTATAGACAGATCAGCTTACTGTCCGTTGCCTACAAAGTGTTTACTAAGGTAATCGCAAATAGAATCAGGAGCACCTTAGGCTTCTGTCAACCAAAGGGCCAGGCAGGATTTCGTAAAGGCTACTCAACAATAGACCATATCCACACTATCAGTCAGCTGATAGAGAAACGTGCGGAATATAACCAACACTTATATATAGCTTTCACTGATTACGAGAAAGTGTTTGATTCAGTCGAAACCTCAGCAGTCATGCATGCATTAGGGAATCAGGGTACTGAAAAATACTGAAAGATATCTATAGCGGCACCACAGCCACGGTAGTCCTTCATCAAGAAAGCAACGAAATCCCAATAAAGAAGCGCGTCAGAGAGGGAGATACGATCTCTCCAATGATATTCACAGCGTATTTACAGGAGGTATTCAGTGACCTGGATTGGGAAGAATTGGGGATTAGAGTTGATGAAGAATACCTCTGTAACTTGCGATTGGCTGGTGATATTGCCTTGCTTAGTAACTCAGGAGACCAATTGTAATGCATGCTCACTGAGCTGGAGAGGCAAAGCAGAAGGGTGGGTCTAAAAATGAATCTACAGAAAACTAGAGTAATATTTAACAGTCTCGGAAGAGAACAGCAATTTACGATATGTAGTTACGCAGTGGAATTGCTAAGGGAATACATCTATTTAGGACAGGTAGTGACCGCGGACCCAGATCATGAGACTGAAATAATCAGAAGAATAAGAATGGGCTGGGGTGCGTTTGCCAGGCATTCTCGGATCATGAACAGCAGGTTGCGATTTTCCCTCAAAGGAAAAGTGTATTACCCAGCTGTGTCTTACCAGTGCTCACCTACGGGGCAGAAACCTGGAGGCTTACGAAAATATTCTACTTAAATTGAGGACGACAGAACGAGCTATGGAAAGAAGAATGAAGGGTGTAACGTTAACGGATAAGAATAGAGCTGATTGGGTGAGGGAGCAAACGCGAGTTAATGACATCGTAGTTGAAATCAAGAAAAAGAAAGGGGCATGGACAGGACATGTAATTAGGAGGGAAGATAAGCGATGGTCATTAGGGGTTACGGACTGAATTCCAAGAGAAAAGAAGCGTGCAGGGGACCGCAGAAATTTAGGTTAGAGGATGAGATTAAGAAGCTTGCAGGGAGAACATGGGCACTATTAGCACATGACCGGAGTGGTTGGAGAAGTATGGGAAAGGCCTTTGCCCTGCAGTGGGCGTAGCCAGGCTGATAAAGATGAATGTCGCTTTTAGGTACCCTTGATTAGGTAACCGGACAGACGATGCGAATTCTAGTTGAGGCCTTACGGATGCAAGACAGGCGAGTTGCCTGGAGAGGGCAGGAGCGACATGAAAATTGTATTTAAGATAGCCTAGCATACGTGAGGATTCAGTAATTTTCTTGCGTGCGTGGACCATGACAGAAAAGGTCTTAGACTAAGCGCGGGCTAATTCTAAGAGCTGTTGTGTATATAGGGACTGTTATCCCGTGAGTAATAAAAAGTGCGGGTGGTTTGCCGAAACATTTATTAACGAAAATAATAATGAATTTAAGAACGCGTTCTTATGTGGAGTAGGCGTTGTCTAAGGAACCTTAAAGAACACGTTCTTAACTTCGTTATTATTTCCGTTATTAACTGTTCGTCCAACCCACTCCGGATGTCTTTTTGCGGGTAAACGTTATTAGTTTGCGTTTATCAGTGCTTATGTCATTTGTCGCGAGGATCACCACTTATTAATACAGTCAAGATCACTTTGACGAGCGACGGGATCGCAGGTTGAGCACATCTGACCATAAATTATGGTGTCGTCTGTGAAGAAGCACATAGGTGATGTTATTTCTGATTGCTGGTTATTAATATAAATCAGTAAGAGTAATCGCCTGAGGACGCTTCCGTGTAATACGCCAGATGTTACATCGCCAATAATGCAGGTGTAGTTATCGGCGACAGTGACAAGCTTTTCGATTGACAAGAAATTCCGTACTCAGGATACAACTTTCGGCTGCGACAAGCAGGAAATGCGTCCATTTGCCTTTACTGATGATTCAAGCTTGCTCAACGTAGAACTGGTGACAGACAGGGTATATGCAGGCGAGCATGTCCAAATTAGCGCACTTCCGGGAAACCGATTAGCGAAGTGCTATCGAAAGCCAAGATTACGTGTGGGACGGAGTAGAGGAGAGGCAGCTAGAGGTGATAATGGTATAAGTGATTGGCGCACTGCAAGTACTGGGGATAGGGATATCGAAGCAAATAGACAAAGGGGTTACCGATCTGCGGGATGTTTCAAAGGGAGCGCAAAGCTTATTGTGCACAGCACCAGAGGCTGAAAGGCAGGGGTATGCCTTTGAAATATATTGAAAGGGCAGTGCTTGCAGTAAGCAGAGACATTTAACGCACCGGGAGGATTTAGCCGGATATACTGATTACAACAATTCTATTGTGCTATACCTTGCGATGAACACAGCCTTAGTGTAGTCAACAGGGAGAATAAATGTCGTGGATAGGTAATGTGATAATGCGTAAACAGGAAGTCATGGATCGTTTACTCCTTAGTCTCAGAGACGTCCTAACGAACGACTCGACCAAATGAGGAGTGTTGAACATCAAAAATATAACCTTGGTATCGATCATAAATGTTAAACCTGAAATTTTCTGAGACATACTAACGCACAACACGAAGCAATCTCAACTGAATTTCCAAACATGAAAAATAAATCAAATAACAGAAATCGCAAGAAACATTCAGAACACAATGTTCGCATTTCCTAAAACTCTTTGGGGCTATGAGAAAGTAGTAGACCTTATGCGGCAGGACATAAGACGGGCACGGCAAGAAAAATTTCTTGCATGGAAAGAGGAAACCATACAGGTGATGGAACAAAAAATAAACAAGCTATGGAAGATCATAAAGGCGTGTAGGGATGATTGAGAATTAAAAAAGGTGAGATTACACGGAGAATAAATAGGTGCTCCTTAGATGGAACAAATGCTGAGAAACAAAAGTGCGGCGAGTGAGCTCATGCACGAGAAAGCGAAATGGACAATTGCACGTTACGTGTATTATATTCGCCAAGGAAACAAAGGCACACCAAAAAGATTGCGGATGCATGTAAGAGCGCTGGGACATCCAACTACGTATTCGCAAGCGGCAATAAGGGAGGAAGACGGTAACATCTACGAAGGAGAATATGTTCTGCGGTACATCACAGACGTTATTAGGGATAACATCGGCACGAAAGAAACCATGTTTCGTACTCAAACACATCCGGCAACAACAGAGATGCCTGAGAGACCAAAATTGAACATAGAACATTTTTTATGTTCCTAATAACACGTCCGCAGCACCCGGTGAAATCCCACTACAGCTAATCAACAAACTGGATCGAAGGAGCTAGGCACTGCTGACTGGCTCCACGAAGCGAATGATTGTAGAACGAATCAAATTCCGGTTCGATGGCGTGAAAACAAGATCAGCCTCACCTAAAACACAAAGATTATCAGTATAAGGCGAGCTGGTACAGGCCAGTTGCAGTAACGTCGGTGATATATAGAACGGCAATGCAATCCATATATTTAGAGCTGTCGAAGTGGGTCAAGAAAAAGTGTGTACCTGAGGAACAAAAGAATAGGTTGGGACCAGCAAGACGTTTATAGGATATTATGTTTGTACTAACTCATTGCCTAGAGTATTCAGTTGCTCAGAATAGGCCTTTATGAATAGCATTTCTAGATATTAAAGAAGCCTGCGGACAACGTAGACAGCGAGTTGTTATAGGATATTCTCAAGCAGGAAGGCGTAGATGACGATATGGCAGAGCTGCTGAAGAAAATGTGTAGAGACAGCCGAATACAAAATATTATGGCAAGCCCGGAAAGTCGTACCAAAGAATGAAGCAAGGATGTCCGCCCTCTCATTTGTTGTTCACAATTTTTGTTGAGGGCACAGATAGACGACTGCAAAACAATGAATTAGGGTTTGATTTATCGTACATACGTAATAACAACTAGTGCAAAAGAATGACCACGGACTAGTGCATGCGGCACACGTAGAGCTTCTAGCGGACAATGCAAGAGATTTACAGAAAATTGCGAATTTATGTGGCCACGCAGCGACAAGTCTAGGTCTTTAATCAAGCACAGAGAAATCAGAAATTATGATCTTTAATGAAGAGACGAGTAATTGCGTGGTGCCGATTCCACAGCTAATCATACTTCTAGTCAAGCAACATAAATACCTGGGCAAACAAAAGAAAGACGTACTCAAATACCTACCAAGGTATCTTAAGATAAAGAGTAAGCGCAATACAGCAAACATGACACGTAGAGCCCTTCGGAACATCCATAAATGTGAGGTGGCGCGTAGAATTAGGAAAAGGGTAATGGTGGCAGCGCTAAACGTTCGCAAATGCCATCCCATGGCTCAAATTGAATATCTTGTTTCAGTTGTAAGCTAAGGAATGATTGGTAGCCCGGTTGGCTCTGTGAATCCACGGAAAAAGTACGCATTAGGCAATGCAGGGTGACAGGAGTTCGGCCTTGTTTTAAGGCAGAGAAGCGGAGAACAACATTCGTTTTACAGAGAAACTCAGAAACATGAATCAAAATAGCTGGGTGGCTAACGTGCACAAGTATCTGTACCTGAAAAGCATGGCCACAGAATGGAGAAAGGGGTCAAGGAGGTTACCAACCAAGTGCGGTGTAATTGAAAGCGTAACAAGATAACGAGGACTCATCAAAACGAAAATGATAGAAACTGGCTGTGAATTCAATGAAAAGAATGGAAACAAAAGTTCCCGTAAATATTAACTAGAATACGAAGTGAGAAAATAGAAGGGAAAATCTGTATTAAAACACAAGGAGCAGTGCTTTGCTATTTGATGCTCGAGCTACTTGCCTAGAGATAAAAGCACACTGGGAAAATACGCACAACAAGATGACGCATGTGTAGGCTGCAACAAATATGCGGAGACCACTCAGCGCATTCTAATGGGTTGCAAAGGAATTCACCCAATGAGATCCGTAAGTAGCGTACACCTTCCAGAAGCGCTTGGACTTAAAGTGGGCGGAAGCATATCCCAGCCAGTAGCTGAGATATGCAAGAGACATTTAGAGTATTGGTGGAAAAAAAATGGTGCTGCAAAGGCCTTCAGTCTCAAGGCAACGGTTAATATGATAACTAGAGCAATTACGCAAGAACTCATCTGACCGTGGCCATCGAGTAGCGCTAATAGCAGTCGAGCAACATAGAGAGAAAGCGTATTACTAGTCACGTTTATTTACTACGTGTGGAAGTAATTCTGAGATTTCCGTTGCTTCGACTATGGCCGCTATTTTGTAGTGATGCCTTATGCCTTATTCTATGCTATTCGTATCATCCACCACACAGGGCCGCCTGATCCCGTTGATAATGTGGGTAGACCGTCGCTCTGACCACTGGCCAAGCGCGAAAAGCCGGAAAAAGCATAGAATGGGAAAACGCATCGCTACAAAATACCGGCCTATATGTTGCTTCCAACTTCGCTTTGACACTCGCAAACGTCGCCCATGAGCGTGGCGGTATGAGGACGACTGTTTAGCGCCGACACAGTGATGATGCAATGACGAACAAAGTATGATATCATTTGGACGACAAAGATGGTATAGCGACATCGGCCATGACAGCGAAATAACGATTCCTAACTTATGATGATGGTTGAAGAACAAGGCGACGACGAGATCAGGACGATGAGATGATGACGAATTTATGAAGGCGATGGCGTGCCGACAACGTGATGTAGAAGCTGGAATTACGACGATGGTCTGACTTCCGTGATATTACGATGGCGTGACAACACCCGCATAATCAGGAACGAATGAACAGAGCATGATTACGAAAGACTGAAAAAACGTAATGGCGTCGATGGTTCGCTGAAGGTGGTATGAATAAACGGGATGACGTTACTAAAGTGATGACCATGGTGGTATCAACGTTACTAGACTAGCTTCAATTTTAAATCTCGGCGCCGTTGCGCGTAACCGCCACCCGCCCGCGCCTCCGTGGCGCTGCAGTCGCGCACGGCTTCACTTCCTCACTGGCCGGCTACGCGGGCGGGCCGGACTAAGCACGCTGCGCAGCGCTGGTGTATTCTGTGGTTGGTTGTGGACGGCGAATTCCAGCAGGCATGTCATCCGTGTAACTGTAGCCTTCGCCGAGTTTCTTAAGAATATCAGTAGACGATGCCGACGTGCTGCGTACCTGGCTCCATAGGCCGCTATCGAAACGACGTCGCCAGTTCGGCGCACCACTTTTTCTGTGCTCCCAGCAATGCGACGCTTCGCTCGGCGTGAAACAGAGCGATTCCTCGTGCCGACCGGGAACACTGCGAAAACAACAGCACGCGCTCGTGCCATTGCTCCCGCGTTCGTCGTCGTCTACCACAGCTGGCTGCGTGTCCGTTCATCTTTCCAGCGTAGAATTTCACTTCACTTCTGTCGTCGTAATGGGGAGGCCGCGTTTACGGGGGTATGAGCCACTCATTGTCTTACGTAACGGAAAGACTTAATTTTGAAGAAATTTAGTTTCGAAGAATCTAAAGCGCCAAATCGCAGGCCAAGGCTTCTAACCATGGCGCCGAGCAAACTCGAGACATCGAACGCAAGCGACAACTGCGGACTGCGGGCATACCGTCAGTGACGTCGTTCTCTCCGTCGCAGCCGACTGTGTGTGTAACCTCATAACTGAGAAATACTTTAATGAACCCTCGGGATTAACCCAGCGATAAACACAGGGGCCGCACGTTTCAGCTTCGCTGATTAAGCCTCTTCCCGGAATGAAAAATCCTACTTTCTTTTTTTTGTGTGTGTGTGGTTTGTGTGCAGAAAGACCGACCTCATCTTTCTGTTTGTAGCTCTTCTTTGGCGTGGTGAGAAGCTTCGGTGGGGATGAATATCATCCTCCAATCACGCACTTTGGTCAGATATTCAGGCTCGTGAGCCTAAACTGCGCGAAAAGTTAAGACGACAGGAAGAAACACACGACACTTAGAAACGCTCATGAGAGTGGCTTGTTAGGCTAGTTGGTACGTGGTTATACTAGGAAAATGCCAGCAAACTTGAGAGTAGAAAAAATCAAGAGGCAGACATAGACAAAGAGACAGGAATGTGGCTGGTGGTGACCAAAAATGTGGTGACCAGCCACCTTCCTGTCTCTTTGTCTATGTATGCCGCTTGATTTTTTCTACTCTCAAGTTTGCTGGCATTTTCCTAGTATAATTTAGAAACGCAGCTTCTGCGCTTCGTTGTATGCGTTTCTTGCTTTCGTGTAGTTTACCCTTCTTTCAGTGTTAACGAACTGGCGCGATAAATCTTATTGCTGTAGGTGGATACCGCTTTCTCGTGGTATCACTAATGAGGACAAGGGAGAACGCCGCGAGCGTGAAACACGCGCAAGCTGCCCGTCCGCACGAGCTCAACGCCGTGACGAGGCGTCTGCTGTGGAGCCCGATGGAACAGCGTTGCCATCTGGCGGCTGTCACAGAAGTGGCGACAGCGGCTGTAAGCGCGCGGGCGGGGAGTTTTGCAACTGAAGCTAGTCCGGTAACGTTGGGTGGTATGAAAACAACAGTGTGCCGTTACAGAAGTGATGGCAACGGCGAAATGAGAGCGTGACGACGACGGCCTGATTAGAATGGTAGGGCGACGAACGTTGGTCGGTAATAATTCTCCACAACAGCATTCCGAGTATTTGATATCAGAGTTATAATGACGACGATGTAACGATCGCGAATACATCGCAGCGATAGTGTCAAAATTAATGCATGTGGCTGACTGTAGACGACAATGTCATGGCAACGACATGAGAACAATGGGATGACGAAGGGTGTATTATGATAATCGCAAAACGTTGACTATCGTGAAACTTGTATGAGAAGGATGGTACGTTGTCGGCGTCGAGACAAGAGTCGGACGAGGAAGCTCGTCTGACGACGATGGTCTGGCAACGAATGCATGATAGCGAGTACGAAGGGCACAGCATAATAACGATTGAATGACCACGGTATGATAATAATAAAACGAAGAAAGCTTGACGTCGATGAAACGCCGAAGGCGGTGTGACGGAAAAGGAAAAAGGTGGTGCCACGTTCAATAGAAAGAACCAACTAGTTTATTTTTCTAAATTTCACGCGATAGCTCTGGTCGCGCCTTCGCGGACTTCGTCGCCGGTGCGTCGGCACCTCGGCGGCGCAACAGGGCTCCCCGCCCTATGGACGGAGGCTTGATTAGACTATTCACAGGTGATGTTCACGGTCGGAAGTTCCACGTGTCCGTTAGGCATTCCAGGCTGAGTTCTAGTGAAGGCGGTAAGGGGTCGAACAAAGTTATCTAGTGGTCGTAGCTAAGAGTGGCACTGTGGACGAGTGTTACATGGCGTCGTGGCACTCGGTATACGTGCACCCAGGCGCGCTTGATCACGTTACGCGTCGCTGGGGACGCTTGCAACCTGAAATGCGTTGCAAATGCGAGCAAGCATTGTGGCGGTAGCTACGCGCCCGGTGTAGTGCAGTCGGCGCCGAAGATTTACGAATGATATTAGGTTAAGCTCGCGCCCGCCTGGTGGCGGCGGCGTCACTGAGACCGGGAAGCGCGTGGTATGGTATGTAACCTGGTGGTGATAACAGCACACGGAGTCAACAAGTCGAGGCATACGCGGCCTTGCGGGAGTTGACTTGGCGCCTGCGTTCGCCGTGACACTTTCAGTGCAACAGGACCGGGCATTATGTAGTCGTTGAGGTGGTGTGGAGAAGTCGGCGTCGTGAATAAGTACTTATCTGGACAGTAGAAAAGATGGCAATGGTAGTGAGGGCTGGCTGATACTCCTTACCAGACTTGCAAGGTGGTGCTCAGGACAGAATGGGAGCTGTACAAAAAAGTGAGTGGAGTACTCTAGGCTTGAACGAAACGCGGTCAAAGTGACGGACTTCGAGTAGTTGTTGTTGGGGTAGTACTCAAAGGAGTCGGGGCTGTAGTGGATGAAAGTAAGTGAAGTTGTGGCTTGACAGGCAGCTAGGACGTATCACGGCACTACGGAATCTGGTAGGGCCATCACGGAGGTCCGCAGCTCGTGGTAAGCAATTGGCCCTGGAGGCGGAACATCACCAGTACCGCTATTTACCAGTACCAGTACCTGGAGGCGCAGGTACCGTTATTTGGTACTTTGTCCTGCTGTGATGTGATGCCATGGAAGCAGATTCCTGTCTCCATCTTGAGTACCAGATGGTCGGGCTTCCAGACCAGAACTCCGGCAACTGCGTAGGTAGGATGCAGTGCACTGATGTTTATTCCGGTCGGAGCGCTATAATGATACAAGGGGCTTAGGTCTAGGATGACTCAGTACTTGTTGAGTGCCCGGTGCAGCCTTCTGGAATACCTTGTTCCATAGTCAAGTATCACCATTGAGACGGAGCAGGAATGAGATGCTGCCAAGTTGAAATGCAAGAACCAGTTGCTATATTTTTTCAACGGTTACGCGTCCGCTCCACTCGCGCGTTTGCGAACTTCGTTGTCGTCGGTGAAATAGGACATCGGCGATGCGATAGCGATTTGACCAAGACGGCATGACAAAAATGGGAGGACATTACTGAAGTGACGACGATGATAAGACGAGAGCGTGACAACGATGGCATGATGGCAGCGTCATGATGAGAATCGAAATGCAAACGTGTACTGACGGGGAAATAACGACCACAATGGAATAACAACCAGGAACACACGCCTAGCGGCTCAAGCTATTAGACAATCTGGACCACTATGTCGACGTAAAATACGTGATGACGCAGCGTGACGACAGGCAGATCACATCGCTAGAATGCCGGCGATTGTACGACAAGGGCGGCATCACGATGGCCGTGTGACAAGGAATGCACAGCGACTGTGTAATGCCGATGACAGGAAGACGACGCTACGTGGGTGTGACGACGATGGTATGACGAGAGTAAGATCATGAAGGTGGAGCGACAACCATGGTACAACCAAGACGGTAGCACGATCAGGAGCGCATGCCTAGCGGTATAAGCAAATAGAGAACATTGGTGACTTGGTCAGTGAAAGAAGATAGATAGATAGATAGATAGATAGATAGATAGATAGATAGATAGATAGATAGATAGATAGATAGATAGATAGATAGATAGATAGATAGATAGATAGATAGATAGATAGATAGATAGATAGATAAGCAGGCAGGCAGGCTCAAAATCGTTATTCACACTAAAAAACAGGGAAATGATTTATATGATCGGACAGTTACAAACCTAAGTAGCGGTAGAAGGTAGGTAGAGAATTACTAATGTGGCGTATGCGAAATTCTAGAATAAGGAAGCATGTACAGTATACTTGATTAGCTGAAGCAGGCTAGGAAACTATCTTTCACCGCCCTCTTTTAAAGGCGATGCCAAGAAATCGTCATCATTATCAAATAACTGATGTGTAAGCGGGAAAGTTCACCTTTGAGGCGGCAGTGAGCGACGCGACTGAAGGGCTTAGCGGAATCAATGAATATGGATTGCGTGTGAGCGCAGCATCCATGTTCAGAAAATAATATCTAGTGACTTTTCTAAAGTCATGCTCCTGTTTGAAGGAAAAGTTGTTACGACTCAACTGGTGTGCTATATTTGAAATGATTATGTTTTATCAGCGTATCAGAAGCACCAGTCTGCGATATTAGACTGTAGGTATCTACAACGCCCTTATCAATGGACCTCAAATTGGGCATAACATTGATGACCTTCAAATGAGACGGTTGGTTTATTACGAAATGCGTTCGAGATTTGTGAATGTCAGAGATGCTGAAATAGTGAAACTGTTTGCTCTTGTTTGCTATTACGACAAGACTACACGTGTAATTGTAATTAGATAAGTAGTCGTGCAAATTAGAGTCATTAGCGCTCTCAGCAGAGGAACCACGTGATTAGTCTCAATGCCATCCGAGGAGCTTATTACCATTTGATGAAATGAAAAACGTTGATGTGCTCATTTTGCCAGCGCAAATAATTCTGGCCCAATTTCACATACTAAAGGGAACTTCAACATTCCAAATGGTCCTCGCAACTGTGACACCCTCAGTAGACGTGGATGTATGAGTGACAAGGCTGTTTAGGTGTCACCGTCGGGGGAGCCTGAGGTTAGCAGTAAGGCGGTTTGATAAGGACAGTCTCCCAATGGTCGCCTTTATTATGATAATTGATGTTTATGTGACAGGTATTCAATCTGGTTTACAGAGGATTTAGCGACAAGAACGAAAATGGCATCAGTCCTAGAAAGGTGAGGCTTACTTTATTATTACTGAAGTATGTGCTCTTTTTCGAGTGTTTTTAGAGAGTGAATTATGGCAAAATGTGAGCGCCAATTATTTAAAAAAGTTATTCTGATGTTGTAATAATGGTGAAGATAATAATGGTGAAGATAATGGTGGTGGTCATGGTTCCACTGAACCATGACCACCAAAAGGATAACAACGTATGTGTAATGTTGAATAACGCAGCAGCTTTTGCTTACCTAGAATGAGCCTCATGCAATTCTTCTAGATAGCACATAGGATATCGTCTACATCAACTGAGTTGACCAGCGTTAGAGAAGCAGTCCGCTACGTACTACAAAAGAACCCTGAAAACGGGCAATATTTTATGGCTCAGAACCGGAAGCGCAACTGATAAACACTTCTATGAAGCAAGAAACAGAGTATAGCACTTTGGGGCCCTATAACGTAAAACTATTCCAATGTGTTTTTATTCCAATCTCCTGACGTCCAATTTTTGTAACCGCCGACGCAAAAATCGGGCGGTCACCCACAGGGTTGTTTGAACAGACCAATCAAACGTTCTCCTCGTTCATAGGCTGTCACTTTTGTTGGCTTGAAAAGCAAAAAAAAAAAAAAAACATTGCCTACCCTGAGCGGCTTGTCTTACCTAATTGGCTGACAAGAGGTGAGGAGCACGCTCAAGTGGACAGGCATTCGATGGGGCCGAGCCACTGCACTGGATATCGAATAACCGGACGAAGAGGGTGGTGCCCGCGTCTCCGATTGGTCCGCTTTCTCTTACTTAGCTTGCGGTGGCTGGTCAAAAAGCGCGGTGGCATACAACGCAAGCTTAAGAATGAAGCTGAAACGGATCCTCAGCAAAGAAGAAATGGGAAGGCGAGGCCGTAACCGTGCCTAAAGTGCTCGAAAACGTTACATGGCCGCGCAAAATGTTTATTATACGTAAATAAACACATGCTCTCCGGCAGGTGCGAGTAGTCAGTGCCTGAGCGATCGGCGGCAGCCATCTTTTATTCCTTTCGAAACGGGGCAGCGTGCGGCTATTGAGAAGAAAATTCACTTTTTTTCGGCATATTAATGCATCTTTAACGTGTAAACGTCCCTTCGACGAGGTGAGTTTTTGCAGTTTTGTGACGTCGCGTGACAGGCAGGTGAAGTAGGTGCAGCCCGAAATCTTTAGAGCAATAGCCGAGGGCTAATGGCGAAAAGGCGTCGAATCAGAAATAACTATTTTTCTTTTCTTCGGTCAAATCAGTGCGTACACGTCATATCATATGGGTAGCTAAAGCGGTTTTGGTGACGTCGCGTGACAGACAGCGGAAGTGAGGGTGGTTCAAAAAAGTTTTTCACCAATCGCGGAAAGCTGCTTGCAGAATTCGAATGAAAAGATTGAAATAGTTTTATGTTATAGCGCCCCTGGTTAATGACATAATCGCTGTGCTTGCTCAGGTGTCTTAGTCGGGGCATACGATCTCGCTACAGTGGATTGTTAGCCTTTGTAGAATAGCTCCTAATGAGCAGGCTGACGCAGAGGCAAAAATGGCGAACACCGACGGCCATATTACAAATATTACCTTTTCTTGGAACGACATAAACGCCTTGCTCTATAACTCCTACCAATAATTCTATGGCATGACAATGGGACGACCCCGACCATTGGAAATAGCATCTCCAAGACTTGAAGCGGGCTCACAATTCCTGCTCAAACTTCGGATGCGAGAAACCAGGAAACACTACTCCCTCGAATACTAATTCTTATGAATTAGGGCGAGTCTTCGTTGGAATAAAAAAAAAGTAGCAGTTTCGCTAGAAAGGCCATAGCCTTTCTAGTCATAGCAGTTGCGAGAATTGCCATAGCAAATAAGTGAACAGCTATACGAAGTAAGATGAGTAGCTTTATTGGCCTTATAAACTTGTAAACATAGGCATACGAACTAAATTAACATTCATTGTGTCACGCACGCACAAGCAAACATGAACCATCTGACTCGATAACCCCGAAATCTCGCTGTCAAATGAGCCTTTTCGCGCTGCACCGCACAGCCTGATGGAAACGAAAGTCAAAACGCTGGCGTGAGGAAACGCGGCAGCAGCACCGAGCGAAGTTACATTGATGCTGTTCATCGCTTGAACGCAAAGTTAGCGCCGAGAACACACTGCACGCGCAAAGCTACGCGCCACTGACGCACCTAGACTCAGCTCCCAACGCAGATCGCCCTGAAGATACGGCCGCTCGACCACACCGGAGTGCCTCCCCTTTCTCACTTCCTCCCCCTGTGCCTCGAAAGGTTGGGAGCCTTGCGCACGAAAGATGGCGCGCTACCTTCCTGCTTTCGTCTCTTTCGCGCTGGCAAGTTCGTACGCTCCCCTCGCACGAATTCACTCACACGTACAACGTTGGGCGCGCGTCAACAGTGAACCTCACGGCGAAGGCGACGGCAGAAGTGCACTTGCAGTGTCGATATAATTGTTATTGCAATAAAAAAGACCCTCACTTTAGCGCCTGTCTCATTCCCTATGTAACCAAGCAAGGGAAACAGAAGTTTACTGTTTACAGTTTTGACTCCCGCCTCTTTTCGGAAGAGAGTATTTTGGGTGCGTGCAGACAGGTTGACCATGCCCAACGCGCTATGAAATCAATACTGAACTAAATATATAACAGGAGCTTAGGCGCTTGCCGCTGAAACATCTGTGGTATGAAAACGAGAAATATGTTCGTACGAGAATGTCTTGCGTGGACGCCATTACGCCTGCGTGTAGTGCGTCTATAGTGCACAAAAGCGCATTGGTCAATGTGTGTAACGCCGCTCATTGTACTATGTTAACAGTCACCTGCCACCTACCTCTCTTTCTCTCTCTGTCTTTCCCACTCCCGCTTACCAGCCTGGGGAGTAGCAGATTAGACACGCTTTCCTGGCCTATCTATTCTTCTTTCTCTTTATTAAAATTTCCTCCCCCTCTGGTGACAAAAGTTGCTATGGCAAAGGTGCAGTGAAGAGCGGCACAAAGGCCGTGACCGAAATTCGCATGACGTTTGCTTTCAATCTCTGGCCTCTTAGCACAGCAGCCCGATGCTCTACTAATTGCACCATGGACAACACAGTGACCCAAGTTGGCGTAAAACGGTACGGTTGGATGCGGGAATAGATAGGTAGCAAAAAGTAAATGAAGCATGCTAAGAATGTTAACCACAATAAAAATGTTGGCCAAATAGAGTTTTTCATTTAATGCTTCCAGTCATTGGTCGCGCTTTGGCTCAGCCATGACACGATGCTGCGCGAAAACAGATGTCTCTTTCTTGCCTTTTTACATCGAAAATTCTAAGCAGGACTGCATAGCCTCCTAATGCAACCACACGAATTCAAGTTGCACTGGCCTCAGATAACCACCGACAGTTACACTCCTTGCTTAAAGCGTCACAGCATCGATTCAGACGAAATGACTACGATGCTTTGCTCTTCCAGAGTTCACATTGCCCTACACGTGTTTTCTTCTTCTTCTTCGAGAGAGAAATGCTGCACAGGATGGCAGGAAAGTTAACCAGAGACAGTTCCTGTTAGACAGGCGTCACAGCGGGAAAGAGTAGAGAGTTAAAAAACGAAATCGGGCCAATAAGACCAGTCGCTTTATAGACTTGGACGAATCTTTCGTCGACAATTACGAAACTCCGTAACGCAATATTTAAGCGCAGATCTTTAGCTGTTTTGATTTTGCAATACGTGAGGCAAATAATTTGATAGAAACATGCCTGCCTGTACAGCTACAGCCTGTGCTGGGCAGTTTGTTTAACGGCAGCGGTAAACGAAGCGCTTCCACCTGTGAGTAGCGTGACTGGTGCGGACGATGTGCAGCGCGGGACATTGCATCGATGCTTGGGCGTGTTCCACAGTAGTTGCCGCAGATAGACCTCCCCTCAGGCAACGCTTTGCTTGCAATATGGTATGGGCGGACGCGCTCACTATACACCTTACAGATGGAGTCATTGGTGAATGGATGACGGCGCGCTACCCTGGCGCCACCTCTTAGCCGCCGCAGAAATACTTCCGCTCATGTAGCGCTGTTTCCTCGGTAGCTACCCTCCTCCTCCGCTTTCCTCCTTATGCTTCCGCTGTACCTTCCTCTACTTTCCTGCACCTCCCTCTCTTCATATCACTGTTATCCTTTCTGCGATGCTCTCGGCTTTCGCTATCTTTCATGCTCCCCTTGGTGTAGATCATTGGTTTTGTTTCCCCGACGCACCTGTACACTCCAACTCGCTGCGCTTTAAAAATTATACAGGAATGCGCTGCATACCCAGCACCGTCAGAACTGGAGCTGGAGGTGCGGCTCCACACTTTCGGCAGCACGCACTTGAGGGCATTAGCAGTGAAGGTACCGGGCCGCTCTTTCGGCAGCACGCACTAGCGGGTGTTCGTGGCGAAGTCTAAGTCGTTTTGATGAGAACAAACTGAAATGTCCTCCTGGCATCAACGGTTAGCTGCGGCTTGTGTTGCTCTTTGCACTGCGGTCTGCTGAGCTCAACGTAGCGTGGTTGCAGCGGCGCAAATATCTTTACCATTCGTTTCTTCAGCAGCGCTTCTTGACCTGCGTACAGGTGCCATCATATATACCGAAAGGTAAACACAAGTATGGATGCTTCGAAGCACATGCCACAACCCTTGACGTGTGGCGCGATCCGATGCAAACTCAAGAAAGAATGGCGCAAAACCATACCTGTTTTCGGGGTGATAGTCTTTTTCCGTATGGAATACAAACACGCCAAGCATTCAGCACATTTAAGATATGATGCAACTGTTACATGTCCTGACACCTGGTACAACATAACGCAACTGGAATGCAAAGTTTGCACGCATCAACCCTATGCGCATCTCACATCGTGTGAAAAGTAGACCAATACGATGAAACTGCCGAATGGCGTGCCACCTGGTACAATAATATACAACTGCAAAGCAAAGTGTGCACGTATCGACGCCAGACGGCGCGCATTTCGCATCCTCTGACTACTCGCGCGGTTGGACGCCTTTATAGGGCATGCTTCTACGAGAGCTAGCAAGCACTGGCGTGGCCCAGTGGTAGATTCCCTGACTCCAGCCCAGAGGGCCAGGGCACTGGGTATCTTTTTTCTCATACCGGGCCATATCTTCGACGGACACCGACGGCGGCGGCGACTGTGGACAACATCGTCAACTGAACCGGCTATTGTATTGAGCCCGTAAAGCTTATGCTGTAAAATAAATAGAGTGGAAGCGGAGAGAGGGAGGAGCCCAAACACGCACATTATGAAGTGGTAGGGCGCGCCATTCTCAAAGTCTATCGTGAACGTCCGTAGACCGCAGGCAGCTTGGCGCGAATAAAGCCTACGGAGCCGAGGGTGTTTCGGAGCATGGGCCTAGAGATTTTAGGGTCTGGTAATAGACAATTGTCCAATTGGTCCAGCACTCTGCTCGTCACTTGCCCCTCGGTAGCATAGCGCGGATGGACACAGATAATGTATGCTAGCGTGTCATCACCGCTGGATGTGATGCACACGGAGCCGTTGTACATTCCAGTAACGAAGCCATAAGAATTTCTAAACACAACGCCTTGCCACAGGCGGTATACTATAGCTTGGTCCGTTCACGTCGTGGTAACCCAACCGGTAGATGCATCTGTATATCCGAAGACAGGTGCATGCGACACATGGTGAGAACGTTCGAGTCTGACAGGGGCAAGGTGCATTCAAGAAACATCGATCTCAGCCTAGCCGCAGCGTCGGTTTGCGAGAGCGGAATCCAAACAGATTAACCACTTTCATGTGCAGATGCCGTGGCTTCGTCAGCATGGTCATTCTCATGCCCACGTAAGGATGATAGTGTCATGTAGGTCTCGACGACGGCAGCAAGCAGGCAGCACACTACTATATTTCAAAATGAATACACAGAAATATAATGATGCACATTTTGCGTGGATACACTATATATATATATATATATATATATATATATATATATATATATATATATATATATATTCGGGTGTGCTTATTTTGATTTACCCTATTATCTGAATCCTTAGCCCTGTAGCTAGCTTGGCGACCATACTGTAAAAGCCTGCGTAAGTTGCAACGCAAACTAAAAATCGCATGAAGGTTTCCCGATTTACATAATTAATAGTGAGTTTTAATGATGGAACAGCATTTGAAAGTTTTCTTATGAAGCTATATTTGCTTCCAGATTTCTGCACCAATAAATGATTCGGAGCTTTCACCGTACACATTATGAGTTTTTGGAAAGTTGAATCTAATGTCCGTTGTAGGGGTGACAAATATTGATGAGAGATGTGGCTTGTTCGTGGTTAGCATTATGTGTGTTAGTACAGCTGTGTTATTGTCGCGAGGTTGAATAAGTGGCATTACATTTAACTGTGCTAAAAGCTATGCAGAGGGCGCGTCCTTTGTGGCCGATTTAATGATTCTCACAGCACGTGTGTGAATTTTCATTAATGGGTCATTGTGTGCAAGGCGTAGGTGAAACCCCAAGATTCTGTGCGATGTGGTAAACAGCAATGAAAACTACTAAAATAAATGAAACTTAACGTTTGACAATTGAAATGCTTCCGTTCCTTTAATCAGGTATAAGAAAGAAATTTTTTAATTACTTGTTCAATATGCGGAGCCCAGTTTAGTGCCTAGTGAAGGCCTATGTCGAGATATTTATGACTAGTAATTTGTTGAACTTGTGTATCTCCGAGATACAAGTAGCGCTTCATAGGAGTAGTATTCTGGTTAGAAGAAAATAATACATGATTGGTCTTTTTGAAGTATACAATAAATTTGTTACTTTCGAATCATGTTGAAGTATTTTGCAGCTCACTTTGAGCCATTTCTTCTGCTTCCAGTAGTGACTGTCGTGGAATCATTAGAGCTGTATCATCCGCGCATAAAATATAATGAGAAAATCTGAGTGCTCTTGGGTAATCGCTGATGAAAAGAGATAAGAGCACTAGACCACGTACGGATCCTTACGGCATGCCCATTTTAGTGCTTTTAGTGGAGATTCTATTCGTCTTACTGCAACTCATCTTTCTTTTATTTCTTAAATACCTGCAAAAAAAATCCAAGGGTTTGTCCTCTAAAACCATAATGTTATAATTTTCGCAATATCATACTGGGATCTATCGCGTCAACCACTTTTATTATATCCGTGTATACGGCGAGTGCGAAGTAGTTCTTGTTAAGTGTTTGGTTTATAATTTCTGTTAGGGAACTAATTTAGTGCATTAGTCACAGAGTAACGACATCCAAAACCGAGTTCTGCGTTTGGAAGTATGCGGTATTTTTCAAGATAGATTGTGACCCGCTTTGCAATGAGGCTTTCGAGGAGCGTATTAATTATCGTTATTGGTCGATAGTTCGCTAGGTTATTTGGGTTATCTGCTTTCTATATTGCTACTACTCTTCCGACTTTGAGCTGGCCAGGTTATGTACCCATATAATGAATTCATTGAACAAGTTTACAGGCAGTAAACCCAAGATGTAGATGTTTTTTTTTTGAGTAAGCTTTATCAGGGATACAGCCACAGAATGTACAGGACACGTACTGTGCATGCAGCAGGAGGTGTATGAGCACTTCACTAGAAATTATCCAGCGAAATGAATAAGCTACATTTGTTGACGCGATATTAAGCTGGAATACCTAACTTATGCCACAGCTAGTGTTCGTATTGCAGCGTAATTTTGCAATCTCTGTCAATCCTTATTCATGGGGATCAGATTCCGTTATAGCCACTCATGGAAACAGATGACCCCCCTATTCGTCCTGCCCGAGAGTGACGTACGATAAAAACCCATAACTTTTCGAACATAAGTGAAAAACTTCGATGTCGCCGATGACCTTCGCGATTGGAAGTTAGCGCACCGCCTTGTTTGGGACAAGAGCAGCTCGATAAACGCCTTGCGCGCATCGTTCTTCGGGTTTTTTGGTGCGCACAAATATTTTTTCAGGGATGTGACCTTCCATATTGTAGGGCTTTGATATGACGTTAGCTGGCTTCGCACTTGCAAGGTTCTTCTACGTTTGCCCGCGCAGAGGAAAAGGAGCGAGCTGCTTTAAGAAAGACGCTGAACTCCTGGATTGCCTGCCTAATATAGAGAGCCGCCTATTGTAACGCAGCTTGTGGGGCTTGTGTAAATTAATATATTTCTCTTGGCAACAACCAGGAGGTGCTGCTGGCAGCTACGGCTACTTCTTTGAAGATCGGGAGGCTTTACCCTGCGCCGCTCCAACCTGCCACCCTCGTAGAGAGTTGGGGCTCCTTTGCTTAGGCCAATCTCTAACGTTTTCGCTGTGTATATACGCAGACCTTCTGCCATAGTCAGAAGGGTTAGAAAACCTAATGTCTTGCTGTCCAGGCCTCTTTGCAGAATTCACGGACACCATGGCACTGCATAAGCACATGCATGAGAGGGTCAGGGATAGGCGCGACTTAAATACGATTATGTGGACTTAAATAGGCTTAGCTGGTATCAAATATCATATGTTGTTTACGGGGCTATTACAAATCGATTTGCCTCAAATAGTATTTGAGAGTAAACGACACAAAAGCGAAAGATAAAAAAGAAAATAATTCTGGCATTTCGCTTGCCAACGCAACGATATGATAATGAGGCAAGCCGTAGTGGGGGCTAGTGATTGTTTTGACCACCTGGTGCTCATTCATATACATCCAATACAAGGTGCACGGACATTTTTGCATGTCACTCTTGTAAATGCGTCCACCGCTACCTGGAATTGTTACCACAATGCCGAGCTTAGCAGCACAGTGCCAAAGTCACTATGTGAGCACGGCGTGTAGAAGCGAACGATTGTAAGCCAATAAATGGAAAGCAACTTTGCCGAGCTTTGTAGAACCGTTAGCCTTGAAAGTATTTTAGTTTGAAATGGTAATTTTGTAATCTTTGCTTTGTTCCCTTTCTGATTTTTCTCTTTGCCATAGTGACATCAACGGAAAAAGAAACAGAGCTGAAAAACTACAAGAGGAAATTCCATACTGTTATGAGCCCAGCGGATCTTTGGCAGAATAAAATTGGTCGCACTGGTTACGTTTTACTGGTCTAAAATGAAAATTCTTGAAAGCAATATTTAGAACATCAATGTGGCTAAATTGATGATCCACTTGTAGAAACCACTTCTTTTGTAGAATTTAGGTGACTAAGATTTAGGGGACTAAAAGCTAAGACTTTCTTTTAGTGAAATGACCTTATTTTTTGACTCTCTTGATGTAGTATAAACCATGTCCACGTGTTGACTTCTATACACGATATTTTTGAGGCACCCGGCCGCTTTATATAATCGAAGAAGGCAGCTGCAATGACAAAAGGATGTCAAAGAGCCAGTCCAGGTCGACTCCACCTGGTGCAGAGGAGTGTACTACAAAGCATCAGAATGCATTACCATGCAGTTTGGATGAGAAAAGTAGAATGGGGTATATTGGGTGTACCATTTGACTAAGTTTCTCCAAACTGTCAGAAGACAGTATGTCACACCAAGATGAAAATTCTCACTTGCTCTAGGCACTCATCTTGACATAGTATTTTCGTATTATCTCTCATGGGAAAGTCAAGATAAAGTATGCTACCTAGAGACAAACACGAAAGAGGAAGTGTCATTTAAGTCAGAAATATATTATAATGAAACGCTTATTAGCTTTGTAAGAAGTGACTGCTTTTTGTCTTGCCCCTCAACACATATATCCATGTGACAAAAAAAAAATAATACTGGACTGTATGTCTGGAACAGAAACTTTGTCTGCATCACAAGTTAAAAAATCAATTTTGCAATATGAAATGCAAGAAGGTGTAATGATTTGTGACTGCGGAACACATACATTTGTACACTGTTTGTTCTTGCGTGCTGAGGGAGCATGTTAAATAAGTATTTTTACTGTCCATAAAATTGATGTCTGCGTGACTGCGATGCGTGACAATAGCTTCAGTATTATTAGGACCACAAATCAGAACATTTTTGCGCTCATTTATGCACTAGAAGAAATAAGACTGCTGGTGTCCCAAGCAAATGCATGAAAGACTCATGCTATAAGAAATGATGCATACTTTTTTTGAGCGCGATCGTGATGCACCGCTTCACTACGGCAAAAATAAATGCCTGGAGGTACACCAAACTGAACACCAAAAAAATATGGGTGAGTTATCATGCGTGCAACTGTGCAATACATTAAATACAATACTTTCACTCCAATTTACCAAAGAGTATTCGGTTTTGTGGACGAAAGAAGGCGGTTGACTGGAAAGAAAATATCTTGATAGACTACTCAGCCACACATGGCTACGGCTACAAAGAGAAGGAAAATGTTCCACGCTTTACGATATATATATATATCTCTCTTTCGTGATTGTGAGTATATCGATGGCCTCGCAACTAAAGCTTTATCCCCGAAGCGCCAACGAAGGGTCTTGACTGCCCATATTGCAGGTTTGCGTGTTCATCGCAATACATACTTGCGATGAACACGGTGCCTGTGTTGACTAAAAAAAGCAACAGCTCATGCTTGCTTAGCTGCTAACGTAACTTAAGAGCACGTAAATGCAAGGGTGCAAATACTAACTACTGCAATTCTGTATTTTAAACGCTTTCATGAAGAACACAGATTTTCATGTCTTTCCTTTTTATTTATATTTTACACCTAATTTTCGAATTATGGATTCCTCTTAGGTAACAGAAAGGGGAACATTGGGCGCAGAGTACCCCAGATTTAAGAAATCATTATCGTTTACGCACATGCTCACGGAACCAGTTCATTAGAACCGCTCGCGGCTCTCGAAGCGGGAGCAAGGAGCAAATAATTCATTTCACTGTGTACAACGTGGTGCGCACCCTTTGTTTCATTTAGAAGCCACAGATTCGCTTGCAAACGAAATGTAATGTGGCACATGTAAAACAGTGGTTTCTCCCGTGAAATATTCATATGTGTGCTTCTAGCAGGTATTTCAAATGATTAAGGTGACTGAATCTACTTGCCAGCCAAATACGCCAGTGGAGGCAGGGATGTCTTCAATACAAACAACTGAGAGCATCTGCACGGAACACTTGTTCATCAATTGGCGGATGTGAACATGTGTTGTTATGCAAGACTCCTTAGGTTGATGTCTTTTGCAGGCGAAATTTTTATAAGGCTACATAAAATTAAAGCATTTTTGCACGTTGTAAATTTCTGGATTTCAGATAGAGCACACAGTGAGGTACTGTATTAGTCTTCCCAAACACATATATACTTGTTTTGATAAGAAGACATGATTCAGTTAAGCGCGATAGTCTTCCTTACTTTAGTGTACCTTAACCACTTCAGTAGGAAAAACGCTTTGATTTCAGGCAGTTGCTTCATTGCGCAATACCATATACATATATACCACATACATTCCAGATATACATAGCTGCATGCAAAATGCTCGGGCATGGAAGGGATATGTGGAACAGGACGGTGCCTTTCCCAATCTATGCTTTGCTTTGTTTTTATGTTTCGTGCACTGCCCTGCCTGCATTTATGCTTGTGTCTACTTAGATGCATCATATCCACCAAATCTGTTTTTTGGTTCACGCCTGAAGCCATGCTAAGAGTCAATTAGATTGCAGTTTCAACTAGGCACAATAATTGATCACGTAAGCATGCAAGGTGCTCCTGAGAATTACAGCGTTCAAACCTCAATGCAGAATGAAAAGCTACCATATATGAGACGAGGTTTGCTACGCCGGATTTATAGTCAATTTTCCTGGCAGTTTGATACTCCTTTTGATACACACTAGATATTATTGTAAATTTAATTTTACTTATTTCTGAGAAAGCGTAACTGATCAATCCAAACAGCACAAGGAAACAACTTTGATGAAGACGCCAACCGAATCGGAGGCATGCGGAGAGTCGTCTAACGGCGCGGGTCGCCATATGGGCGAGAAGACGGGGGAAATTAGATGGAATACGGCGGCGTCCACGAGGTGCGGCAGTGGCGAGTGACGTGGCCAATGCGGAGGCGACGGAAGCAAATGGGCTTGCAGTCCGTAGTTCTCCACTTGGTAGGGTTGCGGTATCTGGGAGGGGAATACAGATCGCCGTGAGGCGTCGCAGTCGGCACCAGTCAGGCGTCAGGTAGGGAGACGGAGCAAGCAGCAGAAAAGAAGTGTGCAAATACTTGCCGCACAACTGCCTGAATGAGAGAGATCGCCGGAGCTGGTTGGTGAATAGTGGGGCCAAGTTGGCATGGATGGAACGGCACAAGACTTGTGGCCTCGAGCTCGTGGCGAGCAATAGGTGCGACGTGCCCATTTAAGGGTGGGGAAGCGGTAACATCGACGCAAGATGACGTCGCAGCCGTGTTAGGGAGCCGGGAGAACTGTGGAATGACTCGGCGGCTTTTGGCGAGCTCAAAGCGGCGGCATTCCTTGACAATGACGTTGATGGTGAACACATTGTTGAAGACCAACAAATTGAACTCGTCGTCCGCGATCCCTTTGAGTACGTGACCGACTTTGTCAACTTCGGCCATTTTCTCGTCGACTTTCCGGCAAAGAGCGAGCACGTCTTGTATGTGCGAGACATATGATTAAGTAGAAGACCGAACTCGGGTGGAAGTTCTTTTCTAGCGGCCAGCTGCCGACTGGTGGGATTACCAAAGAGCTCGCTGAGCTTTTCCTTGAAAACATCCCAGCTAGAGATCTCGTCCTCGTGTGTCCGGAAGCAGACACGAGGAGTTCCGCCGAAGTAGAATAGGATATTCGCTAGCATAATGGTAGGGTGCCAGTGGTTGTTTCGGTTAACATGCTCATACAGGCTGAGCCAGTCCTAAACGTCTACATTATCTTGGCCGGAAAATATGCCAGGATCGCGGGGATTGATAACCGTAACGTACGTTGTTGTCGAGGTCGCATGAGTAGAAGGAGACGAGATGTCGTCACCAGGAGCCATGGCGGAAAGCAGGGCGGTGCGGCCGCTGTGGAGCTCCGTGGCGAGAACGGGGAGCGGCGCCCTCCACCAAAATATTAGGCGAACGAAGGATTAAGACTGGAGACTATTTACAACGTATATTTACAAGGAGTAACTACAGCGCTGGCCAGTTCAGCCAACAGTTCGAGAGCATTCGTCATCTTCGTCGGGGCGCCCACGTGCATCAGCCACAAGAAACACGCAATATGCATGTATCAATGTGATACACCTCTGTGCCGCTTTGAGACCGGGTGGGATATACTGCAGAACCACAAGATACATACTTAGAATAAATGGGATGCAGCCTATACATGAATACCATTATGTTAAATATTTTTGTAAGGAACACTAGACCTGCGGCCTCGCATAGGAAATATGGGGCACATTTCTAAGTGTACTGTACTCTCAGTCAGGAATATCCATACGTTGCACAGGACATTAGCAAATTATCTGCTGCCTTCAAATATGGCATGGAAAAAAGTTTCTTGCGCAGTTTATCTACGTTAGCAGCCTCATGCTTAGCAGGTCATCCGCTAACCTCTGTCATATATCTACATGCGTGTTGTGCTAGAATTGCGTCTGCTGGCCAGTAATGTGCCATATATTTCTCTTCGATCGTAGTGTCAAGCCTATGTGAGTTTGCGCACGTTTGTTGTGGGTAACTTTCCATTCTATGCTTTATTTTTGAAAGAAAGATGGAGCTAATTGTTATAAGGGGTATTTCTACACTGCAATACCGATGAAACTTTATGAAAAATACCTATATTCTATTACAAGATGTGTTGTAAAGCTCATCTACATCATTGTAATCTGACTTTATGTGTGTGTTGGTATGTTTTTCGAAATATTATTCAGTTTGTCTGGTGTCTGTTGAATGAAAATTTTGACCTTTTAAGATAAAAATGTTTCATTTGAGTAACTCGGCAACTACAGATTACATCCAATTCACTAAGCATAAGTGCAGGAGCTGCTTATGAAGAAATCGAATATTCTCCACATGTAAGTATTGCGAATCCCTTCTAACGTGACCATGGCTCCATATCGTGAGTGCTGTCACATTAGTGGGAACAGTACTTTGTTCTAAAGGAGTAGAATCTCTCTGTTAGGAGTACAAGCACTCTGTTTGGGGGAGTAGAAACACTTGGTTTAGAAGAATAGAAGCACTCGGTTTGCAGGAGTAGATGCACTCGGTCTGGAGCAGTACTATCACCCTTGTGCGGTGAGAGCATTAGTACCCTGCTGAAGAGTACTAGCACTCCCTTGCAGTTGAATAATAAAATTCTGTCGCGGCGAGTTATACTACTCTCTCAAAAAGGGTAGCTCTAGTCTGGAAAAGGGAGTTGAAGGTGAGACAAGCAGATATTCCCTCAAAGAATGTTCGCGGAACACTCTGGTTTTAGAGTGTACATGAGGCGTCCAATTCCTGCAATCTTTTCTTGATAACCAGGGAATACAAAGCACACGTAGGCCACTACACTCGTTGCAGACCCCTTACCCTTTACGTAGTGGCAACATGCCTTCTAGGTATCACACTATGACTCCACGCCGCGTACGCTCACTTTGCGTCGCCTTACCCCATCGCACTTCTCTGTCATACATAGCATGCATAGTAAAAGAACTGAACGACGGGGAACATAACTGTGCTTCGCTCTTGCCCCCTTTCCTGCAGAACATCCTTTTTGTCTTCTCCGGCGAATCAGACGCCGTTTGACTAAATGCGTGGCAAGTGCTAAACGCCCGTTTTACAGGCGTTTAAGTCGTGTTCAGTTGATCCTAATTCAAGTCAACCACCTGCCACGTAACTGTGAGCTCTGGCTTCAGTAGCTTGTTCAGCTTCACGCTGACAGCTGCTTTCTGCTGAGACGCGGAACAATCACACTATCACTGGGCGATTGGTATATATCGGGTTTTTTAACAGTTCTAGCCTAAAACGCCCGACTAATTTTAATTGCCTAGTCAAGCACTCACCTTGTAATATACAGTCATGATTGCCTGCCTCTTACAATCCAGTTGTCGGCGATTGGCGTCGGTCTTATGTTTTAGCCCGAAGCTGTCAAGGAGTTGTTGAGATCCTGTTCTGGAGCTCGTGGTTTGGACATGAGCATCACACAGACGGTCGCTTGCCTACGCCACTGAAGTACCTAAAACGCTCGCCTGCGATATACAGGTTCATCGTACTAAGCTTAATAAGCGGACCTATGTCGTCGTCCATGTGCGCCACCGAGAGTTATTGGTTGGTGAGGCGATGAAATCGGGAAGTCGAAAAAGACTCATTGGTGCGTTTTACATAGTTACAACTCAAACATGTCTATATGAATATCGGAGCAGACACCATGCCGGAGCGCTTAACATTTCAGATCCCATGTCGGAGAAAATACCTACAGCGTGCACGATAGTTGTTTTAAGCCCTCGTTTTCCCTAGGTCACCAGATGACCGCATCGAAATACCTTAATACTGCCAATCGCAACGGCTCACCTGTTCGCTGCACTCCCCCCATGGTCCCACTATCTTCCCGGGCTCCGCCTCTGATGTCGCACCCTCACTACCACATTCGACACAACTACGGTGCAATTGAATATCTGGGGTCGAATTTATAAAGTTCCTTGTTCGTAAGTGCTGTTTGCGATTGGTCAGCCGCCTTCCTTATTTATCCAGCATCAGGCTTTGCTAGCATCTGCTTTTCCAACCAGTTTCGGTGACATAACTTTTTTGTGAATATGTGCCACGGAGCCGACATTGTTACCACATAAGCCATTCACGTTGGCCCCTTTCATCGATTAGTAGGCTCTGCGTGACTATCACATTGCAGCGATTTGTGAAGCCTGTCCTTAATGAGCCGTACCGCTTCCACAGAATGAGGCGGTTGCGCTACCTCAAAACGGGCTTCTTTGCCCATTCGTCAATAGTAAGAGCCAGAACCGTCGTCGTCTAGGCGGGCGCTAGTGAAGTGGTCACTTCGTGGGAAGCACACCAACAATGCCCTTGCCGTTTCGAGAGGCAATAACATCCGTTCATTGAAGTATGGTTCTCGCTCACTAAATTGAAGCTCATCAAGTTGTCAAACAGCCCTTTACACAACAATATTTGTGTTTTCTGGAAACAAAAATGGCTCCTAGCAGGTGAGCATTTTGTCAAATGTGTGGTATAATTAAATGGCCCTCGAGCACTTTTCAATTCACCGTCTTTCTGTTGCACGTTGCATAGACTGTAGGCGCGAGGTATTTATTGCGTACGTCAAAACATCCATATGCAGACATTTAATATTTTAGTCATGCAAACTACAGCACTACACTTCATCGCTGCCGACGTATCATTGTTCAGTGGCTTTCACTGGAATTGTTAATGATGTTACCACTCGCGCTTCACTGGTTCGTTAAAAAACCATGTTGCAGATAACCACATCGCAAAGGCAAAATGTGATAAGTTGGCGTTTCATGTTAGCTTTGTTCGCTGTAATTTTATAATGACGCCAATATACACAAGCTATCAAAAACATTACAACCACAAAACATGGCAGGGGCTCTACACACTAAGAAAAAAAAATGAGTGCCTCTTACTCTTTTCGGAGAGTCTGGACTCTCCACGTATACGACACACTTTGTGGGAGACACCCGAACTCTCTTTCGGAAGAGAGTCCCGAGACTATCTGTGCTCGATACAAGGTGGTTACGTGACTCCACCCACAATAGTCATGCACACTGTTTTGTAGTAGTCTTTTAACCCTCTCAAAAGGGTTACACGACTTGTGCTGAAGGAGCCCGTTAGCTATTCTACATGAGTCAGGCTACTCAAGGTAAAGGGTCACATGACCACTGCTGAAGGATTCGGGTAACTATTCTTGGTGAGTCTGATGGCTCCAGCAGTGTGGGTCAAGTTACGTTAGTGCGTAGAGCAGGACCCATGCAAATATAGTAAAATAACAAATCCGTGTAAGTCGTTTGACTCTCGGATGGCAGTATCGAGCCGCTTTTCAAAATGTGTCACCAACTTTTGCTGTAAGTACACACGACTACGGCTATTTCTCAATATGACCACTGTGAAAAGACAACATATAAGAAAGAATCCAGAAGAAAGAATCCATAGCAAACTTGCCATAAAGTACATGGCAGGTTAGCACCAAAAAGATATTTCATCACCCTTTGTTATTGTCTTCTGGAATATTCAAATGTATCAGTCAGCACAGAATCACCATGAGAGCAAGACAGTTCTCATTACTATTAAACTGGAATGAATAGCCAACCAAGAAAAACAGTCTTAAATAAACATCCAATATGTAGCGTGCAGGTGCATATGCATGACACTGCAACGCCACTCAGAACTATAATGACACCCCAAAATTTATAACTCATGTGGAAGTTCAATTCACCATTGCACTTGTCTGCTATAATATGTCAAATATTTATAAGTTCAACCTATTTCACTGTTCTCCGAGACGTTTTTTTATTTAGCACTTACGATTTAACATCCATGCAAATAAGCTGCACATAACAAATAAAAAAGGCTGCACTTATGTACAAAGGAGATCGAGATAATGAAGTGCAATAAAAACAATATTCCAATTTAGATTACGTAATCTCTACGTTATACTATGGTTGCTGAAAACAACTGGTTAGCAATTGATAATGCAATCTAACAGTAAAAACAGCTGTCTTACCTTATGGTACTCTTGTTGGCGCTTTTCCCACAAAACTTGTGCGTGTTAGCATCAGTTGAAAATCGATATGAAAAATACCACACTAAAAAGTTTTGTATCAATTTTATTCTGTCATACGACATGCAACAGTGCATAAAAACTTCATAACTGACAATATTAGAAAAAATAAATACACCGACATTTATACTAGTCCTTTATTTATGTTGACAAACATACTTTTCCAAGACGAAGTATAATAGCTGACACAGACAATTTCACAGATTTCAATAACCACTTATACAAAACTTGCCATAATACAAACACGCTCACAAATATATTGCACAGGTAGCTGTATTGTGTTACGGCAATGTTAGCACATGAATCATGAGGACAAGGGCGGAAGCAGAACACATAAACAAAATATACCCAGCTGCATGCACGCAGCTGGAACAATACACGTGGTACACCAAGATCCAAAAGAAATAAAGAGGAAGATGTGAGGAAGGCTTGTTTTACTCATCACAAGTCATCCTCTAAGAGCAGATTATGCACTGGCTGTAATCTACCCTCAGCACATACATAAATACGTTGCATTAGGTGCCACATTTACAAATCTCTCATACAATGTTCTTGTGATTGTCCTTATTCGAATGTTTAGCTTGGAAAGCATGACTGAGTTACGTAAAGCCTCCCTACGGCTTGGCACATATACAGAAAGAAGTGTTTCTATAAACACTGGAGGTCATGGAAGGATGACTGACACATACCTCTTTTAGGTCTTTTGTCTTTGTTTTTATGATTATGTACCACAGTAGTGTTTTGCAGAGTGAAACACATGCATATAATACACTGTGTGCAACCAAGTGCGAATACCTGTTCTTGTTTCTACCTTTCTCTGGTGTCCCACTAAGGTAAGATTGGCGCAAAAAATTGTCTTCCCAATGAATGCGTTCCAACAAAACAAAACAGGAGCAGATGATAAGCCACTATAATGGTGCGTGAAATAAAACATCTGTTCTTAGCTTACCACTGCCATTCCAATCTGGCGTGATTTTCCGCTTTGTTGTGTGCTCTAGCACAGGTGCTAGGCAGTTCACTTGGTGCCCAAGGCAACTATCACACCATAGCAGGATGTCGTTTTTTTTCAAATTCTAAGCGAAACTCTGGTTATGGGGGACAATTACAAACTTATAGTTCTGCTTTGTATCTTCATTACGTTGTTGGCCTTTAACTTTAGCAACTTCACTACTTTTTTGCAGGTGCAGACAGGCCATTGCACCAATGATAGGTTATGAAAAGTCCAGGGCAGGGTAGAAAGCAAGAACAGATATTCATCATTTGGGTTCCCACTGTGCATTGCATGGATATGTTTCAATGAACGTTAAAACTACTTGGTAGATAAAGATATGAAAGATAAGAGAATTAAGCTCGAAGCCTATCCATATGAGTAACTGGGAATTTTATGTGTAAGTGAAGTTTTGTGATTCCCAGTGATGAAAAAATAGTTTTGACAATATGGGCCAATGCAACCAAGTCACTCATGCTCACAAAGGAAACAAAATGAAAACAAGCAAGATTGCAAGAAGTTCGAACTTGCAACCTAAAGACACCTCACATGACTGATTTATGTATTTACTGAGCATAAATTACATCTGGCGCATAATCTGCTTGTACAAGATGACGAACAGTGAGTTACTGTTGCTTTCTCTCTGGGGCATTTGGCTCTTCTGAACACATGCACATTGTATGACACAGCTGCGCGGATGTGGCTGGGCACAGCTGTTAGTCAGCATCAACCTGTTATGGTCCTGTACTATTATCGTTGTAATTTATAATTAGCAAATAGCCTAACTACTGGATTGATCAGCTGCATTTTAAACAAAACATATTGGCGGATTTCCCTATTTATCGCTAACAAAGAGATGGGCACATCATTTCAGATTTCAAGAAACAGCTGTGGAACAGAAGAAGTGCTGAAGACAGAAAATCTACAACAACCAGTACCTTTTTTATTAAATGCCATGTACTAGCTCTTTGTGCAATGAATACCATTATTACCAAAAATTGCAGCCTGAAAAAATAATTGGAAAATATTTACGAAAGTGGCAGAGATTAGAACAGCATGATAATTGCAAATTTCTTTTTAAACAAGATCACAATAATTGAAGTTTCATTAATTTCAGCAAAATGCTGACATCCCATTATTGAAGCTAGTCAGTGCTGAAGGTATAGTTTGTCGGAGTCCTCAGACTGACAGCTCTGAAATATTTGTCGCCATACTTGAAGGAAGATGCTTTGCTCTTTCACATATTTTTTTGCCAAAAAGCCTTCTGTAAGCCTTGGGGGACAATTCTGTGTGGAAGACAAATCTATTTGATCATTACTTCTTGGGTATGTGTATCTCAGAACTGGTGCTAGTCTGAGTTTTTACAAAGTAGACGTTATTGAGTACTGTAATTGTAACGCCTGCCACTGCTATAAATTTCTGTTAGTGAAAATCGTGGCACTGTCATGAAGCAGTTATGTTCGATAATTAGCGGCAGTCACCGCTGAAACACTCAGTACAAAACACAAAATAAATATATGGAGTCAAAATGTACATGCCGAACAAAGTTATAATCAAGTCTACATTTCACAGAACTGTCTTTTTTTCTATTAGTGTGCCAATACCAATTGCACATTCACAAACATTTTAGTATTGCACTTCTAGCAAATGCAAGAAAATTCAGTCTTTAACAGAAGCCCTTGGGAAGACAGCCCAGAGTCGCTCCGACAAGAGAACTTGCCTTAAACTTTGCGTCGCTATGTTGTAGGTGACTGTATCAAGGGGAACGTTTTGCTGATGGAATATTACCTGAAACATTTTTATGATTTGTACTAGAAGTTCGAAAAGAGAGCCAATTCTAGAGTTCTTCATGCAGATTTCATGTGTTCCATTAGTTTTTGTTTAGCTGCTTCTTGAGTTATGTCCTACACAACGGCAAAATACATAGTGATATTTGAGGGCAGTTTCTTGTGTGTTAAATTTTCACAAAAAGCAGTGTGCTGCAGCTAACTCAGCTCTCTGTAGACTGCAAAGTGCCGATATCTATTCAAACAGCATGTAATGTTACTAGAAGTATGCAAGGCAGGCAGGCAGGCCTGCCTACTAATCTTGCATACTTTTCATGTACGGTGAAAAAAATGATTGAGAATACTTCAATAATTTTTTCTCACAATAGCATGAGAATAACCGTGTGCACTTATAATTGTTTTATACAAATGAAATTTGGCATACATACTCTTCAAGATATGCAGAATACTGATATCTTATTGAAATTGCAATCTATAAATATTATTTAAAGTGGCCTAATGTTTTTTGCATAGTTCCAGTATTTGTACACGCTGTTTGGATAGTTATCGCCACTTTGTGGTATACAACTAGCTAAATAGGATACAGCATGAAACTATTTGCGAAAATCTTATACAGAAGAAAGTGCCCATAAAAATATTTTGCCGCTATGTAGGACATAACTAAAGAACACCAGCTACACAAAAACCAATGACAATTCAAATCTACATAAGACTCCCTATGAATGGCAGTATGTTCAAATCTCTAGTACAAATAATTTTAAAAAGTTGTTTCGAGGAGCATTTGCCATTAATAAGTGGGTGTCAGTGTTTCTACCAAAAGGTTAGAAAATACCTTGAGGTATACCCTAGGGAGTTTTATAAACAGCACACGCACACATCTGCCTAAAAAGCCACACGCCCTGCTAGCATTCCTTAGTCATTTTTCTGGATTCTGTGGTGTGTAACCGTTTGCATCCCCTAAGACTGAGGGCGCAAAACCAAACAGCCTATTTTTACATTGAATTTTTAGCCTGTAAAGGGGTTGTATGCCAATGGGGGCAGCCAGCTCTAGTGTGAGAATAAACAAATATTTGTTCTCGCAATAATGAAAACAGTCAAAATATAATCTCGCAAATTTGGAAATGAATGCACAAAGAACCTTGCTGATTGTCACATTAGTGTCCTGAACAAGACCTTTTCTAGATCGATTCCTAGTTTAATTCACTTTCCTCTAGTAGAAGGGCTCTGACCTAGAATACTCAGTGTAGGAGACTAACCCAGACCTGGAAGCCAATATGCAAATCTGAAATAAAGACATTCATCCCCCAACCACATGGCACTGCTACGTCATCAGAAGAAGCATGGATCCATGCACATATTGTTAGTAAAATTATTTTGACAAGATCTGTAGTGTTACTGTTGCACTAACAAATTCTGAAAATTAGGAAATACATCTGCTTTTTAAAGCACTGCTGTAAACCTGTGTGTTTCAGAAATGCAATACTCAAAAGGTGTAATACAACCAATGCGTGCATGAAACCTATGGTGCCTTCGACATTCGTCAGTATGGCAAATAAGCATTGAGAAATGCCAAGGGTATCATAACGTTCATGTCTCAAACCTTGTATGTGAGTACCACTGGTATTTTTGCAGTGAAAGGAAGTAATATTATTACCAGAAATATGAGGGGAACCCATGTTTCTCTAGTTTAATATTTTCTTTCTTGGGCTCCTATATCCTTGAGTTTTTCAAAAATAATGGGTGCTTGAAATACGTAGTCTATCTTGCTTTAAATTTATCTTGCACCAGAGCCCGTGTTCTCTTACATTTCTTGAACAGATTGCAGTGCTGTAGATTATCAAAGGAAGAAAAACTGCCGTAAGTTTGCATTTTAGCCTTCTGTACAACATGAATTAAGAACCTATCAATTACATCCACAAGTTCAAAAGAACTATGACAAACGGGGCATAAAGATAGGTATACATTATAATAGCAGGAGTTGATGGTGAAAATTCTAAGAGAAAGGAACTATTAAAAACTACGTACTAAAGACACATATGAATTATAATAACAGAAGTATTTGCAAACAATTTGAAGAGACAAATAGAATGTCTGTTCAAATCACTCCACCCCAACATTCATCCATGGTTCGATAAGTGACCACAGCTGGTGATGCTGTTTCTATAGATGGCAGCTAATCTAAAGCTGTGAAATAGATGGAACACGTAGAGGGGTCACCAAGTGTTGCTCGCTGGTTGAACAGCAGGTTGCCTTGATCTCCGGTCTCACTCGACACTGATGCGTTGAGCGTGGTTATACGCGTTCGCAAGAGGCCTGGCACGAGTGTGTGGCATGGCTTGGGTAAAATTTCGAGGTAACCTGAAAAACACAGATCCATATATATAAGCACCAAAATATTCTGCACCATAGGACAAATCTGAAGTTTATCATATGCCCATAGCAGATGATGAAAACAGACACAAGTCCCCAGACTCAAGCTATATAAATGCGCAAAAGTGTAAATGAATGTGAAGAGCTGTGTACAGGATGAAATCCTTCATTTCGTCTTTTGTGGATCTATAATAGTATGTTAACATAAAGTCAAGTGTACATGATCCTCCCTATTCGTGTGAGTAGGCTATTCCATGCCATCTGTTACAGCCTGGCACATGACCACTTGGAATTTCTTTTCGAAAACTGGGGGCCCTTAAATAAAGAAGAAATCTCAATTTCACGCAATACTTCAAGCAAAAAAATTTTTACTGGCATAAACACTGTCAAATTTTACCTCACCAAACTATGCATCATAAAATGGCATAGCCAAAAAATTGGTTTCTTCGTTAAGAGGGCCAAATTTTTAACGACACCGAAGAGAGGCCCTACACCAAAAACTCATCTGCTTATTAGCCACTGCTCAGTTTATTATGGCTGATTAGGAATGGAAAAAATGGCTTATTAACTTTATTTTCACAGACGTGACCTACAGAAAAAGCAGCAAATTTATGTAATCCACGTGTTTAGGACTTGTGCTGTGTGCAAGAACTGGTTTCAGAAAGATACATTATGCAGCAGTGCAGAGAGAGTAGGATGAACTTGGAAAAGAAGTCAGCTTTAGTGTACGTTTATCGGCCTACTTACCATTGAGGCAGCCCTAGTAAATTTATGCCAAATACCATGTATGAGAGTACATTGTATTGTTTTTAAATTGGTAAAGCTTTATGACAGCAGTTTTTGTGTTAAACAAGAAAAAAAAAGTACTATTGGTTTCTTGTACTTTCAAAATTTGCATCGCATTTCGTCTAATACACACAGCCTCTTGGCGGCTAAGAAAAAATGCATGGACTTGAGCATCCCTGCACAGATAGCAGGGAGTCTAAACTGCTTCGAAGTTACTTGTTTCATTGCTGAGTGGCTACAAGCCACTTCATTCAAAAAGACGCTGCTTAATTACTGGCATTTGCCTGAATTCTTCTGTCGGCTGTCAGCGTGCTTGGCGTCATCACTAAGGCTGCCAACTCCCTAGTGAACTTAGTCGGGACATGGTGGTGGCAGGATGCAGTGGCAGAGGCCGCCAAAGGCTCCCAACTTCCTAGTGGACGTAGTCAGGACAGGGTGGTGGTAGGACGCAGGGGTAGGAGCCGCCAGAGTGTACCTGCAACAAATTTGCACAAATGTTCTTAGTCCTGCCATGTCACGATTTACAATAAAAATTGAGCTGTCTGTGTAACATGGCTACCAATACAAATAAAGACAAGCAGGTCCTACGACACAATTAGAACGGCGACAAAAAAGAAAGTGTACTTATGTTTATGAAAATCCAAACAATGAAAAAAATTGTGCCACCGATTTGTGCATGGAAGCTCAGTTGCAACCTGAGCTCATACCATCAAGTGATCTGCTAGTCAACTGCAAGACTGCCACCTTAAAATGACATTGTAATTTTTTTAAATGCATTATTTCAATCTGCAGTAATACAAGTTCAAAATCTCCTAACACAAGTAAATCACCAAGCTAATTCAATTAACGAATTCCAGTGGTCGTTATAGCACCAAAGTGCAAGCTCGGAATGAAGCTGGCCAAACTGGGCTGTGAAAAATAACAAAGTGGTTCTCTACCTCTCGTTTTCCTGCCGTTCGCTCTAGCATCGGAATATACAAGAATTTTGACATTCCTGATATTTCACCCTGCTAATTTTTATTCCATAATGCATAATCCTTCATCAAGAACAATAATGCTTTCTTTTAACCATAAGTAGTGATAGAATGAGAAAATTCCCTGGAGCCAACGTTTTGAGAAGAAAAATCTTCTCTTTGTCGGAACATTGGCTCCAGCGATGCTCCTTGTTCTACAACTCTTCATCATTTGAAGTCTCTGTCTTCTTGTGTACCTCTGTACTTTCAATGTTACGTCAATGAAATTGTAATAACGGATCATTAGTAAATGTAGCTGATGAGGAACTTGGCCTTGTTGGTGGATAACGACAGAGAAACTGCGCAACATTGAGATACGGACAAAGGAGGCCTGTGTGTGTTGTCTTCTCCAGCCATGTCTCTCCGTTGGGTGATTACTCTGTCTCAATGTAAAACTATTACCCTTTGCACAATAATACTAAAATGCATAAAGACAGGGAAGTGGACACAAAATTTACAACAAATAGCATCATATCCTAATGAAGCCGCCGAGGTTACTCAATAATCTGGTGCACCTGAAGCTGCCAGAACTCCGGTATTTCCTCCGCAAGTTCTTGCTACTGTGTGCCGCTGTCACCAAATGCGAGCGTAGTCATTTGGCGGAGATTTAGCAACTTAGTTGCCAGAAATATCGTTCACCGCTCTATCAACACATGCAGAAGCAGCGTGGTAGGCCCGTAGTAAAATGTTCTAGTTATTGCGAATTTTGCGATAGCAATTATATGGACACAACCTTCGAAATATTTCTGTCGGTGTTGCCGTGAGCTTACATATAAAGTCAAGTGCGACAAGATCCTACCCTGCGCCGTTGGCTGTGTGCGTTAAAGGAAGTCCTCGAGGGTGAGCCGAGATGTATACTGCCTGGGCGGGTGCCCCAAGTATCTATAGGTGGTGACGTGATAAAACGCGCGCAAGCCGGGGAAGGGAGGCGCTAGTTTAGTAAGCTTCTCCTCTGGCCGTTACTCTAGCCCGATCTGGCGCCACTCTCACTCTGTCTTGGAGTGACCTTCCTGTCACTTTGTCTATGTCTGCCTCTCAATTTTTTCCTACTCTCAAGTTTGCTGGCATTCTCCTAGCATAAGCTGTCTTGGGGATAATTTCCGATGAGTGCAAAGCTGCAGGGCGCTTAGATAGCGCCATTTGAAGTTTCGGAGACGCTTTGAAGGAAGATGCAGCAGAAGTGTTCTGTCCGCTCTGTTTGCGCCCTTCATCACGCCGACGCTGTGACAGCGACTGTTCGCGGTCATTGAGTGAGATCTGTTCAAGCTTGCACGTGCGCGCGTGACCCCGTGCTTGTTAATTTAATGAGTATGCGAATGTTTACTGCAGTTTATTCAGCCAATGAAACTACGAACCTTGGTTCGTGCAGTTGTTCGTGCAGTGGTTCATGCAGAATTGGCGGGAAACTGCTACATATTTGTCTTTATATTTCTAGGGGGTACAAAAGCAGTGCTGCGTAGGCTAATATTTCTTTCTGGTCGCAGAGCGCAACGCACTGCGGTAGCCCAGTGGTTTTGGTGTTGCGCTGGTCAGCTTGAGGTCACGGGTCCAATCACAACCGTGGCAGTCGCATTCCAATGGGGGCAGAATGCGAAAACGCGCGTATAGTGTGCATTCCGTGCCCGTTAACTAACCGGAGCTGCTGAAAATAAATCTGCAGTTTTCCATTACCCTGCGCCTCAAAACAAGACCTTGATTTTGGAACATAAGTCTTAAAAATTTTATTTTACGTAGAGGAATTACATTTACAATCGACAATGTTGAGTGCGCCTACTGAACTTGTTATCTCGTTGATGTGCTCTCATTAGTAGCCAATACTTTTTTTTAGATTTCTGATGGTCAAATCTAGTGGGACAAATCCGGGTCTTCCTTAGCATAGGAAACCAGCTATCGCTTAAGCGTGTGAGATATTAAGAAACATGGTCAAGGAAAATCGATATCTGCAGTTCGATGTAATTGCAGAACATGACAAGGACGAAAGAATCATACAACTTATTACAACCAGGACAGGAACCCGAGGGCCTGCCTAATACAGAAGTCGTTATCTGGTGTTTCTTCTCCTGCATTATAATGTTTCTCTCGCAAGACTCATCTCGAATATCAGAGGAGTCGTGATCTTCCACGACGACTCTTCGCGTGCTATTGAGAGTCAAATAACATATACACAAATGTTGACACATGTTTTGTGACTCTACTCTCGGAAAAATATGTCTTCGCGTGAAAAAAGAGAGTCAAGTTTCCGTGACTCACTTTTTACTCTCTTTTTTCTTAGTGTACTCTCTCCCGTCGGCAAGCGTTCGCACCTGCTTTACGGTAAAGAGGGAGAGAACCATCTGTGCAATGCATCACGATGGAAGTCGGAGGAAGACTGACAGATGCGTGATAACCTGGCATACGCAAGGACGGGAGCGCCTACCGTTTCTACACCGGAACTATGGTCCATACGGAACCGTAGCTGCGCGAGTTTAGACGCGCACGTGACGCAAACGGTCGCTGTCATGCCTTCCGGGTAGCGTCGCATCGCGGCAACTCACTGAACTAAGGCGCCCCCAACCGCTCCCATTGGGAAGCGAGCGATTGCACTTTTTTTGGATTGATTAACTTTAATGAAAGGTCCTGCGAGCTACGGGACGCAAGGTCCCATAGAGCGGGCTACTCCCACATTGGGACCGGGAGTTGTAACTCCCTGGCCGCATCGTGGGCTCGCTGGACGGCCCGGAGCTGCTCCGCCAGGTCCGTGCTGCGTACTCCTTCTTGTAGCCTTGTGGAGTCTTGATCCTTGTTCACGTGGGTCCGACCACACGGCCAGAGCAAGTGATGCACGTCTAGTGTGCTATGGCAATTTTCGCAATATGATGTTTTGTATAGGTCAGTCATGTAGTGATGTAGTCTGTTCTGCGTGGGGTACGTGTTTGTTTGAAGCATTCTGAACGTGAGGGCTTGAGGCCTGGTGAGCTTATTGTGAGGTGTGCTGTATATTCTGCGGGCTAGATAAAAGTGCTTTGTTATCTCGTTATATGTGGAGGGAGGGTCTCGATTCTCGCTGGGATGGTCACGACCAGAATAGGTGGCGTTGCGGAGAGTTAGGTCTCGCGCGCTCCTGTAAGCCATCTCATTGAGATTGCGAGCGGCGTCCTCGACATCTCCGAGGTGTGCCGGGAACCAGCAGATGGTGTGATGCTGCAGCGGTGCGGATCTGTTGATTATTTGTAGAGCTTGGCTTGCAATAGCTCCTTTCTGAAAGGCTTTGACGGCCGAGGGTGAATCGCTGTAGACGTGGGTGGTGGTCGGGTCTGTGCGCGCGAGGGCGATGGCGACCTGTTTGGCTATCTCGGACTTGTGGGTCTTGACTGTGAGAGCGTTTGTGACTTGGCCTTGCTCATTGATCGTGGTGACAACGAAGGCCTTCCTGGTCGGGTACTGTGCCGCGTCTACGAAACAGGCTAAGATCTTATCACGTATTTCGCGCAGGATGAACGATCCGCGTGCCAGCCTTCTGGGTTGATGGTGCGCGGGGTTCATGCTCCGCGGCAGTGGGCGAACCGTGTAGGAGTTGCGTGTGTCCGTCGGAACGCTTTGATATAGATTCTCCATTACTGCGGTGTCATGACCTAGTTTGGCTAGGATTTTTCTACCTAGTTTGGTTCCAGAGAGTCTTGTCCATTGAGCCCGTTCTTGAGCTTCGGCGATTTCTTCAAGTGTATTGTGCACCCCAAGTTGCAGCAGGAGCTCTGTCTCGGTGTTCTTGGGGATTCCCAGCGCTAGTTTGACTAGCTTCCTAAGTTGTACTATGAGTTTGTCCTTCTCCGCTACCTTCCATCTGTGCATGGCCGCCTCGTAGGTGAAGTGGCATAGCGCAAAGGCGTGTGTTAGCTTGAGGATATTTTCTTCCTTAAGGCTGTGTTTGTTAGCTACGCGTCGTATGAGATTCAAGGCATTATTCGACTTTGTCACAATCTTCTCCACTGTCGCGGCGTTAGAGCCGCTGCTCTCAATGAGCATCCCAAGGACTCTGATTTTGCTGACGTGTGGAATGGTTCCTCCGTCTTTTGTTCTGAGAGTAATGGAGTGTGTGTCTCTGATTTCGTTCTTTGGCTTGGGACCGCTTCTCGATGGTTTGTAGACGAGGAGCTCTGACTTCGCAGGCGAACATCGCAGGCCAGTGGGAGCGACGTATTCCTCGATCGCGTCGGTCGCTTGCTGCAGACGCTTTCCATTGATCCCAGGCTACCTCCGGGGACCCAAAGCGTTATGTCATCTGCGTATATCGTGTATTTGACGCTCTCGATTTGATCCAGTTTCTTGCCTAGGCCGGCTAGCGCAAGGCTAAAAAGCTTCGGAGAGATGACAGAACCTTGCGGTGTGCCCTTGCCGCCGAGTTTATATTTCTGGGACTTGATATCCCCCTGACAGAGGGTGGCCATTCTATCGCTCAGGAACGATTTTGTATAAGCGTAGAGTCTCGTGCCGAGGTCGAGGTTGGAGATCGTGTCGAGTATGCAGTCATGTGATAAGTTATCGAATGCCTTTTCGAGATCTAGCCCTAGGATTACTCTGGCGTCTCTCGTGTCTGCGTCAATGATCTCATGCTTGAGGAGCTTCATGGCGTCTTGGGTGGATAGCCCGGGTCGAAAGCCGATCATTGCTGCGGGGTAGATATCTTTCTTCGAGATGCCTCGAGAGCCTTTTTAGGACGGTGTGCTCGGCTACCTTGCCGACGCAAGATGTCAGGGAGATAGGTTTCAGGTTATTGTTGTTGGGCGCCTTGCCAGGTTTCGGGATGAGCACGATGAGGGCCGTTTTCCAGTCTTTGGGCAGTGCTACGTTCCTCCTGAATTTGTTTTCCTCTGTGAGGGTTTCGATTCAGGTTTCGTCGAGGTTTCTAAGTGCCTTGTTAGTTACGCTGTCCGGCCCCGGCGCTGACTTGCTGTTTAGTTTCTGAAGCGCCGTGCGTATCTCTTCGGTTGAGAAGTCCCGATCTAGCTCTGGGTTGGCTTTGCCGCGATGTGCTTCGGCGGTCGTGCCTCTAGCATTTTTGGCCAGCGGGAGGTACTTGTCGGCGAGACGGTCAATGAGCTCATTTTCCGTGGTAATTTTGAGTTCCTCGTGCATGATCCTGTTCAGCGTACGACCCTGGTCCGCTTTGGTTCTGGTTGTCTAAAAGATGTTTGAGCAGGTGCCACGTCGTCCCGCTGTTGATGGGGCCGTCCGCGGCGTCGCACACCTCGCTCCATTGGAATGGTTGCGATAGTGGCGTGCAATATTCTGCAGCCAGCTGTTTGAGGGAAGAAATTCTTTTCCTCAGCCGTCGATTGTGTCTTTGTTCTTTCCATCTTCTGGTGAGCGATTGTTTGGCATCGAGCATGTGAGCCAGTAGGCTGTCCATGCTTTCAGCGGGCAGATCTGTCTCTATTTCGTTCGTGGCCGCCTTAATGTCGGCCTTTAGTTGCGACGTCCATTGTTCAATTGATTCTTTGCCTGTTCGGCATTCGCGTCTGAACTCGCGGAACTTTTCCCAGTCGACGTACGTCATTTTTCTGCGTTCTCTGGATGGGGTGTCAATCGTTGTCTCAACAATGTGATGATCCCTGCCCAGATCCTCGAAGGGGTTGTTCCACAGATAGTTTGGAACATTTTGGACGAAAGTGAGATCTTGCGTTGTGTCGCGGTTGACCGAGTTACCCGATCTTGTGGGGTATTCGGCGTTCGTGATGAGCGTTAGGTCAAGTTCATCGGCGTCGTTTAGTAAGTACTTGCCCTTGGCTCTGCTGGCGACGTATCACCAGGCCGTGTTAGGGGCGTTGAAGTCCCCGGTCACGATCATGGGGTTGTCGCCGGCATGGTTGCGGACGAGCTGGAGTATTTGCCTAAATTTTTGTGCTCTGTGCTTGGGGCTGCTGTAAACGTTTAGGATGAATATGCTCTTGGCGTTCTTGGCTCTAGGGAAGACTTCCGTGAGAATGAATTCGCATTTGCTGCGGTCGTGGTTAATTTTGTGTGTCGCGTGGGCTAGCTTGTTGCTGCCCAACGTGGCGATACCTCTACATTTGTGTTCCGGTGTCGTTGCGGTCACGTCATAGACGGATAGCGAGGGTGCAGCGGTATTTGTCTCTTGTGGGAAAATGACTTGGGGTTTGTCTTTTTTGGCTCGAATGTATTGTTGCAGGGGGCCTTTTTGCGGACGTAGCCCCTACAATTCCATTGCCAAAGGCGATACGTTTCAGTCTGCACAGTCATCTTTGTTGTTGGCGTGGGGTGGCCTTTGTGAGGCCACGTTGTTGCTTTGTCTATCGATCGACAACGCCCGAGGAGACTGTGACGTCATAGACGGTTGGTCTGCCATTTCTAGCGCGTTGAGCCTTGCCCCATGGATGTTGATCGTCTCCATCACGTGATTGATTTGTAACGTTATCCTGTCGTAACCTTCCTTGAGGGTCCCTACAGTCGTCGCAAGTTTGTCTTCCCCTTCCTTCAGTGATGCGATGGTAGTTGCAAGCCCGCCAAGCACTTCCTTCATTTCCTTAATTTGACTGTCCGTGCTTGATGGATGTGTGTTTGTCACGGCTTTTCTCTTATGCGGATTGCGCGTGGATTCCGCGACCGGTACGTCTACTACCATGGGTTCTGAAGTGATTTCGGTTTGATTGTGGTCGGAGAGTGGTGGCGTTTTGAGTTGTCTGATTTCCTCGACGAGTTGTGTGATTGTTTGCCTTAACTCTTTGTTTTCGCGTTCTAGTCTTTTAATTGTATTTGCTATTTCTACTTGCTCTGGCCGTGCTATCGGACTCACCTGGCTGTCGGCCTGCTGTTGATGCGGCTGTTCTTGTCGCTCCTGTTGTTGGTGCTGCTGAACTCGTTGGGCCCGCGTCAACTGATCATCACCGCCAACTCGTGGGCTAGGGGCGAATTGTATCCTTGACGAGGATCTCTGGCTCGGGTTCCTGGAGCGTCCTCGCGATCGTGACGACAGGCGACCGCGGTTTCTTGATCTCGAGCGGCCCCGCTCGCCGCACAAGCGAGCGTCTGCGTTGGCGGTCACGTTGTCGTTGATGGTGCTACACTAGGCGTTCTTGAGCGGCGGGAAGTCGTGCTGACTCAGGGCGATTGGTCCTGATCTCGTGGTGCTTTTGCTTGCGTTTGCTGCAATTCTTCTTTCGACTCGTCTTCTTCGGACGACGTAGGGGAGTTGGAAGCGGTTCGTGCATTCCTTGCTTGCCGTGACGTGATTTCCCTCGCAGAGCGCACACTTGATTGAGGTGCACACATGATCTGCGTTAGGGTTAGCTAGTCCACAGCCTTTGCAAATTGCGTTGTCGGGCGAGGGGCATACGTCCGCACGATGGCCGAGTCCACCGCACACATGGCACATGGCGATCTGCTTGCGGTAAAGAGAACACTTGACCAGGGCATTGTCGTATCTGACATAGTTCGGGACTCGAAAGCCGTCGAAGGCGATGATGACCGTGCCAGTTTCCTTGATTCTCTTTGCCGCCACAGCGAGCGGGTTGCGTGGGTTGACGATCTTGCGGTTTATGGAGTCTTGCGTCTCATCTAGCGGAACCCCTCTTATAACGCCTTTGCACGTTTCGTGCGGCGCCGTCCTACATGCAGTGGTTTCAAACGTTTGCTCTCCTATGGAAATGCTGCGGATCCTGAGGTATCTTACTGCGTTCGCTTCGGACGGTGTGCTGACCACCATGATGTTCTGCTTCAAATTGGGGCATATCGTGTCTTCGGTTCGCTCGTTAGGTTCGATGCAAGCAGCCATGCAAATTGCTTTGGTAACCGTAAGTTGGCGTACCTTGGCTATGTTGATACCGCCACGTATGCGAATCACGATCTTGACGTGATCTTGGGGCAGCGCGGCATTCTGCTTGCTTTGATCAAGGAGTTTCTCGCTGTTGAGACGGTTGTGCTCATATTTCCTCCCTTTCGCTGGTGGTTAACGAGGTTGGGCTGGCTCAACGCAGTCTTGATTACTGACGGGCGCGGCGCCACGATAGTCCACCCAGCGTCTGCCGTGAAGTCTTCCGGGCTCATGTCTTGGCCATTGAGTTCGTATGCCATCGCTGTAGGGTCGTTCTTGGGTGGAAAGCTCGTTTGTTGTGATCGCTGGAGGCCCCCACCGCCGGGGTGGGCGCGGGGTGGTCGGGGGTCGGCGGCGGCTTGGTCGGAGTCAAGATGGGCGTTAATGGCGGCGATCGTCCTCGCCGTTAGGCTTAGGGCCCGAGGCGGGGCGGCAAGAGATGAAATCACTCGTAAAAAGTACAGCGGTCACGCACTTGCCGAAATGTGGTCTCCTTAGGTAGAAAAGTACTTGAAGAATCCGATTCCGGGTAGAAAATGCGCAAAACTGGGCAAAAGGCACATTTAAATTGGCGAGAAAGCGGGAGCTGGCGCGGACGCGTTCGCAGCAAGCACATGCTTCTTCTTCCTCCTCGATTGCACTTGTTACTGAGGAAATAGAGGAGGCGATCCCTGGAGTCACTGGATGAAACAGCAGTAGAAAAAGCAATGACAAAGGCTATGCAACATATTGTCACAAGTGTTACCGAATGTATTTCACAAGTGTTTACTGCGCAGATGACACAGCTGTTGCAAACAGCTGCCACACCAATCACCAAATCGATTGTTTGTGCTGCAGAACGGGTAGCCACTTCAGTCCTAGCGCCAAGTACCACATCGGACCCAACATTTGTAGGATCGGATCCTTGTTCTTCGCGTCAGTCAGACTCGCAGGTCGACATGGAAACGGGTCATGATGTCAGGCCGCAAAAGTGAACTGGGTCTCCAGTAACTACTTCGTGTCCCTATACCAAAAACAAAAAGGGTAATCCTATTTCTCATTCTGGCATCCAAGAAAGTTTATCGCGACGGTAGTCGCTGCATATCAATTAGATCATCACCATAGCTTTTTTAAAAGTGCTACAGTGGAACTGTCGTTCCTTGTTCTCTGCTTCAACAGACTTAAATTATTTAACAACTGAACTTAATCCTGACGTCGTAATCTTACAAGAAACCTGGCTTACTCCTGAGAAAAATTTTCATTTTAAAGATTTTCGATCTCTTCGATTAGATCGCCTTTCACTAGGAGGTGGTTTAATGATTTTGTTATCATCTAAATTCTGTCATAAGGCGAAAATAGCTTTCAGATTAATGTCTCCAGAATGTGAAATTTTGGCAGTGCACCTTAGCATCCCAGGCTACCGTTCATTTTCTATTATAGATGCTTATTTCCCTACGGGCGTACACAGTACATACCAAATGGATAGTGCGCTTGCCAGCTGCAAAAATGAAGTCGTCCTTACTGGTGACTTCAACTCGCATCACGTGTCATGGGGTTACAAAACAGATGCATGTGGGACACGTCTATGGGACTGGACCATAGATAAAAATCTTTCATCCCTTAATGTCAGACGACCTACTTTTATCCGTGGGCAATCTCGCTCAGTGTTAGATTTGACGTTTTCTAGCACAAGCGTCGCCGTCACATCTTAGACTACGATTGATTTCGGTACAAACAGCGATAATCTTCCGGTATACTTTGAAATTGCATGCCCTTTAACATCAGTTGATCGACACGGCAGAATATTTGTGAATTGCAAAAAATTTAAAGACTGCTTGCGCTCCACCATTGCATCATTACCTAACAGTAATAACGAAGACATTGGCTTGAATATTTGTTCAGCGTTACAGATGTCCCGACAAAAGTCTGAATTTGTAATTCAGACCGCTAAGCGTTCCCCATCTAGTCCTTCGTGGAACAGTGAGTGCACACGAGTTTATCGAAGAAGGAAAGCTGCTTGGAAAAAACTTCTACATAATCAGAGCCAAAAAATTGGAAAGATTATCAATTTATTTCGGCAACCTTCAAACGTGCTATTAAACACGCAAAAGATGAGTACGATAAAAACCATTTCGATTATCTATCTAAATCCAAAAACAAACGTGCTTTATTTAATTACCTTCGGTCTAGAAACAGACTCCCAATAAGCGTTAATGTAGACTCAATCGTCTATACCTCACAGGAAATGCAGGAGTCCTTAGAGCTATTGGCTAAAGGATTGGAGAGCCGGTTCGCGACGCGCCTTCAAGCTTCTGTTTTTACTCCTGCATTATCGCATTACAAAGAGATATCCTATTCGGAAGTAGCACAAGTTATGTTACGGTTGCCAACTACAGCGCCTGGCCCGGACGGAATAACAAATGCAATGTTAAAGATTTTCTTTCAAGAAGCACCACGTGAGCTTCTGAACTTAATGAACTACTCTGTTAGCAATACATGGATTCCACAAGAATGGAAGATCGCCAAAATTATTCTGTTACTTAAAAAGCAAGGGGCAGGGTACACTATCGACAACGTCAGACAAATTGCGTTGACATCAAACATAGTGAAACTTATTGAACGAGTGCTTCTCGGACACATAATAGAGTTCATTGTCGAAAATCAATTGTTGAGTCCTTGCCAAATTGGATTTCGATCTGGCTATTCAATATGGCACGCGCATGTAGACCTTGAACGTCGAATTAACATCGCCAAACAGAAAAAGCAATACGCGGCTTTAGTTACCTTAGATATATCTAAAGCCTATGACAGCATTGAACACGCAATTTTAACAAATCGGTTACAGAGCCATTGTTTTCCAGGCTATATTGTAGCATGGGTGCACGAATTTTTAAAAGACAGGGAATTCTTTTGTTTTCGAAGCGGCTATTCTTCTAGTAAACATAAGCAAACAAGCGGTGTGCCTCAGGGATCGGTACTCTCACCAGTATTATTTAATATTTTACTGAGCAGAATCCCAGTTCACCCAGGAGTCAGTACGTACGTTTATGCTGATGACATTGCCTTTTTTGGTATGGCTAGTGACATATACTCTCTTTACGAAACTTTCCAGTCGTATCTAAGGGACTGGAACACTGGCTGGATAGCTTACACTTAAACCTGAATGCTAATAAGTGTGCTATACTTGTTTTTCCTGTTAAAGACCCACTATACATATCGCTGAACTACCATCTCGAAGACATCCCACAAGTAGAGTCATTAAAGTACCTTGGAGTTATTTACAACGGTAATCTTAACTGGCGGCCACATATTGAATATATTGCGACAAAAGGAGCTCGTACAATGGGCATTTTGCGCGAATTGAGCAATCGAAGAACAGGTATGCGCAGAAAATCCCTCTTGATGGTATATAAAATGTACGTTCGTCCGGTGTTAGAATTTGGATGTGTTTTATTCTCAGGTGTTCCATCATACAAGCTTCGGCCGCTAGTTTTGTTAGAACGAGAGGCCGTACGTCTGTGCTTAGGCCTTCCAAAATACGTTGCAAATGCCGTATTATACATGGAAGCAAGAATCCCACCCATATTATGCCGATTTCACCTTCTGACCGTTCAGACCTTCTTAAGGCTATATGAATCACCATTAAACCGTCCTCAAATTATTTTCATCTCCGATCCAGAATTATTTTTTCCTGTTCATTGGCCCAGGTTTCATAGACGACAGATTATATTTGTGCAAACATTACTTGAACCACTAAATGTGCAAATGCGTGGTGTGCTTCCTAATAATATGCATTCAAATTACCCAGAGATCAGGTTCGACGACATTTTCCCGAACCACGCGAAACTACCCCCTTACGGCATCTTAAACGCCATGTTGCAAGACCACCTAAGCACCCTATAAACAAACATTATCATTGCAACAGATGCCTCACAGTGCGAGGAAAAGCTGGCATTGGAATATATTGTCCTGCGCTCGACTGGTCTTTTTCTTTAAGATAGCCTGATTTTGTGCCTATTTTTCTGGCCGAGTTGTTCGCAGTAATCCTAGCTTTACGTAAATTAGACGAAATGATTACAACGGCTGCTATTCTTACTGACTTCCTTTCTGTATGCTCTTGCCTTACTGCTACTAATGAGTCACCCATGCTAAAACTCTTCCACTTACTAGTTCCTGCCCATGTGCAATGTATTCATTTGATTTGGGTGCCTGGTCATAAAGGTTTGTGTTTTAATGAAACTGCCGATTCGCTGGCACATGCTTCACTAGCGGGCCCTGCTCTTCCTATTCTACCAGTGACAGCACAGATCACGGCGGCAAGATTTCGGATGAGATCAATTAGATCAGCCTTATCAAACCCACATTTGACAGCTTCTCCAGAGCATAAACACCTGGCATTTCCCTGGCATAGCGAAACTTGTTACACAAAGATGCTTGAGGTCTGGCACACCAAATTACGCTGCCGCATTCCCTCCCTAAATTTCTATTTACACAGGTCGGGTTTGGTTCCCTCTTTCCTTTGTCCTTTTTGTGAGGAGGAGGAGACGATACAGCACTTTCTTCTATCTTGTCGCTGCTTTGCTGCGTGAAGAAAAAGATTGTTTGAGATACCTTTTCGAAGAATTGGCCTGGACTTGACAGAACCTGGAATTCTCTCGTTCGGCGCGTCCACTTTGGGATTCAGCCACAGGGATGTATGCTTCGCTGTCCAAACATTCCTTACAGAATCTAAACGAATGCCCTGCTAAATTCTATTTTTATTACTTTTAAATTAATTATTACTCATTCAACAGCACCTTCCTGATTACATTTTAACCGGTGATTCAACCCTATTCAATGCTATTCCCATAGATATTAGGAAATTTATGCTCTATATTATTTTGGTATAATCCACCTATTTCTTGGCCAATCCCACATCGTGGGTAGGAGCCACACGTGCCACAGGCTACAACGACAACAACAACAACAATGCTACTGGGTATGTGCCCGGCACACTAATGGGAACGCGCCGCTTTTCATGGAACATATTTTAACGCGATACCGTTAAGGAGCCCATGTCGCAGAAAGTCTGACGTCGTCGTTCGACGTCGCTTCAATAAAAAAAATTTTAAACCATATTCCGACTAACGCTGTGGAGAATGCAAAGCTAGAATGCATCATTAGAAGGGCGTATAAGCAAGCCTTGGCACTTCCGGCAACTACATCAAACGAGAGATTCCTGACGCTCGGAGTGCGCAACACACTAGACGAACTTATTGAGGCCCAAATTGTAGCGCAGTATAAAAGAGTTACGCAGTTACATCTTACACGACTTCGAAATAACCTACGATGCACATCACGCATTGAGCAGAAAGATCCCAAGGAAAATAAGGGAACATTCAAGACCCCCAATTCGCAGAAACACGCACCCGGAACTTTACCAATATAGAAAAGTTGCAAGAGCGATAGCTCTCCACAAATGATTGCGTAGTGCAGGGACGTGCTCTATGTGGACACGGCGGAGTACGCAAACGGACAGAGTATGTCTATAGTTGGCACGAGTCTATAGGGTGACTCCCGAGTTAGTGGCACTGTAAAAACAGGAAAGGCGGATGGGGCGGAGGAGGCTGCTTTAGCATTGGCAATAGCCTCCACAAAGGCTAACATCGTAGTCAGTGACTCCAAGACAGCCATCAAGAACTATGCCAAAGGAATAATCTTGCCGGAAGCGCTGATAATTTTAACCAACTTTTATGAAGATCGAGATGTTCGCATTATATGACACCAGCTCACTCCTGCCTTCCCTGGCACGAAATAGCGCAGAACCTGGCTAACGAACTGCCGGGCCGAGCAGGTGGCATGCAAATACTAGAAACGAAGAGAGACCGGATCACCAGCATCAACGAGATCACCAAGCATTATAAATTGGGAAGGGCCCATTTCCCCACGGTATCCTCCTCGCTAAGTAGACGGCAACCGAAGGCACGGCGCCTCTTACAAACAGATGCATATCCGAACTCTGTGGCCTACCAGATCTACTACCCAGACCTTTATGCGGATAGATGTAGAATCTGCCAAGAAAGGGCGGACCTACACGATATGGTTTGGGCTTGCCCTCGGACACCCACACAACATAATATACAGAAGACTAGAGAGCACCGGAAGACTAACTGAAGGCAATCCAGAAAGCCGAAGATGCTGCCTGGGCCCAAGGTCTCGAGGCCTTCATCTAGGTAGGGAGGTGTACCTCAAATCTGCTGTCCTTAAGAGATGAAATTATGGTGTTTTACGTGCCAAAACAACTTGCTGATTATGAGGCACGCCGTAGTTGGGGACTCCGGAAATTTCGACCACCTGGGGTTCTTTAACGTGCACCTAAATCTAAGTACAAGGGTGTTTTCGCATTTCGCCCCCGTCGAAATGCTGCCGCCGTGGCCGGGAATCGATCCCGCGACCTCGTGCTCAGCAGCCCAACACCATAGCCACTGAGCAACCACGGCGGCTGTTGCTGTCCTAAGTTGATCTTTATTCCTCCTCCTCCAAAATCTGAACTACGCAGACGCAACCACTTCTCTACCACCAAAGTTGCTCATACCTTGTCGTTCATTCTTTACAAAGTTATTCCTCGGAAACATAAGGGCAGCCCACAAACAAATGTTACGGAAAAAAAACACCGACGGCACATGTCCTCTATGTTAGCTCTTCTCAGACTGAAATATTAAAAGTGTGAAACACTAACAGGAGGTTGATCCCCGCAAGAGGCCGCGTTTCTACCAGAAAGCTCGCCTTCGTGCATAGCGTCCGCAGCCAGTGTTTGCCGGTAAACATTAAGGTTACATATCCTGCAGTTGCCAGGAAGCATGACAAGCAGTAAGAGGTCTTTGAACGCTATCGCGTTCCACTCTTAAGTGCAAAGCTAAAGCGCCCTAAAAATTTTTAACGTCAAGTTGAGTCACTGCAAGTATCGCAAAATCAGAGTGACATCCCGCATACGATTTCAACGCGAAAGTGTTAAGGATACCCGTGTCGCAGAAATCCGGTGCAGGCGTCGGCGGAGTTGTCCGTGTGCGAAAATCTCGGGTTAAATTTTGGTATATGTATATTCCAGGCATTCCTATATGAGATTAGGAATTTGTGAGCAATAATGCCACGCCATTCAATTGTTAAATTTGCTCATACCTTGTCTTACATTCTCGAAAAAGTTAATTCTCAATATTTTGAAAATGACAGCCCACAAAAAATGCCATGAAACAAAACACCGACAGCGCATGCCTCTCATTTCATATGGTGAGAGACCTAAGTATTAAAAGTGAGAAGTAATAACAGAGACCTGAAAATGATGTGACTCTATTAGCACGGTTTTGCAAGACCTCTGGGATCGGCCCAGGCGAGAGGCACCGTTTCTACCATAAAGCATGTGTTCTCGCCAGGAGAGTTTCCTGGTAACCATTAAGGTTACAGAAACTGCATAAACTCCGTGAGAAGCAGTCAGGGATCTTTAAATGGCAATGGGTTCCATTCCTAAAGTCGAAGCTTAAGCGGGTCCCAAGTTTCCGATGACGCCGACATTGTGGATTCTTTCGGCTCTCAAAAAGCGTGTTGTTGCCATTTATGTCCTTTTACATCACCTTTATGCTTGTTAAAGACTTTTCGTGGGAGATATTGAGTTAAGAGTCTGTCATTGCTACCGAAGCGGTCCTTAAATACTGCTCCGATTTTCTCGTTAACTAGTTGTTGACGAAGTTTTTGTCACAAGCCTACATAGATTTCCAGAGTGACTTCCATGGTTATGAACGATAGCATGTATGCGTATGCGTGTAATGTGTGGCTCCAACTCTACCGTCCACACTCCACATGGTTAGATCGCACACGTCAGACTGGAGGCACACTGTGCATTGTCCTGTAATGGCGAGGCAAAATGAAGCTCTATCGTGGTTCATGTGTCAGCTTTGTGATGCGCGACTTAAACAGCGATGTGACTTCATAGCAGAGGACCTCGCAGGCCCGAAGCACTTCGTCTACAATGCCATTCCAGTGTGTTATGCTTTTTTGCTCCTACAGGCATGTCTGAGTTTGTCTTTATTTCCCACAACATATGCAGGGCATGTACATGGTGCGGTGACAAAGGCAGGATAATAGCTGCGTCAAAGGCAGCTTGACTACCCCGTCTACCAAACAACATGGCAGCAAACTTGACAGATAGGAAGCACGATACATATTTCAAATGGGATTAATAAAAAAAGCAACAATCTTATATTGGAAAGAATATGCACAGTGAGACAAGAAATAAACTATCAGCAATACTTCCGTTCAAATACAGCCAGACCATTCAGTATGTCTTTGTGAGTAATTTCAAATAATTTTTTCTTCCTTAGAACACGCAGCTGTTCTTCAGTTAGCTTGGTTGGTGAGCTAGTGCCATGTGGGAACGTGACGTACATCACGTTCTAACATAGCACGAACTACAGCATCTGTGTGCGTGCTTAATTCTATTCGTACACTACAACTTCTTTCTTCCTTGCGCCAAGAGCGGGGAGCGTGTGAGCGCGCGAAGGATGGTATCAATCATGCGCTCGGAGGTAGCTGGAGTAGCGGGAGGTAGCGGGAGTAGGTAGCCGGAGCCCGAAAGGCATGGCTTTAAACTCGCACAGGCCATCGGGAGTGTTCAAGCTTTCTTTTCACAGAGCCTCGGCCGTGTGAACCTGCGATTAGCTTGAGCGGAGATCTAAGGACGGGAGGCATTCGGCATCTTGCAGACAGTCAAGAACATCGTAGATCCGAGTCAGTGGGTAGACGTCTTGTAATCCTGTTTAGGCGGCGATAATCGATACGAAACCGAATGGGGCCATTTTTTGTGCGCACTAGAACGAAAGATGACGACCAAGCGCTTTCAGAAGGCTGAATGACGCGCGCTGCAGCATGTCGTCTAGTTGTTCCGTGAAAACTGGGCGTTCTTCTGCGTAAACGCGACACGCACGCTACCACAAGGGGGCATAGGATTCGGTGTCGATAGCGTGAGAGACACTTGCCGTACGACTCAAGGATAGTTCGTTGCAGTCGAGCGAAGAAACGAACTCGTTCAGTAGAGTAAGAAGTTCAGTGCGATGATACGGCGAAAGGTCTGCGGTGATGGCATTGTCTTAAACTGCTGAAGGCGGTGTTGACGAGACTGAAGGTATTGCGTCCAGATGTAAACGGGTGGTGCCATCGTGAACGTCAAGGTCTTCAGTACACGTGACAGCTTGCACAAATGCTAAGGTCTCACTGCGCAGTATGGTCACTGGATACCGGTGCGGATTAGAGATGGGTATCAAAGCGGATTCATACCTAAAAATGAGGATGGCGAATGCAGAAATAGGTCCTTGTGGTGATCAAGCATGTCAGATGACGTAAATGCCACAGTTTAGTCCGGCACGGCAGTACACTACAAGGTCACAAGTACCGACATCTCCGAAGGTTGATTAATATCACCATCAACGATGACTTTGTGAGCACTGAGGTCAGTGCCGACAGATGGCGAGTCACATAGCCGCGAAAGGGCCACTGGCGCGCAAGAACAATCGATGATGGCACTATGACGTGACAGGAAGCCCCACCCGAGGATGAGATCATGATAACAGGAAGGCAACACAAAGAACACGATGATGTACAAAACGTCTTTCATGACTACATGGGCGTTGCATAAAGCTGTAGCATAAAGGCGTTGCGCGCTAGCAGTGCAGAGTGTCATGCCAGATGGAGAGGTCGTGAGTTTTCGAGCTCTCGACAAACATTTTCATGTATGACGGAAACGGCGGCCCCAGTATCGATAAGTTCTTAAGAAGATGCTCCCTCGACATGGACGTACGTCAATGACGTTCTGTGGTGAAAATTGAGGCCTTAGAAAGTTTCATGAGCTTGCAGTTCTTGCCTCCGGAACTGCGTTAGTCAGTTTCTCTCGGCAGTGGGTGGCCGACGACGCATAGGTGACAGCGACAGTCGACATGTAGAAGGAGAACGGCGACTGTCGGAACGGTGGTCGCGATTGAAGGGTCTCAGCGGCAAGTCAGCGGCATCTTGGCAGCGTATCTCGGCGGCATGTTGTGGCGCGTAGGGAAAGTGGTCGAAGGCGTCATGGTGCAAGGACAGCTTACGACGGCAAAAGCGCGCAACGTGACCAGCAATTACACAGGCGAAGCAAAAGGGCCTGTTGTTTGGCATGAGCCACGTGTTGGCTCGACCAAGAAGCTGGGGTCCTCAATACCTTTCAGAGTATGGTTGATCTTCTATTCGCCCACCATTATTGCTTTAACACGGCTGCAGCTATCCAAGCCATCCTCAATATAACCGGGGGAAATCTCGCCCGGTTACTGCCCTTGGTGGCGTAGACGCGGTTCGGTGCGTAGCTTGCGGACAGCGGGGCGGCGAAACACTTCGGCCAAATGTGTCTTGAATGCGGATGAACTCGAAATGTGAGTTTCCTGATTCTTAAACCATAGATTTGCGACGTCAGCAAGGTAAAATATGACGTTATTAAGTTGACACTGGTCGTCCCACTTATTGTGGACGCTTACACGTGCATGGGAGGACAGCCGGTCTTCGACGCCATGTTCTCCGGTCCAGCAAAATGTGGCCGGGTCGCGCTCATTAAGAACGCCGGCGCAAGTGAGAGGGGCCGCCATGGGTACAGTCGGTGTGCAACGCACGATTGCCGAACTCCAGGGCAAATTGAGGGACTCCACCAATTTCCGAAAAATGTAATGATGTTTATTTAAAGATGAGAAGCAGCAGATAAACAGCAGCCTAGCAGCAGTGAACAGCCCGAGCTCTCTTGCAAATAACAGCAAGGGACGTCGTCGTCTCCGAGCTGAGATTAGAAACACGAGGCGCTTCTCTTCGTTAGAATATATATATATATATATATATATATATATATATATATATATATATATATATATATATATATATATATATATATTGTTACGTGTGGAAAGACACAGATTAAAGAGGCTATATATTGCACAGGTTACTTACACCGGAGCCAGATCGCCAGTCCCACACTCGCTCGCGCCAGAGGCACAGACCCACTTCGTCGTCGTTCTCGCAGCGGCTCGTCCCTTCAGCATCGCTCGATGATAGCGTAATACTACCCCACGGCGGCAAAAGCGCCGTCACGGTGCTGTTAAATATCCAAGGCGCGTGGAGAGTTGTAGGGTTTGAGTCGGGCGACGTGGACAATGTCACTGGTTGTCACAGTGGAGGACGTAGTGGGCGTGGCTAGAGCGATTTCGTAGGTGACATCGGTTACTTGGCGAAGCAAGCGATATGGGCCTGTGCCGCAGGACAGCAGTTTTTCACGAAGCCCAACTTTACGTGATGGTGACCAAAGCAACACGAGGGTGCCGGGCACAAAATGGACATCACGGTGACGGAGGTCGTAGCGTTGCTTTTGTTTGCCTTGAGAGACTTGTAGACGAGTGCGCGCAAGTTGGCGAGCATGGTCAGCATGGGCGATAGCATCACGGGCATAAGCGCTAGTTGAAGCTGTGGTGGACGGAAGCACAGTGTCCAGTGGTAGCGTCGGTTCACGGCCATACAAGAGGTAAAAAGGCGAAAATCCAGCAGTTTCGAGACGGGAAGAGTTATACGCAAATGTAATATAAGGTAGAGCCTGGTCCCAGTCACGGTGGTCGTCTGAAACGTATTTGGATAGCATGTCTATAAAGGTGCGGTTCAAACGCTCAGTGAGGCCGTTCGTTTGCCAGCTTTCTCCACGACGCCTCCCGATCCACCAACAACCACGATTGCGCTGATTCAGGCCGTCGTCAGAAAGGAATTTGAGAACATGGGTCTCAACTCCGTGCGTTCATCGTCTAGACCCACGGTTCCCCAGTTCTCTGGCAGCCCTCCTCGTCCCCGGCAGTCCTTCTACCCCGCACCTCCACCAGAATGTTACGTGTGGAAAGACACAGATTAAAGAGGCTATATACTGGACAGGTTATTTACACTGGAGCCAGATCGCCAGTCCCACACTCACTCGCGCCAAAGGCACAGACCCACTTCGTCGTCGTTCTCGCAGCGGCTCGTCCCTTCAGCATCGCTCGATGATAGCGTAAAAGTATATATATATATGTATATATATATATATATATATATATATATATATATATATATATATGACAATAAAGAACAGACTGGCTGTCTAAACGTCGTCGCTCTCTCTCTCTCTCTCTATATATATATATATATATATATATATATATATATATAGAGAGAGAGAGAGAGAGAGAGAGAGAGAGAAGGTTTCGACAGCCAGTCTCTGCCTTATTCTCCCGAGTGAGAGCCCCACCACCAGTCCCCATAACGCTGATGATTAGTATGTACATATGACAATGTGAAGCGTATGAATAATGCTCGCACTAATTTCCCAACGCGCGCAAGCGGCCAGCCAGTTCGCGACTTAGCCAGGTGGGAAACGCCGAACGAATCGTTTGAAGTGCGAAATTTGAGGCGGGAAACGTGAACGATCTCCGAACCACGATAACGATGGTCCGAAGAGACGTCGACGGGAGTAACCCGATAGTTCATGGGAGATATTTATTCATTAATAATGTAGGGTCCAAGGAAGCGGGATTCAAAATCTGGGTGTGCGAATGGGCGTCCGAAGGAGCACTTCCTCTCTAGGACGAAAGGAGACGTCGCGACGAGAGATGTCGTAACGTTGCTTGCGATCTAGCTGACTGACTTATGTGTTGAAGCGGGCACCTTGCCGGCATTCCTGAAGTCTCGAGACGAACTGTTTGGGTATACTGGCCGAGGTGTTAGTTGGGACATTGAAGAAAGCGGCGTCGATAGCGAATGCCGGTGAACGGCTGTAAATTAGGTAGAAATGTGAGTACCCCGTAGTTCGTTGGATAGCGGTGTTGTGAGCAAACGCCCCAAAAAGTAAACGTGTACACAAGTTCTCGTGGTTTGGCCCGATATACATTGATAAAATATCTGTTACTGTGCGATGAAATCACTCTGAAAAGCCATTTGTTTGAGGGTGATATGCGGATGTCATCTAATGACCTGTGCCACAAGCTCCGAGTACTTCTTCGATCATTGTTGACGTGAATGTCTTGCCGCGGCCACTCGAGGTGCACCATGACGCAGCACAAGGGCATACAGAAAGAAGGTGGCAACTTCGGAGGCTGAACTAGAGCGTAGAGCAGCGGTCTCTGTGTAATGCGTGAGATGGTCAACAGCTGTCAGACTCCATCGATAACCTGGCGGCGTTATGGGCAGAGGGCCGACTAGATCAATCTCAACGATGGCAAAGGTTGTCTCGGGACATGGGATGGGCTGTAAAAGGCCAGCAGGAGGCGAATTCACTCGTTGGCGAGGTTGGCACTGGGAGCAAGAAGCGACGTACTTGGGCCACAAAGGTAGACATGCCTGCTCAAAAGAAACGGCTCCTAATGCGGTGGTATGTTTTGTAGAAACCCAAATGGCCAGCAGAAGGGTCGTCGTGAAAGGCTTCATGGAGTTGTGTGCGCAGCGAACGTGCAAGACCACCTACCCAGCGGTGTCCGTCAGATCTGTATGTGTAGCGGTGGAGCGCATCGTTGTCTGGCTTAAATAGTGGTAGTTGTCGGCGTATTTTATACGGCCTTTAGTGCACAAGTAGTTCCGCACAGGCGTTTGCTAGTGCTGTTGCAGTAGGAATCAGAACGTTGACACGAGGTGCGCTGAGGGACGCGATCTTAAGATAACGTCCCAGTACCGCTAGATGTAATAACGGGAATGGAGACAGTCTCATCATCAAGCAGCGAGGAATGGACAGATGTACTAGAATAGTGGCCAGTACCCGGATCGAAGTTCCAGACTTGAGAAATATTCTGCACCCTGGATGGAGTCAGAGTTAATGTATCGTCGATTCTTGGGATCAGATATACGCTATTGCGCGTAATCTTATTAAGGGATTGATAGTCGACGGACGTCCTACGGAGCCGTCTTTCTTGCAAACCAACACAACAGGAGTCGACCAAGAACTGGCCGATGACCGAATGATGTTTCTTTTGAGCATGTCATCAACGTTATACGCAATGATTTTCCCTCCTGCGGAAGACACACGATACACCTGGCGGCGTGCAATCAAACTGCGTTCTGTTTCGATGCGATGTACTGCGACGGAAGTTCACCGCAGAAGCTTGGAGGAGAACGTGAAATAAGGCGCTGTGTTTTTGCAATTGTGCGAAAAGGTCTTTCTGCGCAGCAGTCAATCGGTATTTATCGCGTCCGTTAAAGCAGCGGCAGCAGTATGATAATCAGTTGTGGTAGACAAAGGTGGTGATTCGATGTGAAGCGGTACCAGCGAAAGATGTTCGGTTTCAGTAAAGCAAGTCACAGTGGTGCCCTGCGAGAGCACAACTAGCAAAGAAGTAGGGTTACGAACAGCGACGAATGCTCTATGGTCATCGGACCAGGCTAGGAGTAAGGCTAAGTTCACTAGAAGGAACACGGAAGGCTCAATGAACACATCCCCATTAACAATAGTGTCGGAAATCAGTGTGAGAATATGCACACAGCTCGCGAGAACGAAACAGTCGGTAAACGTGACGAAACGTAGGCTGTGACCAACGACGTTGGAAGAAGAGTGAGTGTCCGTCATATGAATTGTTCGCTGACGGCATGAGATGAAAGCTGAGGCGGAGGACAGCTGAGGCGTAGGTACACGAAGATAGCACGCGAAACTGAATGTGGAGAAGGATGCCATCAATGAAAACACGCGCAGTGCGAATACCGAAGAGCTGAGCAAGAGCTGCATTAGCACAGCGACGGGATTGCCATTATACGCTGCCTTTACTTTGCCGAATCGAGAACACAAATCAATACTAATAACAGAAAGCGATGCATCTGTGTCAACCAAGGTTTCAGTTCGGACACCTGCAACACACACCAAAAGTATATTTGACGGGCGCTTTGGAGGAGTTTCACGCTGTCTGAAGGATGAAGCTTTCCCCCCTGAAGCTGCACAATTTAGTTTCACGCACGGTGATCAGAAGACGATGTAGCCTGTCGAAGAGGGGAAGAGGAGCGCCGCATCGGTGATGGAGAGCGACGATACAGGAAACGCAATGAACCGGCAGGGTTCGATTCCTGTGGAGATGGCAAACGTTGTGGATAATAATCGCAGTAAGGACGCTGACGTTGTGGCACAGGGCCACAAAACTGATCCCTTTCAAACTCGTTAAGCCACACCTTTCATCTTGCTGGTGGCGACGGTAAAACCTTGAAATGTGGCCACGGACGTCGCGATAGTAGCACACCGGTCTAGGTGGGCTCATGTGTTCCAAGACGCAAGAGGTTCTGGTCTTTGGTGATAGGATTCAGGAACCCGTGCGGCACTGGTGGCTGTTGTGGTGGCTGCTGGGAAGGTTGCACTATAGAGATAACCTGTGCGTAAGTGGGCGTAAAGAAAGGGCGTGGGCTCAAGTTTTGCGGGCAGGTCACAGCAGCTATCTCTTCCCTCACGATATGGCGTAGTTCCGCCCCCAGGAGGCGTCATATCAGCCTCAGGAGGCAAGAGCTTGGTGGCGCAACCCACCGCCCATTACAAAGGGGATGGTCATAACATCCATCCATCCACCAAGGAGTTGACCAAGCTTCGGCGTGCAGTTCCTCACGGATGATGGAGCGAATCAAGCGCGTAGCTCGCTGTCATTGGGTGCCTTGACATCAGATGTATCAGGGTGTAAGGGGATCATGAAGCTCATCGAGATACTGACACGTAGTGATGATGCCAGCGACTGTAGTCGGATTCAGTACTATAAGAGCATTGAATGTCACAGGCCCAATACCCTTGACCAGGTGGCGTACACAGTCACTCTCTGCGATTGAGGAGTTCACACGGCGGCAGAGGGCGAGGACGTCCTCTATGTATTATGTGAACGATTCTCTCGAGTGCTGAACACGCTCAACAAGCTTCTTGGCGATATCGGAGCGGACAGACGAGTTCGCGAAAATCTGGCGTAGGTAGTGTTTAAAGGTGGTCCAGTTGACGATATCGGGCTCATGATTCTAAAACCAAGATTTTGCGAACCCGTTGAGATAGAAGGCGACGTGAGGAAGTTTTGTACATGTTGCAGTTCAATTCACCCATGCACTCGTATAGCCCCAATCAGTCTTCAACGTCGTCACCTGGAAGTCAAGCAAACAGCCGTGGATCCTTCCGAGGGCTGGTGACCGTCCAAGGTGTTCCCGCAGGAGCAGGCAAGGTGGATGTCGCGGTATTGGCCTGCTGGTCTTGGGACATGGTCGAATGCAATTGGTAGAGGCGGCGACCCTAGCGGAGCTCCAGGGATGTAGCGCAGGTGAAGGTGGAGAGAGACCGGTAGCGAGAGCACGAAGAAACTGTACAGCACACACCACCACTTGTGAGGTAAGGTTTAGGCAGCGAGTCTCCCCTTTATTCTCCCGAGTGAGAGCCCCACCACCAGGCCCCTAAACGGTGATGATGAGTATGTACAGGTGAGAATATCAAGCATATGTATAAGGCTCACAATATATATATATATATATATATATATATATATATATATATATATATACTGGCACAACTACATTCGGCACGACGATATTGCCGCGGGAATGTGCCAGTGTGGACGAGGTTGCAGTAGCGCGGGATTTTGGGTTAAGCATGGAGATGAAGAAGACGTTGTTGGTTTTTTCTCTGTGACGGCTGATAAAGTCCATTTGTTGGTGGCGCTGCTCCGCATCCGCGTCGATCCCACGTCGCAACATTGGTGGAGGTGCTTGCTAAACTTCGTGCTTGGCACCCCTTCGCAGAGCCAACGATCGAGCCCGGAATCACCATAGCGCATCGAAACATCAGTCCACCTGTTCAGTCGACGCCTATTAGGCCTAGCGCCAGAGTCCTGTCCTGTGCAAGAAACCTCGAGAAATCGTTTGCCTTATACAACTATCATGGCCACCGCAGCTCCGTCGCAAGTAACACTGCAGAATCATATGGTTCCGGAGAGCTTTCATGGCGATGCCTTTGAAGACGTCCAACATTGGCTAGACCAGTCCGAGCACGTCGCCAAGTACACCATCAGACTAGCTCGGAGGATTAAGTCTCGAGTGTCTATTTCTACCTAAAGGACAATCCTCGTACATGGTACGTCAACCGGTAGAGGAGCGTTGCCACGTGGGATGACTTCCGCGCACAGCTGATGGATACCTTTACAAGCGTCGACAGGAGGGAAAGTGCGCAACGTCTCCTTGAAATCCACATTCGAAAACCCAATGCGAGCGTTACTATGTTCTTAGAAGGCATGGCCTGTGCCTGCCCTAGGAGAGACCCCGACATGCCAGAGAAAAAAAGCTGCGGTATATCTTCCGGGGAGTCAAGGAGCAATTGTCTGCGGGGTTGTTAGAAATCCACCGACAGCAGTGGCGGAGTTCACAAAAGAGGCCACATTCATTGAGCTCGTCCTACAGCAACGATACCGCCAGCATGACCTGAGTAACTCGGCAGCGAAGACTCCCGTACTGGCTGCGGGTAACGACAGGCCTCTACATGAAGTTGTCTGAGTGGTTGTGCGAGAAGAGCTTCGGCAGCTTGGATTTGTTGTTGCGCATACAGAACCGGAGCCAGCGTTATCTTTTGTAGCGGATGTGGTCCGGGAAGAAGTTCGACAAGCTTTGTCGTCGCCGGACTGTGGTAACGTGCCGCGGCGCCTTACTTATGTGGAGGCTGTTCGCCGTCCAATCAACACAACTTCGAAGCTGTTGACACCAGAACATCACCTACGCTACGAACAGAGTCGACATCATCAGCCCCGTCGATTCTACTGACCCCGCCGAGCACGCCAGCACAAACAATGTCGTATCTTCGACGGGCACCTGCCACTGTTTGGCTCCATGGAGAGTTGCCGCCGAACTGTCAGCGTTGGAAAGCCGAATTGTGGCGCACCGTCGACGGTCAACCAGTGTGCTACCATTGTGGCGAAGCTGGACACGTCTATCGCGTTTTCCACAAATGGAACAACTACCGCGCCGGTTATCACCCAAGCTTTCCTGCCAACTATGCCCATTCTCCCTATGACGGTCGACACGCCTACAACGGCGCTCCTGTTAACAGTCAGCCGCACGTTCTCCTTCTCCATCTCCTGCGCGCTATAATTCGCTCACTCGTCGCAGTTTTACCGACGTCAATAGGGGCAGGCCCCCAAACCGCGACGCGGAAACTGGCCGTAGCGACCTCCAGGGGTGAGGTTGCAAGTACTCGAACTTCTGGACATCCCCGATTGCCAACGAATGAACACGTGAAGACCACGATGACAAAGGAGAGGCCGAATACAATGACAAATACGACGGATGCAACTACGAAAGACGTAACTGACGTCGTCAACGCGGAGCTCACCGTTCTCATTGGCGGCCACCAAGTAGCCACTCCTTGTTGCCACTGGCTCCGATTTTCAATCGTAAGCTTACAGCTCGCCGACAAACTAAGGAAAGTGAAGACGCTATGGCACGGGCCCAACATAAGAACTGCCGGAGATCAGTTGATTACACCTGTCGGGAAATGCACGACCCGGCCCTTAATCGCCGGCTCATCCTTCGTTGCCACCCTCGTCATTCTTACTGATTGTTGCAAAGAACTTATATAGGGCATGCGTTACCTACGGGAGTATGCAACCGTAATTAACAGCGTCACGTTTTCCACGAACTCGGATAATGCCGCTCACGAGAAGCAACAACCTCGCTTACGTATTGCTGCTAACGACATCGTACTTTTGCCCCGGAGTTGCTCTCTCGCACCTATGCACTGTGGCAGCCTGCAGAATGGGACTAGAGTCGCTGAACACATCAGCACGCCAGCACTGAATTGCGGCGTCTACATTACCAGAGCACTTATCAATGTAATCGACGGAATCGCCAAACTCTTGCTGACTCATTTCAGTAAAAGAAGTCGACACATCGTTAGAGGCACTGCTGTCGCTTGTTTCGAGGAAATAACACAAATACAAGACTGCCACTTAGCGCAGGACGCGGCCTGTACCATCCACACATCTGCGCCTATTGTAGACGTTAATCCGATGTTATTGGACGTTGAGCGAAACCGTCTTCTTGAACTCATCAATCAGTACCAGGGCTGTTTCTCATCTGCGCCAAGAGTTGGTCAAACGACACTTACCAAGCACCGCATCATTACTGATGTCGACGCCAGACCCATTCGACAAAAACCTTATCGGCTGGCCCAAAAGGAACGCGAAGCAATAGAAAAACAAGTGAAGACGGTGAAGACGGCGTTAATCGACCATCCAATAGTCCTTGGGTATCACCAGTAGTATTAGTAAAAAAGAAGGACGGTAGCCTGCGCTTCTGCGTCGACTATGGGAAGCGCAATCTGGTCACAAAGAAGGATATTTATCCGCTGCCACGTACTGATGATTCCTTGGATAGCTTGCGAAACGCGTGCTGCTTTTCGTCAATGGACTTGAAAAGAGGTTATTGGCAGATCGAAGTGGATGAAGGACACCTTAAGGAAACCGCCTTTGTGACGCCTGACGGACTTTACGAATTACGGGTACTTCCCTTCTGTTCGTGTTCGGCGCCAGCAATATTTCAGCGTCTAATGGACACTGTCCTCTCTAACTCAAATGGCAAACGTGCGTGGTGTACCTGGATGACGTGATTGTCTTTTCCGCAACGTTCGACGAACACTTACGTAGGCTGAAAACTGTTTTTGATACCAATACGCTAAGCTGGTCTCGCATTGAAGCCAGTGAAGTGCCATTTCGGTTTTCACGAGCTCCTGTTCCTTGGTCACGGCGTCAGTAGCCAAGGAGCCCGACCTGATGCGGATAAAAGTGCCGCCATCGTTAAATTTCCGACCCAATCAGAAAAAAAGCCGTGCGGCGTTTCCTGAGACTGGGCATATTAGCAGCGATTTATTGCGAATTTCTCGCGCATCGAACGGTCGTTAACACAGCTCACCAGAGAAGAAGATATCCCTTTTACTTGGGGCGAAGACCAGCAACGGGCATTTGACGAGCACCGGCAACGCATGCAAGCGCTTCCCATGCTAGCACACTTTCATGAAGACGCCCCGACGATATTGCATACAGGCGCTAGTAATGTCGGTCTAGGGGCAGTGGTCAGAAAATGGCAGCGCGACAGTGAAAACGCGATCGCTTAGGCCAGTAGGACTATATCCCGAGTCGAGGTTAACTACTCCACCACTGAAAAAGAATGCCTCGCAATGGTATGGGCAGTTCTGAAATTTCGTCCGTATTTGTATGGTCGGTCTTTCACAGTCGTTAGCCATCACCATTACCTTTGCTGGCTCATTAATTTTAAAGATCTTTCCGGCCGGTTCGCACGCTGGGGTCTTCGACTCCAACGGTTCGATTTTATTGTCGCATACAAGTCGGAAAAATGGCACGCGGACGCCTACAGCCTCTCTCAGACTCCTGTTGGACTGGTAGCACAAGACGACGACGATACAGCCTTTCGGCGACTCGTGGACTTTGCTGATCTTTCAGGCCACCAACGGGTTGACACTGAATTGCAGCGGATTATTGATTATTTGGAAGGACGAACCAACAGCGTGCCGAGGCTATTTGCAAGAGGGCTGGTATCGTACTGCTTACGACGCAACGTCCTTTACAAGAAGAACTTCTCACCTGGCGGTAGCAACTACGTACTCGCTCTTCCCTCATCGCTTCGACCTGAAATCTTACACGCCTGCCACAATGAGCCGACCGTTGGGCACTTGGGCTACACTGGAACACTGGCATGGAGGAGGAGGAATAAACTTTATTAGTTGAAATGAGCCGACGGTAAAATCGTCCGAGGTGGACGGCGTCCCTAGTCCAGGATGCCGTGGGCCTGAGCTGATAGCTTGGCCCTGCTCACCAGGCGATGCTGGTCTTCAGGGGTCGAGCTTGTCAGCTGTGCCTCTCATTGCTCGGCGGTTGGTCCGGTGATGGGTCGTCTCGATGGGTTTTTTGACATTCCCATACCATGTGGTAGAGGGTATTGGGCGTAGAGCAGAAGGTGTATTTGTGAGTATAGCTCGTAGGATACATGGCGTGTAGCAGTCCACATAGTTTGCACTACAACTGGCAATCATGATCTGCTTGTGGGTTCTGCACCCCGCACCGGTTGCAGATATGTTTGTCTGCGTTGGGGCATACGTCCTGCCGGTGGCCGATTTCTCCGCAGGCCTTGCAATCTTGTACCGATCTGCGGTATGGGCGGCAACATGTGTACGAGCCGGCCACCTTCACAGAGAAAGGGATGTGCGGACCTTCGAAGGTGATAACTGCTGAGGTGGATTTGCCGAGCATCCTCGCATGCAGGATGCCTCAGTTGTTGGCTGCCAGTAGTTCCGCAAGCCGTTTCTCCGTCGTAAACGCAGTGATACCGTGCACGACTCCACGTACTGTTCCTGGGAGCGGTTTGATGTACGGCGTCATCTCGTTTGTGGCCGCCCCAAGTTCGATGCTGCTGATGGAACCGAGCTTCAGTGCATAGTCCTCGTCTGCGGTGCTGGCAATTATCAGGTTCTGCTTCCACTGCGTTTGGATGGTTACGTTCGCTCAAAATTCTTTGAAAGGGGAACCACTTGCCCTTGCAAGTCCTTCGGTGACTTTCTCGTCCGGCCAGCTGGACAGTTTCATGCTGGTTCTTGGTCGGTATACCACCTTGTAATCATTCTCTGGCAGCGGCGGCGTCACGCGTCGCGGCGGTGGCTTGCCGTTGGTTCGGCTTCCCTGATCTTGCTGCCGTTGGTGGTTGCTGTTGGCTTGCGTGCTTGCTTCCCCTCTCGGGTTGCTCCTCGCGTTCAGTCGTCCTTGCTGGTTCTGGGGGTTTCCTTGCTTTCCTCCCTCTTGTATGCGGTCCTCGTTCGGCGCCTTCTTGTTTTTTCTTGCCTTGATTGCTTGGAACCATGGGCCAGCTTGACTCAGCGTCTTGCCGCTGTTCTCATCGAATTCGATGTTGCTCTGGACCGCTGTGGAGTCTTGGCTATTGTTCTCTATATCCATTTCGTGAGCACTGCCGTTCGTTTCCCCTGCCATTCTCGGTGCTCGCGAGGCCACGCGGGCCAGCTCCTGGAGCGCGTGCGGCGTTCGGAGAACGGTGTTCGAATATGTCGAGGTGCTTGTTACTCGGTGTCAAGGTAAAGAAATCCACTCACCGCGGTAATTCTGGCGACTTTCGATGCCGATTGCCTTGTCGAGTTCAATGACAAAATCGTGAAGTTTGGTTAAGGTTAACCGCAATAACTCGCGATAAAAGCAGCAGCCCATGCGAAGCACGTCCGCTCCACTCGACCCCCTGGTGGCTTTTCCCACTGGCATGGATTCAGCAGAATTACTACTGGCCGAGACTTACTGTGGTCGTTAAAGGTTACGTTCAAACATGTCTGGATTACCAACGTAGCAATGCGCCATCCGTCAAGGCAGCCGGCTTGCTGCACCCTTTTCAAGTACCGGCCACACCATTTGCGCAAGTGGGCATGGATTCTTTGGGCCCCTTCCCAATGCCTACTACAGGCAATATGTGGATAACCGTCACCACGGATTATCTTACTAGATATGCCGAGACAGGGGCTGTGCAACGGGCAAGAGCAGATAAAGGTGCACGACGTTTTCTAGAATCCATGGTTTAAAGCATGGTGCTCCCGCAGCAGTCCTCACGGAGCGAGGTATGGGTTCACAGCCATGTTTTTGGATATCGTTCTACGTCTAAAAGGTACCGCCCACCTGAAGACAACGGCGTATCAGCCTCAAACAAGCGGACTGACGGGACAACTCAATAGGACACTGGCTGATATGATAAGCATGTATGTTGATGTAGAGCACAAGAAGTGCGACAGCTTTCACCTTATGTCACCTTCGCGTACAATACGGCTCGTCAAGAGACAACTCGCAAAACACCCTTCAGTCTCGTATACGGCCATGAGGTTACGACAACATAAGACGCAATGCTTCTTCATGACTTTGATGAGAGCGAGACGAGTGCTGAAGAGATCACACAACGGTTAGAGGCATCCAGGCGGCTTGTGCGTCTGCAAATCCACGAACAGCAGGACTGTGAATCCAAACGCTACAATCTTCGGCACAGATCCGTAAAATACAACATCGGCGACAAAGTGTGGGTCTGGACACGTATTTGTCAGCGTGAGCTCGCTGAAAAGCTCTTGCGCAAATACTTCGGGCCCTACATAGTTCTCCGACGCATCAGTGACGTCAACTACGAAGTCGTTCCAGACTGCTCTCATTGTTCAAAGCGTCGACGGCATTTACCCGAGATCGTTCACGTGCTTCCTAGGAAGCCGTCCTATGAAGACTGACAAGACTGCGCAGTTCTTTTTATCCGTGATTTACAAGCCTCTATCATCAGGACGATGATCCTTTCTAAAGAGGGAGCAAATGGCACATCTATATTTGGTACAACTATAGTGCCGCGGGTATGTGCCAGTGGGGACGAGGTTGACGTAGCGCGTGTTTTTGGGTTAAGCGTGGAGACGAAGAAGACGTTCGTTTTTTGTCTCTTACGACTGATAAAGTGTATTTCTTGGTGGTGCTGCTCCGCATCCTCGTCGATGCCTCGTCGTTACAATATATATATATATATATATATATATATATATATATATATATATATATATTTATTTATTTTCACATACTGTCAATTCCTCAAAGGATTATAACAGGAAGGGCAAGTACATATGGTAGTATTTGCGAACAGCAATATAAATGGATTGTATAATCATAACTGTGTTATTGCAAAGGTTTTGGTTTCACTAAACAAAAAAATTAAGTAGTTCATCACAAATGCAATATTTGGGTACAATATACTATAACAAGGAAGAATCTGAGAAAACAAGAAACCAAACAAGAAAAAGAACACCTGAAAGCACATGTGATATAAAATACCTAATGAACAGGACAAACAGGATGCAGTCATGCGTATGATGCATCACACAAAAGGAACACTCATAGATTAAAGGTTTAGGCTATGAACAAACCTAACTATGTAAGTCAGAGCTGTAAGGCAAGGAGGTGTTCTTCAACTGAATTAGCAAATGTATCCAATGAGGGGCTGTTACTAATAGATTCACTCAGTTTATTCCACTCTCTTATCGCTAAAGGAAAGATTGAATTCTTAAAGCAATCGGTATGAAAAGAATTCTCATTGAGTGTTTGTGTGTTTTTGTGCCGCGTTGGCCGTGTTTCATTTCTGGAGATGTAACTAGAGGTATCAATATTAGGCTTGTTGTGTAAGAGCTGGTACATAAGTTTAGAACGGGCTAGTACAGCTCGGATTTGTACTGTTAGGATTCCAGCTTTGTTAAGTAGTTCGGTGGGTGAGTCTGTTAATTTATGTTTATTCTATATATACCGTAGAGCTTTACCTTGTACACCTTCAAGTTTGGTAATTCTGGCGGGGTATCTGCATGTTCGCGCAATATTCAAATCATTTGCATCTATTTTAACTGGGTACCGCCAGAGTTCTCTGTGGTTTGTACTACATACGCACTACACATTTGAACATATATTTTAGCTCACTTTTCCCGTAAATTGCGCCCCCCCCTTTGCATCTAACAAGCACGCCGTCATTTCCTCGGCTACATACATCTCGGGACTTGGTCGCCATCGTCTGGCGACCCCACGTGCGTGCGAACTTACGTTGGCTACCTTCCAATTTCGGGTCATGCATATGCGTGAAAACTGCGAGGAAATTTTGTGACCCTTGTGCGTGGTCCTCTGACAAGGATTGAAATGTCGCAGTATGTTCCATATGCGCCAATTTTGACGTTGCTGCTGCGGGTGTCGGTATACATGCATGTGTTCTGCGTGCTTCGTGCGAAAATAGCATTGCAGAAATATCTGAAGACATGCGGGAATACGATACCCGCGGCGCGAGCCTCCCAACTCTGTGTTGTGGGCATTATATTCACCCACGAGTATGTAGCGGCCTGGAAGATGATCAGAGACGGCATAAAAATAGCTTTTTTGAGATTATAGTTAGGGCGTATGCATATAGAACACACGGTGGCCAGTTTATTAAAAAAGATTGCCAGAACTGGCACTGCCACAAGGGGCGTCGGAAAGACAACGTGTTGACAAGGTAAAGACTTGTCGCAACTATTGCTACACCGCGGGACGCGTTAGCGTCACCACTGTCTTTTCGGGAGTTGGTGTGATTGCGAAGAAAGTTGGTGTTTGGAGGTTTCAGATGTGTTTCTTGAACACGCAGCGAGTTTGGATTATATGTTTGTAGGAGTTCCCTAATATCGTCAAGGTTATGAAGTCCTCTAACATTCCATTGTAGTTATGAGTAGTTCCATCATGAGAAATGAGTTTTGTGCTGTGTGTTTAAGAGACGAAGATTAGATCATGGGTCCTTTCCAGGTGCCGTGACGAGAGGTTTCTCTTTTTTGGAGCGATCATGAGGATCTCACTTCTCCTTGGGCCCTGGCGGCGGCGTCTAGCTGTTCGCTGTCTCGATCGCCTGTTGAGAAACGTTGGACAGGCGCTTTTACGAGCGCTCTGCTTGACGTGAAGCCGTTGACACGTCGGACGATACGTTTTTGGCCACAGGTCCGGACGCGGATGGCCCCTTCACTTGAGGTGGCGGATCAGCACCAGCTGCAGCCGCGTGGAGGGGGGGGAACGCTTGCCATCCTGGATGCTTTATAATAATAATAATAATAATAATAATAATAATAATAATAATAATAATAATAATAATAATAATAATAATAATAATAATAATAATAATAATAATTAGCCTGGTTACGCCCACTGCAGGGCAAAGGCTTCTCCCATACTTCTCCAACTACCCCAGTCATGTACTAATTGTGGCGATGTTGTCCCTGCAAAGTACTTAATCTCATCGACCCACCTAACTTTCTGTCGCCCTCTGCTACGCTTTCCTTCCCTTGGAATCCAGTCCGTAGCCCTTAATGACCATCGGTTATCTTCCCTCCTCATTACATGTCCTGCCGATGCCCCCCCCCATTTCTTTTTCTTGATTTCAACTAAGATGTCATTAACGCGCGTTTGTTTCCTCACCCAATCTGCTCTTTTCTTAGCCCTTAACGTTACACCTATCGTTCTTCCTTCCATAGCTCGTTGCATCGCCCTCAATTTAAGTAGAACCCTTTTCGTAAGCCTCCAGGTTTCTGCCCCGTACGTGAGTACTGGTAAGACACAGCTGTTTTACACATTTCTCTTGAGGGATAATGACAATCTGCTGTTCATGATCTGAGAATGCCTGCCAAACGCACCCCAGCCCATTCTTATTTTTCTGATTATTTCACTCTCATGATCCCGATCAGTAGTCACTACCTGTTCTAAGTAGATGTATTCCCTTAACACTTCCAGTGCCTCGCTACCTATCGTAAACTGCTGTTCCCTTCCGAGACTGTTAAACATTACTTTAGTTTTCTGCAGATTAATTTTTAGTCCCACCCTTCTGCTTTGCCTCTCCAGGTCAGTGATCATGCATTGCAGTTGGTCCCCTGAGTTACTAAGCAAGGCAATATCATCAGCAAAGCGCAAGTTACAAAGGTATTCTCCATTTACTCTCATCCCCAATTCTTCCCAATCTAAGTGTCTGAATACCTCCTGTAAACACGCTGTGAATAGCATTGGAGAGATCGTATCTCCCTGCCTGACACCTTTCTTTATTGGGATTTTGTTGCTTTCTTCATAGGGGACTACGGTGGCTGTGAAGCCGCGATATATATCTTTCAGTATTTTTACGTACGGCTCGTCTACACCCTGTTGCAAATGGGTCGCAAGCCCCAAGGGTAGCGTTGGCCTGGTGGCCTGGGGCACAGCTGGAAGCATCCGAAGGTCCTGGCAAAGGATGAGTCGACTGCTAACAGAACAACTTGTTTATTATAGCATCGCAAAAGAGCGGCCGGTCAGGTCGACCGAAGTGGAGAAACGGGAGACCACGTTACTCGACTGAAGAAATCGAAGCTTCTTTCTTGGCGTCCAGGGGCAGCTGCTTTTATACTCTCGAAGGCGAGGGCAAGAAGGAACGGCTCGCAAGAGGCGCACGTGACGGCGGCGCACGGACACGTTGTGACAAGAAGTGACGTTTCCGCCGGCCGGCGCCGGTCAGACCTCCTCGCTTCACCGTTGAGGAGCTCCTCTCCTCGGCTGCCGTGCATTGACAAGCGTGGGTACCAACATGCACACACACACACGCACACACACGAAGACGTTGCGGCAGCGCTGAACTGGCCCAAAACGTCCGCCGCTTTGAACGAAGCCCCGGCGTCCGTTGCTTCCGCGCCGGCTATACCGCACGTCGGAGGCGAAACGTAACAGACCGCCCCGCCGGGAGAAGGAGATCCCAATGGTCAGGGGACTGCATCCGCTGTCCGGAGGGATCTCGCTCGATGATGCTCATAACCGAAGTCGGTGGTCCCTCGGCGTTTCTTGAGCGCAGCGCACCGAGAAGGCCTCGTTCTCACGTTCAGGTTCACACAGGACACTGCAAAGTGACTTCGGGAGAGTTGCCCTTTTTTTTGTTCTCGTTCCCAGCAAGCGTTAGAACTACGCCGAAACTCAACCGCTCAGTCAGCAAGCACGACACAACCCTCACTAAGTCATGCCAGGCTCTTCCCCCTTTTATACTACTGCCTAGTTCCTTATAGTAGTTTAGCAGCACTCAGAACGCGTCCACAAATTGGAAAATCGCACTAGAAAGCACGTCATGACTTTGAAACACTAAACAAAAGCAATATGTTAAATATCCTGCCTCAGGAAGAAAACATCAGTAACAAACACCTTTGAGGCCGACTCCTACGTTAGGGGCCTCGACCTAAGAGATCGGCATTACCGTTGAGACTCCCCTTTTTGTAACGCACCTCAAAGGAATATTGTTGCAAAGCAAGGCTCCAGCGCAGGAGGCGGCCATTTTTGGAAGAGATGGTCTGCAGCCATTGGAGAGGGCAGTGATCCGTCTCAATGATAAGCCTCGAGCCGGCTAGGTAGCATGACAATTTCTGAACGGCCCACACGAGACATGCACACTCTCTCTCGGTGGCGCTTTACGCCTGCTCACGACTGGTCAGCTTACGACTAGCATACAGGACGGGGTGTTCCACTTCTCTATTTTCGTGTTGGCACAGTACAACGCCCATGCCTCACTCACTAGCATCGCACAGAACAACGAACCCTTTTGTGTAATCTGGCGATCGTAGCACAGGCTGGATTGTTAGGGCGCTCTTTAGGGCGCTAAAAGCTCTTTGCATTGTCTCGTCCCAGACGACTGTTTGGGGCTCTGTTTTACTTAGAGCATCCGTCAGGGGAGCCGCGATATCAGAGTACCTTGGGATGTACCTCTGATAGTAGCCGGCGACACCTAAGAACGACCGAATATCGGTCTTCGTGCGCGGTTGCGGGAAGTCTCGCACAGCGGCCACCTTTATTTCAGAGGGGCGGCGACGACCCCGTCCAATCACGTGACCGAGGTAGACAACCTCGGCCTGTGCTAACTGGCACTTGGGAGCCTTGACTGTCAAGCCCGCTTCGCGCAGGCGGGTTAGCACTGCCCGCAAGTGTGACATATGCTCAGACCAGGATACGGAGAATATTGCTACGTCGTCTAAGTACGGTAAAGCGAATTCTTCCTGTCCCCGCAACACGTTATCCATGAGGCTTGAAAAGCAGTATGGCGCGTTCTTCAAACCAAAACTCAAAACTTTAGGACGGAATGTTCCCATTGGTGAAATGAACGCCGCATACCTACTAGCCTCTTCTGTAAGTGGAACCTGCCAATAACCCCTGACAAGATCTAGGGTGGAAATTAACTGAGCGCTACTAACTTTCTCAAGGCGCTCCTCGATGTTAGGGATCGGATAAATTTGATCCTTACTGATGGAATTAAGCCTGCGGTAGTCGACGCAAGGACGAGGTTCCTTGCTCGGTACCTCAACTAAAATCAAAGGGGAGGTATAATTACTCTCACCCGCCTCAATAACTCCGAGCTGTAGCATTGTCTTTACCTCAACCTCCATAATATCCCGCTGGCGGGGTGACACCCGGTACGCCTTGGATTGTAGTGGCTCTGGGGAGGTAGGTTATATTTCATGAGTAAGGACAGAAGTCCTACCAGGCCTCTCAGAGAACTGACCTTGAAACTCTTGTAAGAGCTGGTGTAGTTCGGTTTTCTGCTAAGGCGACAGCGGTGCTTTACTGATTAAGTCACTAATGATTTGATCGGTGTCTTCCCTGTTCGTCACTGAGCCTAGTGCCGGAAGCTCGACCGGAAGTATTCGGGAACGTTTACCATCATGCTCACCACCACTTCCCGTTGTCTATAGGGTTTGAGCAGATTACAGTGGTAAACTTTTTATTTATTTTTTTATTTCACAATAACCCTAAAGGCCCTCTAGGGAGGGTATTACATAGGGTAAATGTTACATAGGAGAGGTGAACAGTGCGTAATGTAAATACAATGGAAAAACAAAACTGGGAAAAGATTAATTACAGTGCATCAACGTACAAACACAAACAAATAATGATAGTTATCAGTACAGGAACTCTAAATGGTTTGTACAAAATGTGACACTGTCGTGGAAGCTTGGTTAACGGCGCATTAACAAACAAAAAGAGAAAATAAATACGTTTACAAATCAGAGAGTCAGACGTGATATATTAGGTATTCATGGTACTGCGTAGAGCGTCTGTAAATTTTAAGGCATTTGTTTCGGTGACAATGTGCGATGGCAGATTATTCCATTCTTTCGAGGTGCGAGGTATGAATGACTGACCAAATGCTAGGAATCTAGGAATACGGCATCTACTTGAATTCCGGTGTCTGATGATGATGATATGTAGTGTTTAATGGCGCAAGGGCCAGGTTTGGCCAAAGAGCGCCATGACAAATGGTAGTGTTATCGATGTATTATGGAGATGTGACTTGGCTGTAAAGTGGCCTAAAAATTGTCGCTGTAAAGTGCGTAAAATCTACGTGCTATAAAATTATGGCGAAGACTAATGACGATTACTAAGAACATTAAAATCCATCGTAGAAGAATGATGCAAAATCAAAAATATGTAGGATGTTAAAATTACTTGGAGCACTGCTGCCTCGCCAGAGCCCTTGAAAGACAAGGGCCTAGAGGCATGTGCTATACTAAAGAGATATCGCAGCGGCATCCTCTGAAGAGAGGACCCGCTACGAACATGTGGGGCTAAAAACATGCAGGACGACATCTTTCAGGAAATTTAGTACTGTGTTGGTGTCAAATAAAGGTTCTGGGCCGAGTAGCATTACGGGATGTAGGGGGATGTGCTGCCGGTATGCTAGGGAAAAATGTTTCCTTCTTTCAGATTCGGCTTCCCGACACTCCAGGAGGACGTGGAGGACGGTCAGCCTCTCCCCGCATCTACCGCAGGTTGGAGGATCATTTTCAGTGAGTAAGAAGTTGTGTGTGCCAAATGTGTGTCCTATTCTGAGGCGACAGAATAGGACATCTGTTCGCCGTGATTTTGTTACGGAGGGCCAAGAACCTAACTGTGGCTTTATCACGTGCACTTTGTTATTTACTTCTGCGTCCCACTTACGTTGCCAGTGGTTTCGCAGTTTCCTTCTTAAAAAAGGCTTCAGATCCGTGACAGGGACCGAAGCAGTAGGGCTGACTGTATGCAATGAAATTGATGTGGCCATCTGGTCTGCTAGAACGTTACCCTCGATGCCCCTATGTCCAGGCACCCAGCATATAATGACATGCTGGTTAGACATATACGCTCTACAGAGGACGGAATAGAGCTCAGTAATTACGGGGTTTCTGTGTTTACAGTGTGACTTCAAGGCTTTTACGACGCTTAAGGAGTCTGTAAATAAAATTGTTTTTTGAATATTTGATTTTCTGATATGTTTCACAGCCGACAATAGTGCATGGGCCTCAGCCGTAAATATGCTTGTTTCAGGGTGCAGTACACCGGATTCCGAGAAGGATGGCCCAATGGCTGCGTAGGACACCCCGGTATGCGACTTAGAAGCGTCTGTATAAAACTCTGTGCACGAGTACTTGTACTGGAGCTCCAAGAAGTGCATTTTGATATGTGTCTCTGACGCATGTTTAGTGACCTGTACAAAGGATGTGTCACACTCTATCAGCTGCCACTCCCAGGGTGGTACTATCTTAGCTGGAGGCATTAGGCGTTGGTCGAGAACTGGGACATCCATTTCCGTGCTAAGTTCTCTTGCACGCAGTGAGAAAGGACGTCTCATAGAGGGTCTGTTATGAAAAAGTGTTTCACATGTCAAGTCGTTAACTGTTGTGAAACACGGATGTTCCTTATTAGAGCGCACTTTGAGAAAATAGTTGAAGCTGATGTAAGTTCTCCGAAAATGGAGTGACCACTCATCGGACTCAACATACAAACTTTCAACAGGGCTTGTTCTAAATGCGCCAGTGGCCAGACGGATTCCCAGATGGTGAACGGGGTCACATCTTAAGTGCGCTCGGTGCGGCAGAGTGATAAACTGCGGCTCCATAGTCTATTCGCGACCGAACTAGGCTCCTGTAAAGATTTAACAGGCACTTCCTGTCGCTTCCCCATGTTGTGTGGGATAGGATTTTAAGTAGGTTCATTGTTTTTAGACATTTTTCTTTAAGATGTTTTATGTGAGGAATGAATGTGAGCCTAGAGTCAAGAATAACACCAAGGAATTTGTGTTCTTTGCTGACAGGAATTTGGTGTCCGCCCAGTTCTACACAAGGATCTGGGACCAGGCCTCTCTTTCTTGTGAAGAGAACACAAGAACTTTTGTGGGGGTTGACCTTAAATCCGTTTTCGTCTGCCCACTTGGAAACCTTGTTCAAGCCCTGCTGTACCTGTCTTTCGCATACTGTGAGGTTGCAGGATTTGAAGCCTATTTGTATATCATCTACGTATACGGAATAAAAAATGGCAGGTGGTAGTGAAGCACGTAGCGTGTTCATCTTGACGATAAAGAGAGTGCAGCTGAGCACGCCTCCCTGGGGTACACCAGTTTCCTGCGTAAAGGGACGTGAGAGTTCATTGCCGACTTTTACTCGGAAGGTACGATTTGACAAATAGCTTTCAATTGTGTTCAGCATATTTCCACGGATGCCAATTTCCGACAGGTCTCGCAAGATCCCGTAACGCCATGCCGTGTCATATGCCTTCTCCATATCGAGGAATATCGATAGAAAAAACTGTTTATGTATAAAGGCATCGCGGATATTTCCTTCCATGCGCACAAGGTGATCGGTTGTGGACCGCCCTTCTCGGAATCCACACTGATAAGGATCGAGTATATTGTTGAGCTCAAGGAAATGTATAAGTCTGCGATTTATCATTTTTTCAAAAAGCTTACACAGACAATTAGTTAGAGCTATCGGACGGTAACTAGCCGCCAAGGAAGGGTCTTTTCCCTGCTTTAGGACAGGAACCACAATCGCTTCTTTCCATGAGGATGGGAGGTATCCCGAAGCCCAAATAGTATTGTATAGTGTAAGAAGTGTAACTTGTGCGTCAGTATGTAGGTGTCTGATCATGTCATACATGACTCTGTCTGGTCCCGGTGCAGTGCTTTTACATGTGTTCAAGGCAGCTCTCAACTCGGCAATACCGAAAGGCCGGTTATACGGTTCATTCTGCCTGGATTTTCGTATGATTGGCTTACGTTCTATTATTTCTTTATGTTTAAGAAAGGACTGGGAATAATTGATTGAGCTTGACACACGCTCAAAGTGCTCCCCAAGTGAATCTGCCTGGTCTTGCAGGGTTTCGCCTTGTGTGTTTACTAAAGGGAGGGAGTATGTTTGTCGCCCTCTTATTCTACTAACCCTGTTCCAGACCTTGGCCTCATCTGTATACGAGTTGATACCTGTTAAAAAGTTCTGCCAGCTCTCTCTTCTGGCCTGTCGGCGGGTTCGCCTGCCTTGGGATTTTGCTTTTTTAAAATTGATAAGATTCTCAGCAGTGGGGGAGGCGCGTAGCAACCCCCACGCTTTATTTTGTTTCTTACGAGCGATCCTACAATCGTCGTTCCACCAGGGGACACGCCGTTTGCCTGCCAATCCATTTACTTGTGATATACATTTAGTTGCGGCATCTATGATGAAGGCTGTAAAGTACGCCACAGCTGCATCGATTTCTAAAGAAGACATATCAGCCAGCGAGATGTTAGTAAGAGTTCGAAATTTCTCCCAGTCGGCTGCATGTATCTTCCACCTAGGAGCTTGTGGAGGAAATTCATTTTCTTTAGATGTTCTTAGCAGTACGGGGAAGTGATCGCTCCCGTAAGGATTGCTCGTAACTTCCCATTCGAGTTCGGGCAGTATAGACGCGGAGACTATACTAAGATCTATTGACGAAAAGGTTCTGTTTGCAAGAGAGTAATATGTGGGTTCTTTCTTATTGAGAAGGCACGCTCCAGAAGAAAAGAGGAACTGCTCAACGAGACGACCTCGCGCATCAATACGAGAGTCTCCCCACAAGCTGCTGTGTGCATTGAAATTGCCAAGAACAAGATAAGGTTCTGGCAATTGATCTATCAAGGTCTGAAATTCATGTTTGTTTAGTTGGTAATGCGGGGGTACGTAAATCGAACAAATAGTGATGAGTTTGTTCAGTAGGACAACTCGAACCGCTACTGCTTCGAGGGCCGTTCGTAGCTGTAAACATTGACACGCTATGCTTTTTTGAATTACAATGGCAACACCGCCAGATGATGCCATAGCATCATCGCGATCTTTGCGGAAAGTTATGTGCTGTCGAAGAAAATTTGTGTGTTTTGGTTTTAAGTGTGTTTCCTGTAGACACAGCACTTTTGGATTGTGTTTTTGAATGAGTTCTTGCACGTCATCAAGGTTCCTAAGCAGACCTCTGACGTTCCATTGAATAATTTGTGTATCCATATTGAAAGTAAATATGTGCTGTGTGTATGGAAATGGAGGTGATGCTTTAGGTTACAGGGCTCTTTCGAGGCCCTGTAACGGGAGTTCTGCCCTTTCTGGAGCGTTCGAGGGAGCCTCGCCGCTCCTTAGGCGCTTGGCGCGCCGTGGGGATAGGTGTAGTGTCCATTGCCTCTTGTGAGGCGCCGGACACGTGCTCTTGTGAGCGAGAAGTTACCAGGGAAGGTCCCGCCTTGGGGGGCAAGACCCCTGTGCCCACCAGCCCGGAGGTCGATGGGGCTCCCTGAGGGATTTGGCTGCGCCGGCTGTTGCCAGCGCTGGAAGGGGCCTCGGAGGTTGGGGCAGCCTCGGCTGCGCCCACCTTCGGGGTCGATGGTTCCTTCTCGGTTGACGGAGCAGCGCTAGCTGCAACCGTCGTGGGGGCAGATGGCGTGACTGCCGACTCACTGACTGTGGGTCGGACAGCCGCCGGAGGCCGTTGTGACGCTGCCCCCTGACGCGCCACTTCGGCAAAGCTTTTCTTTGGCAGGTATGCTACCCGCCTTCGTGCCTCTTTGAACGATATATTCTCTTTTACTTTTATGGTTACAATTTCTTTTTCCTTCTTCCAGGAGGGGCACGACCGCGAGTACGCGGCGTGATCCCCGTCACAGTTCACACAGTGGAGAGAGTTCTTACAAGCTTCAGTGGCGTGTTCAAGGGCACTGCATTTCGCACATGTTTGGCGGCCCCGGCAGCTCTGCGAACTGTGGCCGAAACACTGGCATTTGAAACATCTTAGGGGATTCGGTACATATGGTCTGACACGGAGCTTGATGTACCCGGCCTCTACAGACTCGGGCAAAATACTTGAACCGAATGTGAGTATTAGGTGCTTGGTCGCAATTTCTTTGCCATCCCGCCTCAGCTTAATTCTCTTGACATTGACAACATTCTGTTCACTGAAGCCGTCCAGGAGCTCAGCCTCTGTCAGCTGGAGCAGATCATCATCCGAGACAACGCCGCGGGTGGTGTTCAGAGTACGGTGTGGAATTACTGTCACGGGAACATCCCCAAATGACACTAAACTGGGCAATTTTTCATATTGTTTCTGATTATGAAGTTCTAAAAGGAGATCACCACTTGCCATCCTTGTCGCCTTGTAACCTGGTCCAAGGGCCTCAGTTAAAGACTTTGATACTAGAAATGGGGAGATTGCACGCACTTGTGTTTCTGACTTTTCCGAGTGAATCACATGGAATCGTGGGAAGTTGGGTCTTTCACGACCAAAGAACTTGAATACATCTTCGGTGCGCCCTCTTTTCTGAGGGCGATCAAGAAGGGAAGGGAAGGAACTAGCCATAGAATAATGTAATTTTCGGCGATAACGCCAACCACCCACCGTGGAGCCCTACAAGGGGACGTTACAAGGACTGTAAAAAACAGGTCCTGCAAACGCCAGCTGTACGTTATCACTATAACCAAATATGAGATAACCTAGGTTGGTTATTCACACAAGGTTAACCCTTGCTGCCTGGAAAAATTGGAAGTAAACGGAAGCTAGGAGAAGACAGGAAAGGTGGAAAGCGAGAGAAAGACGAAGGTTGGAGGGAGAGAGAGACAGGAAAAGGCAACTACCGATTTCCCCCGGGTGGGTCAGTCCGGGGGTGCCGTCTACGTGAAGCAGAGGCCAAAGAGGTGTGTTTCCTCCGCCGGGGGGCCTTAAAGGTCCGAACACCCGGCATCGGCTCAACCGCCAGGATCCCCCTTTCCCCGGACACGGCTAAGCCGCGCACGGCTACACGCGGGAGGGTCCAACCCTCGTGTGTTCGGGTCCGTGGTGTCGCAACACACCAAACGCCTGCTTACGCAGACGCCCCTGCGGGGAATTCCGGTGTCTATTGATGAATGTATGTCGTGAATAAAACCAGCGAGCTGAGTGTCACACGAATAGCCTCTGCGAAAACCGTGCTGTTGCTTAAATATGAGGTTATGTTCTTCAAGATAGTTAATGACCTGGGAATGTATGATATGTTCGATTAATTTACAAATGTTACGTGTTAAAGAAATTAGTCGATAGTTAAGCGGTGAAGAACGATCCCCAGACTTGAAAAATGGCACTACCTTAGCCACCTTCCATTCGTGAGGGATAACGCCTGTTGATAGTGATTGTGAAAATAAGGCGGACAGTACTAGAAAGATGCTTGGGGCAATATTTTTTAGAATTGTCTTATTTAAGCCAGTATTATCAGCGGAAGATGAAATCTTAAGATTAGTGAGGAGAGAATAAATTCCAGAATCGGTAATTATTATTTCCTGCATAAACGAATCAGTGCGAGTCATGGTGGCTAACGGTTCCAAACATTCGCGCGTGAATACCGAAGAAAAGGTTTCGTTCAGTAGTTCGGAACAATCAGTGTCAGTTAACGCTGCGCCGTCATGATCAGTAAGGACGATGTCAGAATTATGCTTGCGATTAATGACACGCCAAAAGCGCCGAGGGTTAGTTGTTAACATCGATGAGAGGTCCCGTTTATAGAATTGTCTGCGCGTGGCTTTGAGTAAACTTTGGTATTCTTCGTCACATGCTTTGTACCGACGCCAGGATTTAGATAATCGATTTCTGTCAGCTTGCTTGAATAATCTTTTTTTCTTGTTATTTAGGCGACGAAGGTTCAGCGAAAACCAAGGAGCAGTGTTATCGGATTTTATGGAAATGACCGGGATGTATTTATCAATGAGATTAGTGAGTGCGTTTTTAAGTAGTAACCAGTTTTCTTCTACTGTCCGCGACAAGTAATCTCTCAGAAAGTCGATAGAAAAAAGCGATAGTTCATTGTTAACACGATCAACTTGCTGTGCTGTCCGCTTTCCTGGCAGACTCACCACGTAGTTAACATCCCACAGTTTTTGAACAACCCGCCCCCGCAGGGGCGTCTGCGTCAGCAGGCGCTTGGTGTGTTGCGACACCACGTTGCGGCACACGAGGGTTGGACCCTCCCGCGTGTAGCCGTGCGCGGCTTAGCCGTGTCTGGGGAAAGGGGGATCCTGGAGGTTGAGCCGATGCTGGGTGTTTGGACCTTTAAGGCCCCCCGGCGGAGGCAACACACCTTTGGCCTCTGCTTCACATAGACGGCACCCCCGGGCTGACCCACTCGGGGGAAATCGGCAGTCGCCTTTTCCTGTCTCTCTCTACTCAAATCTTCGTCTTTCTCTATCACTTTTTACCTTTCCTGTCTCCTATTTACTTCATTTCATTTCCAAGTTTCCGGGCGGCTAGGGTTAACCATGTGGGCGTGGCCTTCCTTGGTCATGGTTATATGGTTATAGCAGTTATGTATGGCTAGTGGTTTTTGAAACACTCCAGTGTTGGGCTCCATGGTGGGCGGCCAGCTTAGCTGCCGAACTTATATGTAATTTCATAGACAGAACCCCCTCTTCAACAAAAACTGATCGGAGGCCGAAAAGGCACCGGACCGAAGTAATGAACTTCAATAAACCTAGTGATAGCTTCACAAAATTTTTTGTCATCACGTCTGAAACTGAACAAAAAATTCAAGACATGTCCCCCTTCCTCATCGCCAAAGCACTTAACGAGTGTATTGGTGAGACCTACAAAGCCAAGAAAATGTATTCTGGAGACCTCTTGCTCGAAGTTATGACGGCTGAGCATAGCAGGCAGATTAAGAAACTTGAAGCTCGGTGAGAACAGTGTGTCTGTCTCACCACATCGGACACTGAACTACGCGAAGGGTGTTATTTCAGGTACAGAACTCCTTAAGTCCCCATACGAGGAAATCGAAGAATCCTTGAGAGATCAGGGTGTTGTATGTGCAAGACGAATTAAATTTAGAAAAAATAACATTGAAACTCCGACCAAACACATTGTGCTGACCTTCAACTCCTTAACGCTTCCAAGTACCGTTAAGGCCGCTTACCTGTACCTTAGAGTAAGACCATATTTGCCCAATCCCCGCCGGTGCTTTCGGTGTCAGAAATATGGGCACGGATCCCAGTCATGTCGCGGAAGAGCAACCTGTGCTAAATGCGGTCAACGAGACCATGGTGATGCAACGTGCACAAACGAGCTGTGCTGCGCAAACCGCGCGGGTCAGCACGCGGCATTTTCCAGATCTTGTCCTCAGTGGAAAAAAGAAAAAGAAGTGATTGCATTGAAGGTACGGGAGAATATATCATACATTGAAGCCAAAAAGAGAGTCGCGTTTGCCGATAGAGGTACTTACGCACAGGCTGTGCACAGAGAGCGTGCGCCGCCGATGGTGTCAGTTGGAACCCAGGTGGAGCTGCTGGACAAGGTTTCAGCTCTTCGGCCCTCCTCACCCAGTGAAATAAACGCTCGTCACAACCCTCTCCAAAGAGGCTCAGAGGCTTCTGCTGAGGCAGACGGCAGTCAGCACGCGGTAGAGGCCACGAAGGTCTCAACGCCGGTGCTGAAGGACCGCTTTCTTTCCAAGAAGATGGCACCTTCACCAAGCACCATCAACGACGAACGCCCAAAGGGCGGTGATATGATGGAAGTGTGTCCGCCGGACACGAATCAAACAAAAGAGCCTATATCTGGTAGGCAAACCAAAAAGTCGGGTATTCCCCCTGGAAAACACAAAGCGGGTAGACTTCCTGTCATATCCCTGCCAAGGAGAAGTGACCTACAAAGCATTTTAGCAAGTTTCTTGCTCATTCACATATGTCATCTTTCTGACCTCTTACATAGAATCTCTTCGTGAAGTACTTGATAATCCACATCATCAAATATGGCTAATATTGTGCAGTGGAACTGCCGTGGTTTAAGAACCAATATTGATGACATTTACGATCTTTTCGAGGATACTGAGGCTTCTGTTATGCGTTTGCAAGAAACTCATTTGAAAGGCTGCCATAAACAACCTCTGCGTCGATATAGCATCTTTCGCAAAGATAGGGAACAGGCGTCAGTCGCATCTGGAGGAGTCGCTATAGTGGTCGCTCAAGGAGTCCCAGTACGCGAAGTAAAGCTTAACACCAACTTAGAAGCTGTTGCAGTAAAGCTTCAGATAGGGAAAACAATAACAGTATGCTCCCTGTACTTACCACCAGGTAAGAATGTCACAATAAAAGAATTAGAAAATCTCGTGAAAGAACTTCCAGAACCTTTCCTTTTATTGGGTGATTTTAATGCTCATAATAACATCTGGGGCAGTAACCACACTGACGCAAGGGTCAAAATGGTAGAAGAATTTTTAGACAACTGCAATGTGTACCTTTTTAATGATGGAAAGCCAACATATTTTATTGCTAAATCACAATCTACTTCAAGCATTGACCTCTCCTGGGGCACGCCGTCACTTGCTGGGTTCTTTACTTGGGACGTGAGGGAAAACCCACGTGGCAGCGACCACTACCCTATAATACTCAAGCCGATCGACGCGCCTCCAACAATGCCAGCACGAAGACAGAGATGGAAGCTGGGTAAAGCAGACTGGTCGGTTTTTTTTGGAAAGCTCCGAAATAAGAATGGATGATGTCATCGCACTCAATATTGACGACTTATGTGATGCGATAACGAAACAAATTTTAGATGCAGCTGAAAAGTCCATACCACTTTCACAAGGGAAACTTTCACGTAGACCAAAACCGTGGTGGAATGATGCATGTGATAAAGCTCGTAGGAAACAAATCTGTGCATGGTCTCGACTAAACAGGTACCCAACTTTCGCAAATTTATTCTTTTTTAAACAAAAGCGCAGTGAGGCTAGAAGAGAAAGACGGATAGCAAAAAGAACATCATGGGTGAAATATGTGAGCTCGATAAACAGTCAAACAACAAGTAAATTAGTCTGGGAGAAAGTCAGAAAAATAGACGGTGTTCATAGAGAATACACACTCCCTATATTTGACGAGGAAACGGATCTTAAAGGGCAAGCAAATATACTTGGCGAACACTTTTCTGGAATTTCGAGTGACGCTCATTACACTCCCGAGTTTCTTAATATAAAGGCCATGGCAGAAAAGAAAGATCTTAGGATATCACTGAATAGTACTGAGCCATATAACTGTCCTTTTACAAAAACTGAACTCTTCGATGCGATATATTTAGGGAAGAGCCATTCAGCAGGCCCGGACAACATACACTACGAAATGCTGCGACACCTACACATAAACACGTACGACACAATCCTTCACCTCTTCAACAGGTTGTGGGCGGAAGGCTATTTTCCAAAAGCATGGAAGAAGGCGATAGTTCTACCACTTCTAAAACCTGGAAAGGCAAGCTCTGATCCTAATAGTTATCGCCCCGTTGCCTTAACCAGCTATTTAGGAAAAACATTCGAAAGAATGGTTAACAAACGCCTTGTACGCCTTTTGGAAAGTAACGGGTTACTTGATCAGTACCAGTGTGGCTTTAGAGCCAATCGCAGCACAATCGACCAATTAGTCCGGTTAGAAACAAATATCCGTGAATGTTTCGTCCAAAGGCAGCATTGCATCTCTGTTTTCTTTGAATTATCAAAAGCGTATGATACGACGTGGAGACATGGCATTTTAATGGACTTGACAGATACGGAATAAAAGGGCACATGCTTCGTATAATCAAAAGCTATCTGGAGGACCGAACTTTTCAGGGGATATTTCGACCAACTTTCTCCAACTGTTTTATACAGAAGAATGGAGTGCCGCAAGGTGGAGTATTGAGCGTTACACTATTTTTAGTGAAGCTCAATTCGATAACTACAGTTATTCCTTCTTCCTTAATGTATTCTTTATATGTCAATGACATTCAACTTTGTTTCTCCTCTTGTAATATGGCTACTTGCGAACGCCAACTCCAGTTGGGTGTAAACTCTATAGTGCGATGGGCAAACGAAAATGGTTTTAAATTTTGCGCAGAAAAAACAATATGCGTACCTTTCAGTCAATACCGAAGGCTCAGACCGGACCCAACATTACATATTAAAGGACAGCAAATCACAGTAAAGAACGAACACAAATTTCTTGGTATGATCTTTGACAAGAAACTCAGCTTCAAAGCGCACATCGCTTATGCAAAACAGAAATCTCTGAAATCCATAAATTTAATAAAGCTCCTATCCCACCGATCATGGGGTTCAGATAGAATATGTCTGCTTCGCATATACAATGCAGTTGTTCGGTCACAATTAGACTACGGATGTTTTGTGTACGGCTCAGCTCGAAAGTCAGCATTAGAGGTTCTTGATGCGGTGCATCACCTCGGACTACGTCTGTGTTCCGGCGCGTTTCCTGCGTCTCCCGTACAAAGCTTGTATGCAGAAACCAACCAGCTGTCTTTGGAACACGGAAGACTATTGCTTGGAAACATGTACATAATGAGAGTACTGTCCTGTTCAACGCATCCTTGTAGACTACTATTTACAAGGCCGCGCTTTGAAATACATTTTAGCAAGAAACCGGCAATCATTCCTTCCTTTTTCATCAGGTACCAAAAGTTGAATGCGGACCTATGTTTCGACGTAAGAAATAAATTCTTGCAAGATGAACCTTCTCTTGCTCCTTGGGAGATGAAACATGCGCAACGCGACTTTAGGTTGACAAAAAACAGAAAACAATTTTCACAAGAGAGGCGTTACTAAGCGAATATGTAGAAATAGAATCAGAATGTAATTTTTGCGTGAAATACTTTACAGATGGATCAAAAAGCAATGACAATGTAGGCGCTGCAGTGACATCAAATCAATTTGAAAAACAAATCAGACTTCCAAGTCAGGCTACTGTCTTTACTGCAGAGCTTCGTGCCATTTCGTTAGCTCTTGAAGACATCCTGAAAAGAGGAAATAACCAATCTGTTATATTTAGCGACTCCTTGAGCTCTCTTCAAGCTCTCGCATCTAGGTTACCATCTAGAAATAATCTACTGAAGAAAATAAAAAAACAATACACACTATGCCACAAGAGAGCGTTAAATGTCACTTTCTGCTGGATTCCTAGTCATGTAGGAATTCCCGGTAATGAAAGAGCAGATTTTATGGCAGTCAATACCAAAGATTTGGAGCTACATGATGTTGGCCTACCTTGGCAGGATTATAAAGCCACTTTAAAAATAGCAGTTGAGAAACACTGGCAGAAAGTGTGGGATGAAGAAAAACTAAACAAGCTTCATTGCATAAAACCTATTTTACGAGAATGGCAGAGTTGTCGCCACAGGCAAAGGTTTTACGAGGTTATATTATGTCGCTTAAGAATTGGTCACACAAGGCTGACACATAGCTACTTAACTACTAACAAACCACAACCAACATGCGAACACTGCGGTGAAATTTTAACCGTGCTACATATTTTAATAACATGTCCTGGTTTAGAAAAATGGAGGGAAAGATATTTTAAGATTTTTTACGAGAAAAGAATGCCTATGCATCCTATGTTCTTATTGAGCGATGAACCACTGGTCCCATATGAAGATACTTTTAACTTTTTAAAAGCCACAGGAATCTTACAAGAACTGTAGCACTTTCTTGTTTTATATTTTTACTTGGCCATTTACACCATTTTACAGCATTTAAACAAATAAGCTAATACGAAAAACATGTTCTTGGCGCATATAATCTGCACGGCTGCTGCGCCATGAAAATCCCAAATCATCATCATCATGAACAAACCGGGCTGGGCCCTCCCACTGCACGTCGAGTTTGTTTTTTAGCGATGTGCGCTATATCATTACCTCATCGCCCACCTCAAAACGACGGGCCCTGGTTGTCCGATCATAATAAACCTTGGCCCTCTCTTGGGCCTTTGCCATTGCTTCACCTGACAACTCCTGTGCCCTTCTTAAGCGTTCGAGGAGCCTAAGCACGTACTCCACCACGACTGGGTCGTCGCCCCTGCCTTCCCACGAGTCTCGAAGCATGCGAAGCGGAGACCGCAGCGAGCGACCGTACGCCAGCTCAGCTGGCGAAAACCCCGTAGCCGCATGCGGCGCGGTCCTTAATGCAAACATCACCCCAGGCAGACACGGCTCCCAGTCAGTTCGTTGTTCAAAACACAATGCTCTCAACACGCGCTTCATGACGGAGTGGAGCTTCTCGACGGAATTCGACTGTGGGTGGTACACTGAGCTGTCAACAGCTTTACTCCACACCTTTCGAGAAAGGCTGTCGTCATAGCGCTAGTAAACACTGTGCCCTGATCTGACTGAATTTCCGCAGGAAAACCAACTCGTGCAAATATGGACTGCAGTGCATTGACTATCTCAACTGAGCTGAGTTCTTTAAGCGGCACTGCTTCAGGGAACTTTGTCGCTGGGCAGATCACAGTCAAAATGTGTCTTTACCGCGTGGTTGTTACCCGCAGAGGTCCCACTGTATCAATAACGAGCTGTCTAAAAGGCTCCGTAATGATAGGGAGCAACTTTAACGGCGCCCTCGATTTGATCCCTGGTTTGCCCACACGCTGACAGGTGTCACAAGTTCTCACAAAGTGTTCGGCGTCACGAAAACACCCTGGCCAATAGTACTCTTGCAAGAGACGGTCCTTAGTCTTCTTAACTCCTAGGTGTCCGGACCACGAACCTCCATGCGACAAGCGCAACAGATCGTGACGGTAGCACTGAGGCACGATCAGCTGATCGAACTCCACTCCCCTGCGGTCTAGATACTTCCGGTACAGCACCCCACTTCTTTCCACAAAACGAGCATTTTTCCTGGCGACACCTTCCTTGACATTGCAGCGCATGTTTTCTAGGCGGCCATCCTTTTTTTTCTCGGCTATCAAAGCCGACCGGCTGACTTTTAGCAACCTGTTAAGTCCATCTGACATAGGCGCGATGAGCAAATCTGCACATAGCTCTTCTAACTTTCCCGTGTCGGTCATTTCCACTCCAGCGTCTGGTTCCCTCAACGCTACAGGCTCAATTTTATTCAGCTCGGACGAGCTCTGAATATCAGCTTGCTGCACCTCCGACCCTTTCTCATTGTTCGACAACGTCAGCCTCGCAACTACCACCTTTGCAGCGAGCTCCCGAACTCTCGATCTGGTTAAGGCCTGAAAGCTAGCCTCACCAAAGAAAAGCCCCTTCTCGCGCAGGAGGTGATCGGACCTGTTCGAAAATAGGTACGGGTACTGGGGGGGGGGGAGGGGGGAGGGCAGCATAGATGACATTGCGGCCTCCGTCTCAAGTGCTCCGAAAGGTCCTTCAATAAGCACTTTTGCTACGGGCAGACACACGCTATGAGCTTCCACGGCTTGCCTGATCCATGCGCACTCGCCCGTGAACATATCGGGTTCTACGTAAGAGGGGTGAACTACATCCATTGTAGCTGCGGAATCACGAAGCACTCGGCACTCTTTCCCGTTCCCGAGGAGGTCTCGCATGTAAGGCTCGAGAAGCTTCATGTTCTCGTCAGTGCTGCATAATGACAAAAACACGACTTTAGTATTTGTTTCTGGACACTGCGCCGAAAAGTGACCCGGCTTCTGGCACGTATAACACACGCGTTTGCCTCATCTCGAACCGCTTTCTGCGTTCGGCTTCGGCTGCGGCCGTCTCCTTACGTTCGGTCGGACTGCTTTCACTCGGATCCGCACTACGTGTGTCCCCCCTTGCTCTCATGGGTGTGAACTTCGGCCTCTCAAACTTCGAGCCAAATTCACCCTTTTGACCGTCCTTAGCTCCGCGAGCTCGACGCGTTACAAACTCCTAGGCTAGCTCGGCGGCTTTAGCCACCGTGCTAACGTCTGGCCTATCCAAGACCCAGTACCGCACGTTCTCTCTCGCACGACTATAAAACTGTTCCAGCCTGAAACACTGCAGAACTTTCTCGTGGTCACCAAACGCTTTCTCTTCTTTGAGCCACTCCTGCATGTTTGACATAAGCCTGTAGGCAACTCTGTATATGACTCACTTCTGCCTTTCTCATTGTCCCGAAACTTCCGACGGAACGCCTCCGCTGACAGCCTGTACTTTTTTAGCAGGCTCGATTTCACTTGGTTGAAATCCTTTGCCTCCTCTCTCTCCAAGCGAGCGACTACGTCGGCCGCCTCGCCGGGTAACAAAGTGAGCAAGCGCGGTGGCCACGTTTCCCGAGAGAACACCTGCTTCTCGCACGTTCGCTCAAAGTTAACCAGGAACAAACCAATGTTCTCTTCAAGCTTAAACGGCCGCATCAGGTCAGTCATTTTGAACGATACTCGTTCACCTGTACCGTGTGCCTGACTTCCATTACGAGCGCGTTCTATCTCTACCTCGAGACGCTTCATTTCCAAAGGGTGTTCACGGTCGCGCTCCTCTTTCTCTTGCTGCTCTCTCTCTTTCTCTTTTTGCTTTTTACGTTCGCGCTCCTCTTTATCTTTTTGCTCTTTACGTTCACGCTGCGGTCCTTTTGCCGTTTCCCTCTCCTCAATGGTCTCAAGGCATTCCGACAGCTCGTCATCCTCAGCTTCTAACTCAAGAATAGCCCTTAGCAGTTCTGGTTTTCTGAGTTTGTCTGAGACATCCAGACCCAACTCTCTTGAAAGCTCCAGCAATTTCGGTTTGCGTAACGACTTCCAATCCATGGCTGCTCTGAATGCTGCTTTCTCTACAGCAACGACACCCACAATTACCAGCTCTGTTTCTGACACTAACAAAAGCCTGGTAAAACTCAGAAGAAGAAAGTCCCGCACTCACCAAACCTCGCAGCCAAGAATTCAGCGCAGTCGTTCCGCTGCAGGCAACCAGTCATCACACAGGGCTCGTTGCACTGCTCACGGGTGGTCGTTGTGGTGCTCAGCATACAGTCGACCGCATATCTTCGCTGCTGGCCTCCATTGTCGCGATCTCACCGCTGGCAAACACTTGTTGCAAATGGGTCGCAAGCCCCAAGGGTAGCGTTGGCCTGGCGGCCTGGGGCACAGCTGAAAGCATCCGAAGGTCCTGGCAAAGGATGAGTCAACTGCTAACAGAACAACTTGTTTATTCTAGCATCGCAAACGAGCGGCCGGTCAGGTCTACCGAAGTGGAGAAACGGGAGACCACGTTACTCGACTGAAGAAATCGAAGCTTCTTTCTTGGCGTCCGGGGGCAGCTGCTTTTATACTCTCGGAGGCGAGGGCAAGAAGGAACGGCTCGCAAGAGGCGCACGTGACGGCGGCGCTCGGACACGTTGTGACAAGAAGTGACGTATCCGCCTGGCCGGCGCCGGTCAGACCTCCTCGCTTCACCGTTGGGGGGCTGCTCTCCTCGGCTGCTGAGCTTTGACAAGCGTGGGTACCAACATGCACACACACACACACACGCACACACGAAGACACGTGGCATTGAAACATGCCTGGACGCGCTTGGCAGGAGGCGTTGCGGAAGCGCTGAACTGGCCCAAAATGTCCGCCGCTTTGAAGGAAGCCCCGGCGTCCGTTACATCCGCGCCGGCTATCCACGCCGGCGAAACGTAACAACCCTGATTCCGCAATGCCTCCATGACTGCTGAGGTTTCGACTGAATCAAACGCTGTCTCGTAATCAATGAAAGCTATATATAATGGTTGGTTATATTCCGCCTATTTCTCTATCACTTGATTGATAGTGTGAATATGCCTTTGTGTGAATAGGCCTTTACGGAATCCTGCCTGGTCCTTTGGTTGGCGGAAGTCTAAGGTGTTCCTGATTCTATTTGCAATTGCCTTAGTAAATCCTTTGTAGGCAACGGACAGTAAGCTGATCGGTCTATAATTTTTCGAGTCCTTGGCGTCCCCCTTTCCTATGGAATAGGATTAGGTTAGCGTTGCTCCAAGATTCCGGTACGCTCGAGGTCATGAGGCATTGTGTATGCACGGTGGCCAGTTTTTCTATAACAATCTGCTTACCGCCCTTCAACAAATCTGCTGTTACCTGATCCTCCCCAGCTGCCTTCCCTCTTTGCATAGCTCCCAAGGCTTTCCTTACTTCTTCCGGTGTTACTTGTTGGATTTCGAATTCCTCTAGACTATTTTCTCTTCCACTATCGTCGTGGGTGCCACTCGTACTGTATAAATTTCTATAGAACTCCTCAGCCACTTGAACTATCTCATCCATATTAGTAATGATATTGCCGGCTTTGTCTTTTAACGCATACATCTGATTCTTGCAAATTCCTAGTTTCTTTTTCACTGCTTTTAGGCTTCCTCCTTTCCTGAGAGCTTGTTAAATTCTATCCATATTATACTTCCTTATGTCAGCTGTCTTACGCTTGTTGATTAGCTTCGAAAGTTCTGTCAGTTCTATTGTAGCTGTAGGGTTAGAGGCTTTCATACATTGGCGTTTCTTGATCAGATCTTTCGTCTCCTGCGATAGCTTACTGGTATCCTGTCTGAGGGAGTTACCGCCGACTTCTATTGCACACTCCTTAATGATGCCCACAAGATTGTCGTTCATTGCTTCAACACTAAGGTCCTCTTCCTGTGTTAAAGCCGAATTCCTGTTCTGTAGCTTGATCCGGAATTCCTCTATTTTCCCTCATACCGCTAACTCATTGATCGGCTTCTTATGTACCAGTTTCTGCCGTTCCCTCCTCAAGTCTAGGCTAATTCGAGTTCTTACCATCATATGGTCACTGCAGCGCACCTTGCCGAGAACGCCCACATCTTCTATGATGCCAGGGTTAGCGCAGAGTATAAAGTCTATTTCATTTCTAGTCTGGTCATTCGGGTTCCTCCACGTCCACTTTCGGCTATCCCGCTTGCGGAAGAAGGTATTCATTATCCGCATATTATTCGGTTCCGCAAACTCTGCTAATAACTCTCCACTGCTATTCCTAGTACTTATGCCATATTCACCCACTTCCTAGTCTCCAGCCTGCTTCTTGCCTACCTTGGCATTGAAGTCGCCCATCAGTATAGTGTATTTTGTTTTCACTCTACCCATCGCCGATTCCACGGATGCTTTATAACCTTTGCCAAAAACTTCTGTAAGACAGCTTGAAACGAAGATTGGTGACACGGTTCGCACTGGCTTGTCTGGTTTTTCAGAGTGAATGACATGGAAATGGGGGAAAGATTCTTCAGGGAGGGTCCGTGAAGCTAGATATGGGCCTCATGCCCATGAATATTTTTGACATCAAGCTGGGTCGTCAGTTATGTGGAACTGCGTATATGCCGCTCTTCAATGATCCTCTTTACCTCAAACTTGGGTCACTACTTATGTGCCAGCGGATGTGTGCTACAGTACTGGTTAGCCATCTTCAGCGAACCTTCAGGGCTTTTCGCACACCTTGAGGCGAATATTTAGGGAGCCAACTTGTGGTGTAGCCTGCGAATGCGCAGGTTATTATTCTTGAGGCACCATTATGACGTGGCTTTGATTCCGCTCAGCATCGGAAAAATTTTAATGTTCCTTCTCGTAATTTTAGAACTTCACATTTCCAGTGGCACATAATAGTTACCGAAGCTGGCGTCGAAGACTTTCATTGAAAAGGTGGATATGGATACTCAGTGTACTTCTGCCGTAGCGAGCACATGCATCGGGTTCCTGCAGTGAGGCACCATTGTTACGTATGTTTGATTCCGCTCAGCATCGAAGACATGTAAACGATCCTTCTCGTGATTTTAGAACGGCACATTTCCAGTGGCACATACCTGGTTACCCAAGCTGGCGTAAAAGACTTTCACTGGAAAGGCGCAGATACGAAGAGCACTTCTCCCGCACCCAGCAAATGCGTCGGGTTCCTGTACTCGAGGCACCATTGTTACGTATGTTTGATTCCGCACAGCATCGGATAAATTTAAAAGTTCCTTGTCGTGATTTTAGAACGGCACATTTCCAGTGGCACATACCTAGTTACCCAAGCTGGCGTCGAAGACTCTCATTGGAAAGGTGCAGATACCCAGTGCACTTCTGCCGCAGCCAACAAATGCGTCAGTTTCCTGTGCTTGAGGCACCATTGTGACGTGGCTTTGATTCCGCTCAGCATCGGAGAAATTTAAGTTCCTTCTTGTGATTCTTGAACGACCCATTTCCAGTGGCACATACCTAGTTACCCAAGCTGGAGTCGAAGACTTTCATTGGAAAGGTGCAGATAACCAGTGCACTTCTGCCGCAGCCAACAAATGCATCGGGTTCTTCTACTTGAGGCACCATTGTGACGTGGCTGTGATTCCGCTCAGCATCGGAGAAATTTAAAAGATGCTTCTCGTGATTTTAGAATGGCACATTCCCAGTGGCACATACCTAGTTACCCAAGCTAATCTGATAACTCTCTTTGAAATTCGGCGACTGGGAGGCCTGGGCCTGGGACCGCCTAGATGCCCACTGGGAGCTGCTGCTCCCGTGCGGCTTCCTTGGCTTGCTGGACGGCCCAAAGTTAGTGTTGGACTTCTGAGCTCAGCAGCACGGCCGACCACAGCGCCCGTAGATTTTCTGGGGAGACTGCCATTTTATTTTGGTATATTTCACATCCCCACACCATATATTGAAGTGTGGCTCTAGCGGACTTACATAGCTTGCACATATCACTCTCGTATATATCGGGGTAGAAAGTTTTTAGCTTCGCGGGACTGGTATAAGTTTCTGTTTGTAGTCGCCTCCAAGTAACGGACTTGGCTCTGTTAAGATTACTGTGAGGCGGTGGTAATACTCGCCTCCGATTTTGATAGAGTTTGGTAATATCGCTAAATCTTGTTAATCTATCTTCTTCTCTCCAGATTTCCTCCTCGGCGTTCTCCTGACTAATGGAAGTCAGTCTTTGCTTAGCTCGGCGAGTAAGACCTCGAGCTTCGCGGTGGGCTATCTCGTTGAGGTTGACTACGGGAATGATTGGAGTCGTGTGCGCTTGGAACCAGAGCAATTGCCTACCGTTCTCCTCTGCATTGGAGAATTTTGCTTCATTGACTCTGATGATGTGCCGTGCCTCAGGAGAGATCCTACCTTTTGCATAATTTCTAATGGCAGCTTGAGAATCGTTAATGATGTACTGAGCATTCGTGGAGACCAATGCTAGTCCAATGGCTACCTCCTCTGCTGTGTCGGAATGTTTGGTATTAACTGATACGCTTGTAAGGGGTTTTTGGGTGTGATCTGCGATTACTGATACGTAGCTATTTCTGTATGGGTATTCAGCCGCGTCTACGAAGGTTGCTCTGTCGTCTGACCCGAAGCTTCGGATCATTTGCTCTGCTCTACTCTTGCACCTGCCGTCGTAACCCGGATGCATGTTCTTGGGTATATTTGGTACTAGGAGTTTGCCACGAATTTCTCTCGTTATAGTCCTCTTTCGCCCTATAGATTGTGCTAATTCATTCCTAGTTTGCTTAGTATATGCCGTCCCGTTTTGGTTTTCGTTAGTCGTTCTGCTTGAGATGTTTCTTGTGCTTCTATCAGTTCGTCCAGTGTGTTGTGGAGTCCTACCTTTAGCAAGAGATCCGTGCTCGCCCTGATGGCAATCCCTAGTGCTAGTTTGCTTGCCTTTTTTATCAGGTTGTTATTTTAGTCTTTCAGCTGCAAACCAACTGTGGAAGGCTGCTATGTATGTGATCTGACTGATTATGAATGATTGTATCAGCCATATGATACTTTCTTCCTTCATACCCTGGTGCTTGTTAGTAATTCGTAATTCTTAAATCTCATGGTGTCTGCTACCTTTGCGTCTAACTTCTCTATGGTTTCCCCATTTGTGCCTTTGTTCTTGATTACTAGACCCAGCATCTTGAGCTGGTTGACTACTGGGATATTCCGCCCATTCTTGGTGTGTAGCTTGATTTCCTCATGACCCTTGTTTCTGTCGTATCCCTTGGGAGGCCTGCCCCTAAGTGTGGAGCGACACAAGAGAAGTTCAGATTTCTGTGTAGAGCATGTGAAGCCTGTTCCTATTAGGTGTTCTTCTACTGCGTTAATTGCAGTCTCGAGTCGTTCTTTTGATCCATCGCTGCCATCACAGGTCCAGATAGTAATATCGTCCGTGTTGATTGTGTGATTCAGGGACTCTATGCGATTTAATTTTTCGGGGAGTCCCATCAAGACGAGATTAAAGAGCATCGGCGAGATGACAGCGCCAGGCCCAACACTCGTTTATGTGTTCTGTTAGTTTGGCTATCGATTCATCATTGAGGTTTCTGAGAGTCTTGTTGGTTATACCGTCCGGGCCTGGGGCGGATTTGGTGTTTAACTTTTGTAGGGCCGCGCAGATTTCTGCCTCCGTGGGTTCCTCGTGTAATTTTGCGTTTGTATTCCCATTGTAGCTAGGATAGGTGCCCGGGGGTGCCTATGTTAAGTATTTCTGCTGTAATTCATTGAGAAATTCCTCTTCTGTGCCCTCATATGAGTGTATTAACTTATTAATACCTTGTACGTGATTTTTCTTGTTATTGTCATGATCAACGAGGAACCTGAGCATGTGCCAGGTTTTGCCGGTGCTTAATTGTCCGTCCATGGAATTACGTATCTCGTCCCATTGTTCGTTGGTCAATTGCTTAGCATTTTGTTCAATTTTTTTCTTGAGGAGCGCTATGCGCTTTCTTAACTTTGTGTTGTGCTTCTGACCGCTAAGTTTATTCTGAAGCGACTGCTTAGCTTGCCACATGTGGAGAAGTCTGCTGCCGCATTTATTCAAGTTAGATTCAGGTTGTGCTATTTTTGTGGAAGCTTTGACGTCATCACTGAGTTCCTTAGTGCATTGTTCTATGTCTGCCATTGATCGCTGCTGTGTCGTCTCTCGCGTTCTACGAAATGGATCCCAGTCTACTAATGTGATCTGTCGTTCCTTGGGTGTATTCGGCCTTCTCTGACGTGTAACTCCAATATGCGGTGGTCACTACCCAAATCTTCCAGTGTGTTGTGCCACGTCGCCTTTTCAATATTCTTGGTAAAAGTTAGGTCTGGGGTTCTGTCCCTGTTCAGCGCGGTGTCTGCTCTGGTTGGAGTGGCGGGGTGTGTGACGAGCGTGAGGCCTAATTCTTGCGAGTCGTTCCATTAGTCCCTTCCTTTTGCACTGGTATATAAGTATCCACACGTGGTGTGTGGGGCATTAAAGTCCCCTCCTATAACTACCAGATTTTCTCCAGCAAGTCTGAGTGTTTTGTGGAATAGGTTCCTGAATTTGTGTGTATGTAGCATGGGGTTGCTATAAATGTTGATAATAAATAAGCTACGTCCTGTCTTTGTTTGTGGAATGAGTTCCAATAGAATGTTGTCAATGTGCTTTATGCCTGTGTTGTGCTGCACGCAAGTTATGTTTCTTTTCACCAGCTTGGTTAATGTCCTGGCGTCCCCTTCGGCATAGCGAAAAGATCTGTATCCTGCTAGCTTTGCAATCCCGTGCGTTTTCCGCAGAATTATGACGTCTTGTGCATCCTCGTCTTTTAAATAGTGCTGCAAAACTGACTTTTTGTTTTCGTAACCTCTGCAATTCCACTGCCATATCCTGAGCCCTTTTTAGAGCGCCTCATTTCGTGCGCGACAATGAGAGGGAGACGGGAGGTTGGAGAGAAGCTGATCTTATATAATTATGTGGTCGTGAAGGGGGTAACGATTGTGGTGCTTCTGACGCAACGGAGGAGAGTCCTTTTACCTGGTGACTGGTTTGCCTCTAGGATGTCTAATCTACTCATAATTGCTGCTATTTCCTTAGCCATTTGATTCATCATTTCGTCCCGTTTCTCATTTGACTTTTGTATCTCTGCTAGGGTCTTTTGAATATCGTCTAATGCTCTATCTACCACTGCATTATCTTGTCTATTACTTCAGGCTTGGGCCTTGCGTTTGAGTCGAGGGAAGTCATCCCCTTCGTCCCTCTTATTGGCCGGGATTTCTTATGGCTCTTTCGTGCTCGCGTGTGGAGCGGGATTTACCTGATTGCTTTTTCCCTTCGTTGAGAATTTTTATTTCATCTCTCACACATGCTAGCGAAATGCTCAACTGCGCGTTCTCGTGTTCTAGTTGCTTTATCTCGTTATTAATGGCAGTCTCCCCGCCAACCTCTGGGCGCACGCCATCGACCACGTCTGCCCAGCTCACCGTGTTTGTCTGGTTTAATGAAGAGGATGGCCTAGTTCTGGACCAGGATCTGGATCCGGGTCATGTCCCCGGTGTCCTGCAGCCGGACCGGGATAAGGATCTGGGGGTGGATGGAGACCTTGTTCTTGATCTGGAGCGTCGTTCCCTGGCGTTTGGGAGGCCAGGTGTTACGCGGGACTGCCCTGTCTTCTCTTGAGGTAGCGTCTTCATGTTCTTCTTGTCGTTCTCGTTGCAGTCTGTGCCACTGTCTCTGTTTAACGATGAAGGGCTTTTTGAATTGGGCTTTGCACGCCATGTCTGCGGTCGGATGGTCCTCGCCGCATAACTGACATTCAGGTTGGCACCTGTGGTCTTTACCTGGGTTTCGTGTTCCACATCCCGCACAAATCTTGTTGTCAGGGTTGGGACATACATCTCCTCTGTATCCAAGTCTGTTGCATTGGTGACAGATATCCACTTGTTTCCTGTGCAGGGATCAAGGCAGTAGCGCTGTCATGTATCGGACGTACGTGGGCACTTTGCGTCCTTCAAAGAGCACAATCACTGCGGTAGTATTACTGAGTCTCTTTGCTGCTATCACCGTTGGGTTTTTGCTCGTAACCACCGTTGCTGTGATGTCTCTTGGGCCCTCGTCGAGAGGGATTCCTCTGATGACTCCTTTGGCCGTCATGTCAGGCGCTGTCTCGTAAGCATTGGTCTCGTAAAACGCGTCTTGAATCTTGATACGTGCTACTTCCTGATATTTGATTACACGCTCTTGGCCCGTTGTACTTACGATGAGGATTTTTTGATAATTTTTGGGGCAGACAATGTCCTCCTCCCTTTCGTTTTGAGCAATGTCTGCCGCATCTTGTACCGCAGCTGTGAGGTGAACTATACCGTGCCCGGATATTTTGAGTTCTCCACGTGGTCTGATCACGATCTTGTTATCTCCTCTTGGCGAATGTGGCATTCTGCTTGCCTTGCGTCTTTGCTCTAGCTTGCCTTTTCATGGGATATTGTTGCGCTTGTCGAGCCGCGTCGGCGACAAGGTGCTCTCACGATGTTTGGAGGTTCGCCGGTCTGATCTTCGGCATCTGACCTCCTTCCATCTCTTGCTTATATCCATTTCTTCCTGGGATATGCTGCGCCCCTCTACGCTGACTTCCATCATTGAGAAAATGATCGGCAATTGTTGAGGAAACCGGCTCCAGCGCGTGGCCTCGCGGCTCTCCCGCCGCAAGGTCCGGCCAAAATGTTGTCGGAGAGGCTTGAAAAATGGGAATCCCACCTGGTTTTCGGTATCCACTTGTTGCTGGGAACGATCTGAGTCCGTTGGCGTACTATAGCGGGTGGCTTTTTGGCGATTTGCGCTACAAATACATTCGTGGAATTCGGAGCCGACGTGATGTGCATCCGCTCCCTCCGGCTTCTTCTTCTTCTTTACCCAAGCTGGCGTCGAAAACTTTCATTGAAAAAGTGCAGATTCCCAGTGCACTTCTGCCGCAGCCTGCAAATGCATCGAGTTCCTGTCCTTGAGGCACCATTGTGACGAAGCTTTGATTCCGGTCAGCAACGGAAAAATTTAAAAGATCCTTCTCTTGATTTTAGAACGGCACATTTCTGGTGACAGATACCTATTTACTCAAGCTGGCGTCGACTTTCATTGAAAAGGTGCAGATACCCAGTGAACTTCTACCGTAGCCTGCAAATGTTTCGGTTTCCTGTCCTTGAGGCACCATCATGACGGGGCTTTGATTCCGCTTAGCATCGGAGAAATTTAAAAGATTTTTTTTTTAGTTTAGAGTGGCACATTGGTTGGGTCAGCCCTGATGGTGCTTAAGAATGGTTGCGTGCTGGCGTAGACCAGGCGTCGCGCAAGCGTATGTGCCTTAAGGGCCTGAATGTGCTCTTGATGCGACGCTTCAAAAGAGCGGATTATCTCCTTTAAGCGGTCATTTGATAGTCTGGTTTCCTGTGGCTTCAGAATGCTTTGTAGCACCGCAATTGTTTTGTAGGTAGTAAATGAATTCAGTTATGTTTTTCTAGCTTTTCTGCGTATTCGCTGGACTCCGAGAGTCGCTTTTGTAAGTACTTTTTTAGTTTTTGGCATTTCCAGCGCGTTGATAATGAGCGCTTTTTATTCCATAAGCTTAAGATGTGGCGATCTAACGCTGGGTTGTCTGTTCCGCGAGTAACTACTTTTAAAGGTGCTTTCCGAGCCTCAATAAACTGTGCAACCCATTCGGTTATGCCTGCGGGTGCGTCGTTTGAGACCAGGAAAGGTTTATGTTTGCAAAATTTATCTAAATCAGTGGTGAGTACTTTGTCTAGTTCCTTGCGGGTTTTTGGTGGTTTTAATTACCGATGGTGTTGTGGTGGATCTTTGCCCAGGTTGCATGTTGGGGATTATTCGTTAGGGAGAGATCTGGGGTCGTGTCTCTGCTAAAACTGCTGTGCTTACACGTGTTAAACATGCTTCATTCTTGTGTGTTACGTCATAGGCAAGCAGCCTATATATATATATATATATATATATATATATATATGTGTGTGTATATACCGTTTGTTCTCTCTGAAATAAACGCTGTTGTACGGTAGCACACCCGCTACAAGCGTGGCGACGAGGGTGACCACCCCGCGGAGCCCCTGCCACGAGCAGTGGTGTCTCGGTAGCGCTGGGAGTCTTGCTTGATACTCGAAGTAATCGAGTCTATGGAGCGTCGGCGGTCATGGCACTGGCTACGAACCCAAGTTTCGACGTATGTCAAGATAAGTGGGATATTTATTTGTCTCGACTGGAGGCATTCTTTGAAGCAAATGATATTAAGACAGATGGTAAGAAAAGGGCGATGTTGGTTTCGACACTGTCAACGAAGACGGAAGGCATTCTTGCTGGACACTGCGAGCCGCAGAAAGTAAATAGCCTGGGTTACAAGGAAGTACATACCTTCCTAAATAACCGCTGTGCGCCGAAGAGTAATGAAGTTGCCGCAAGTTACAAGTTCTAAACAAGGGATCAGGCTGCAAACGAATCTGTCCGGGACAATGTTGCTACGCAAGCTTGTGGATAAGTGTAACATAGTCCCGGACATCCGAAATCGTGCGGTGCAGCAGACGCTGCTTAAAAAAATGGACCTCACACTTGCCCAAGCCGAAACTATTGGCGCCGCTACAGAGACAGCCGCACCGGAAGTAAGCGCCATGACTAGACCTGACAATGAAGCAGCGGTGTGCACTGTAGCGAGTAAATCACGCGGATATCAGACCTTCACCAAAGATGAGCAAAACCATGCTGAGTGCGCACGCTGCGGAAACTACGATCACGAAGCAAGCGACTGTCCGCACAAAAAGGAGCAGTGTTTTCGCTGTCGGAAGGCTGGTCATTTTGCAAGGAAATGCCGCTTCTAGTAAGGGCTCCGGGCTGGTCGTAGGCGCGATGGCGTTGCTAACGCAATTCATTATGAGATCGCTGTATCCGAAACGGAGGAAAGCGATATTTCATGTCTTGACATTGCAGGAATCGCGAGAAAAAAAGTGTTTGCTCCAGGCGTGCCGCAGAATTATCCGCTGGGGTGGCGTGCCCTTGAACCTGATTATTGACGCGAGATCACCATTTTCTATCATTCCGCAGAAGGTGTATTTAAAGCACTATCTGAGTTAGCTACGCTTATCGGAATGCAAACACACGCTCAGCGGTTACTTGGGCAAGCTACCCATTGTCGGTGAACTGCATCTTGAAGCCAATTTTGCGGGGAAGACTGTGCCTGCCACACTGATTGTTATAGGCTGTTCGGGTCCCAGCCTTTGCGGAAGGGATTTAATCCAAGCGTTTTCGCTTTTTCCGTCCGGTTTTCTCGCTACGGCTCGATGGATGTCAGCAGATCTCGACAGCCTCAGGACCGACTTTTCTGCCCTTCTATGAGCCAGGACTTGGAAACATTCAGGGGCCACTTGTGAAATTCCACATTCGAGAAGGCGTCCAACCGAAGTTCCCCGAGGCGCGGTCAATCCCTTATGTTCTTCGTGAAAAAGCGGAAACGGAGCTGGACCGTTTAGTTAAGCAAGGCATATTATCTCCCATAGCACATTCTGAGTGGGCGGCGCCAATCGTACCAGTACTGAAGAAAGACGGGTCCCTTCGTATCTGCGGCGATTTCAAAACCATAATCAATGTTGCCTGCATAATTAATCAGTACCGTTTACCAAACATTGAAGACATTTTCGCGTCGCTACGTGGGGGATCATTTTTCACAACACTGAACCTTAAGGATGCATATAACCAACTTCCTTTGGATGAGGAGGCGAGGAAGTTGGCCGTGATAAACAGTCGCAAGGGGTTATTCGGGTATGACCGTCTTCCGTTTTAAGTTGCCTCAGCTACAGCGATTTTTCAGCAGCGCATGGAAACGGTCCTGGCCGGTCTTCCAGCTGTGCAGGTGTATTTGGACGATGTATTGAAAGCAGAACGTCAAGACGGTAATGGCTCAGTGCTCCGGGATGTTTTGCGCAGACTTCAAGAGAATGGCATCAAGCTGAAGGCCGAGAAATGCCATTTTCGCAAAGGCTCAACCGTCTACCTGGGCCATCGCATTGAGAAAGACGGCTTGTATCCGCTTGAGAAGAACCTAGCAGTAATACGCGACTCACCACGGCCTACGAATGTGAGCGAACTGCGCTAGTTTTTCGGCCTGTTGGCTTATTATCACCGGTTCTTGCCACACATGTCAACGATGTTGGCGCCGTTCTATCTCCTGCTTGAAAAGAGCATAAATGGCACTGGCGAACGGCGCAGGACTATTGATATCTCAAGGCTAAGCAAACACTTCTGAGTTCGTCTGCTCTGACGCATTTCGATCCCAACCAACCTGTGCGCTTGGAATGTGATGCGTCACCTTCAGGTTTAGGTGCCGTATTCTCGCACCGAATTGGAAATTGGTAAGCCCATTGCCTTCCGTTCACGCACGTTAACACACGCCGAGAAGAATTATTCTCAGCTCGAGAAGGAAGCGCTCGCACTGGTGTTCGTAGTAACTAAGTTTCGTGACTACTTGGTGGACCGAGAGTTTGTATTGGTCACGGACCACCAACCACTAGTGGGACTATTACGAGAAGATGGACCTGTTCCCCCAATAGCGTTGGTACGTATTCAGAGATAGGCAATGTTTCTAAGGCAATATCCACACCGCATCGAGTACAATGCCGGCAGGAAAACCGCCAACGCGGACGCACTCAGCCGCTTGCACGTGCCGATACGAGATGCTTGTCAATCGGGCACCTTACCAGAATGCGTGCTGTCTTCAGATACCCTAGACAGCTCGTTCGTGCCAGCGGGTGCCATACGAACGCTGACGAATGGGGATGAAAACCTCAGCGTGTGGAGCACTTTGTACTTAATAAATGGCCTCAACACTTGTCACCGTGTCAGAAGCACCTGCAACCTTATTTTTGCAGAAGACTGGAGCTGTCAAGCGAAGAAGGCCTGCTCTACTGGGGTTATCGGATCGTCGTACCCCGCAAAGCGCGAGTCTTCATGCTCGCTGAGCTACATCGGTCACACCAGGGTGCATCTGCGATGAAAAGACTGGCTTGGACGCTGTTCTGGTGGCCTGGGTTAGATGATGAGATCGAAAGCCTTGCACGTTCGTACATCTCATGTGTACAAGGACATCCAATGCCTCATCAACAGGCTCCTATCTGTTGGTCAGAAATGGGGACCACGTGGTCAAGGCTTCACATTATGCCGACCAATAGAGGGACGCATGCTGTTGATAGTCGTTGACTGCCATACTCAATGGATCGAGGCACTTCCCGTCAGGTCGGCGACAACAGAAGTCGCAATCGCGCGGCTTCGCGAATTGTTTGCTTGTTTTGGCTTGCCGCTAACAGTTGTATCAGATAACGGGCCTCAGTTTGCATGTCAGCAGTTTTCCCAGTTCATGACTCTCAACAACATAACTCATCTACGCAGTGCGCTGTACCACCCACAATCTAATGGTCTGGCAGAGCCGGTTCGCACAATAAAGGATGTCCTTCGTAAGCACTCGATGGTGAATGATTTCGAAACAAAACTAGCATGAGTGCTGTTAGGCTATCGACCCCACTACCGTGCGGCAAGTCTCCTTCAGAGATGCTTCTGAACCACCAAATGCGTTCACGCTTGGATACTTGTGTCCCATCTTTACCTCGAAGTGACTCGCAGCGTCCCAGATTCCAGTCCGGCGACCAGGTGTGGGTGCGCAGCTTTGACCAAGGGAAGCGTTGGCGTCCAGGCATCGTCAAGAGCACCGAGGGTTCACGGCCGGTAACGGTCGACACTCCAGATGGCCTAGCCAGGCGTCACTTGGACCAAATTTTCCGTCGCGTGCTTGTGTCAACGGTGGCCCCAAAAGCGGAGGCTCACGACTCGCTTGAACCCAGCCCGGACAACCAGAATTGGACGCCGTCAACGCGAAAAGGGCGGGGCACTTCCGTCCACTCCAGAACCAACTGGCACCGTGCTTGTTCCTTCGACAACAACTCCAACATTTCTTTCAGCCGAACAGGCTCTCTGTCCCCAATGTCCGCCGGTCGTACGTAGGTCTACCCGACAACGACGACCCGTGCAAAGACTGCAGTTTTAAAGGAAATGGAGCAGTGATATGAAGGGCTGTGCTAACACGTGTCAAACATGATTCGTTCTTTTGTATTACGTCATAGGCAAGCAGCCTTTAGATGTAGTTTGTTGTCTCTGAAATGAACGCTGTTCGGTTGCGCTTGGGCCGTCTCCGTCACTCGGTCACCCGCTACAACGGCTCAGGTCTTCCATCGCCTGTTCAACGAGTCTTATTTTTGGAGAGTCAGTAGCATACCCCCTGTGGTGGCGGCGCGTTGAATTCGTCCACCGCCACAAGTGTGTCCCCGGCGCCTGCTACACGTTTAGGCGTCGTTAGGATTGCTGGTACATCGGAGCGTTTGCTCTTATTTGAACTATATATATATATATTGAGGATCCAGGTTTAGTTTCTGGCTCTTTTGTTGGGTAGGATGCAAATTAGGCGAAAATTAGTGTCGAGTTCTGGTATGTCAATAGGTGCTTGGGTCCCCATGACCTGCTTGTGCATCAGCGTCTGTACTTTGGTATGCAGGGGGTCCCCTTAAGCGTAATATTTCCGTAATTTAGTAACATACATGTCTACCTCCTGTAAGCAAATCACGTCTGGGGGGATTATACAGCTTTGAATGAAACTGTGATCGGCTATCGCTTTCTTGCCAAACCAGCGCCAGTTCCTTGCAGGATTTTGATGTTTCAGGCCGGTGGTTTTTGTGTGCTACGAATCATTGTGGTAGCCACGTTTTCTACGAGTTATTTATTTAATGACGCTCACGGAAAAGTGCCAAATTCTCCGACTCGTCGTTTTCTATGCGGCTTGCTTTTGCCTCTTTGTCTTTTATCGAGGTTCCTGTATGGACCACAGAGATACCCCCTATGCCGCCTATGAATTTCTTGTGCGATGCGTAGTTTGTCTCGCGTTTGGTTGATTTGGTCGTGGAAATAACGGAATTGCTATAAGAAAATTCTTTATATTTACCGCCGTTAAGTTGTTGCCTGCGGGTGGGTTATGGCGAAGGGGAGTTGATACTTTCATCCCATCTACCATCGTTTGTTTTTGTTCTTGTTGCGGGTTTGTGAGTAGGGTATTGTTAGGTGATTGAGGGTGTCCTTATTGATTAATTTCGTAAGTTTCAGTACTAGCTCTCTAATCCTGTGGAGTGAATTCTATCGTTCTATCTGTAGTTGAAGTTGCAGTTTTTGAATTTCAGCTTTTACCGAATTGTTATCATGTTCTAAGCGTGAGCGATTTGTGTGTTTTGGAGCAGTGAAAGAAGTGATCTTTCCCCGCCTTATCTTGTTTTTTGGGAAATATTTTTGAGGATCTGAGGACTTGCTCGTGGCTTAGTTTTTTTTTGCTTCAGTTCCTTAGACAGTGGGGCCAATCTGCCTGGGTAACTGTCGTCATCCGTGTGGGTGGCTTCGTTGGCTGCCGATCGTGAGCAAGGAAAGCGGGAGCGAGATTCTGTAGCCGCACGTTATGTGCCAGAAAAATCGCTGTCTCTTTCGGAGCTGAAGTGTCTCCGACATGCGGAGGATCCTTTCATTTTATGCACAGATCGTGGTACGTGTAACTTGACCGGTTTGAGTTGGTTTTCGGGTCACTGTCACCAGTTTGGTCTGCCTCTCCTCACAAGGCGCACTGTTTTTAAAGGTCTGGCCTGATTATGGATTGTCCTTCCCGCATCTTTCACACAGGGGTCTCTCGTTGAGGGCAAACGTCGGAGCGATTACCCAACGTGCGGCATACTTTGCACATACTGAATACGCTGGCGAGCGTTACGGTGATAGCTATTTTGACTTGACATTACTACCTATGAATGTTCATAACCACAGCTGATGCCAAAACAATGAAAAATCACCGCCCGAACACGCCGTACAGATGGTGGACCAGCGAAGCTGAAACGAACGGCTCTGGTGCTTATTACTGGATTGATGCTGACGGTTCAATAAACGACGGCTTGGTAGGCTGACGGATTGTCGGTAGGCAGGTGCTCCTTGTGCTCGGATGGACGAGCCTGTTCTTGGGCCCGGGTTGCAGAATGGGCACTGCGTGGAGAAGCTCGTTCGCGTTTCTGCTCGGCGCGTTTCTGATGGAAAGGTGCATGCTCCTCAGGAGTATGTACGACACGTGGCAAACCCATTTCGGAGCCGGAGAGAAACTGCTGTGCGTGCGCTCTGCTGCGAAGGTGAGCAACCACGTCACTACTGGCGCAACCAATCGCGCGCCTCTCTTTCTCTTTCTTTTTCCGCGCATCAGCATGGGGTTGTGCCTGAGGAGCTTTCGGCGTGCAGGCGACAGACGGACGGACGAATCGGCTGGACATGTACATCTTCGCGGTAAAAAAAGAAAATCGATTACGTAGTAATCACTGCGTTTTGATTTACAAGGTGTTCGAGTTGCTTGTGCGACGGCCGAGATGGGTTTCACTTTTGAACCTTTTCCTAGAAGGTCAAAAGTTATCGTCGCTTCATTATACCCTCCACTTTCGTTTCGCTTTTAGGTGTTCTTTATTCATGTACTTGCGGTATTTTTTCCCATTTTTTCCTTGTGACTTATAACAAAATTACGCTAAGAGGGCAGTGTGGGGCGTGTGACATCGGTGTTCTGCCGGGGCGTAGCAGTTGATGTGTTGGCTGTTGTAGTCGGAACGGCGAGACGGAAAAACTGGGTAACTTGTTGAGTGCCGCAATCCTGCTCTGATATTCTTGTTGAGGGCAATGCAAGGCGCGGGCCTTTCTCAATGGACGGGTTGATCAACCATGCATGCTAGGCATTGTAAATGAGTAGGGTTATGACGATTGTTTAATCTACTGCGGGTAGGGTGCCATCGCGAATGGCGAAGCCCCTTTGCATATCGGCGGGCTTCTGAGTTTGCACGACTGCGAATGAAGGACAATTAAACATTTCAAGGGTGGCGTTCCACTTATTGTTCTGCTCTTAGCCTTGAAGTTGTGAGGTTGAGCATGTGGCCGTCCGGAGCAGGACCTTTACAGTGCGTGCCCGTCGCCTTTGTAGCCCTCGGCTTTGCTATTTCTAGTGCGGAGAAAAAAAACTCGTGGAATACACGTTCAACTTTGGGAAGCAACCTCTGTTTGTCGTGTATGTCGTTGTAGTATTCTTGCAGGTTTGACTGGTAGTTCCTATGGTAAGTAGAATCGAATAGCGGTCACATCCGTCTGTATTTTCTTCTCTATGCCAACGTAAGTACAAGTGACATGATCTTGAAATGTAGCGCGAAGTGACACGGACACAGAAAGGAGCAGACAGCACGAGCGCTATTCCTTTCTGCGTCCGTGTTACTTCGCGCTACATTTCAAGACCATGTCACCGTACCAACTCGCCCAACTTTCTATCATTTAGTAAGTGCAAGTCTTGCGACCTCCACGTCAAATCTGGTGTACTGTCTTGCAGGCCTGCACGTAGTGCTCTGCTCCTTTAGATTCCAAGATCATTAACGATGTTGGAGTGGCTTTTCTGCATAGCGTGTATAAGTGCTCGGCCACACGCTGTGTCTTTTCGGCAGCCCTAGTGGGTATGTGGCGTTGAAATCGCTAGCTATATTGATATGTCTAGTGCGACATCCCTGTTTTAGACTCGACACCTAACTCATGTCTTCTTCGGTTTGAGAACCATGCAGCAAATAAATTGAATGTTGTGGGTATTATATACCAACTCAAACACGCCACAATATCATAACACAATCGAACGCCTGTATAAACGAAGCTGTCGGGGCGTCCAAAATATTTTGCTATAAGGTCACATCGTTTTAAGAGTCGCGCATCGGGCAGCGAAACTCCGTCCCGCAACGGGTACAGAGAGTCATGGTGGAGGTTGTCGGGTGTACTTTGGCTCACCATCACAGAAGCATGTATACTGTGTTTAGAAAACAGTTTATATCGAGAAGAGACGATACGAACACTGAGTCATATTCACGGCACAATTCCGCCGGGACGATAACATGTAAGAAACGAAACACAGCACGTTTTCAACGTAAGTAATGTCCGAGTCCTCACGCACCAACATATAAACACGTATACCCACGGAAAGGCACAGTTACACATAAACTAAATGCCACATGTACAAAATGATTTTCAATATATACAGTGTACACAATGGTTATGTACAATGATGATGTGATAGAACACTTTACACAATTTTGAAGTGATGTGCACGAGATGTGTATATACAAAAATGATCATGTATACGAGAGGAAACACACACAGAAATCACGGGCACCTGCATTCTATGTGCATTAAATGAATACTGATGGTCTGGCTACAAGAACCAGGCTGGACGAAAATTCAGCCATACGCGTCCATCAGCCACCGACAGGAAACGACATGACCACTGTCGAAGGAACTCTTCTTCTCCAAGGAAGAACAACTCCTCCGACAGAAACGACAGTAGCTCAGAGTAGAGCCTTCCCATAAGTGGAAACAGAGCGCGGTGACGACGTCCCATGGCAACTGCCTCGCACCGGTTACGCCATAGACAGAAGGCCCCCGCAGCAATTAAAGGTCACGCGAAGCGGCCACGGGATCAGCGACCAGATGTAATAAAGCGGTTAACTCCAAGGCCATGAAATCCAGTATGCACGGCCCTCCAAAATATCCTGGCAACGACGCATTGCAGCAGTACATGTTTATTGGATTCTTGAAGGGGGCAATTGGGACACTGCGAAGATGGGAAACCGCCCCACCGCTCAAGCCTGTCCCGAGTTGGAAGCACTTGCCACCCTAGACGCCACATGAAGTTGCGTAGGTGGCCAGGCAAAAATGACGCCGTTATCGCATCCCACGACGCATTATTGGAACGTGCGAGGCGCGCTGGGGGAACTAGAGGAAGCAGTAAGGCTGACATAGTATCTACTACACGGTTTTGTAGAACGTCTACATCAGGACATACCTGTTGTATGTGGCGATAAAATACCACGGCCGTACAGTAAAATGTAGGTGCGTTTAACACTTGTGGTCCGTGATTTAAGTGTATGCCCGGTAGCATGTAGCGAATTTTCGTGCCAAGGAAATAGCAAGCGAGTTCACGCGCTGGACACTGATCATGCTGTAACAGACGTAGCAGAAATCGCAGAGCAAGCAGCCGACAGCGGACAGACACGGATGGGAAGGCGAACCCACCGCGAGAGCGTGGTTGGCCAAGCGCCGCGCGACAGACCAGTTCTGTACGGCCCGACCAGAAGAAGGCACCAAGAAGCGACTGCAAGGACCAAGTAACCGGTAATGGTGGCTGTACGACGTGACAAACGTACCACACTCGGCCGCAAAATACAGACTGCGCTAAGTACCTTCTTTCTGATAGGGGTAAATCGTACCCTTGAACATCTTCAATGTTTCGCCTTACATCTTCAAGAATTGAGAGCCACACAGAGTCTGATGTGCCATTAGAGGTGTAGTCAAGGCCTAAAATGCGAAAAGAATTGCTCTTTTGAAGATGGAAAAGGGGACTTAGGCGTGTCTGTGGTGAACCAATGAACAAATATTGACATTTTGAAAAATTTAGCGCAGCACCTGAAATATTTCCGTACTCAGTGAAAATTACAAGGCTACCGGTTAAGCTATCTTCATTCCTGAGATATAATGTGATGTCAGCGGCGAAGGCTGTCACCTTCACAACACCGCTACCAGGCAGTGGGAGACCGCATACGTAAGGGTCTCTCACTATTGAGCGCAGAAATGGTTCAAGGCTGTGCACAAGGAGTACTGGGGATAGAGGGCACCCTTGACGAACGACAGGAGTAACGGGAAACGATGCACTTTCTCGACCCCCATGGAACAATGTAGTACTTGTTTCGCAGAGACTACTTGCAATCGGAGCCGAATAACACACGCCCAAGCATACATGCTATCGCTCGTAGCCACTACAGTCGCTCTGGAAATTTTTGTGGCCTTCTGAGAAATACTTCAACATCGTCTGATGAACGCGAAAACTGGAAGAGTCATTGTGAAGAACTTCGGCAGCAGCAAAAGCCTCTTAGCTCAATATCTCCCACGGAAAGCCCCTAACGAGCAGCAGTGTAATTTTGAAGGGCATATTTGGCAAGGACACCCTTTTCGAGAGCCGAAAGAAAACAACGGCCACGTCCTCTAAAACTCGGAGGACGCTTAAGAGGAAGCTTTAGCTCGGGTGCTCCTATCTAAATACACGTAAAAGGAGAATTCGTTTTTCTCGGCAACCACTGCACCAAATTTAACAAGGTTCGTTGCATTTAAAAAAGAAACTTAAAATCTAGTGACTGTTGGTTTCGGATTTTTGATTTACGTCTTCAATTTTCAATTAAAAATTGTTAAAAATCGAAAATTTTCAATAACGAAACTATCAAGTTTACAACTCTGTAACTCAGATAAAAATTGATAATACAATTCTGTGAATTGCATCTGATAGTACATTTACATGTTACACATGAATCTATAAAAAAATAGTAATATGGGAATATAGCTTTTGCGGAGCCCTTGTAATGAACGTAACAAATTCATGTAAGATATAAAATGACGTGTTGAATTTGTCCGCTTTCAATGATCTAGTGGATCCCGTTTACATAACAGAGATATCTGTTTTTTCTGCAGCGCTATGAATCTGTAAACTTCATGCTTATATTTTTTCAAACTTTTGAACGTTTGAAAATCTTTTTAACTAAATTCAGGACCTAAATAGAAATTCCGCGACCCACAGTCACTAGAATTTAGCTTGCTCTCTCAAATGCAACAAATTTTGTTAAAATCGGTCAACGGGTTATCTTAGAAAAACGTTTTTGCGTTTTTACATGTATTTGAATAGGCCACGTCGGAGTTGGGCCCGAGCTAATGCTCCCTCTTAAGCTTAGACTTTATGAGTGGAATGCGCTAGCATTTAATGACCTAGCAAAGCCCTTGCTGCTTCTTACACTTCGCGGCAACTAGAGCCTGTGGAACCTTAATGCTTACCGGCAAACGCAGGCGCTGAGCGCTATGCACGAACTTGGGCTTCCTGGTAGAAAAGCGGCTTCTCGCATGGGCCGATCCTGGAGGTAGTTCAAAGCCGAGCCAAAAAGATCACATCATTTTCGGGTTTCTGTTATTGTTGTACACTTTTATTATTTAAGTCTGGTAATATTTAACTTAAAAGGCATGCGCTGCTGGTGTTTTGTCTGGTGACATTTCTTTGTAGGCTGTCATTCTCAAAACTCTGAGAATGAACTTCTGGAAGAGGTAAGACAATTTATGAGCAACGTTAATGCTGGAATGGTGTGGCAGTGTTACCTGCAAATCCCTAACCTCATATAGCAAGGCGTGGAATATAGATATGCCAAAATATGCGCGGAAATTTTCGCTCACGGACAACCCGCCGACGCCTACACCGGATTTTCTCCGACACGGTGTCCTTAACGCTTGTGCGTTAAAGTCGCATTGCGGTAATGTCACTGTCATGTTGTAATACTTCCAATCAAACAAGGTGACGTTAAATAGGTTCAATGAAGAAGGGAACATGACTATTTTACCCAGTAACATACTGCCAGTGACTCAGGGCATCGCCTCCGCACTTTTTTCAACGCCAATTCAATCCGTCGCTCCCCAATGTCAGCTGTTGGCGCGCCTTAGATCAGTCGCCGCGATGCGACGTTACCCAGATGGCACGACTACGACTGCTTGCCTCACCCGTGCAGCTTAGAGCGCGTCGCTCACGTTCCGTAGGGACCATAGTTCCGGTGGGGAAGTAGTAGACGCTCCGTCGCTGCATCTGCCAAGTTATCACGCATCTGTCAGTCTTCCTCCGACTTCCGTCGTGAGGCTCTACCCAGATGGTTCTCTCCCCCACGACCGCAATGCAGGCGCGAAGCCTGGCCGACGAGGGAGAGTAGGAAATCCCGATAAGAGATGGCAGTGAAGGGTCGCATCGGCCGCGTCCGGTCAGCATTGAAAAAAAGAAAGAGGATGCACTGCTCCAGGGATATATACCGAGTGGAAGCTGCCCAGTGGCCCCATTGACACATCCGCCCGCATTTTTTTTACTGCATTATCTTCCGGTTCTGGCCACGAGCACGCGCGAATAAGGCTACATACCAGTTACATAAAGCGGAGTCGAACACAACAAAATTGCTTCGCAAGAAATAACATGAAATAAATACGGAAATATTAATGAATCATAATAAAAACGAGCGGGGAAACAGAGGTGGGTTCTCATCTCTTTTGAGATTTTGGTTTTACAGCGCATGCTTTATAAGCTCATTCCAATAGGCGTTTCGGTTGGCGATGAGGTCGCCCGCCACTGCCGGTGTCTGTCACAGCTATCACCAGGCTCCATATTGCTAGGGAAATGGGTCAAGAAATGGTTGGTTTCTGTTGAGGAAGAAAAAGAAAATTAGCAGATGTATAAAATATGTTAGAATGAAAAATACGTATGGCATAGATGATTATATCAAGCGTGCTAGTTGAATGCAGGCTAAATCATCAAAGTGAGAATCATGGTTTGCATCATGTCGAGCGACTTGTCACGTGATGTGAGATGCACGCCGTAGAGTACCGATGCGTGTGCACTTTGCATTCCTGTCGCATACTACTACACCAGGTGGCATGCCATGTAGAAGTTGCATATGTAGCGGTACAAGATTTTTTTTGCTTTTTATCAACTATGTGGCTCTCACCAACTGTGGACTGTGGACCGAAAAAGGAAGGGTTCTCTTGATGAAGCAAGAAATCAGAGTTTCGCCCGAAAGGACAAACATCGACTGTGGTACCAAACTGGTGGACAGCATTACGAAGTAAGAATAGTAGTTTTGTCGACTGTATAAACTTCCAAACATAGGCATAGCAGCTAAATTAACGTGTCACAAGCGCACAAGCAAACATGAACAGAACTCAATCGATGACCCGAGAAACTCGCCTTCAAAACGCAGGATAGAGGAAGCATGGCAGCAGCAGCGAGCAAATTAACCTTCCTGCTGCCTCTTGCACCAACGCGAATCAAGCCGCCAAAGAAGCAGCGCGAGGCTGACGCTGGCCCCGCCCCAGATTGCTTTCAAGATACAGCTGCCCGGAGTGGAAAGCACACCTCCCCCTTCCTACCCTCCTCCTGGGTCGTTGCGTGCGACGGAAGACGGCGCGATTCCTCCCCGCTTTCCTCCCAAACGTTCTAGAGATTGAGCCAGCCGCAATCGCCGGCTCAGCCTGGCGAGCTTTCACTGGCACATACAGCATACGGCACACGGTGACGATTTTATCGCCCTTGGAATATATACAGAACCTTACAGCGACTGCGACGGCAGAAATTAAATGGAGTGTCCAGGTAATTTCTATCGGAGTAGAAGAGGATTAGCAGATGTATTCGGAAATGCTAGAATGAAGGACGTGTACAGTATACCTGGTTACAACACGCATGCTACGTGACTGTAACGGCCGAGTTCCAAAGGGGATGCCATTTAATCATCATGGTCCTCAACTTCGGCTGTGGTGAATATGACCGTGCAGGAAAAATCATAATAAAAAAGAGCTGGAAAGTTCGCTTTTGTGCATAGCGTTTGCGGTAAACGTTTGCCGATAAAGATTACGGTTGCATTAGGTGCAGTTCCCGGCAAGTGTAGTGCCATTATATGCTCCCGCGCTTTACTCCGACGAAGCTTCAGCATCTCCCAAATTTTACTGTTTGCCGTTTCAGTTGAATCATTTTAACAGCAACAACTCAAAACGTGGCGTGAGATGGGGCCACAGCGTTGTCGATGTTGGATCAGGGATCGCAGGCCCAACAGGGGGTGCTACCTGCCGCGTCGTTAGTGGTGGAATTCAAGGTGCCTTGTCGATTCTCATAGCCCCCATGTGGGCTCAGATAATCGCGTAAGGTGATTTTAGACTTGCTGTGGTTCACGCGTTGAGTTTCACTAGGTGAAACCGACGAATCGGAAACAAAAGTGCAATACGACACTACAGAAAACCACTAAAAGACTATATATATATATATATATATATATATATATATGTATATATGGCCTGGATATACTTGAAAAGCTATCCTATCTGTTTCTTGCAGTAATTGGCTGCAACAAACTTAATTTCTTCGTACCATCACATGTTGCTTTTTCACTTCATATACACACATGCATGGTGCATGAGACAATCCGACCAAGAATGCCTCGCTTTGCGTAGATGTCCACTGCAGTTGAATCTGCCTGTTTGTTCTGCTGGTCTGCCTGATCGTGCGCAGAGGGTATTGTAGGGTCATGCCATATTTACAAATACAAGCAGTGGAGGTTTAAGCTATAATTGGAAGTATAGAAGGAAGCGCTGCACATTTTTTAGGAGGAAACCTTCAAGAATACCTTGCGCGGTACCTAAATTGATGATTTACAACACATTATTTCTCTTGTGCCGTGTTAAAGTCGCACACCAGACCCACTAATAGAACCAGGTCGAAAACACACCATTGTTTGACTCGCCATCGCAGTGTCCACCGTGCGATCTGCTTGTGATCATATTTATTGACGCCCGAGGGGAATTCACTGTAACACTCGCAGTCGAAGGCCGTTATAACAAATAGGCTCAGCCTTAAAATATTCTAAGACGTAAGGTAAATCGACATCCCGCTCCCCCAAACTAGCTTATTACGAACTTAAAGCTTTTTTCTTTTGCTGTGCTCGATATAGACGGGTTTGTCCATTGGAGAAGACAAGCGAGGAAAAAAATATTTGCTGAAAACAAAACTAAGCGCAACACAAAGTTGTATAGCATGTGCCTTCAGCTTTTTTTCGGATCATCATTAGGAACGATCTACCGGATGTGGGATATTCTTTAGACTTCTTGTAGACCAGTTCCTTAGTATGAGCCCAGTACCGGCGCTTCGCATTCTCTATACAAATGCAGCGAGCGATGCCAGAGAATATGAGCGAGAAGCAAGTTACGAAGTCGGTTTAAAAGATCTTGTGATTGGCTCGGTGTCCTTGTTCCTCCGTCCTATTATGTGGTGCAATTTACTGCTATGTTGAACCAACTAGTCCAGTAAAACGTTCTGACCACGGAACAAAGTGCGTCCTGGCGGATCAGTCAAGGTGTATTCTTTTGCGCCGCCTTGCCACTGGCCTGTAGATTAGCTTAGCTAAATCAACTATAGTGGCATGGAATAAGTCTTCTCGCTTTTGGGTATGTATCCGCTAGTCAAAAGGTTTTGGCGATGCTTGTGCTCTGATGTGATAAGTGTTAATGCGGCGCCACAGCGGCTCATAATGGACAAATGCCACGCATGATCCTGTAGTTTCTGAATGGAAATATTAAGGGTAAACCAAGAGTCTATTGAAGACAAGGTTAACGTGCACGGAGACTGAAATGAATCGATGAGTAAAAGACCATCATGTGCTTACGATGCCATCTACATTCGGGTGAGACCTTCTGGAGACCTTCCACCTCGTGTGGAATTGCCGAAGGTTCCCGAGGTATCGACAGAAAAGTATTCTGAGTCTTCGTGCAAAGCTACGGTCGGCAAATCTACAGCAGTTGATAAAGTCAAGCGAGCAACAAGGGCACAGATTCTCATGTAGCTTTAACCACACAGCCACCATACAAATTCGTTCGCTACCGCTTCTTCGCCATATAGTAACTAACAAGAAGGGAGGTCGTACTGTGTGAAAGAAATAAAACACTTTACCACGACCGAACCAGCTTCGGCCGTCTTTCTGCCACAGCTTCGCGCGCGTGGCGCGTCGACGTCCCCGCCCGTAGGCATTCTCACTGGCCCGTCGAGCGTGCGCATCTACGGCGTGTTTTGCGCTTCCTCGATTACCGTCGACTCTATAGTCTTGCGACCATGCGGCATGTTCTAGTTACGAACGCCTTCCAGACGAGTAGTTACCGTGTCGCTTTAGAGCGTTCACAAGACTGCCGCACCGCTTTTTCTTTTGTGCGCTCATGGAACAGGGCGCATGGCCACTCACACGTAAAATCCCTCAATAGCGAACAAAAATGGCGCCATCCTTTGAAGATTGCCGCCGTCCGCATCCCCTGCGCTTTCCCTCGACGTACGGCCCTCCCTTTAGCCGACGCCGACACGCGCTTTTTTCACTTCGTTGTTTTCGCTTCCGCCGCCATCGCGGTGCCAGTCATTGCGAGCGGCGTACGCAGGCACGATATTTCGCGCTTCCTTCTTAGTTTTTTAGCGTAGTTCCGTGTTCGCGATGGCTAATTGATGTGTCTTCGGGTGCTGCACAAGTGAGAGGCTCGACAAGCGACTATTCCGTATTCCATCTGTCAAGCGAGGCGCGTAATGGAGGAAGGTCTGGCTTTAAAAGAATCAGCAGGGCTGATTTAAACCCGACGCAATGGTCCCGCCTCCGTGAGGTAAGCCAGCGATTTTTCGCTCATCACTAATATAATGTGCTTCCATTTGGTGCATGTGGCTTCGCTAGTTTTTCGCTCTCGCAATGCCGCATTTTCGGACTGCGTTTATTAGCAACTTTCGTGCCCAGCTTCAATCAGGTCGTCTTCAAACGCACGTGCTTTTCGTCGCCTCAGTCATACATTCTATGGCGACGTCTTTGTTTGGACTGAATGTACACCAACAGCATATTTTTAATGTATTGCAGCACGTTACGAAGCGATGACGGTACACAAGCGTACAGGTGCGCTTATGACGTTCCGATCGTTTTAAGCCGTGATGGTTTTAAGCGCCTTTTCCATCCCCCTCCAAACGTACTCAGTCTTGGCCAAATGTACTCTGGCAGCGGCACCGCAGCACGAACCGTACCTTGACAGCTACCCATCATGCGAAGAAAGAGTGCCGTCCGCTGATATTGCTTCGCGCTTTAGGTTCTCGCCGCTTACTTAGCGTTGAAGAGATACGCGCTAAGAACTCGGAGAGCATCTTTGGAGAGCGTCTGCCGGCTCAGCACCGCGTCGAGGGAGGGGGGACAACGCCGGAGCTGGAGGAGGAGAGAGGAGATGGCGCTGCGTTTATTTTATTTGGGGGCATTACTCAGACGCACAGACATGCCTAAGGATCAGGCGACGCACTCGCGGGACCGGCGGATCTGCTCTCTTTCTGCTTCTCCGACCCAGCACTCACCCTTCCCGATGATGATAATGATGATGATGATGATTTATTGGCATGCTCGTTGAAACGAGGTGGCGGCAGACACTCACGTAGCCTGGTTGAGGAAATCGGGCAGTCTATATATGCCCATCGCTCTAGTGTTTTGCATACATACCTTAAAAGCGAAGGACAACATAATTTTGAACGTGTAAGAAGCCCAGTGTAAAGAATGCAGCCCATCCCACGTGTCCCATTCGAATCTATATACAACGACGTTTCCCAGGCAGTTTTTCCTTTCACGTTCTCATCTGGCTCAAGAATGCCCCGAACGAGGAGCTCTACAACGCAAGGGGAAGGAGCGCGGAGCGAGCGGACGCGCCTCACATCGGCTCCGGCAATTTTCCTCCGCTTTAACGTAAATTCCTAGGGGCCCCGTGAAATTTTGCTTCTACTAGACGGACCACATCACCCGGCGCCCGATAGATACCGCTCTGGAGCAGATGGGCTATTTTTGGGGGCATTTTAGGCCCATTTTAGTCTCTGTCACTTCACCTAACTCGGCCTAACGCCCCGGACTCGATCTCCATCGTTATCCGCAGCCGCCCTGGCGGCCTCTGCTTGGCGCGGCTACGATCCCGAGACAATGACATTGTCAGAAATCGTCGCAGAAGTTTCAAGCGAAGACGGGGCGTCCTCGCTTGAAACTTTCACTCCGATGGAGGAGATAGTGGATGAAGGCCTTTTCTTGTTGGTGGCACTTCGTGAATGCCAGCAACGCTCGAACACCTCGGCGGTCAACGGACTCTCCATGAGTGCCGCTACTTGTGTTCCTACGAATTCAGAAAAGTCCAACCCTCAGCTCTCGGAAGCAGCGGGTCGAAGAAATGGCGGCCCACCGCTATGCCACGACTCCGCAAAGTTTTCATGATTGTCATCAAGGCCAGAGTGACGATCTCTCTGAAGACAACGCTGCAGAACGGTGAGCTTCGTGATTTGCTCTCTGCCTATGTAAATCCATCTTCGGCGGACATTCTTAGTGTCTGACCCATCTGGGAGCACAATATTGTCATTGCCACCACTCAAGACGTCAACGCGGCGAACGCGCTCGCTCGTGAATTTACACTCAATGCTTCCAAATGCCCTATCCCGGTGGTCGGACACGCCAATGCCAACAATGAAATCTGCAGGGGGGTTATTACGGTCCATGAGCAGGAAACTTCTGCCACCCTGAAATCTAAAATCCAGTGGCACGGAGGAGAGATAGCTTTCATCCGCAAGCTGGGGAAGTCGACGATTGCCCTGCTCACCTTCGTGGGACACAGAGTACCGCGTTGCGTGCACTATAACAGTGTGGTGACCGTGGTGCGCGAATATAAGCGGACTATTCCCGCGTGTTCCCGATGCGGCACCAGCGGTCACCGTGCGGACCTATGCCCGAATCCTCAAGACAATCGCTGTGGACACTGCGGCGAAACGGTCGAAGTCCTCCAGGATGGCAACATGGCGCCCCACGAGAGCACTCCTTGCAACGTTCGCGGTGGTGGCCGTCTTCCTGGATCGTAAGAGTGCAAAGCCGAATTTCGACGGCTGCGACAACCGGGCAAGCGTATCCGGTCAACGAAGGCAACCTCGGACTGCAGTGTGCTCAGGTCTTGACACCAATCCAAAAGCTCCCACGACTAGCAACAAGATTACGAAAGGCACAACCGAACCAGCGCCACTGGCGGGCACTTTGCCTGGACGTGCCCCCAAGTCTCCTCGGTCAACTAACCTGAACTTTGTCCCGAAGGTGGGGAAATCGGTAAACACAGACAACCTCCGGCCCATCTCCCTCAATTCATGTGTAGGAAAACTCGTGGAAACGATGGTCCGTGACCGCCTCCCGGAATATATTGAGAGCAAGGACAACTTCGCCGGCACCATGTTCGGCTTCCGACCTCATAAATCGGCAAAACACATCCTTTTACAGCTTCATTACGAGATCCTCGAACCCACGGAACACTCACACAACTACAAGAGAGTCCTGGCACTGGATCTCGAGGGTGCCTTTGATAATGTTAAACACGCCGTCATACTAAATCATCTTAGCGAGATCAACTGCGGCGCTTGTACATTTAACTATATCAAATATTTCTTAACGGACCGATTGGCCTATATACGCCTACGAGAGACCGAGTACGGCTCGTTTGAAATGGGGACACGGGGCACACCAGAAGCCGCTGTGTTGTCCCCGCTTTATTTAACATTGCCATGACACACCCCCTGGCACAACTGGCGGGTGTCGATAGTGTTCAGCATGCGCTGTACGCCGAGGACATCACCATCTGGGCTACTACGGGATGCATAGGAAAAATGGAGGAATGCCAGCAAGCAGCGACGTGCATAGTAGACCACTATGCCACGTACTGCGGCCTCCAATGCTCCCCGTCCAAGTTTCAATTTGTGCATATTAGACCTTCCCCGAAATGCAAAATCTCAGTTCAGCTTACTCTCGTCAGTGGCCCCACCCGACAATTGGAGGAGATTCAAATACTCGGTCTCTTCATTAATCAACATCGCAAGGCAGACACAACTCTTGCCAAACTCCGCAAGGTCGGCGACCAGGTGGGCCGGATGGTTCGCCGCGTTTCCAACAAGCGAGGAGGGTTGCGAAGTAAGGATGCGGTGTGGATCGCACATGCCTTTGTGACTAGTAGACTACTGTACTCGACTCCATACCTACGCTTACGGAAACATGACGAAGGTTGCTTGGAGGTTGTACTCCGCAAAATGCTCAAGAGAGCCCTCGACCTCCTGTGCTTTACTTCCAACGCGCGTCTTCTCGCGTTGCGGGTGGTTGGTGAACACCTATCGGGAACTTCGCGAGGCACATCTCTTTAACCAATGCACGCGTCTCACCCAGACCGTGTCCGGTCGCCACCTCTTAGACCGGTTACATATTGAACATGACCACCATATGATGGAAAGGGTTCGAGTGCCCGAACTGTGGAGATGGGCCCTCTACGTTTGACCCCTTGCAACTAAGATGGACAAGGAGGACCATGATGACCAGTGTTAGGCGCGGGCGGATGCCCTGCAACGCCACTATGGCTCTAAGAAACACGTCTTCTATGTCGATATTGCAGGCCCCAACCACTCTAGTGGGGATGGTAAACGGCTGCCATCATACACCAGGAAAGGCAAGGGAGCGGCCTCTCTTTCAAAGTACTCAGCTCAACGCATACGCAGGTGGTGGCGATCGCCCTCGCAGCCTCCCGTCCCGACTTTAAATTCATCCTCGCAGACTCCCGTGGAGCCTGTTCCAACTTTCAATTCGGATGGAACACTCCTCTCGCTGACAAAATTCTTCGCCGCAGTATCCGCGACTGCGATCCAGCTCATCGCTCAATCATATGGGTCCCCGGCCACCAAGGCATGCAGGTAACGAAGCCACCCATGAGGCAGCCCGCGCACTCCCTTACCGGGCACCAGGCATCACTTGGGAGGACCTTGACCCAGATCACATGCCTTTTCTTTCTTTTAATGATCAATCCATGGCCCTAGGGCAGCCAGGAGTATGCAAAAGAAGATTCAGCATCGAATGGATAGATTAGGTCGGAACGTTGCGCAACGTTTTGCCAGACACTCGAACCCCGCAAGCCGCTGTCTCACATTTGGAAAACGGTGCAAGATCTGCGTTGCCTTCCGGAACAACGTTTTCCATTCAAGGCGCTCGCGCTTTTCCAAGAGCGGCAAGACATCGATGTCACAGAAGACTTTTGTGCGCGGATGGCAGACCAAGCGACACGTCCAGATCCTCCAGCCCGAGATGACGTCCCCCATTCGCGTGATTGCCGCATGGACCTTGCTTTTACAATGGAGGAGCTCGAGGCGGCACTAGCTCTCTGCAGGCGCTCATCATCTCCGGGTCCAGATGCTATATCATACCGAGCCTTGTGCTGTCTGGGAGAATCCGCACGGATAGCATTATTGAGTCTCTACAACAGCTCATGGCAGGAGGGAAATGTTCCTGACGAATGGAAAGTGAGCCGCCTGGTGCCAATCTTGAAGCAGGGCAAATCCCCGCTAGAGCTCACCTCTTACCACCCAGTAGCGTACTGTGTAGGAAAGATAATTGAACGGATGATCCTTGGCCGCCTGGAATGGTACCTTGAACACTACAAGATCTATCCGAATTCCATGGCTGGTTTCCGACGTGACCGCTCTTCCATCGACAATGTAGTTGATCTCGTTTCATATGTCCAGCACGAAAGGTCCCGTAGACGTTTATCTGCAGTGTTATTCTTAGATGTGAAAGGGGCATACGATAATGGATTACATGAGGCTATTCTCGACGTTCTTTAACGGTTGGCCTAGGTGGTCGAGTATTTCTGTGGATTGCAAGTTACCTATCTCCAAGATCATTCTATGTGTTAACTGACGATTGCCCAACTACGCGACACTATACCAGCAGGGACGTTCCTCAAGGCGGTGCTCTCAGCCCGACGCTATTCAACCTCGCTCTTATTGGGCTTGCTGAACACTTGCCAATTACCACGAAAATTTCAATATACGCAGATTACATCTGTGTCTGGACTTCGGCAGTCACACGTCCTCAGATACGGGCGCGGCGTCAAAGAGCGGCTACTTTGACAGCGAGCTACTTGTGTGAACAAGGTCTCGGCATATCACCAGAAAAATACGCCCTAGTGGCATTTGCTCGCAAACCAATGACGCCTTATGTCATCTCAATCAATGGGCGGACCATTTCCTATGTCAGAACCCACAGATTTCTTGGCGTAATTATTGACCGAGTTGGAGCCCGCACGTGGCCTACATGAAACGGGGCCTGAGAGCAACTTCCCAGTTGTTTAAATACCTGACAGGAAAGACGTGGGGGGTGTCAGTAGACGCAATGGTGAGACTCTACAGAGCTCTCTTTCTCGGTTTTTTAAGATATAGTCTGCCTGTACTGAACAACACCTGCAAGAGAAATATTTGTTCTGCAGGCAGCACAAGCTCAAGCACTCAGAGTTTGTCTTGGTTTGCCCAGATGGACGTCAAATAAGGCAACTATTGCGATTGCTCGGGACCATCGAATGCATACTCACATCACGGTGGAAGCCCTGAGAACGCATATCAGACATTTTGCACGTGCCCCCTATCACCACCTTGCAACACTACCTTCAGACAGGCACCAAACATCATTCACTAAAACTATCGTCAAGTACAACGACAAACTTCCCTCGGGCTTCACCGCTGCATCTAAACCATCGATACACCCTCGGTGCCTTGTCAGCCCCACAGTCCATCTCAGCGTACCAGGAATCGGGAAAAAGTCTGAGCTGTCGTCGCCTGTGCTAAACAACTGTCTCTGCTTCTTCTGCACAAGAGGTGCGTGGACAGTACACATATTTATACTGATTGTTCCACAAACATGCAGTGTTCGTCTGGTGCTGTGGTCGTCCCAGCAAGAGGTATTAGCATCAGCTTAGGACTGACCACCCAACGACATCGACATCTGCGGAACTAGCTGCTCTTCGCGCTGCACTTTGTTTCGTCAACCGGGATCAACCTCGACGATGGTAAATTTTTATTGACTCAAAGGCAGCCCTACAATCTGTGCTATCAACTCTGCGTCGCGGGCTATTCGAACAGCTCGTGCTCGATATTAGATGCATACTCCATACATCACATGAGAAAAGATATCACGTGACGTTTCAGTGGCTGCGAAGTCACTGCAGCGTCATAGAAAATGAAGACGCCGATAAAGCCGCTCGGACAGCTCTTGAAGACACACAGGAAGAGGCCATACCACGTTCGATGAACATCCCGCCCGGCTACGAAGCGTCCTTACCGCAATATGCAAGGGAAACCTCCATCAAGCCTGAAAAATGTTACTTTGGCTTCCAGGAACTCAAGTTTCTAGGCCACGTGGTCAGCTCCCAAGGTGTGCACCCAGACCCAGAAAAGTTCGCTGCCATTGCCGAGTTTCTTCACCATAAAGACAAGAAACCCGTTCAGCGGTTCCTGGGCCTCTGAGCTTACTACCGTCGTTACGTTGAAGGCTTCTCAAGCATTGCTGAACCTCTCACGAGGCTCACGCGTCAAGATGTCCCCTTTGCGTGAACGGAAGACCAAGAGCAGGCCTTCAACGAATTGCGGAAATGGCTTCAATATGCTCCAGTGCTGGCGCATTTTGATGACACCGCGACAACTGAAAGTCACAAAGACGCCAGCAACGTGGGACTCGGAGCCATTCTGTTTGAATGAGAAGACGGCGCAGAACGTGTAATTGCGTACGCGAACCATAGTCTCACAAAATCAGAGGTTAATTGTTCAACCATCGAAAAAGAATGCTTAGCAGTCGTGTGGGTTATCGGCAAGTTTCGATCCTACTTATACGGCCGGCCATTTCGAGTGGTCAATGATCGCCACTTGCCCCGCTGGCTTGCTATTGTTCGAGACCCGTCAGGTCGCGTCGCTCGTTGGAGCCTCCGCCTCGGGAATATGGCATCACTGTTTCTATTCCCGTGACATCCTCCAACTTGGAGCTTGATTTGCTGTTTCTAGTTGTCGTTGACGTGGAGCACTTGGCTGACTATCAACGTGCACACTCTGAGCTGCTTCCAGTCATCCAATATCTCGATGGAGCTAACGTTGTTGTCCCACGCACAATTTTATGAGCATTGACGTCATACTGCCTGCGGAACGATGTCTTGTACAAGGAAAATTTCAAGAACAGCCGGGAAACGTTCCTTCTCGTCGTGGGGTAGCGTTGTGCGTGGAAGTTTTACAGGCGTGTCACGACTACCCCTGTGTCGCCCGCTTAGGCTCCGCGAGAAAATAAGCGTGCATACGGCAGAAATACTATTGTCCACACCTACTTTCGTCGGTTCAGCGCTATGTGCGAACGTACCGTGACAGCCAGAGGCATAGAGTCCCACCCCTGAAGCCTGCAGGCCTCTTTCAGCCATTGCATCTGCCTCCGGTGCCATTCCAGGAAGTGGGAATGGACCTGCTTGGTCCGTTCCCCACGTCATCCTTGCAAAACAAGGGGATAATCGTGGCAACAGACAATTTAACTCGCTATGCGGAGACGAAAGCAATGCTGTGGTGAACTACTGCTGAAGTCACCAGCTTCTTCATCCTCACCATCATGCTTTGACACGGTACACCCGCTGTACTTATTAATGACCACGGTGCAGCGTTTACAGTGGAGTTCTTGCAACAAGTCGTCACGATGACGCACACCGACCACCGAAAGACCGCAGCCTATCATTCCCAAACTAACGACCAAACAGAGCATCTAAACAGAGCATTAGCTGACATGCTCTGCATATACGTTCATGTGGAACACAGAACATGGGATGAAATTGTGCCATGAGTGACGTTTGCTTACAATACCACTGTGCAGGAGACCACCGAGTTTACAGCATTCAAGCTTGTTTACGGACGTCACGTCACGATTCCCTTAGACGCCAAGCTTCCGGTAGATAACGGAGCCACGAGGACTGACAGCACTGAAGAGCTCAACGAGAAAGTCAAGTAAGCTAGCCAGCTTGCTCGGAATCGCATCCGCACCCAGCAGAATACCAACTCCTACCGTTACAGCCGGACGCGACGGAACGTCCAGTACTCATCAGGCAACCGCGTGTGGGTGTGGACACCTACCCGACACCGTGGGCTGTCGCAGTAATTGTTGCGCCGCTATCTCGGCCCATATGAAGTTCTACGCCACCTCAGTGGTGCGAACTACTAGGTGATGCGCCAAAGTTCTTATTCTGGTTCTAACTGACGCTGTCCCCGTGCTGAAGTCGTCCACGTAGTACGGATGAAGCCGTACTACGCACGCGAGGGATAAGCAACCCTCACAAACCGCTTCAGCATTGTGTACATTCCTGTAGGCTTCTTTTTGTGTGTGTGTGTCTTTTAGCCGCAGTGCTCGCCCGCTGCCCCCGAAGTGACCGGGTAGGCCGCTTTTGAGAGAGAAGTAATGACGCGAAATAAGTTGGCACGTGCTGACACTGGCCCTTGAGGCGAGAACGAAGAAGTTCATGGTTGCGCGTGGGCTCTCCAAGGATCAGCCATTGCTAATGGCAGATGCTTTTTCGCAGTATGTCAATGGTGAACTATTTCAGCTTGCTCTAGCTGGTGACAATATATGGCAACGTGATCAAATTATGATGCCATGGCAATGCATACAGCTATAGTGGGTATTTTTCTTCAGTAAATGTATCTTAACAAAAGAAATCAGTGTCTTTGGGTGTAAACAAGGCTGACTGAAAAATACCGCTTGTAATATTCATCTAATTGATCTTGCAATAAAACTCGTCAAGCGCCACAATGCGCCGCCGGCTTGCACGTGGAAGATACTTAAGGGTGCTCTATTCCGCCTGCGGGGTCATGCGCTGGGATTCTAATGGCTAGATCATCGAGCTGCTGTGCGTAGGTGTTCTCTGTTCGAATCCTGCAAGCAGACTATCTTATTTATTTTTATATAAATTTTGTTATATAATAATATATATACAACGTGTCTCAGTTAACTTGTACAAAGATTTTAGAAAACCCCAAGAGCTCTAGAGAAATCATATCGACAGCTGCATAGTAGCCGCAGTAGTGTGTACTTACAACCAGTATTTTTTTAATCACGAATTATTCATTAATTACTTGCATCTATACAGTCAACTTTTTCATTATTGCTTGAATCGCAAACATATCAATTACAAATTTATAGGGCACCTCAAGTAACCTCCGAATGTCAATGTTTCGTTTAACGCACTGATTTATTTACAAGTTTTCTTCCCTTTCAAGATCGTGTAAATTTCCACGACGAAATTATCATTGTATCCTACTGTGACAAACCTGTCTTCCATACTTTGAGCAGCCGCGCCTTGCATGTTGCTGGTGGTGCGTTTAGGTGATTTTACAAAGCTTTCCTTCAATGCGTTCACACACTGGGGCAGCTTCTTCATCCTTTCACTTTTAGCTCTACTTTCAGAAAAGAAAGTGCCAAGCCTCTCTAAGACTGTTCACTTTAAATGCAATTCAGTTGGTTGTAGTTCAATGTATCTCTCCATCTCCAGTGTGACGCCTTTTGTTAGAAGCCACGAGCGCGTTGCAGTCGCTTTGCATGTGCACCCATGCATTGTTGCAGCGAATTATTGCAGCGTAGCGAGTGCAGCCGGCCGAATGGAGGTCACAATCTTGGTAGCACTTCACGTGATAGCCTGCACTTGAATGAAGCAGCCGTCCCACTCTCGCAGCTGCATTGTTTATTTCAGGAGTCAACCTGTGCGAATATTAAAATCACAATGAAAGAAACTTTTATCTCCTTGACCATTGAGCCCCGTACTTACGTGTGCGGTCCCCAAAGAACACCTAAATATTTTCTAACAAAATTTAAACTAAAAGACCAGTTATGCTTGACCCGTGAAGATGTGTACAGGGTGTTTCAGAAGATACGTTTACAATTCACGAAAAACGGCAAAGTGGTCCTCCCAGATTGATTTTATCACGGGGGCATGCGCACCGAAATGCCTCAAAGTTGGAAGGCCAGCAATTATCAAAGTATGAGGTTTAAGAGGTGCACTCGCACCTGTCATCTTGAAACAATGAACGGTCCATAAAAAAGTGAAAAGTTAAAGACTTACGTCAAATGTCGCACGGCAAGTCAAAACCTAATGAGCGAAGAGTTCAACTGACACTCGCCTAAAATGTGGCTCATCGACGAGCGAGCATGCAGCGAATTTATTTATCCAGCAGTGATATCGCTTTCTTCCTTCTAGCATGACGGTGACCAATTAAGGTACGTAACAAACCTCGTGTTTAAGTACCTTCCTTGCAGTACTATACACGTTATGCAATACTATACATGCTATAAATGTTACTCATTTGTTTTGGCCGAATTGGCTGTTGTCTTTGCTCACAAGGCTTCTACACTGCACCAGCTGCCGTCTCTGCCACTTTGCTAAAGTTTTCTTATTTTTCCAATTTCTGAGCTCCGCATTGTATGGCGGAGAACGTGGCTCTGTAGGCAAAGCAGCGTCATAACAGGCAGCCGATCTCAATTCCGGCGACAAAAAATGACGTATTTTGTTCACAGTGAGTTATGCTGAGCGATGTCTTTATTTTTTATTTCTTGCTTTCACCACGCATGACGTTTGAAATGAAGGGTCTCGACACGGCAATGCTACGCAACCACGTACGTTATGAACCGCGGTAGCCGCCGGTATAGCTCCGCAATAATCCATGCTGTAGGAACAGCATACTCACAGGGTGTTTCGGGAAACGTATTACGGTAACGTATCACACATCACACCAAGCTTAAACTCTCCCCCATTGCGGAACACCGGAAACGACGAAGTTGATGAATATATCGTGAGAGGGGAGCACGTAGAACTAACACGCATGCGACAAAGCTCACAGCGTGGGGAAGCAGGGGCAGTGATGGACAGCGTGACTGCTCGAGACCGACAGCGCGATGAAGGGCGTCGTGTCAACAAGCGCTTCCTGCGTGACTCCTGTAGAGCTATGGCACTGAGTGACGATATCGGTCACGGACTGAGGATCTTTTGCAAGAAGCACGTGGAAAGCATCGTCCTCTATCCATTTCATGACATGCAGGATTTTGTCGGACTGCGACACTCTCTTCACAAATCCAGAACATCCTTAATCTAGCTGGTAAATAATTCACCCAGTTGTACACGTTCTGGCAAATGCGATTCCGCACGCAGCTTGCGCACAGCCGCGCGACCAGACATACTCACTAAAGAGGTCTTGAACGAGGACCACGTCAGAAAATGGGAGTAGAAGAGCTGGTTGCTGAGTTTTCCGAGGTCATCCCATCTGTTGTGGGCGAGTAAGCTCTCATATGTCGTCAGCCAGTCCGCGTCGGTGTCGTCCGCGCCGCTAAAAATGGCAGGGTCCCTTTGACGATGGACGGATCAGGCACTTGCTCTAGGAGGGGTTTGCTGAGATGCATCTTCAGACATGGCTGTGCGTGGGGTACCGTGGATCCAAGTTCAAGGAAGGATGTTGTAGGCCGAAGCACACTCCACATTGAGTCACCGGAGTTTGACACTGACCGTCAGAGCAAGGCACGCGCTCCCAGCACGAGCAACGTTTCCCGACCAAGAGCGTTGAACAGAGCGACCTACTGGAAAGCGCTAGAGGACAACTGAGTCTACCGTTCTAATCTTCCTCTACATCATAAGATCTCGTGATATGTACGTGGATTCCTTAAAGCTTTTGGTTTCTTATGTTGGCTTTTTCTTAGTGAAAATGCATGCGCCAGAGCTCAGAAGAAATTTCTGTATAAGTCAACCTCTCCGGTCATATCGCGAGTCTCCGCGCAAAGTATTGTTGGCGTTAAAATCTGCCCCAAGTGTGTGGGGTTCCAGAATCTGATCAACGAGATTATATGAAAACACTTTTTCCAAGAATATATTTTGGGGGTGTGCATATACAACAACCAGTGACCTTAGAATGACAGAAATCTGAGCTAGTTGGTAAGGATTCATTATGCAAAAATTTGAGGCGTGCATACAGGACACAAGAGTACGCCGAGTTGCTTCCAGAGGTGCTTTCACTGCTGCCAATAAGCTAGGTAAGTTCTGCGCTGCCGTGCAGAGGAAAAAGGAGCAGGTGAAAGGAAAAAGAAGAACAGATATTTGTTCTGTGAAGCACAATAAGAACAACAGTTTTACTGACTGTCGTATGGGTGTGGTTTATTAACTTCCATTTACCTGTGGCCAGTTCTACGCAGGGCAAACAGATCGACGTAACAATGAGAGGCTAATGGAACATAAAAGGTCTTTAACCGGTGGATCGCCTTCTAATCTTTCCCTACATTGCCAAGATTGCAACTGCACGCCAGAGTTAGATGAATGCGCGATATTGTACAGGCATAAGAATGAAGATACGTGTCTTATGTTAGAGGCATGGCATATCTATAATGGTGGAAGTGCGTGCGTGAGTCAGCCTTCGATTACTTTACACGAGTAAGAGATTAAGCGCCTTAACATTTATCTCTCACGTAGACCGGCACGTGTACCCGACTGACACGTGGTGTTACCATTCCTAAGCATGCGCAGATGAGCTTTGTGTCTTCTTTTCTTTTTTCGCCTCAGTGCTCCCTTCAGTTGATAGTCGGCGTTCGTGTTGTCCACTTCCCTACTCTTGTGTCCTGTCTGCACGCCTCACCTTTTTTGCATAATGAATCAGTTACAAATTTAGTATATAGTATTACCCGTTCTGACACTGCCTCCAGCGCTGTCTGGAGTGCGATACGCTGACAAGCTACAGACTGCGGGAACACTGTGTGGGGTCCAGAATGCGGCTGGAGGCTCTTGTGGCGCTGCTCTCTGACGCACCACTTCGGAAAAGCTATTATTTGCCAGGTAAGCTACCTGCCTGCGTGCTTCTTTTAACGATATGTTTTCTTTGACTTTGATTGTTACTATTTCTTTTTTTTACTTTTTTCCTGGATTGGCGGAACCGTTATTAAGCGGCGTGCTCCGCATCAAAGTTGAAGCAGTGCGGAGTATTCTCGCAATTGTCAGGTGGGTATTCCTGTGCGCTACATACATCGCAAATCTGGTGGCCTCGATACCTCTGTGAACTGTGGCCAAGTCTTTAGTAATAAAGCATCGGAGAGGACTGGGGATGTACGGTCTGACCCGGATCTTTATGTAGCCAGCCTCAGTGGTCTCAGGAAGCATACTTCATAACAAACTTAGAATTAGGTACTTTGTTTTGATCCCCTTGCCGTCCGCATGATCTTATTTCTCTTCACATTGATCACATATTGATCGCTCCAACCTTCACAGCTACGCCGCAGGGGCGTCTGCGTCAGCAGGCGTTTGGTGTGTTGCGACACCACGTACCCGAGCACACGAGGGTTGGACCCTCCCGCGTGTAGCCGTGCGCGGCTTAGCCGTGTCCGGGGAAAGGGGGATCCTGGGGGTTGAGCCGATGCCGGGTGTTTGGACCTTTAAGGCCCCCCGGCGTAGGCAACACACCTCTTTGGCCTCTGCTTCACGTAGACGGCACCCCCGGACTGACCCACCCGGGGGAAATCGGCAGTCGCCCTTTCCTGTCTCTCTCACCTCAAATCTTCGTCTTTATCTCTCACTTTTTGACCTTTCCTGTCTTCTTCTTTCTTCCATTTACTTCCTTTCTCCACGGCGGCAAGGGTTAACCTTGTGTGGCTATCCTACCTTGGGTACACCATATTTGGTTATAGCGACGGCGTACGGCTGGCGTCGTGCAGGCTTGTACACAAGATCTGCCGCGTCCCCTCGTTGGGCTCCGTGGTGGGCGGTCGGCGCTGTTGCCGAACATACTCATTTTCTATGGCAGCACAAACCTCTGTCGTCTATGATCGGCGTCTGAAAAGATGCCGCACCGAAGTACCATTCCATTTCTCCTTTCGGAGCAACGCTCCATCCTTCCCCAAGTTCTATGTAGTACACAGCGAAAGCAACATGCCAGTAAGAAAACTCTCACCATTCCTTGTAGCCAAATGCCTCAAAGAAAAAATCGGACCGACGTACAAAGCCTCCAAAATGTCTAGCGGGGACCTCCTCCTAGAACTGAATGATAAAGACCAAGCAGAGAAGCTCACTGACCTTACCAGTATTGGCGACGCCACAGTGACGATTTCACCACATAGAACACTGAACACAAGCCGGGGAGTGATTTCTGAAGAAGACTTTATTGGATTGAGCGATGAGGAACTCCTTGAGGGTTTCCAAGAACAAAATGTGACAAAAGTACAAAGAATAGTAATCCGCAGAAACAACCAAGAAATCCCCACCAAACATGTTATACTCACCTTTGGAACAAGCGAAATGCCTACTTCACTCGATGCAGGTTATGTTAAAGTCAATGTCAGAGCATATATCCCGAACCCTAGACGATGTTCTAAGTGCCAAAGGTTCGGACATGCTTCACATGCATGCCGAGGACAAACAACTTGCGCTAAATGCAGCTCCAACGAACACCAATCTGAGAATTGCACCTCTTCCCCACATTGTGTTAACTGCAAGGGAGATCACCCAGCTTATTCACGGTCCTGCCCTTGCTGGAAAAAAGAAAAAGAAGTCATTGCTCTAACGGTAAAAGAAAAAATTTCGTTCTTTGAAGCCAGAAAGCGGCTATCATACCTTCCGCGAAGAAGTTACGCCGATGTGACGCAGTCGGGGGCAGCGTCACAGAGGCCTCCGGAGTCCTCCGAGCCCACGCGCAGTGGTGCTGCAGTGACTCCTCCCGCCCCCGTGATGGAAGCAGCCGACGCTGCTCCATCCTCTTCCAAGGCCCTGGAAACACCAGTCCCGCAGGGCCCTAAGATAAAGCGAACCCCAAGGCCCGAGGCACGTGTCTCGGCGCCCAACTCTCGGTCTTCCAGCGCTTCAGAAAGAGCGATGGAGATCGACACAAGAGCACCGGTGTCATTGACACCGAACGACAAGCGCTCTCTTGAGCGCGGTAAGAGGGACAAGATCCCAATAACCACGCAAAATAAGAAGGCGATAACCTGAAGGTTATCGCTCCTTTGTATCACACTTTTGAGACCTACGTCACCTAACATCTTTCCTATCTCCTATTGAACTGTTAACGCCATTTCTTACCCTTCAATTCCACAATGGCTTTTATTATTCACTGGAACTGTAGAGGTCTTTTACATAACTTAGGTGACATTAAAGACCTGTTATCTAACTTCTCTCCTGTGGCCTTATGCTTACAGGAAACAAACCTAGGCGAAAAACACAAACATATCTTAAAAGGTTTCACTGTTGTACGGCGCGACCGTACTCAGATGAACCGGCTTTCGGGTGGAGTAGCCATTGCTGTGCAGGGCGGTATTGCAGCTAGAGAAGTCCCGATTACCAGTCACATAGAAGCCGTTGCTGTCACTGTTATAACTCACAAAACCATCACCATTTGCTCGCTGTATATCCCACCCCACACCCATTTTACCACTAAAGACTTAGAAAATATAACAGGTCAATTACCGGAGCCATTTGTTTTAATGGGGGATTTTAATGCTCACGGTACTCTTTGGGGCAGTATCAAAACTGACCAAAGAGGGCAAATGGTTGAAGGTTTTATTCTGTCAAATGATACCTGCCTTTTAAATTCAGGTGCACCGACATACTTTTCACCGACTTCCCGCACTTTTAGTTGTATAGATTTAGCTTTTTGCTCACCATCTCTTTTTAATGATCTTAAATGGGAAACCCTCGACAAGTCTTATGGCAGTGATCACTTGCCCGCAATCATCAAATATTTATCATCACCTTCAACCTTAGTCACTAGGCCACGCCAGTGGAAATTGCAGCTTGCTGACTGGCCGCTTTTTATGGAAAACGCGAAACTGGAAGTTGTCTTTTCAGAAGAACAAAACATTGATGAACTTAACAAAAAAATCACTCAGGTCATAATCTCTGCAGCAGAAAAAGCAATACCGCAGTCATCAGGTATTGTACACAAAAGGCTAACTCCCTGGTGGACTACAGAGTGTACCGAAGCCAGAAAGAAGCAAAATAAGGCCTGGGGAATCCTACGTAGGTACCCCACTTCTAGCAACCTTTTATATTTCAAACAGGCCAAAGCGAAAGCACGTTTTATTCGAAGAAATGCGGAGGAATTATCATGGCGAAAATACATAAGTTCAATCAATAGTACCGTCACATCAAAACGAATGTGGGACCAGGTGAGAAAATTTAGAGGAGAGTACTCATCATACACTATACCACTACTTACATGTCCAGGCACACAAACAACACTACAGGACCAGGCCAACTTATTAGGTGAACACTTTTACAACATTTCTAGCTCAGCACACTATTCAAATTCATTCTTAAAATATAAAGAATCGGCGGAGAAACAGAGACTGCCCACCACTGGGGCTTCAAAGGAACCTTATAATAACGTCCTCACAATGCAAGAACTGAACAGGGTTCTCTCGGCCGGTAAAAAAACAGCAACAGGTCTTGACCGTGTCCACTACACAATGTTGGCACACCTATCTCAAGCATCAGCAGAAACACTTCTTAAATTTTTCAACAAAATCTGGGAACCTGGAGTAATGCCTACAGACTGGAAAAATGCAGTAATAGTGCCTTTCTTGAAATCAGGTAAACCCGCAACGTCCCCAAGTAGCTACAGGCCCATTGCCTTAACAAGCTGCCTAGCCAAATCCTACGAAAGTATCATCAACATAAGGCTCACATTCATCCTTGAATCAAGGAACTTAATAGACGTGCACCAGTGCGGATACAAAAAGGGCTGCTCGACAACTGACCACCTCGTACGACTGGAACATGAAATACGTAAAGCGTTTCTACACAAACAACACTGTCTCACAGTATTTTTCGATCTAGAGAAAGCGTATGATACCACGTGGAGGTATGGAATTTTAAGAGACCTGGCTGGCTTGGGAGTCCGTGGCAGAATGCTAAACTGTCTATCTGATTTTATGGCAAATAGAACATTTCAGGTGCGTCTCGGCGCAATACTTTCACGTACATTTACACAGGAAAATGGCGTTCCACAGGGTTGTATTCTGAGCACGACACTCTTCATAATCAAAATGAACTCTGTTAATAAGATCATACCATCCTCTGTTATGCACTCCATATATGTCGACGATCTGCAAGTTGCTTGCCGCGCCTCAAATCTATCCACTTGCGAAAGACAACTACAAATAACCATAAATAACCTTACACAATGGGCTGACAAAAATGGATTCCGTTTTTCAACGGACAAAACTGTTACAGTTCTCTTCTCCCAGAAACGAGGATTACACTTGAACCCAGTTCTCACATTGCATGGTACAACCTTGCCGGTCAAAGAACACTATAAATTTCTAGGCGTAACGTTTGACACAAAGCTGAACTTCCTGGCCCACATTAACACAACTAAAACTAAAGCAAATAGAGCATTAAATATCCTCAAGGTGCTATCACACAAGCACTGGGGATCTGACCGAACTTGTCTACTACGTATATACCGGTCCCTCGTACGTAGCATCCTCGACTACGGTAGTGTAGTTTATGGTGCAGCTAGGCAGTCATACATCAAGCGACTCGATCCAGTTCATAATCTCGGCCTACGACTGGCAAGCGGTGCCTATAGAACATCGCCTGTCCAAAGTTTATATGTTGACTGCAATGAGCCGTCCTTACAGCAACACAGAGCACTGCTTACACTTTCCTATGTACTACGAGTTCGATCATCACCACAACATATATGCTATAACATCGTTACACAGTGCATATCAAGGATACACTACACAAGCAAACCGAACATGATTCGGCCACTAATCTTACGATACGAAGAATACTGTCAGGCTTATGATGTTCCTCACGAGGCCCTGCAGGTTGCGGAAAGGCCACCAAGATTGCCACCATGGTACAACTTTTCACAGCTATGTGACTGGACACTAACACATCTAAAGAAAAAAGACATCCCACAAGAACACATAATACAAGAGTTTCGAGCTATACAAGAAAAATATAAACATTACACGGAATTTTACACCGACGGCTCCAAAACACAAGAATACGTAGGTGTCGGAATAATTACGAAAAATTGGCAAAATAGCATTCGGATAAATAGTTTTTCTTCAGTGTTTACTGCCGAAGTTTTCGCAATATGGACGGCAGTTAAAAAAATTACCAGTGACAAGAAGACGAATACTATCATATATACCGATTCGTTAAGCGCACTCAGAGCTCTAAACCTTAACTCCGCTTCCGAACCCCTACTTGGTGACATCCTAAACATGTTGGCTTATAACGAATACGGAAGAACCATACGATTCTGCTGGGTCCCAAGCCATGTCGGGATACCAGGGAATGAAGCTGCAGATAGATGCGCGTTCATGGCAGCACACAAAGGTATAACGCAAACAACACTTCCATACAAAGACAGTATCCGAACTATTCAAAAGGCCCTGACATTAAAGTGGCAACTAGAATGGGACTCTTGCACAAATAACAAGTTACACACAATAAAACCCGTGCTTAGAGAATGGAAGTCGTGCTGTCACCAGCAACGCTTCTATGAGGTGATCCTATGTAGACTCCGAATCGGGCATACACACCTGACACACAATTTTCTACTCCAAAACGAAAACCCGCCAACTTGCGAGAAGTGCCATGAACCACTCACCGTAATGCACATTATTATGACATGTCCAAATATTGAAACACAGAGGCAAACGCTCTTGCAGAACCTTTATAACTTACACATACCTTTACACCCCGCCTCAATACTCGGAGATGAACCGCTAGTGCCTTTCGCTGACTTGTTCAGCTTTCTAGAACAAACCGGTTTTTTACACAGACTCTAATATAACGCACCTGCCACTGCTTTAACATTTGAATTCTTAATATCTTGTGGCTGGCGCAGCATGGCCTTAGTTGCTTTTGCGCCATTAAACCCGAATTAACTAACTAACTTCACAGCTACAGCTTCAGTCAGCTCTATGAAGCCAGCATCTGAAAAGACTGCGAGGGTGCGGTGATGTGTGACTGTCACCGGGAGATTCCCAAATGAGACTAAACTAGACAGTTGTTTCTTTTGGCGAAGTTCTAGAAGACCGCTTGCCAACTTGGAGACGTTATACCCTTGGCCAAAAGCTTCAGTCATTGTTTTGGCAACCAGAAAAGGTGAGATAATTCTCGCTGCTCTTTTTTTCTCCGAATGTATTACATGCAATCGTGGAAAATATTCAATATTTCAGCCAAATGACTCGAAAGCTTCTTCGGTGCACCCTCATTTCTGCGTATGTAGCTTTTCTGGACACGAGGGTTTAGTTCGCTTGAGTGCCACCACGTGGCGTACTGACCTTAAAATTTTCAAACTTCCCGCGGTGACGCGTGATGACGTCACGGAAAAAAAATAATTAGAAGCTGTTCCTGCACATTGAACTTCGTCACATGTTTATCCCGCCAGCGTTATCGGTGTTGTTGATAAAGCGTAGCTGCTCTTCCCCTGGAAATGACTTATCATCCTAAGAGCGTTTAGTCGCGACGTCCGACGATTGATTCGGGGCTTTCGACACGGCTTTCTTTTTCTTTTCCTTTTTTTGATACTAAGGAGTAAACAAGCTAAGGTGATCGTCGGAAGCACCCCGCAGCCGCCTTTATTAAGTTGGTACATATTCTTAACGTCCGAACATCGCACAGCGTCTACGAGAGACGCCCTCGTAGACGGCTTTTGATTTTCACTTATTGATTTCGCTAAGGTGTCCCCGATTATTTTCCTAGCAACTTTGCTATCCGCGCTCATGGGCTAACGCAGCAGCTGGAAATCGGGATGTACTTAACTATTTAGATGGATACATGGATAAGTTGGTTTTGCACCTTGAGGCAAAAGGCACGACACAAGAATTGTACAAACTGTCTCTGTGTGGTCATCCGTTAACATGCTATGGCCGAAGCTGCTCACAATATTACGTCCCCTTTACTTGCCACCGGGCCAGGTACATCTTTGGGCATGACATATACAGTATTTCCAGTTAGTTGTGAAAATACTGTCATGTCATGGTTATCCACGCGCATGAAAGAAGTCCATTATTTAGGATTATTGTGCAGCAATATATGCCGGATATGTCTGTTCACCACATTTTCTATCATGTTTCCGTTCCACCTATATAATATAGCCGCAATGTGGACTAGCAGACACCCAACGCCAAAATGGCTACCCACGTACTCAAAGATCTCGCGCACAACTCCTGACACTTACTTGTATTCCAGAGTTGTGCGACTCCCAAGGACATCCTTAAGGAATGGTAAATAATGAATTATGGGGTTTTACATGGCAAAGCCACCATCTGATTATGAGGCACGCGGTAGTGGGAGATTCCGTTATAATTTGAACCAGCTCGGGTTTTTTAACGTCCACCTAATTCTAAGTACACGGGTGTTTTCTCCTTTCACCCCCATCAAAATACGGCGGCCGTGGCTAGGATTGGATCTCGCGGCCTCGTGCATAACAGGCTAACACTACATCCACTAAGCAACTACGACGGGCGAGGCCGTCCCACGACGTCGAGCGATGCCATGGCTGTACCGCTACTGCGGCGGCCACAAAAGCGTTGATTTCACATGCGATCGCTTCCTTAGTGTTGCATGAACGCTACGGTGATTTAATGTGGCTTTCAATCTGCACACCCTGCGTCAATAGTCCGCAGGAGGAATTTGCATGCTGTTTGTTTTTGAGAAATAGCAGGAACGTACAATACCGTACCTTCCATTTTGCCCGCAACTGTTGTCGCGTCTATAGTAGTATAGCGTTTCCTTATCGTCGTTTCCTTAACGTAACCATTTCCCTGTCACGACCTTCCCTCTTGTATGGGAACAGCGAGTGAAGAGTGGCAAGGCTGTTATTCACTCGTTAAGCAATAGCGCCGGTTTTACCCATTCTCTGCCTCATCGCCTTGCTCCCTCTCTACCATTCGATTTACCTCTCCTCAGGACTTGCACGTTAATAGAGCGGTAAGCGCTGCAGTTTCTGCAATGGTTTTGCGGGGGTCGCAGATAATTACAGCTGTAAAGAGGCTACGTGTAACGACGCCCGGGAGCTCCAGAGAGCACTGTGCACATATGAGACGATGAAAAGCTCCAAGCGAATTTCTCGCGTCGCCATTCCTCTCTGCCCCGTTCCTTCCATGTATATGCACCCCCCGCACCCCAACGCGGCGTGCAAGGCAGTAGCAGCAGCAGTGGAAAAGTCGAAGGAAGACGCAAAGAAAGCTTTGCTTTATAAAATTGGCTTTATTTGTTGGCGTAATGTCGCGTGTCGTCGTGGCGTCATCGCGTCCTTTGCGGGGTTTCATCACTGCGAGAGCCAACTGTCCGATTTGCCCACTAAACTTTCCGTCTTCAGGAGTAACTTGTATCCCGTTGCCAAGACGCGAATGGTCTATCCAGTTTACTATAGACCTACAAAACTTCTTTTTCAGTGTGTTCATTATTTGCGTCATCCACAGGTATACTGTGGAGGTACTTCCTTTTTACTGCACTATAATAGTAAGTGAACTTCTTTTCAAATTATATTCTTTTATAATGTAATATTCTTGCTATCGTTGTGATACCTAATCTGCAGCGAGTATTCAGGCACCCTCTAATGCTTTCACGTTTTGCCTGATTACGCTCGCCATTATAATGCAAATAAACGTATCCTGAACTCAATTTCTCAGAGATAAACGTTGAATAAAACACTGACGTTATGCTGAACAAAATCAACAAGGGCCGTAGTACTCGATCTTCTGATGCTCCTCCTCGCAAGCTCTTTTTTTTCTTCAGGATGTGATCTTGTATAGAAACGTACCTCGCACGTCTCTGATGTGCTGGTTTTTATTCTCAAGCACCCAGTGCGAACTGTCATCGCCTTAACTGCATGATGTCCAGATGGCAGGCAACCATGGCGTGTTGCGCAAGTAGGACCACGCGATTCATTTGGGTTGGCATATACTATTTAGCTTGGAAAGGCCGTCCATCTAACCTGACTGTCTTTTCAATCTCTTCATACACCATGCGGATACTCTCAAAATATAATTTTCAACTCACTTGGCCCTATTCCTCTTTTCGTTTTTGCAATGTGTGCGTCTATCGCTGTGCTTACCAAATACGCCCAACGGTATGCTACCACTTAATCCTTCCTGGCGACCTAAGCAACTGAAGTCGCCGGCTTTCTTCAACACGGTGCTGACGTTCAATATGGCTATCCTCAAATACTTTTCGCTGACTTCGCTACCGCTTTCTCTTCAGTGTCACCTATTACACTACTCGCTCGTGCCACACACAACACGAACACGCAATGACCGCAATGAAGTATCAATTACAAGCTAGTTGCCATGCTGTTAAGGTACATTTCCTGGAATTACGTCTAATTACCGGGATATGAGGGCTACCCTGCATTTCGTGACATTATCGGTCTACAACCTCGCTCAACAACAGCCAGCGTTCGTTATTCATCATTCTTTTTGTTGATAGGAGCAGAGCGTATTTCCTCTGAATATACTTTCGGCTTGAGATGCGATTTGCACGCCCTCTTATTCTGTTACTCTGGCGGCGACCGTTGTGGTCAGGCCGCCGCCTCATTCTGAGCTTCGACATCACCAGAGAGCACAGAAAGGTATTTTCATAGACAAGGCGCGTGATTCGAGCCCCTCTATCCGCAGCGTTCCACATTTGGGAGCTGGGCACGCTAACCACCACGCTACCGCATTCCCCCACCACCTTCGATTTATCGGCCTTAACACTTCTCGTTTTCATCACTGACGCAGACAGAATGGACGCAGAAACGAAAAAAAATGTGAAGATTGTTTCGGCAGCAGCAACGAGCGAATTGATATTCGTGAATCTCCCGCTTCAACGCGAACGAAACATCGAAGGCAGAGCGCATACGGCACTATGCGCACACTGCAACCATCGCGGATCGCTGGGAAGATGAGGCTCGCGCGGGCGCGCACTTGGACCACGTCGCAGATCGCCGTCAGCAGCGACCGCCGGAGAATAATGCGCCCACCCCGTCCTCTCATCAACCCCTGCCTCGCGCGTGACAGAAGAGGGCGCGCGCTCCCGCACGCGAGATTGAGCCGCGTTCGTCGGCTCACACAGCATAGAGCGAGTAGCGACAATTTTACCGCCTTTGGACTTTATACGGAACCTCACGGCGATGCCAACGGCAGAAATTAACCTGTAGTATCCACATCATTGCTTTCGCAATAAAAAAGCACGAGGGTGGCAGCGTGCACAGGCAAGCATGAACACATCACACTCGATGACCGCGGACACTCGCTGTCAAAACGGTGGCGTGAGCAAGCGCGGCCACAGTAAGGAGCGAAGTGATTCGGGCTGTTTATCGCTTCAGCGAAAACAACAGCTGGAAAACAGCGCGCACAGAGGCCTGAGCCGCCTGCAGATTGCTTTCATGATAGAGCGTGCACGACTGCTCAAAGTACGCACATAAAGAAAGGAATTCTACAAGAGGGGACACTTGGCAAAAACTGTAAACAGGAAATACGTCACGCTAGTATTATTGTCGGCCGTTTGCGGTTGCGAGCATTGAAAAATATAGAATGTGAAATGAAGTTAACAGACATTGTTTTACTTTTTTTTATTCTTTCCCTGCAAAACCAAAAGCATGTGCATATAAATTAGGTTATACTTTGCGACAGGGAAATGAGGCACTAAATGCATGCGTCATGCGTCAGACAATGGGAAACGAGCGAGGCCGGGTGCGCATACGAGCGTTGGTCCGTTCGGCGTTCAATTTACCCTGGTTTGCTGGGCTCCCGGCGTATACTTGCATTTCTTCTGCTCTTCGACACGGCACCACTGCCCTGAAACAGGGTGTGAGACTGGGCTGGTTAGTATTCCATGCTGAAGTAACTATGACACGAGTCGACCCGGGACAATAATTGTGATGATCATGTTGACTTGCACGATTGTATCTGATTACGAACAAGTGCACGAGAGTACATATACATACCTTTTTGTAACACCATATGGAAATTTGTGCTTGTCTTTGCTGCCTTTTTAGCGCCCGTGTCCACTCTTTCACCAGTGACTTCATCATCACCGCTGCCCCATTGGACTATGGCAGGGTGGGAAATTCTGCTTGACTGTTTGCGACTCATTTCAAGCAATTAGACTTACGGCATGGAAGGTCTACTTGTAACGCATTTGGGAAAAAGGCCAGACGTCCTGCCGTAGTTAATTTGTGTTACTGACTCGTACTGCGAGATGTTTGGGACGCATTGTGTGAGTCCCACATTATTGTAACTAATTTCGGCAGTTTTTGGGCGCGCTCACCGCGCCTTGTGTTGTGATGCAGTTTGCGAAAAGCAGTTCGATCCTGTGACGCAGTTTCGCGCATACAGAATCTTACTGCAACAGGTTCATGACACCTTCTCTGATCCCGAGCATTGCTGTATTCATTCTGATACTTCTTTTGATAATTTTGAGGCGCGCAGGCCTCACGTGCCGTTTTGACGCGGCCACCGAGTAGTCCTGCCATGTGACGCAGTTTTCTCGCGTGAACTGAATCTTAATGGGACAAGTTCATGACGCTTCACTCTGACCCCCAACATGACTGCAATTTATTTGGTTACATTTTGGGATAATTGTACGCACACTTGCCGCGCCTGTCGTGGCGCATCATAAATCAGCTCGGCCGTGGTGACTAAGTTAGTTTGGCGTGTACTAAATCTTAGTCGGACAAGCTTGTGACGCTTTTTATGGCCCCACAACAACATATACCTCCTTTCGGTACTCAAGCTTGCCGAAAACACGACGAGATATTGACGAGAGCGATAACACGGGAGTGTGTTGCTTGTGCCGACAGATGACGCAAAAGATAACACCAAGGAACTCAAACACCAGGAAATTGTAACTCGAAAACTCTGTCTTCTGGACGACTGAAAACGTAGGTTGCACCCACGCATTTCTGTCAAGTGCGACTAGAAGGAATCCTGCGAGCGTCTAGCATGGTGTGGTTGAGAGCCTGTGTTGTTGCCTCCTTTGTGTATTCGTAGCGTACTATGGCGTTGGTTGAAGCCAAGTTCTTTTGGAAACGCGCAATCGCTCGTGTATTTCTGCGTCTAAGGCGCAGGAAATCAGGCCCGAAAAATGAGGAATGCTTGGAAATTGGATGTTTTTCGTGATATGTTATGTATGGTATTGTTTCGGTTGAGTCGGGTATCTGCATATAAAAGCGAATTGATTTTGTTTGTATTGCCGGCTTTTCACCACTTTCACACGTTTCGCCTCCACGCATTATTTCTATAAGGTGTTAATACCAAGATGACGCATGGTTCTAGGTTACTCTCAATTTAACTTTATTTTATTTACTTTACTTTGCTTGTTTCAGCTGATGCTGTCCGGTGGAGCCTCGGAGGGGAACTATTCGTGCTTACCTGGGGCCACAACGTTGGATGAATACAGAAAAAGCTCGGAGCAAGCATTTATATGGAGCAAAATAAACATTTCCTTATTACTCAAGGCGTCTTGCGCCGTCTTTACGAACTTGCGCGTGACACATATTTGATGGATACTTTTAAAGAACGTTCGCAATAATTTTTACTCAAAAGTAAAACGATTCCGCACCAAGACCACTCACAGTTAAGTACTAGAAGCAACAAAACAAATTCCGTGCTGATCAGCGCAAACAGAGTACTGGCTTCCAGCTAGCGTTCAACACGCGCGCGCCCAATACCAAAATCAGAAGTGTGGTTTAGGTAATAATGTCGGCGGCTTGGAGCGCTACAGTCAGTTCGGCCGCTGGGCTCTATGGGAGTGTCGGCTCTTGTTCAATTTTCTTTCTCTGTGGTACGCAGTTGCGTGCGGCGTAGAAGCCCGTTCCTACACCCCCCCCCCCCCTCCCCGCTTCGCTCCCTTTCGTGCGCGAGATTGAGCCTCGATTTCCAGTTCCCTCTGCGCCCTATCGCGAAATAGACAGTTGCTGCCGGGGCGCAACGTCGTCCACCTCCCTCCTTCCCGTCCCCGCACAGCCTTTCGCGCGACGCAAGACAGCGTGTTTGCTCTCTACCTTCCTCGAGCTCACCAGACTGAGCTACGTACATCGTATTACTACCAGAAGCTATACAGGACACTATACGGGTTTCATGCTGTTCCTACTGAGGCTCCACATGTTTCAAGATGCGTCATTTCATTACTTGTTCACTTTTTGCTGTAATATTCGTGCGTATCTCTGTTCTGTAATCGGTCATTGTATACATTTCCTGAACTTTAATATATATATATATATATATAATGGTAACAATGCAACAGGTGTGCTTGAGGTTTTTCCAAGAATCCGGTACAGTCGAATACTACATCCTCGCAGCCTTCGGGGAACAATTGATTTTGTTTTTCTGTGCATATGACATAGTGCCTTCTTACAAATTAATGATAGTTCGCGGCGCTGCTTGCGATGTCACGCGGCAATGCAAAGAAACACAATAGTGCGATGTTCTCAGTTGTTAGAACGAGTAAGACAAAGAAAGAGTTACAGGAGCTTGGGTCCAGCCATCGTGCACGCAGCAACTTTTTAACAATAAAGCAGACCATGTTCTATTCCGAAAAAAAAAACGAGAATATATTACGTGTTGTTGTTTTTCAGCCACCAGCGCAAACAGCGTCCGCGCTCACTGGAATAATTTAGTGCTTGTGTCCATTCATGATAAGTGTGTATTTAGAAAATGACAACGACAGTTTGTATTACCCAATCAAAGATTCTGAATTGGCAAGCATACCCATCTTGCCCGTTAAACCATTTTTGTAGCTTACCTGAACTATAACATGAAGGAAATTTCCTTCAGGTAATAAAACAAATAAGAACTGAGTCGACGTCATATCAAAAGAAGACGCTTTCAGAATGTGTCATCAGATGGTTGCAACCCAATGGGCTAAACGGGAGCGAAACCGAACACGTTCTGCTATTCACTACAGATCAAGAGTAATCGTTTATATAAGTATAGAGATAAGTTGTTGAATGCAGACGTGACCGCTAGAGTGCTGCCAGAGAACGACGCTGAGGCAATATTTTGCAATATTAGCGCGTTCGTCACTTGACTAAACTTTAGCCTTCGCAAAGGTAAAATGGCGTGCTCAATCGATGTGAAAATTTTTATTGTACAATTTCTATTACAGTTCTCAGAAAAAGAAGAATTTGCTTGCGGTAGGAGACTCCCAGCTGATTGTAACACATATTGATGCTACTTCCGCAAGAAATATGTTAGAACCAAAAGCTAACTATGGCTTGCACTGCGTGTGTTCATTAAAATCGACAACACGTCAAGATATCCACGCCTAGATTTACTTCTAGACGGTGCACTTTTCTTCGAACATGAACAATCCAGCTGTTCCTTTAATGTGAACCTAGTAAATTCAGCTACCGAAGCTATGGTTGTCCCGTAAACATTTGGAATAAAACATAGGAAGAAAGGTATGTGAAAACGTAAAAAGTCAACGGTGTGAAATAATATAATAACATGAGGAAAGAAGTAAACGTCCAACTATTGGAACTCAGCAAAAAGCTTCGTGGATTATAGTGTCCTTTACTGGTATTTTCCGAATCGGAATCTTAATAGAAATAACAGATTCCATATCTACAAAGCGATTGTTTTCCATAGTTGTACTTTAGTAACACAGATATTTTCATTAGCTGAATATTATCAGACACGGAGAACATATTCAGCGAACAGTCCTGGATTTGTAGAATCGTCCAAATAAAATTATCGCAAGAAAAAGAACAAAAAAGGCAGGACTTATGAGGCCTCGTATAATCGCAGCCATATTTCAAGTACACTTGTTTCTTTAGAGCACTTGGAATAAAAATTTAGATTTTCTGCAATGCCAGGACACCCATTAAAGCTTTGCCTGCATATGGCTCATTCATCGGCCTACCTGCTTAACACGCTGCTCACACTCAATCATTTGAAATACTTTTTTTTATTCAAGTACCCTAAAGGCCCATGTGGGCATTACATAGGGGTGTTACAATGAGTTAGTGATATATACACTATACGCATTTAAACAGATAATGCATGCTACAATAAAAAGAACACAAGCGGAAAAACAGGAAAACAAACAAAAAGAAACCAGTAAGAGCAATACAACGACACGTCCTAAACGCTGAAGGTACTTTAGAAATTTAGAAGATACTTTAGAAATTTTTCCAAAGGCGATACATAACCCTCGAACATCTATACATGCATACGCATAAAGTATATTGACGCCTTACGTATCTGAGAACTCGAATGCTGCGGCTGCTGTAATTATTTTATTATTAGCTACACAAATTACTTGCAATAACAAAATCCTACGCTGTCCGTAAAACCGACATATGATGTGACCAATTGCCAACGTAATTACGAAAGCTGTAATTAACCCAGCACTTTAAGCTTTCTCTAAGCATCGAGATGAGTCAGGATACCTCCATTCCAAACAGTAATGAACAGGATACAGAAAATCCTCCTATAATTAGTGATGAGGTCAGAAGGGCCTTGCAAGATATGAAACGGGGAGATCGGCTAAAGAAGACTGAATAACAGTCGATTTAATCAAAGACGGAGGAGACATAATGCTTCGAAAACTGCGGCCTCTCTGTACGAAGTGTCTATCGACTGCAAGTGTCCCAGAAAACTGGAAGAATGCAAACATTTTACTAATCGACAAAAAGAGAGGTGTTAAAGAATTGAAAAATTATAGGCCCATAAGCTTACTGCCAGTATTATATAAAATATTTACCAAGATAACTTGCAAAAGGATAATGGTAACTCTGAACTTTAGCCAACCAAGGGAACAGGCTGGCTACAGGAAGGGATACTCTACAATGGATCACGCCCATTTCATTAATCAGGTAATCGAGAAATCCGCAGAGTAAAATCAGCCTCTATATATGGCTTTCATAGATTACGAAAAGGCATTTGACTCAGTAGAGGTACCAGCAGTCACAGAGGTATTACGTAATCAAGGAGTACAGATCGGTTACGTATATATCTTGGAAAATATCTGCAGATTCCACAATTACCCTAATTGTCAACAAGAAAGGTAGGAAGATACCTTTAAAGAAAGGGGTCAGGCAAGGAGACACAGTCTCTCCAATGCTATTCACTGCACGCTTAGAAGAAGTATTCAAGCTATTTAACTGGGAAGGCTTAGGAGTAAGGATCGACGGTGAATATCTCAGCCACCTTCAATTTGCCGATGACATTCTTCTATTAAGCAACACTGCAGACGACGTAAAACAAATGATTGAGGAGCTTAACAGAGAGAGTGTAAGATTGAGGTTGAAGATTAATATGCAGAAGACAAAGATAATGATGAATTTGCCGGGCAAGGGGAGAATACTTCAGGATGACCAGTCAGCCTCTAGAATCCGTGAAGATGTACGTTTACCTAAGTAAATAATCACAGGGAATCTTGATCATGAGAAGGAAATTCATAGAAGAATAAAAAAGTAGGTGGGATCGCATACTGTAGACGTTGTCAGCTCCTGACTGGACGCTTACCTTTATCATTGAAAAGGAAGGTGTACAATCAGTGCAATCTACCGGTGCTAACATATGGGGCAGAGACTTGGAGACTGACAAAGAAGCTGGAGAATAAGTGAAGGATCGCGCGAATATAGATGGAACGAAGAGTGCTAGGCATAACGCTAAGAGACAGAGAGAGGGTGGTTTGCATCAGCGTGCAAATGAGTATAGCCGATGTTCTAATTGAAATTGAGAGAAAGAATGGAGTTGGGCAGGGCATCTAATGCGCAGGTTAGATAACCGTTGGACCATTAGGGTTACAGAATGGATACCAAGAGAAGGGAAGCGCAGTCGAGGTCGGCAGAAGTCTAGGTGGGGCGATGAACTTCGTAATTTCGGGGGCGCTAGTTGGAATCGGTTGGCGCAGGACAGGGGTACTTGGAGATCGCTGGGAGAGGCCTTCGTCCTGCCGTGAACATAAGATAGGCTGATGAAGATTAAACATCACCCATAACTTGTGCCTTATTTTGATCGAATATAAGCAAAGTGTCTGGGTTAAATAATTAAGGACAGCGGTCTAACCAGCAACGTGCCTGATATTTGGGATCAAAACAGAAAATAAAACTAAACTTTAAAAATTATGTCCAGCGTTTTTAGATAATTCACATAAATTAAGCTCTTTCATATACCACCGGTAATATAAAACCCATTGGCAAAAAAAAAAAAGGTCGCAATTTCGCGGCGGTAGGTGAAACATCGATTGCGACAGCAAATTAGCAGACGGCTATATGAAGTAAGGGTAATAGTTCTATCGGCATTATGAGCTTGTAAACTTAAGCATAATGATTAAATTACCAAGCGTGGTGTTTCGCGCGCACACGCAAACATGAGCACATTTGACTCGATGACCACAGAAACTCGCATTCAAAACGCCGGCGTGAGGAAAGCCGGCTGCACCACCAAGCCAAGTCACGTTCGTACAGTGTATCGCTTGAACGAAAAGTGAGCGCTCAGAACTCACACCACGTACAAAGCTACGAGCCACCGACTTACCAAGACTCTGCCCCCTCCCCCCCCCCCCCCCGCCAACGTCAGATCACTCTCAACATGCGGCCGGGCGCCATCGCACGCAGTCGCCCCATGCGTAGTTGCTGCCGGAGTAGAACGCCGCCCCCTCTCTCCCCTCCCCCCGGTGCCTCGCACTCGGCGGGAGACGGCGCGCTTCCTCCTCGCTTTCGTCGCTTTCGCGCAGTGAGAGTGAGCCGCGATCATCGGCTCCCCCTCTCAAGCCTTCACTCGCACACAGATCGTAGGGCGCGCGGCGACGGTGATCGCCCTAGCACTTTTTACGGAACCTCACGGCGATGGCGACGTCGACGGCGAAAACTCACTGAAGGAGTCCACATAATTGATGTTGAACTAACAAGAGCTCGCTGGAACTTTGGTAGACATTGTTGGTTGCGGCATCAACATGCATTTTAGTTCTGGTTAACGGAATTTTTTCACGAAGCCCATAATTGACACTGACTTCTAAAGAATATATGCCTGTAATGCGCTGGAACGCCTATGTGCGCAATTTGCTGCAAACATTCCATTTGACCTACACAAGTATAACTCTTTAGGCTGTTAACTTAAACAAGGCCCCTATTATATCCATATAGAAAGGAGCCACAACTCTTAGTTCGCCTCAGATAATAACCCTAAACGGGCAGAAAACGAAGGTATAGTTATTTTGTTCCATCCTCTAATTAAGCGGGATGTTTAAAACTTCCCTAGGCATCGCCCTCAAGATGCCTCATTTTGCAACTAAATAATAACTCCGTGAATACTATACTTCAATTAGGACACTTCAACAATCCGCATCTAAGGTATTTGTGTCTTTCTAGTCTCCCTAACAGCTCGCGCTAACAGCCGCACTAACACCACATGCAGTGCTACAATTGGCAGTGACGAAAAAGATAGCGGTGGGATGACAAGCACATTTAAGTTTTTTATTGTAACAGTTTCAGGAACCATTACAAATCTTTGTTGCACTACAGTTCATTTCGTAGAAAATATGACCGGCATTTCGTAATAGATGCTGCAGGTGTAAACGCTAGTGTAGGTGAGCGTTCCGTTGCGGCATAAAAAGACTGGGGCCTTCCAAAACCCGCTGTCAATCCCTTCAAGGAAAACCGATATTAATAGCTGTGCTTTGTAGTATTGCGCTTACGTTTCCACCCTGCAGGCAAGATGACAGACTGTGCTTACTGTGCTTAATGCAACGCCGGTAGATTAAGCTTTTATGGTTTCTTTCTTCTCCTCATCGTCATAACACTAACCTTAATAAATTATGGGGTTTTACATGCCAAAATCACGTTCTGATTATGAGGCACACCGTAGTGGGGACTCCAGAAATTTTGACCACCTGGGGTACGTTAACGTGCATCTACATCTAAGTACAAGGGTGTTCTCGCAGTTCGCCTCTATCCAAGTGCGGCGGCAGTGGCCGGGATTCAATCCCCTGACCTCGTGCTTAGTAACCCAACACTATAGCCACGAAGCAATCCCGGCGCGTATAACACTAATCTCTGTCTACTGCAAGACGCAACCTTCTTCCAATGGTATCGGAATGCGTGTGCTTGTGTCCGCTGACTCCGTTCCATGACTGGAAATTTTCTAAATATGGCTCACCATTTAACCCTCTTATCAACTGCGCTTTTCTCCCTTGAGACCCATACCGTTGCTCCAATATACCACAAGTTATTCTTTACTAGATGACCTGCCCAAATTTAATCTATTCTCTTCATGTGAACTAGGATATTGGCCACCTATAGATCCTCTCTCCTCGTTACATTACCAATTTTGTTTCCATAGTTCGTTGGGCATTCCTTAGCTTCTTGTCAAGCTTCTTCACAGAAATCCAACTATCTGCTCCTCATTGACACGTCTACTTGTTTCGCTTTCTCTGGTGACCGCTTTTCAAAACTAAAAAAATCTTAAACGTTATCGCTCTGCGCAGAATCTGAAGTTTCTCGAATATCCTCGATGGTTCTATCCGTTGGCTGTCGTCGCCAAACATTGCGTAATCTGACTATATGCGCGACGCGAATTGTGTAGTACTTTTTCAAAGACATGGGAGCACCAGCGATTAGGCTGGCGCATGAGCCGAACCGTTGGAGTCGAAGGCTTCAAGACGGGCGTGAAAAGGCGGTCGAAGGAGTAGTAGCCGTGGCAATGCGAAGGCGGTGGCCGTGCTACTCGACAGCCCAATGAAGGCTCTAACTCTAAAATCGTGGGCACTGAGACGGAAACTTGAAGCTAGGGCCTCGTTACCCGACTGTGTGCACCGTCGACTTACCTCTCTTCCTTTACACGTGCACCAACGCCATCGCTGTTTTCTTCCTGTGCACCAAACATGGACATCACCAGTTTTTTACCCGCACCTTATAGTCGCATAGAATGAAAAATGAAACCAATTGTACACAACCTATTTAGTGCGGTAGGATTTCAATAACAGCTTCATGAATGCTTCGCGTCACATGGATTGCAACATTTGTGTCATATCTGTGTTAATTTCGTTCTTGAATTTTACGCGCAAGCCTAAATGCCCTCTCTGTGACATCGGCGAGAATGACAGCCAACTGTAACGAAATTTCACTTGGGCAATAAATAACGAACTTATACTCTGACCACCCGTTTAGAAGACTAGCACGTCTGAGATCGTGTACATCTCAGAAATTACCCTTCTAGGAAAGTTGATTATAATGTTCGCGTTTGATCCGCATATTTTTTATAATATTATAACAAAGATCTATAGATGCGCACCTATATATAAAAAAAGAAGATGCGCATTAAGAACTTTTAAG